>NC_138897.1:34587914-35209501 GCF_965194825.1 Balaenoptera physalus | reverse complement strand
AAGGCTTCTTCCCGTTTGGGCAATTCCGTTTGTGTCTTACTTCGTGGAGGAGGAATGAGGGTGCCCAGAGATTCTCGGACGTGTAATCACTAATGACAGAGCACCTGGAGGAGCTGGTTTCTCGGTGGAAGAAGCCAAAAAGCCAGCATTCCTAAGGTCTCTTTGAGAGCTGCCAGACACTCTGCCGTCATAGGCCTAAGAATTGGCCATTGTGACGGCATGGCAACACTTGGAATCCTAGGACACTGTGGAAGGGCGACTCGCAAACTGGATGGAAGAAGCTTCCAAGCCCAGTGTTCTTTCATGTACCAAAGAGAACGCAAGTGTCTGAGGCTGGTAGCATTGTTGCAGGAGAGCACTGCCTCCTCGTGGGCCTGTCGGCTACTTTCCTATTTCCGACGCTCTCAGGAAACTCTTCCAAAACGAGGTTGGGACATGCTTAGAGAGAACAGCTGCGAAGTGGATGCACAGAACATTAACCTAGATACCAGCCCAGGGTCCCAAGCATCCATTTTTCTCTGGAGGGTACGTACCCCACGCAGGGATTCAAGCAGGGAGTTTGCCTTGGACAACTTACACAGAAAACTGGGATGAGACGTTGGGTCACTCTGCTTGTGCTCACACTACGTGCCCCAGAGAAGTTGTGACGTAGTAGATATCAAGCCCTTTCTCTACACATGTGGACCCCAAAGAAGCGGTGCGCAGTGGGTGTTCTCAGGCCAAGAGCAGTCCTTGTTCTCGGCTGTACCGGCTCTGTGGTTCAAAGGTTCTTTATCTCTGCTCTTTTGGAAGCCTTTCACCCCTGACCCTATCCCTGGGCTGCAGAAGCAAAGAGGCATAGAGGCCTTTCACCCTGAAGGCATGGGCTTGTTTCACATGGAGAATGTGGCCGTCGCCCCTCCCGTGCTGGAGGCGTGTAAGTTGACACCATTTGTTCTGCCCATGGATATTACAAGTAGGTGTACTCGGTTTGGGCTGCCTGGTGAAACTGTTTTTGCAGTCAGCCAGCCCTCTGAGTACTATTCCTCAAGTTTGATTCCTAGCTAGGTAAACCGGGACTTCGGTGGCTACATGGGAGCAAACGTGTTAAGCTTGTGGAGAAAGCCTTTGACCAATGGCAATCTGCTTGTGCTTGTGGCAGGGATTAGGCAGGAACTCTGCCACTCAGGGTTTTTACCTTCCGATAAGCTGTGCCTTTGGGCTGAAGCAGGCGGCGTGTCTGTATCACATCCTGGGAAGTAGGGCCTGAGGGGAGTCTGCCACCTGATTGGCCTCCATTATAGGCAACTGAGAAAATGGGGCAAGGCTTACGGAACCCGCTTACAACGAAATGTTTCTATTGAGAAGAGGAGATTTTGCTACTACACGTCAGAAGCTCCTCTCCCTCCGAGTGCTGTTCCTGTGTAGACTAGGGAAAACCACCACCGTTTCCAGGGTTTGATCGGCTCTTTTCCCAGTTGGTATCCTCCGTGAAAGAGCTAGAAGGGCTGATCTCAACCAATCGGCCTGCACACCGTGAGTCCTTGGGGTAGGGCAGTCCTGAGTCAATGTGTCTCCTAAAGAACGAAAGCAAAGTTTCCTGCCACAGGAAAGCACAGAGAGGCCTGGTGCTTTCTCTAGGCAATTCAAGTGGGCTGGAAAGTTGAGGCCTAGTCTACATTGTGGAAAAGTTCGCGATTACGGCTATCTTTCTCCCTCTCTCTGTCCCGTACCCTGGGCTCAGCCTTGTGGGAATGCTGATTGGGAGAGTCTGCCTCTCTGCCGGGCTCAGAAGGCTTCTTCCCGTTTGGGCAATTCCGTTTGTGTCTTACTTCGTGGAGGAGGAATGAGGGTGCCCAGAGATTCTCGGACGTGAAATCACTAATGACAGAGCACCTGGAGGAGCAGGTTTCTCGGTGGAAGAAGCCAAAAAGCCAGCATTCCTAAGGTCTCTTTGAGAGCTGCCAGACACTCTGCCGTCATAGGCCTAAGAATTGGCCATTGTGACGGCATGGCAACACTTGGAATCCTAGGACACTGTGGAAGGGCGACTCGCAAACTGGATGGAAGAAGCTTCCAAGCCCAGTGTTCTTTCATGTACCAAAGAGAACGCAAGTGTCTGAGGCTGGTAGCATTGTTGCTGGAGAGCACTGCCTCCTCGTGGGCCTGTCGGCTACTTTCCTATTTCCGACGCTCTCAGGAAACTCTTCCAAAACGAGGTTGGGACATGCTTAGAGAGAACAGCTGCGAAGTGGATGCACAGAACATTAATCTAGATACCAGCCCAGGGTCCCAAGCATCCATTTTTCTCTGGAGGGTACGTACCCCACGCAGGGATTCAAGCAGGGAGTTTGCCTTGGACAACTTACACAGAAAACTGGGATGAGACGTTGGGTCACTCTGCTTGTGCTCACACTACGTGGCCCGGAGAAGTTATGACGCAGCAGATGTCAACCCCCTTTCTCCACACATGTGCACCCCAAAGAAGCGCTGGGCCGTGGGTGTTCTCAGGCCAAGAGCAGTCCTTGTTCTCGGCTGCACCGGCTCTGTGGTTCAAAGGTTCTTTATCTCTGCTCTTTTGGAAGCCTTTCACCCCTGACCGTATCCCTGGGCTGCAGAAGCAAAGAGGCATAGAGGCCTTTCACCCTGAAGGCATGGGCTTGTTTCACATGGAGAATGTGTCCCTCGCCCCTCCCGTGCTGGAGGCGTGTAAGTTGACACCATTTGTTCTGCCCATGGATATTACAAGTAGGTGTACTCGGTTTGGGCTGCCTGGTGAAACTGTTTTTGCAGTCAGCCAGCCCTCTGAGTACTATTCCTCAAGTTTGATTCCTAGCTAGGTAAACCCGGACTTCGGTGGCTACATGGGAGCAAACGTGTTAAGCTTGTGGAGAAAGCCTTTGACCAATGGCAATCTGCTTGTGCTTGTGGCAGGGATTAGGCAGGAACTCTGCCACTCAGGGTTTTTACCTTCCGATAAGCTGTGCCTTTGGGCTGAAGCAGGCGACGTGTCTGTATCACATCCTGGGAAGTAGGGCCTGAGGGGAGTCTGCCACCTGATTGGCCTCCATTATAGGCAACTGAGAAAATGGGGCAAGGCTTACGGAACCCGCTTACAACGAAATGTTTCTATTGAGAAGAGGAGATTTTGCTACTACACGTCAGCAGCTCCTCTCCCTCAGAGTGCTGTTCCTGTGTAGACTAGGGAAAACCACCACGGTTTCCAGGGTTTGATCGGCTCTTTTCCCAGTTGGTATCCTCCGTGAAAGAGCTAGAAGGGCTGATCTCAACCAATCGGCCTGCACACCGTGAGTCCTTGGGGTAGGGCAGTCCTGAGTCAATGTGTCTCCTAAAGAACGAAAGCAAAGTTTCCTGCCACAGGAAAGCACAGAGAGGCCTGGTGCTTTCTCTAGGCAATTCAAGTGGGCTGGAAAGGTGAGGCCTAGTCTACATTGTGGAAAAGTTCGCGATTACGGCTATCTTTCTCCCTCTCTCTGTCCCGTACCCTGGGCTCAGCCTTGTGGGAATGCTGATTGGGAGAGTCTGCCTCTCTGCCGGGCTCAGAAGGCTTCTTCCCGTTTGGGCAATTCCGTTTGTGTCTTACTTCGTGGAGGAGGAATGAGGGTGCCCAGAGATTCTCGGACGTGAAATCACTAATGACAGAGCACCTGGAGGAGCAGGTTTCTCGGTGGAAGAAGCCAAAAAGCCAGCATTCCTAAGGTCTCTTTGAGAGCTGCCAGACACTCTGCCGTCATAGGCCTAAGAATTGGCCATTGTGACGGCATGGCAACACTTGGAATCCTAGGACACTGTGGAAGGGCGACTCGCAAACTGGATGGAAGAAGCTTCCAAGCCCAGTGTTCTTTCATGTACCAAAGAGAACGCAAGTGTCTGAGGCTGGTAGCATTGTTGCTGGAGAGCACTGCCTCCTCGTGGGCCTGTCGGCTACTTTCCTATTTCCGACGCTCTCAGGAAACTCTTCCAAAACGAGGTTGGGACATGCTTAGAGAGAACAGCTGCGAAGTGGATGCACAGAACATTAATCTAGATACCAGCCCAGGGTCCCAAGCATCCATTTTTCTCTGGAGGGTACGTACCCCACGCAGGGATTCAAGCAGGGAGTTTGCCTTGGACAACTTACACAGAAAACTGGGATGAGACGTTGGGTCACTCTGCTTGTGCTCACACTACGTGGCCCGGAGAAGTTATGACGCAGCAGATGTCAACCCCCTTTCTCCACACATGTGCACCCCAAAGAAGCGCTGGGCCGTGGGTGTTCTCAGGCCAAGAGCAGTCCTTGTTCTCTGCTGCACCGGCTCTGTGGTTCAAAGGTTCTTTATCTCTGCTCTTTTGGAAGCCTTTCACCCCTGACCCTATCCCTGGGCTGCAGAAGCAAAGAGGCATAGAGGCCTTTCACCCTGAAGGCATGGGCTTGTTTCACATGGAGAATGTGTCCCTCGCCCCTCCCGTGCTGGAGGCGTGTAAGTTGACACCATTTGTTCTGCCCATGGATATTACAAGTAGGTGTACTCGGTTTGGGCTGCCTGGTGAAACTGTTTTTGCAGTCAGCCAGCCCTCTGAGTACTATTCCTCAAGTTTGATTCCTAGCTAGGTAAACCCGGACTTCGGTGGCTACATGGGAGCAAACGTGTTAAGCTTGTGGAGAAAGCCTTTGACCAATGGCAATCTGCTTGTGCTTGTGGCAGGGATTAGGCAGGAACTCTGCCACTCAGGGTTTTTACCTTCCGATAAGCTGTGCCTTTGGGCTGAAGCAGGCGACGTGTCTGTATCACATCCTGGGAAGTAGGGCCTGAGGGGAGTCTGCCACCTGATTGGCCTCCATTATAGGCAACTGAGAAAATGGGGCAAGGCTTACGGAACCCGCTTACAACGAAATGTTTCTATTGAGAAGAGGAGATTTTGCTACTACACGTCAGCAGCTCCTCTCCCTCAGAGTGCTGTTCCTGTGTAGACTAGGGAAAACCACCACGGTTTCCAGGGTTTGATCGGCTCTTTTCCCAGTTGGTATCCTCCGTGAAAGAGCTAGAAGGGCTGATCTCAACCAATCGGCCTGCACACCGTGAGTCCTTGGGGTAGGGCAGTCCTGAGTCAATGTGTCTCCTAAAGAACGAAAGCAAAGTTTCCTACCACAGGAAAGCACAGAGAGGCCTGGTGCTTTCTGTAGGCAATTCAAGTGGGCTGGAAAGGTGAGGCCTAGTCTACATTGTGGAAAAGTTCGCGATTACGGCTATCTTTCTCCCTCTCTCTGCCCCGTACCCTGGCCTCAGCCTTGTGGGAATGCTGATTGGGAGAGTCTGCCTCTCTGCCGGGCTCAGAAGGCTTCTTCCCGTTTGGGCAATTCCGTTTGTGTTTTACTTCGTGGAGGAGGAATGAGGGTGCCCAGAGATTCTCTGACGTGAAATCACTAATGACAGAGCACCTGGAGGAGCTGGTTTCTCGGTGGAAGAAGCCAAAAAGCCAGCATTCCTAAGGTCTCTTTGAGAGCTGCCAGACACTCTGCCGTCATAGGCCTAAGAATTGGCCATTGTGACGGCATGGCAACACTTGGAATCCTAGGACACTGTGGAAGGGCGACTCGCAAACTGGATGGAAGAAGCTTCCAAGCCCAGTGTTCTTTCATGTACCAAAGAGAACGCAAGTGTCTGAGGCTGGTAGCATTGTTGCTGGAGAGCACTGCCTCCTCGTGGGCCTGTCGGCTACTTTCCTATTTCCGACGCTCTCAGGAAACTCTTCCAAAACGAGGTTGGGACATGCTTAGAGAGAACAGCTGCGAAGTGGATGCACAGAACATTAACCTAGATACCAGCCCAGGGTCCCAAGCATCCATTTTTCTCTGGAGGGTACGTACCCCACGCAGGCATTCAAGCTGGGAGTTTGCCTTGGACAACTTACACAGAAAACTGGGATGAGACGTTGGGTCACTCTGCTTGTGCTCACACTACGTGGCCCGGAGAAGTTATGACGCAACAGTTATCAACCCCCTTTCTCCACACATGTGCACTCCAAAGTAGCGCTGGGCCGTGGGTGTTCTCAGGCCAAGAGCAGTCCTTGTTCTCGGCTGTACCGGCTCTGTGGTTCAAAGGTTCCTTATCTCTGCTCTTTTGGAAGCCTTTCACCCCTGACCGTATCCCTGGGCTGCAGAAGCAAAGAGGCATAGAGGCCTTTCACCCTGAAGGCATGGGCTTGTTTCACATGGAGAATGTGGCCGTCGCCCCTCCCGTGCTGGAGGCGTGTAAGTTGACACCATTTGTTCTGCCCATGGATATTACAAGTAGGTGTACTCGGTTTGGGCTGCCTGGTGAAACTGTTTTTGCAGTCAGCCAGCCCTCTGAGTACTATTCCTCAAGTTTGATTCCTAGCTAGGTAAACCCGGACTTCGGTGGCTACATGGGAGCAAACGTGTTAAGCTTGTGGAGAAAGCCTTTGACCAATGGCAATCTGCTTGTGCTTGTGGCAGGGATTAGGCAGGAACTCTGCCACTCAGGGTTTTTACCTTCCGATAAGCTGTGCCTTTGGGCTGAAGCAGGCGACATATCTGTATCACATCCTGGGAAGTAGGGCCTGAGGGGAGTCTGCCACCTGATTGGCCTCCATTATAGGCAACTGAGAAAATGGGGCAAGGCTTACGGAACCCGCTTACAACGAAATGTTTCTATTGAGAAGAGGAGATTTTGCTACTACACGTCAGAAGCTCCTCTCCCTCCGAGTGCTGTTCCTGTGTAGACTAGGGAAAACCACCACCGTTTCCAGGGTTTGATCGGCTCTTTTCCCAGTTGGTATCCTCCGTGAAAGAGCTAGAAGGGCTGATCTCAACCAATCGGCCTGCACACCGTGAGTCCTTCGGGTAGGGCAGTCCTGAGTCAATGTGTTTCCTAAAGAACGAAAGCAAAGTTTCCTGCCACAGGAAAGCACAGAGAGGCCTGGTGCTTTCTCTAGGCAATTCAAGTGGGCTGGAAAGGTGAGGCCTAGTCTACATTGTGGAAAAGTTCGCGATTACGGCTATCTTTCTCCCTCTCTCTGTCCCGTACCCTGGGCTCAGCCTTGTGGGAATGCTGATTGGGAGAGTCTGCCTCTCTGCCGGGCTCAGAAGGCTTCTTCCCGTTTGGGCAATTCCGTTTGTGTCTTACTTCGTGGAGGAGGAATGAGGGTGCCCAGAGATTCTCTGACGTGAAATCACTAATGACAGAGCACCTGGAGGAGCAGGTTTCTCGGTGGAAGAAGCCAAAAAGCCAGCATTCCTAAGGTCTCTTTGAGAGCTGCCAGACACTCTGCCGTCATAGGCCTAAGAATTGGCCATTGTGACGGCATGGCAACACTTGGAATCCTAGGACACTGTGGAAGGGCGACTCGCAAACTGGATGAAAGAAGCTTGCAAGCCCAGTGTTCTTTCATCTACCAAAGAGAACGCAAGTGTCTGAGGCTGGTAGCATTGTTGCAGGAGAGCACTGCCTCCTCGTGGGCCTGTCGGCTACTTTCCTATTTCTGTCGCTATCAGGAAACTCTTCCAAAACGAGGTTGGGACATGCTTAGAGAGAACAGCTGCGAAGTGGATGCACAGAACATTAACCTAGATACCAGCCCAGGGTCCCAAGCATCCATTTTCCTCTGGAGGGTACGTACCCCACGCAGGGATTCAAGCAGGGAGTTTGCCTTGGACAACTTACACAGAAAACTGGGATGAGACGTTGGGTCACTCTGCTTGTGCTCACACTACGTGGCCCGGAGAAGTTATGACGCAGCAGATGTCAACCCCCTTTCTCCACACATGTGCACCCCAAAGAAGCGCTGGGCCGTGGGTGTTCTCAGGCCAAGAGCAGTCCTTGTTCTCGGCTGCACCGGCTCTGTGGTTCAAAGGTTCTTTATCTCTGCTCTTTTGGAAGCCTTTCACCCCTGACCCTATCCCTGGGCTGCAGAAGCAAAGAGGCATAGAGGCCTTTCACCCTGAAGGCATGGGCTTGTTTCACATGGAGAATGTGTCCCTCGCCCCTCCCGTGCTGGAGGCGTGTAAGTTGACACCATTTGTTCTGCCCATGGATATTACAAGTAGGTGTACTCGGTTTGGGCTGCCTGGTGAAACTGTTTTTGCAGTCAGCCAGCCCTCTGAGTACTATTCCTCAAGTTTGATTCCTAGCTAGGTAAACCGGGACTTCGGTGGCTACATGGGAGCAAACGTGTTAAGCTTGTGGAGAAAGCCTTTGACCAATGGCAATCTGCTTGTGCTTGTGGCAGGGATTAGGCAGGAACTCTGCCACTCAGGGTTTTTACCTTCCGATAAGCTGTGCCTTTGGGCTGAAGCAGGCGACGTGTCTGTATCACATCCTGGGAAGTAGGGCCTGAGGGGAGTCTGCCACCTGATTGGCCTCCATTATAGGCAACTGAGAAAATGGGGCAAGGCTTACGGAACCCGCTTACAACGAAATGTTTCTATTGAGAAGAGGAGATTTTGCTACTACACGTCAGAAGCTCCTCTCCCTCCGAGTGCTGTTCCTGTGTAGACTAGGGAAAACCACCACCGTTTCCAGGGTTTGATCGGCTCTTTTCCCAGTTGGTATCCTCCGTGAAAGAGCTAGAAGGGCTGATCTCAACCAATCGGCCTGCACACCGTGAGTCCTTGGGGTAGGGCAGTCCTGAGTCAATGTGTCTCCTAAAGAACGAAAGCAAAGTTTCCTGCCACAGGAAAGCACTGAGAGGCCTGGTGCTTTCTCTAGGCAATTCAAGTGGGCTTGAAAGTTGAGGCCTAGTCTACATTGTGGAAAAGTTCGCGATTACGGCTATCTTTCTCCCTCTCTCTGTCCCGTACCCTGGGCTCAGCCTTGTGGGAATGCTGATTGGGAGAGTCTGCCTCTCTGCCGGGCTCAGAAGGCTTCTTCCCGTTTGGGCAATTCCGTTTGTGTCTTACTTCGTGGAGGAGGAATGAGGGTGCCCAGAGATTCTCGGACGTGTAATCACTAATGACAGAGCACCTGGAGGAGCTGGTTTCTCGGTGGAAGAAGCCAAAAAGCCAGCATTCCTAAGGTCTCTTTGAGAGCTGCCAGACACTCTGCCGTCATAGGCCTAAGAATTGGCCATTGTGACGGCATGGCAACACTTGGAATCCTAGGACACTGTGGAAGGGCGACTCGCAAACTGGATGGAAGAAGCTTCCAAGCCCAGTGTTCTTTCATGTACCAAAGAGAACGCAAGTGTCTGAGGCTGGTAGCATTGTTGCAGGAGAGCACTGCCTCCTCGTGGGCCTGTCGGCTACTTTCCTATTTCCGACGCTCTCAGGAAACTCTTCCAAAACGAGGTTGGGACATGCTTAGAGAGAACAGCTGCGAAGTGGATGCACAGAACATTAACCTAGATACCAGCCCAGGGTCCCAAGCATCCATTTTTCTCTGGAGGGTACGTACCCCACGCAGGGATTCAAGCAGGGAGTTTGCCTTGGACAACTTACACAGAAAACTGGGATGAGACGTTGGGTCACTCTGCTTGTGCTCACACTACGTGCCCCAGAGAAGTTGTGACGTAGTAGATATCAAGCCCTTTCTCTACACATGTGGACCCCAAAGAAGCGGTGCGCAGTGGGTGTTCTCAGGCCAAGAGCAGTCCTTGTTCTCGGCTGTACCGGCTCTGTGGTTCAAAGGTTCTTTATCTCTGCTCTTTTGGAAGCCTTTCACCCCTGACCCTATCCCTGGGCTGCAGAAGCAAAGAGGCATAGAGGCCTTTCACCCTGAAGGCATGGGCTTGTTTCACATGGAGAATGTGGCCGTCGCCCCTCCCGTGCTGGAGGCGTGTAAGTTGACACCATTTGTTCTGCCCATGGATATTACAAGTAGGTGTACTCGGTTTGGGCTGCCTGGTGAAACTGTTTTTGCAGTCAGCCAGCCCTCTGAGTACTATTCCTCAAGTTTGATTCCTAGCTAGGTAAACCGGGACTTCGGTGGCTACATGGGAGCAAACGTGTTAAGCTTGTGGAGAAAGCCTTTGACCAATGGCAATCTGCTTGTGCTTGTGGCAGGGATTAGGCAGGAACTCTGCCACTCAGGGTTTTTACCTTCCGATAAGCTGTGCCTTTGGGCTGAAGCAGGCGGCGTGTCTGTATCACATCCTGGGAAGTAGGGCCTGAGGGGAGTCTGCCACCTGATTGGCCTCCATTATAGGCAACTGAGAAAATGGGGCAAGGCTTACGGAACCCGCTTACAACGAAATGTTTCTATTGAGAAGAGGAGATTTTGCTACTACACGTCAGAAGCTCCTCTCCCTCCGAGTGCTGTTCCTGTGTAGACTAGGGAAAACCACCACCGTTTCCAGGGTTTGATCGGCTCTTTTCCCAGTTGGTATCCTCCGTGAAAGAGCTAGAAGGGCTGATCTCAACCAATCGGCCTGCACACCGTGAGTCCTTGGGGTAGGGCAGTCCTGAGTCAATGTGTCTCCTAAAGAACGAAAGCAAAGTTTCCTGCCACAGGAAAGCACAGAGAGGCCTGGTGCTTTCTCTAGGCAATTCAAGTGGGCTGGAAAGTTGAGGCCTAGTCTACATTGTGGAAAAGTTCGCGATTACGGCTATCTTTCTCCCTCTCTCTGTCCCGTACCCTGGGCTCAGCCTTGTGGGAATGCTGATTGGGAGAGTCTGCCTCTCTGCCGGGCTCAGAAGGCTTCTTCCCGTTTGGGCAATTCCGTTTGTGTCTTACTTCGTGGAGGAGGAATGAGGGTGCCCAGAGATTCTCGGACGTGAAATCACTAATGACAGAGCACCTGGAGGAGCAGGTTTCTCGGTGGAAGAAGCCAAAAAGCCAGCATTCCTAAGGTCTCTTTGAGAGCTGCCAGACACTCTGCCGTCATAGGCCTAAGAATTGGCCATTGTGACGGCATGGCAACACTTGGAATCCTAGGACACTGTGGAAGGGCGACTCGCAAACTGGATGGAAGAAGCTTCCAAGCCCAGTGTTCTTTCATGTACCAAAGAGAACGCAAGTGTCTGAGGCTGGTAGCATTGTTGCTGGAGAGCACTGCCTCCTCGTGGGCCTGTCGGCTACTTTCCTATTTCCGACGCTCTCAGGAAACTCTTCCAAAACGAGGTTGGGACATGCTTAGAGAGAACAGCTGCGAAGTGGATGCACAGAACATTAATCTAGATACCAGCCCAGGGTCCCAAGCATCCATTTTTCTCTGGAGGGTACGTACCCCACGCAGGGATTCAAGCAGGGAGTTTGCCTTGGACAACTTACACAGAAAACTGGGATGAGACGTTGGGTCACTCTGCTTGTGCTCACACTACGTGGCCCGGAGAAGTTATGACGCAGCAGATGTCAACCCCCTTTCTCCACACATGTGCACCCCAAAGAAGCGCTGGGCCGTGGGTGTTCTCAGGCCAAGAGCAGTCCTTGTTCTCGGCTGCACCGGCTCTGTGGTTCAAAGGTTCTTTATCTCTGCTCTTTTGGAAGCCTTTCACCCCTGACCGTATCCCTGGGCTGCAGAAGCAAAGAGGCATAGAGGCCTTTCACCCTGAAGGCATGGGCTTGTTTCACATGGAGAATGTGTCCCTCGCCCCTCCCGTGCTGGAGGCGTGTAAGTTGACACCATTTGTTCTGCCCATGGATATTACAAGTAGGTGTACTCGGTTTGG
Organism: Balaenoptera physalus; assembly: GCF_965194825.1. NCBI lineage: Eukaryota > Metazoa > Chordata > Mammalia > Artiodactyla > Balaenopteridae > Balaenoptera > Balaenoptera physalus. The sequence goes on along the minus strand of NC_138897.1, from coordinate 35,197,896 downwards.
GCTGCCTGGTGAAACTGTTTTTGCAGTCAGCCAGCCCTCTGAGTACTATTCCTCAAGTTTGATTCCTAGCTAGGTAAACCCGGACTTCGGTGGCTACATGGGAGCAAACGTGTTAAGCTTGTGGAGAAAGCCTTTGACCAATGGCAATCTGCTTGTGCTTGTGGCAGGGATTAGGCAGGAACTCTGCCACTCAGGGTTTTTACCTTCCGATAAGCTGTGCCTTTGGGCTGAAGCAGGCGACGTGTCTGTATCACATCCTCGGAAGTAGGGCCTGAGGGGAGTCTGCCACCTGATTGGCCTCCATTATAGGCAACTGAGAAAATGGGGCAAGGCTTACGGAACCCGCTTACAACGAAATGTTTCTATTGAGAAGAGGAGATTTTGCTACTACACGTCAGCAGCTCCTCTCCCTCAGAGTGCTGTTCCTGTGTAGACTAGGGAAAACCACCACGGTTTCCAGGGTTTGATCGGCTCTTTTCCCAGTTGGTATCCTCCGTGAAAGAGCTAGAAGGGCTGATCTCAACCAATTGGCCTGCACACCGTGAGTCCTTGGGGTAGGGCAGTCCTGAGTCAATGTGTCTCCTAAAGAACGAAAGCAAAGTTTCCTGCCACAGGAAAGCACAGAGAGGCCTGGTGCTTTCTCTAGGCAATTCAAGTGGGCTGGAAAGGTGAGGCCTAGTCTACATTGTGGAAAATTTCGCGATTACGGCTATCTTTCTCCCTCTCTCTGTCCCGTACCCTGGGCTCAGCCTTGTGGGAATGCTGATTGGGAGAGTCTGCCTCTCTGCCGGGCTCAGAAGGCTTCTTCCCGTTTGGGCAATTCCGTTTGTGTCTTACTTCGTGGAGGAGGAATGAGGGTGCCCAGAGATTCTCGGACGTGAAATCACTAATGACAGAGCACCTGGAGGAGCAGGTTTCTCGGTGGAAGAAGCCAAAAAGCCAGCATTCCTAAGGTCTCTTTGAGAGCTGCCAGACACTCTGCCGTCATAGGCCTAAGAATTGGCCATTGTGACGGCATGGCAACACTTGGAATCCTAGGACACTGTGGAAGGGCGACTCGCAAACTGGATGGAAGAAGCTTCCAAGCCCAGTGTTCTTTCATGTACCAAAGAGAACGCAAGTGTCTGAGGCTGGTAGCATTGTTGCTGGAGAGCACTGCCTCCTCGTGGGCCTGTCGGCTACTTTCCTATTTCCGACGCTCTCAGGAAACTCTTCCAAAACGAGGTTGGGACATGCTTAGAGAGAACAGCTGCGAAGTGGATGCACAGAACATTAATCTAGATACCAGCCCAGGGTCCCAAGCATCCATTTTTCTCTGGAGGGTACGTACCCCACGCAGGGATTCAAGCAGGGAGTTTGCCTTGGACAACTTACACAGAAAACTGGGATGAGACGTTGGGTCACTCTGCTTGTGCTCACACTACGTGGCCCGGAGAAGTTATGACGCAGCAGATGTCAACCCCCTTTCTCCACACATGTGCACCCCAAAGAAGCGCTGGGCCGTGGGTGTTCTCAGGCCAAGAGCAGTCCTTGTTCTCTGCTGCACCGGCTCTGTGGTTCAAAGGTTCTTTATCTCTGCTCTTTTGGAAGCCTTTCACCCCTGACCCTATCCCTGGGCTGCAGAAGCAAAGAGGAATAGAGGCCTTTCACCCTGAAGGCATGGGCTTGTTTCACATGGAGAATGTGGCCGTCGCCCCTCCCGTGCTGGAGGCGTGTAAGTTGACACCATTTGTTCTGCCCATGGATATTACAAGTAGGTGTACTCGGTTTGGGCTGCCTGGTGAAACTGTTTTTGCAGTCAGCCAGCCCTCTGAGTACTATTCCTCAAGTTTGATTCCTAGCTAGGTAAACCCGGACTTCGGTGGCTACATGGGAGCAAACGTGTTAAGCTTGTGGAGAAAGCCTTTGACCAATGGCAATCTGCTTGTGCTTGTGGCAGGGATTAGGCAGGAACTCTGCCACTCAGGGTTTTTACCTTCCGATAAGCTGTGCCTTTGGGCTGAAGCAGGCGACATATCTGTATCACATCCTGGGAAGTAGGGCCTGAGGGGAGTCTGCCACCTGATTGGCCTCCATTATAGGCAACTGAGAAAATGGGGCAAGGCTTACGGAACCCGCTTACAACGAAATGTTTCTATTGAGAAGAGGAGATTTTGCTACTACACGTCAGAAGCTCCTCTCCCTCCGAGTGCTGTTCCTGTGTAGACTAGGGAAAACCACCACCGTTTCCAGGGTTTGATCGGCTCTTTTCCCAGTTGGTATCCTCCGTGAAAGAGCTAGAAGGGCTGATCTCAACCAATCGGCCTGCACACCGTGAGTCCTTCGGGTAGGGCAGTCCTGAGTCAATGTGTTTCCTAAAGAACGAAAGCAAAGTTTCCTGCCACAGGAAAGCACAGAGAGGCCTGGTGCTTTCTCTAGGCAATTCAAGTGGGCTGGAAAGGTGAGGCCTAGTCTACATTGTGGAAAAGTTCGCGATTACGGCTATCTTTCTCCCTCTCTCTGTCCCGTACCCTGGGCTCAGCCTTGTGGGAATGCTGATTGGGAGAGTCTGCCTCTCTGCCGGGCTCAGAAGGCTTCTTCCCGTTTGGGCAATTCCGTTTGTGTCTTACTTCGTGGAGGAGGAATGAGGGTGCCCAGAGATTCTCTGACGTGAAATCACTAATGACAGAGCACCTGGAGGAGCAGGTTTCTCGGTGGAAGAAGCCAAAAAGCTAGCATTCCTAAGGTCTCTTTGAGAGCTGCCAGACACTCTGCCGTCATAGGCCTAAGAATTGGCCATTGTGACGGCATGGCAACACTTGGAATCCTAGGACACTGTGGAAGGGCGACTCGCAAACTGGATGAAAGAAGCTTGCAAGCCCAGTGTTCTTTCATCTACCAAAGAGAACGCAAGTGTCTGAGGCTGGTAGCATTGTTGCAGGAGAGCACTGCCTCCTCGTGGGCCTGTCGGCTACTTTCCTATTTCTGTCGCTATCAGGAAACTCTTCCAAAACGAGGTTGGGACATGCTTAGAGAGAACAGCTGCGAAGTGGATGCACAGAACATTAACCTAGATACCAGCCCAGGGTCCCAAGCATCCATTTTCCTCTGGAGGGTACGTACCCCACGCAGGGATTCAAGCAGGGAGTTTGCCTTGGACAACTTACACAGAAAACTGGGATGAGACGTTGGGTCACTCTGCTTGTGCTCACACTACGTGGCCCGGAGAAGTTATGACGCAGCAGATGTCAACCCCCTTTCTCCACACATGTGCACCCCAAAGAAGCGCTGGGCCGTGGGTGTTCTCAGGCCAAGAGCAGTCCTTGTTCTCGGCTGCACCGGCTCTGTGGTTCAAAGGTTCTTTATCTCTGCTCTTTTGGAAGCCTTTCACCCCTGACCCTATCCCTGGGCTGCAGAAGCAAAGAGGCATAGAGGCCTTTCACCCTGAAGGCATGGGCTTGTTTCACATGGAGAATGTGTCCCTCGCCCCTCCCGTGCTGGAGGCGTGTAAGTTGACACCATTTGTTCTGCCCATGGATATTACAAGTAGGTGTACTCGGTTTGGGCTGCCTGGTGAAACTGTTTTTGCAGTCAGCCAGCCCTCTGAGTACTATTCCTCAAGTTTGATTCCTAGCTAGGTAAACCGGGACTTCGGTGGCTACATGGGAGCAAACGTGTTAAGCTTGTGGAGAAAGCCTTTGACCAATGGCAATCTGCTTGTGCTTGTGGCAGGGATTAGGCAGGAACTCTGCCACTCAGGGTTTTTACCTTCCGATAAGCTGTGCCTTTGGGCTGAAGCAGGCGACGTGTCTGTATCACATCCTGGGAAGTAGGGCCTGAGGGGAGTCTGCCACCTGATTGGCCTCCATTATAGGCAACTGAGAAAATGGGGCAAGGCTTACGGAACCCGCTTACAACGAAATGTTTCTATTGAGAAGAGGAGATTTTGCTACTACACGTCAGAAGCTCCTCTCCCTCCGAGTGCTGTTCCTGTGTAGACTAGGGAAAACCACCACCGTTTCCAGGGTTTGATCGGCTCTTTTCCCAGTTGGTATCCTCCGTGAAAGAGCTAGAAGGGCTGATCTCAACCAATCGGCCTGCACACCGTGAGTCCTTGGGGTAGGGCAGTCCTGAGTCAATGTGTCTTCTAAAGAACGAAAGCAAAGTTTCCTGCCACAGGAAAGCACTGAGAGGCCTGGTGCTTTCTCTAGGCAATTCAAGTGGGCTTGAAAGTTGAGGCCTAGTCTACATTGTGGAAAAGTTCGCGATTACGGCTATCTTTCTCCCTCTCTCTGTCCCGTACCCTGGGCTCAGCCTTGTGGGAATGCTGATTGGGAGAGTCTGCCTCTCTGCCGGGCTCAGAAGGCTTCTTCCCGTTTGGGCAATTCCGTTTGTGTCTTACTTCGTGGAGGAGGAATGAGGGTGCCCAGAGATTCTCGGACGTGTAATCACTAATGACAGAGCACCTGGAGGAGCTGGTTTCTCGGTGGAAGAAGCCAAAAAGCCAGCATTCCTAAGGTCTCTTTGAGAGCTGCCAGACACTCTGCCGTCATAGGCCTAAGAATTGGCCATTGTGACGGCATGGCAACACTTGGAATCCTAGGACACTGTGGAAGGGCGACTCGCAAACTGGATGGAAGAAGCTTCCAAGCCCAGTGTTCTTTCATGTACCAAAGAGAACGCAAGTGTCTGAGGCTGGTAGCATTGTTGCAGGAGAGCACTGCCTCCTCGTGGGCCTGTCGGCTACTTTCCTATTTCCGACGCTCTCAGGAAACTCTTCCAAAACGAGGTTGGGACATGCTTAGAGAGAACAGCTGCGAAGTGGATGCACAGAACATTAACCTAGATACCAGCCCAGGGTCCCAAGCATCCATTTTTCTCTGGAGGGTACGTACCCCACGCAGGGATTCAAGCAGGGAGTTTGCCTTGGACAACTTACACAGAAAACTGGGATGAGACGTTGGGTCACTCTGCTTGTGCTCACACTACGTGCCCCAGAGAAGTTGTGACGTAGTAGATATCAAGCCCTTTCTCTACACATGTGGACCCCAAAGAAGCGGTGCGCAGTGGGTGTTCTCAGGCCAAGAGCAGTCCTTGTTCTCGGCTGTACCGGCTCTGTGGTTCAAAGGTTCTTTATCTCTGCTCTTTTGGAAGCCTTTCACCCCTGACCCTATCCCTGGGCTGCAGAAGCAAAGAGGCATAGAGGCCTTTCACCCTGAAGGCATGGGCTTGTTTCACATGGAGAATGTGGCCGTCGCCCCTCCCGTGCTGGAGGCGTGTAAGTTGACACCATTTGTTCTGCCCATGGATATTACAAGTAGGTGTACTCGGTTTGGGCTGCCTGGTGAAACTGTTTTTGCAGTCAGCCAGCCCTCTGAGTACTATTCCTCAAGTTTGATTCCTAGCTAGGTAAACCGGGACTTCGGTGGCTACATGGGAGCAAACGTGTTAAGCTTGTGGAGAAAGCCTTTGACCAATGGCAATCTGCTTGTGCTTGTGGCAGGGATTAGGCAGGAACTCTGCCACTCAGGGTTTTTACCTTCCGATAAGCTGTGCCTTTGGGCTGAAGCAGGCGGCGTGTCTGTATCACATCCTGGGAAGTAGGGCCTGAGGGGAGTCTGCCACCTGATTGGCCTCCATTATAGGCAACTGAGAAAATGGGGCAAGGCTTACGGAACCCGCTTACAACGAAATGTTTCTATTGAGAAGAGGAGATTTTGCTACTACACGTCAGAAGCTCCTCTCCCTCCGAGTGCTGTTCCTGTGTAGACTAGGGAAAACCACCACCGTTTCCAGGGTTTGATCGGCTCTTTTCCCAGTTGGTATCCTCCGTGAAAGAGCTAGAAGGGCTGATCTCAACCAATCGGCCTGCACACCGTGAGTCCTTGGGGTAGGGCAGTCCTGAGTCAATGTGTCTCCTAAAGAACGAAAGCAAAGTTTCCTGCCACAGGAAAGCACAGAGAGGCCTGGTGCTTTCTCTAGGCAATTCAAGTGGGCTGGAAAGTTGAGGCCTAGTCTACATTGTGGAAAAGTTCGCGATTACGGCTATCTTTCTCCCTCTCTCTGTCCCGTACCCTGGGCTCAGCCTTGTGGGAATGCTGATTGGGAGAGTCTGCCTCTCTGCCGGGCTCAGAAGGCTTCTTCCCGTTTGGGCAATTCCGTTTGTGTCTTACTTCGTGGAGGAGGAATGATGGTGCCCAGAGATTCTCGGACGTGAAATCACTAATGACAGAGCACCTGGAGGAGCAGGTTTCTCGGTGGAAGAAGCCAAAAAGCCAGCATTCCTAAGGTCTCTTTGAGAGCTGCCAGACACTCTGCCGTCATAGGCCTAAGAATTGGCCATTGTGACGGCATGGCAACACTTGGAATCCTAGGACACTGTGGAAGGGCGACTCGCAAACTGGATGGAAGAAGCTTCCAAGCCCAGTGTTCTTTCATGTACCAAAGAGAACGCAAGTGTCTGAGGCTGGTAGCATTGTTGCTGGAGAGCACTGCCTCCTCGTGGGCCTGTCGGCTACTTTCCTATTTCCGACGCTCTCAGGAAACTTTTCCAAAACGAGGTTGGGACATGCTTAGAGAGAACAGCTGCGAAGTGGATGCACAGAACATTAACCTAGATACCAGCCCAGGGTCCCAAGCATCCATTTTTCTCTGGAGGGTACGTACCCCACGCAGGGATTCAAGCAGGGAGTTTGCCTTGGACAACTTACACAGAAAACTGGGATGAGACGTTGGGTCACTCTGCTTGTGCTCACACTACGTGCCCCAGAGAAGTTGTGACGTAGCAGATATCAAGCCCTTTCTCTACACATGTGGACCCCAAAGAAGCGGTGCGCAGTGGGTGTTCTCAGGCCAAGAGCAGTCCTTGTTCTCGGCTGTACCGGCTGTGTGGTTCAAAGGTTCTTTATCTCTGCTCTTTTGGAAGCCTTTCACCCCTGACCCTATCCCTGGGCTGCAGAAGCAAAGAGGCATAGAGGCCTTTCACCCTGAAGGCATGGGCTTGTTTCACATGGAGAATGTGGCCGTCGCCCCTCCCGTGCTGGAGGCGTGTAAGTTGACACCATTTGTTCTGCCCATGGATATTACAAGTAGGTGTACTCGGTTTGGGCTGCCTGGTGAAACTGTTTTTGCAGTCAGCCAGCCCTCTGAGTACTATTCCTCAAGTTTGATTCCTAGCTAGGTAAACCGGGACTTCGGTGGCTACATGGGAGCAAACGTGTTAAGCTTGTGGAGAAAGCCTTTGACCAATGGCAATCTGCTTCTGCTTGTGGCAGGGATTAGGCAGGAACTCTGCCACTCAGGGTTTTTACCTTCCGATAAGCTGTGCCTTTGGGCTGAAGCAGGCGACGTGTCTGTATCACATCCTGGGAAGTAGGGCCTGAGGGGAGTCTGCCACCTGATTGGCCTCCATTATAGGCAACTGAGAAAATGGGGCAAGGCTTACGGAACCCGCTTACAACGAAATGTTTCTATTGAGAAGAGGAGATTTTGCTACTACACGTCAGAAGCTCCTCTCCCTCCGAGTGCTGTTCCTGTGTAGACTAGGGAAAACCACCACCGTTTCCAGGGTTTGATCGGCTCTTTTCCCAGTTGGTATCCTCCGTGAAAGAGCTAGAAGGGCTGATCTCAACCAATCGGCCTGCACACCGTGAGTCCTTGGGGTAGGGCAGTCCTGAGTCAATGTGTCTCCTAAAGAACGAAAGCAAAGTTTCCTGCCACAGGAAAGCACTGAGAGGCCTGGTGCTTTCTCTAGGCAATTCAAGTGGGCTTGAAAGTTGAGGCCTAGTCTACATTGTGGAAAAATTCGCGATTACGGCTATCTTTCTCCCTCTCTGTGTCCCGTACCCTGGGCTCAGCCTTGTGGGAATGCTGATTGGGAGAGTCTGCCTCTCTGCCGGGCTCAGAAGGCTTCTTCCCGTTTGGGCAATTCCGTTTGTGTCTTACTTCGTGGAGGAGGAATGAGGGTGCCCAGAGATTCTCGGACGTGAAATCACTAATGACAGAGCACCTGGAGGAGCTGGTTTCTCGGTGGAAGAAGCCAAAAAGCCAGCATTCCTAAGGTCTCTTTGAGAGCTGCCAGACACTCTGCCGTCATAGGCCTAAGAATTGGCCATTGTGACGGCATGGCAACACTTGGAATCCTAGGACACTGTGGAAGGGCGACTCGCAAACTGGATGGAAGAAGCTTCCAAGCCCAGTGTTCTTTCATGTACCAAAGAGAACGCAAGTGTCTGAGGCTGGTAGCATTGTTGCAGGAGAGCACTGCCTCCTCGTGGGCCTGTCGGCTACTTTCCTATTTCGGACGCTCTCAGGAAACTCTTCCAAAACGAGGTTGGGACATGCTTAGAGAGAACAGCTGCGAAGTGGATGCACAGAACATTAACCTAGATACCAGCCCAGGGTCCCAAGCATCCATTTTTCTCTGGAGGGTACGTACCCCACGCAGGGATTCAAGCAGGGAGTTTGCCTTGGACAACTTACACAGAAAACTGGGATGAGACGTTGGGTCACTCTGCTTGTGCTCACACTACGTGCCCCAGAGAAGTTGTGACGTAGTAGATATCAAGCCCTTTCTCTACACATGTGGACCCCAAAGAAGCGGTGCGCAGTGGGTGTTCTCAGGCCAAGAGCAGTCCTTGTTCTCGGCTGTACCGGCTCTGTGGTTCAAAGGTCCTTTATCTCTGCTCTTTTGGAAGCCTTTCACCCCTGACCCTATCCCTGGGCTGCAGAAGCAAAGAGGCATAGAGGCCTTTCACCCTGAAGGCATGGGCTTGTTTCACATGGAGAATGTGGCCGTCGCCCCTCCCGTGCTGGAGGCGTGTAAGTTGACACCATTTGTTCTGCCCATGGATATTACAAGTAGGTGTACTCGGTTTGGGCTGCCTGGTGAAACTGTTTTTGCAGTCAGCCAGCCCTCTGAGTACTATTCCTCAAGTTTGATTCCTAGCTAGGTAAACCGGGACTTCGGTGGCTACATGGGAGCAAACGTGTTAAGCTTGTGGAGAAAGCCTTTGACCAATGGCAATCTGCTTGTGCTTGTGGCAGGGATTAGGCAGGAACTCTGCCACTCAGGGTTTTTACCTTCCGATAAGCTGTGCCTTTGGGCTGAAGCAGGCGGCGTGTCTGTATCACATCCTGGGAAGTAGGGCCTGAGGGGAGTCTGCCACCTGATTGGCCTCCATTATAGGCAACTGAGAAAATGGGGCAAGGCTTACGGAACCCGCTTACAACGAAATGTTTCTATTGAGAAGAGGAGATTTTGCTACTACACGTCAGAAGCTCCTCTCCCTCCGAGTGCTGTTCCTGTGTAGACTAGGGAAAACCACCACCGTTTCCAGGGTTTGATCGGCTCTTTTCCCAGTTGGTATCCTCCGTGAAAGAGCTAGAAGGGCTGATCTCAACCAATCGGCCTGCACACCGTGAGTCCTTGGGGTAGGGCAGTCCTGAGTCAATGTGTCTCCTAAAGAACGAAAGCAAAGTTTCCTGCCACAGGAAAGCACAGAGAGGCCTGGTGCTTTCTCTAGGCAATTCAAGTGGGCTTGAAAGTTGAGGACTAGTCTACATTGTGGAAAAATTCGCGATTACGGCTATCTTTCTCCCTCTCTGTGTCCCGTACCCTGGGCTCAGCCTTGTGGGAATGCTGATTGGGAGAGTCTGCCTCTCTGCCGGGCTCAGAAGGCTTCTTCCCGTTTGGGCAATTCCGTTTGTGTCTTACTTCGTGGAGGAGGAATGAGGGTGCCCAGAGATTCTCGGACGTGAAATCACTAATGACAGAGCACCTGGAGGAGCTGGTTTCTCGGTGGAAGAAGCCAAAAAGCCAGCATTCCTAAGGTCTCTTTGAGAGCTGCCAGACACTCTGCCGTCATAGGCCTAAGAATTGGCCATTGTGACGGCATGGCAACACTTGGAATCCTAGGACACTGTGGAAGGGCGACTCGCAAACTGGATGGAAGAAGCTTCCAAGCCCAGTGTTCTTTCATCTACCAAAGAGAACGCAAGTGTCTGAGGCTGGTAGCATTGTTGCAGGAGAGCACTGCCTCCTCGTGGGCCTGTCGGCTACTTTCCTATTTCGGACGCTCTCAGGAAACTCTTCCAAAACGAGGTTGGGACATGCTTAGAGAGAACAGCTGCGAAGTGGATGCACAGAACATTAACCTAGATACCAGCCCAGGGTCCCAAGCATCCATTTTTCTCTGGAGGGTACGTACCCCACGCAGGGATTCAAGCAGGGAGTTTGCCTTGGACAACTTACACAGAAAACTGGGATGAGACGTTGGGTCACTCTGCTTGTGCTCACACTACGTGGCCCAGAGAAGTTATGACGCAGCAGATGTCAACCCCCTTTCTCCACACATGTGCACTCCAAAGTAGCGCTGGGCCGTGGGTGTTCTCAGGCCAAGAGCAGTCCTTGTTCTCGGCTGTACCGGCTCTGTGGTTCAAAGGTTCTTTATCTCTGCTCTTTTGGAAGCCTTTCACCCCTGACCCTATCCCTGGGCTGCAGAAGCAAAGAGGCATAGAGGCCTTTCACCCTGAAGGCATGGGCTTGTTTCACATGGAGAATGTGGCCGTCGCCCCTCCCGTGCTGGAGGCGTGTAAGTTGACACCATTTGTTCTGCCCGTGGATATTACAAGTAGGTGTACTCGGTTTGGGCTGCCTGGTGAAACTGTTTTTGCAGTCAGCCAGACCTCTGAGTACTATTCCTCAAGTTTGATTCCTAGCTAGGTAAACCCGGACTTCGGTGGCTACATGGGAGCAAACGTGTTAAGCTTGTGGAGAAAGCCTTTGACCAATTTCAATCTGCTTGTGCTTGTGGCAGGGATTAGGCAGGAACTCTGCCACTCAGGGTTTTTACCTTCCGATAAGCTGTGCCTTTGGGCTGAAGCAGGCGACATGTCTGTATCACATCCTGGGAAGTAGGGCCTGAGGGGAGTCTGCCACCTGATTGGCCTCCATTATAGGCAACTGAGAAAATGGGGCAAGGCTTACGGAACCCGCTTACAACGAAATGTTTCTATTGAGAAGAGGAGATTTTGCTACTACACGTCAGAAGCTCCTCTCCCTCCGAGTGCTGTTCCTGTGTAGACTAGGGAAAACCACCACCGTTTCCAGGGTTTGATCGGCTCTTTTCCCAGTTGGTATCCTCCGTGAAAGAGCTAGAAGGGCTGATCTCAACCAATTGGCCTGCACACCGTGAGTCCTTGGGGTAGGGCAATCCTGAGTCAATGTGTCTCCTAAAGAACGAAAGCAAAGTTTCCTGCCACAGGAAAGCACAGAGAGGCCTGGTGCTTTCTCTAGGCAATTCAAGTGGGCTTGAAAGTTGAGGCCTAGTCTACATTGTGGAAAAATTCGCGATTACGGCTATCTTTCTCCCTCTCTCTGTCCCGTACCCTGGGCTCAGCCTTGTGGGAATGCTGATTGGGAGAGTCTGCCTCTCTGCCGGGCTCAGAAGGCTTCTTCCCGTTTGGGCAATTCCGTTTGTGTCTTACTTCGTGGAGGAGGAATGAGGGTGCCCAGAGATTCTCGGACGTGAAATCTCTAATGACAGAGTACCTGGAGGAGCAGGTTTCTCGGTGGAAGAAGCCAAAAAGCCAGCATTCCTAAGGTCTCTTTGAGAGCTGCCAGACACTCTGCCGTCATAGGCCTAAGAATTGGCCATTGTGACGGCATGGCAACACTTGGAATCCTAGGACACTGTGGAAGGGCGACTCGCAAACTGGATGGAAGAAGCTTCCAAGCCCAGTGTTCTTTCATCTACCAAAGAGAACGCAAGTGTCTGAGGCTGGTAGCATTGTTGCTGGAGAGCACTGCCTCCTCGTGGGCCTGTCGGCTACTTTCCTATTTCCGACGCTCTCAGGAAACTCTTCCAAAATGAGGTTGGGACATGCTTAGAGAGAACAGCTGCGAAGTGGATGCACAGAACATTAACCTAGATACCAGCCCAGGGTCCCAAGCATCCATTTTTCTCTGGAGGGTACGTACCCCACGCAGGGATTCAAGCAGGGAGTTTGCCTTGGACAACTTACACAGAAAACTGGGATGAGACGTTGGGTCACTCTGCTTGTGCTCACACTACGTGGCCCGGGGAAGTTATGACGCAGCAGATGTCAAGCCCCTTTCTCCACACATGTGCACCCCAAAGAAGCGCTGGGCCGTGGGTGTTCTCAGGCCAAGAGCAGTCCTTGTTCTCGGCTGCACCGGCTCTGTGGTTCAAAGGTTCTTTATCTCTGCTCTTTTGGAAGCCTTTCACCCCTGACCCTATCCCTGGGCTGCAGAAGCAAAGAGGCATAGAGGCCTTTCACCCTGAAGGCATGGGCTTGTTTCACATGGAGAATGTGTCCGTCGCCCCTCCAGTGATGGAGGCGTGTAAGTTGACACCATTTGTTCTGCCCATGGATATTACAAGTAGGTGTACTCGGTTTGGGCTGCCTGGTGAAACTGTTTTTGCAGTCAGCCAGCCCTCTGAGTACTATTCCTCAAGTTTGATTCCTACCTAGGTAAACCTGGACTTCGGTGGTTACATGGGAGCAAACGTGTTAAGCTTGTGGAGAAAGCCTTTGACCAATGGCAATCTGCTTGTTCTTGTGGCAGGGATTAGGCAGGAACTCTGCCACTCAGGATTTTTACCTTCCGATAAGCTGTGCCTTTGGGCTGAAGCAGGCGACGTGTCTGTATCACATCCTGGGAAGTAGGGCCTGAGGGGAGTCTGCCACCTGATTGGCCTCCATTATAGGCAACTGAGAAAATGGGGCAAGGCTTACGGTACCCGCTTACAACGAAATGTTTCTATTGAGAAGAGGAGATTTTGCTACTACACGTCAGCAGCTCCTCTCCCTCAGAGTGCTGTTCCTGTGTAGACTAGGGAAAACCACCACGGTTTCCAGGTTTTGATCGGCTATTTTCCCAGGTGGTATCTTCCGTGAAAGAGCTAGAAGGGCTGATCTCAACCAATCGGCCTGCACACCGTGAGTCCTTGGGGTAGGGCAGTCCTGAGTCAATGTGTCTCCTAAAGAACGAAAGCAAAGTTTCCTGCCACAGGAAAGCACAGAGAGGCCTGGTGCTTTCTCTAGGCAATTCAAGTGGGCTGGAAAAGTGAGGCCTAGTCTATATTGTGGAAAAGTTCGCGATTACGGCTATCTTTCTCCCTCTCTCTGTCCCGTACCCTGGGCTCAGCCTTGTGGGAATGCTGATTGGGAGAGTCGGCCTCTCTGCCGGGCTCAGAAGGCTTCTCCCCGTTTGGGCAATTCCGTTTGTGTCTTACTTCGTGGAGGAGGAATGAGGGTGCCCAGAGATTCTCGGACGTGAAATCACTAATGACAGAGCACCTGGAGGAGCTGGTTTCTCGGTGGAAGAAGCCAAAAAGCCAGCATTCCTAAGGTCTCTTTGAGAGCTGCCAGACACTCTGCCGTCATAGGCCTAAGAATTGGCCATTGTGACGGCATGGCAACACTTGGAATCCTAGGACACTGTGGAAGGGCGACTCGCAAACTGGATGGAAGAAGCTTCCAAGCCCAGTGTTCTTTCATGTACCAAAGAGAACGCAAGTGTCTGAGGCTGGTAGCATTGTTGCTGGAGAGCACTGCCTCCTCGTGGGCCTGTCGGCTACTTTCCTATTTCCGACGCTCTCAGGAAACTCTTCCAAAACGAGGTTGGGACATGCTTAGAGAGAACAGCTGCGAAGTGGATGCACAGAACATTAACCTAGATACCAGCCCAGGGTCCCAAGCATCCAATTTTCTCTGGAGGGTACGTACCCCACGCAGGGATTCAAGCAGGGAGTTTGCCTTGGACAACTTACACAGAAAACTGGGATGAGACGTTGGGTCACTCTACTTGTGCTCACACTACGTGGCCCGGAGAAGTTATGACGCAGCAGATGTCAACCCCCTTTCTCCACACATGTGCACTCCAAAGTAGCGCTGGGCCGTGGGTTTTCTCAGGCCAAGAGCAGTCCTTGTTCTCGGCTACACCGGCTCTGTGGTTCAAAGGTTCTTTATCTCTGCTCTTTTGGAAGCCTTTCACCCCTGACCCTATCCCTGGGCTGCAGAAGCAAAGAGGCATAGAGGCCTTTCACCCTGAAGGCATGGGCTTGTTTCACATGGAGAATGTGGCCGTCGCCCCTCCCGTGCTGGAGGCGTGTAAGTTGACACCATTTGTTCTGCCCATGGATATTACAAGTAGGTGTACTCGGTTTGGGCTGCCTGGTGAAACTGTTTTTGCAGTCAGCCAGCCCTCTGAGTACTATTCCTCAAGTTTGATTCCTAGCTAGGTAAACCTGGACTTCGGTGGCTACATGGGAGCAAACGTGTTAAGCTTGTGGAGAAAGCCTTTGACCAATGGCAATCTGCTTGTGCTTGTGGCAGGGATTAGGCAGGAACTCTGCCACTCAGGGTTTTTACCTTCCGATAAGCTGTGCCTTTGGGCTGAAGCAGGCGGCGTGTCTGTATCACATCCTGGGAAGTAGGGCCTGAGGGGAGTCTGCCACCTGATTGGCCTCCATTATAGGCAACTGAGAAAATGGGGCAAGGCTTACGGAACCCGCTTACAACGAAATGTTTCTATTGAGAAGAGGAGATTTTGCTACTACACGTCAGAAGCTCCTCTCCCTCCGAGTGCTGTTCCTGTGTAGACTAGGGAAAACCACCACCGTTTCCAGGGTTTGATCGGCTCTTTTCCCAGTTGGTATCCTCCGTGAAAGAGCTAGAAGGGCTGATCTCAACCAATCGGCCTGCACACCGTGAGTCCTTGGGGTAGGGCAGTCCTGAGTCAATGTGTCTCCTAAAGAACGAAAGCAAAGTTTCCTGCCACAGGAAAGCACAGAGAGGCCTGGTGCTTTCTCTAGGCAATTCAAGTGGGCTTGAAAGTTGAGGACTAGTCTACATTGTGGAAAAATTCGCGATTACGGCTATCTTTCTCCCTCTCTGTGTCCCGTACCCTGGGCTCAGCCTTGTGGGAATGCTGATTGGGAGAGTCTGCCTCTCTGCCGGGCTCAGAAGGCTTCTTCCCGTTTGGGCAATTCCGTTTGTGTCTTACTTCGTGGAGGAGGAATGAGGGTGCCCAGAGATTCTCGGACGTGAAATCACTAATGACAGAGCACCTGGAGGAGCTGGTTTCTCGGTGGAAGAAGCCAAAAAGCCAGCATTCCTAAGGTCTCTTTGAGAGCTGCCAGACACTCTGCCGTCATAGGCCTAAGAATTGGCCATTGTGACGGCATGGCAACACTTGGAATCCTAGGACACTGTGGAAGGGCGACTCGCAAACTGGATGGAAGAAGCTTCCAAGCCCAGTGTTCTTTCATCTACCAAAGAGAACGCAAGTGTCTGAGGCTGGTAGCATTGTTGCAGGAGAGCACTGCCTCCTCGTGGGCCTGTCGGCTACTTTCCTATTTCGGACGCTCTCAGGAAACTCTTCCAAAACGAGGTTGGGACATGCTTAGAGAGAACAGCTGCGAAGTGGATGCACAGAACATTAACCTAGATACCAGCCCAGGGTCCCAAGCATCCATTTTTCTCTGGAGGGTACGTACCCCACGCAGGGATTCAAGCAGGGAGTTTGCCTTGGACAACTTACACAGAAAACTGGGATGAGACGTTGGGTCACTCTGCTTGTGCTCACACTACGTGGCCCAGAGAAGTTATGACGCAGCAGATGTCAACCCCCTTTCTCCACACATGTGCACTCCAAAGTAGCGCTGGGCCGTGGGTGTTCTCAGGCCAAGAGCAGTCCTTGTTCTCGGCTGTACCGGCTCTGTGGTTCAAAGGTTCTTTATCTCTGCTCTTTTGGAAGCCTTTCACCCCTGACCCTATCCCTGGGCTGCAGAAGCAAAGAGGCATAGAGGCCTTTCACCCTGAAGGCATGGGCTTGTTTCACATGGAGAATGTGGCCGTCGCCCCTCCCGTGCTGGAGGCGTGTAAGTTGACACCATTTGTTCTGCCCGTGGATATTACAAGTAGGTGTACTCGGTTTGGGCTGCCTGGTGAAACTGTTTTTGCAGTCAGCCAGACCTCTGAGTACTATTCCTCAAGTTTGATTCCTAGCTAGGTAAACCCGGACTTCGGTGGCTACATGGGAGCAAACGTGTTAAGCTTGTGGAGAAAGCCTTTGACCAATTTCAATCTGCTTGTGCTTGTGGCAGGGATTAGGCAGGAACTCTGCCACTCAGGGTTTTTACCTTCCGATAAGCTGTGCCTTTGGGCTGAAGCAGGCGACATGTCTGTATCACATCCTGGGAAGTAGGGCCTGAGGGGAGTCTGCCACCTGATTGGCCTCCATTATAGGCAACTGAGAAAATGGGGCAAGGCTTACGGAACCCGCTTACAACGAAATGTTTCTATTGAGAAGAGGAGATTTTGCTACTACACGTCAGAAGCTCCTCTCCCTCCGAGTGCTGTTCCTGTGTAGACTAGGGAAAACCACCACCGTTTCCAGGGTTTGATCGGCTCTTTTCCCAGTTGGTATCCTCCGTGAAAGAGCTAGAAGGGCTGATCTCAACCAATTGGCCTGCACACCGTGAGTCCTTGGGGTAGGGCAATCCTGAGTCAATGTGTCTCCTAAAGAACGAAAGCAAAGTTTCCTGCCACAGGAAAGCACAGAGAGGCCTGGTGCTTTCTCTAGGCAATTCAAGTGGGCTTGAAAGTTGAGGCCTAGTCTACATTGTGGAAAAATTCGCGATTACGGCTATCTTTCTCCCTCTCTCTGTCCCGTACCCTGGGCTCAGCCTTGTGGGAATGCTGATTGGGAGAGTCTGCCTCTCTGCCGGGCTCAGAAGGCTTCTTCCCGTTTGGGCAATTCCGTTTGTGTCTTACTTCGTGGAGGAGGAATGAGGGTGCCCAGAGATTCTCGGACGTGAAATCTCTAATGACAGAGTACCTGGAGGAGCAGGTTTCTCGGTGGAAGAAGCCAAAAAGCCAGCATTCCTAAGGTCTCTTTGAGAGCTGCCAGACACTCTGCCGTCATAGGCCTAAGAATTGGCCATTGTGACGGCATGGCAACACTTGGAATCCTAGGACACTGTGGAAGGGCGACTCGCAAACTGGATGGAAGAAGCTTCCAAGCCCAGTGTTCTTTCATCTACCAAAGAGAACGCAAGTGTCTGAGGCTGGTAGCATTGTTGCTGGAGAGCACTGCCTCCTCGTGGGCCTGTCGGCTACTTTCCTATTTCCGACGCTCTCAGGAAACTCTTCCAAAATGAGGTTGGGACATGCTTAGAGAGAACAGCTGCGAAGTGGATGCACAGAACATTAACCTAGATACCAGCCCAGGGTCCCAAGCATCCATTTTTCTCTGGAGGGTACGTACCCCACGCAGGGATTCAAGCAGGGAGTTTGCCTTGGACAACTTACACAGAAAACTGGGATGAGACGTTGGGTCACTCTGCTTGTGCTCACACTACGTGGCCCGGGGAAGTTATGACGCAGCAGATGTCAAGCCCCTTTCTCCACACATGTGCACCCCAAAGAAGCGCTGGGCCGTGGGTGTTCTCAGGCCAAGAGCAGTCCTTGTTCTCGGCTGCACCGGCTCTGTGGTTCAAAGGTTCTTTATCTCTGCTCTTTTGGAAGCCTTTCACCCCTGACCCTATCCCTGGGCTGCAGAAGCAAAGAGGCATAGAGGCCTTTCACCCTGAAGGCATGGGCTTGTTTCACATGGAGAATGTGTCCGTCGCCCCTCCAGTGATGGAGGCGTGTAAGTTGACACCATTTGTTCTGCCCATGGATATTACAAGTAGGTGTACTCGGTTTGGGCTGCCTGGTGAAACTGTTTTTGCAGTCAGCCAGCCCTCTGAGTACTATTCCTCAAGTTTGATTCCTACCTAGGTAAACCTGGACTTCGGTGGCTACATGGGAGCAAACGTGTTAAGCTTGTGGAGAAAGCCTTTGACCAATGGCAATCTGCTTGTTCTTGTGGCAGGGATTAGGCAGGAACTCTGCCACTCAGGATTTTTACCTTCCGATAAGCTGTGCCTTTGGGCTGAAGCAGGCGACGTGTCTGTATCACATCCTGGGAAGTAGGGCCTGAGGGGAGTCTGCCACCTGATTGGCCTCCATTATAGGCAACTGAGAAAATGGGGCAAGGCTTACGGTACCCGCTTACAACGAAATGTTTCTATTGAGAAGAGGAGATTTTGCTACTACACGTCAGCAGCTCCTCTCCCTCAGAGTGCTGTTCCTGTGTAGACTAGGGAAAACCACCACGGTTTCCAGGTTTTGATCGGCTATTTTCCCAGGTGGTATCTTCCGTGAAAGAGCTAGAAGGGCTGATCTCAACCAATCGGCCTGCACACCGTGAGTCCTTGGGGTAGGGCAGTCCTGAGTCAATGTGTCTCCTAAAGAACGAAAGCAAAGTTTCCTGCCACAGGAAAGCACAGAGAGGCCTGGTGCTTTCTCTAGGCAATTCAAGTGGGCTGGAAAAGTGAGGCCTAGTCTATATTGTGGAAAAGTTCGCGATTACGGCTATCTTTCTCCCTCTCTCTGTCCCGTACCCTGGGCTCAGCCTTGTGGGAATGCTGATTGGGAGAGTCGGCCTCTCTGCCGGGCTCAGAAGGCTTCTCCCCGTTTGGGCAATTCCGTTTGTGTCTTACTTCGTGGAGGAGGAATGAGGGTGCCCAGAGATTCTCGGACGTGAAATCACTAATGACAGAGCACCTGGAGGAGCTGGTTTCTCGGTGGAAGAAGCCAAAAAGCCAGCATTCCTAAGGTCTCTTTGAGAGCTGCCAGACACTCTGCCGTCATAGGCCTAAGAATTGGCCATTGTGACGGCATGGCAACACTTGGAATCCTAGGACACTGTGGAAGGGCGACTCGCAAACTGGATGGAAGAAGCTTCCAAGCCCAGTGTTCTTTCATGTACCAAAGAGAACGCAAGTGTCTGAGGCTGGTAGCATTGTTGCTGGAGAGCACTGCCTCCTCGTGGGCCTGTCGGCTACTTTCCTATTTCCGACGCTCTCAGGAAACTCTTCCAAAACGAGGTTGGGACATGCTTAGAGAGAACAGCTGCGAAGTGGATGCACAGAACATTAACCTAGATACCAGCCCAGGGTCCCAAGCATCCAATTTTCTCTGGAGGGTACGTACCCCACGCAGGGATTCAAGCAGGGAGTTTGCCTTGGACAACTTACACAGAAAACTGGGATGAGACGTTGGGTCACTCTACTTGTGCTCACACTACGTGGCCCGGAGAAGTTATGACGCAGCAGATGTCAACCCCCTTTCTCCACACATGTGCACTCCAAAGTAGCGCTGGGCCGTGGGTTTTCTCAGGCCAAGAGCAGTCCTTGTTCTCGGCTACACCGGCTCTGTGGTTCAAAGGTTCTTTATCTCTGCTCTTTTGGAAGCCTTTCACCCCTGACCCTATCCCTGGGCTGCAGAAGCAAAGAGGCATAGAGGCCTTTCACCCTGAAGGCATGGGCTTGTTTCACATGGAGAATGTGGCCGTCGCCCCTCCCGTGCTGGAGGCGTGTAAGTTGACACCATTTGTTCTGCCCATGGATATTACAAGTAGGTGTACTCGGTTTGGGCTGCCTGGTGAAACTGTTTTTGCAGTCAGCCAGCCCTCTGAGTACTATTCCTCAAGTTTGATTCCTAGCTAGGTAAACCTGGACTTCGGTGGCTACATGGGAGCAAACGTGTTAAGCTTGTGGAGAAAGCCTTTGACCAATGGCAATCTGCTTGTTCTTGTGGCAGGGATTAGGCAGGAACTCTGCCACTCAGGGTTTTTACCTTCCGATAAGCTGTGCCTTTGGGCTGAAGCAGGCGACGTGTCTGTATCACATCCTGGGAAGTAGGGCCTGAGGGGAGTCTGCCACCTGATTGGCCTCCATTATAGGCAACTGAGAAAATGGGGCAAGGCTTACGGTACCCGCTTACAACGAAATGTTTCTATTGAGAAGAGGAGATTTTGCTACTACACGTCAGCAGCCCCTCTCCCTCAGAGTGCTGTTCCTGTGTAGACTAGGGAAAACCACCACGGTTTCCAGGTTTTGATCGGCTCTTTTCCCAGTTGGTATCTTCCGTGAAAGAGCTAGAAGGGCTGATCTCAACCAATCGGCCTGCACACCGTGAGTCCTTGGGGTAGGGCAGTCCTGAGTCAATGTGTCTCCTAAAGAACGAAAGCAAAGTTTCCTGCCACAGGAAAGCACAGAGAGGCCTGGTGCTTTCTCTAGGCAATTCAAGTGGGCTGGAAAGGTGAGGCCTAGTCTATATTGTGGAAAAGTTCGCGATTACGGCTATCTTTCTCCCTCTCTCTGTCCCGTACCCTGGGCTCAGCCTTTTGGGAATGCTGATTGGGAGAGTCGGCCTCTCTGCCGGGCTCAGAAGGCTTCTTCCCGTTTGGGCAATTCCGTTTGTGTCTTACTTCGTGGAGGAGGAATGAGGGTGCCCAGAGATTCTCGGACGTGAAATCACTAATGACAGAGCACCTGGAGGAGCTGGTTTCTCGGTGGAAGAAGCCAAAAAGCCAGCATTCCTAAGGTCTCTTTGAGAGCTGCCAGACACTCTGCCGTCATAGGCCTAAGAATTGGCCATTGTGACGGCATGGCAACACTTGGAATCCTAGGACACTGTGGAAGGGCGACTCCCAAACTGGATGGAAGAAGCTTCCAAGCCCAGTGTTCTTTCATGTACCAAAGAGAACGCAAGTGTCTGAGGCTGGTAGCATTGTTGCTGGAGAGCACTGCCTCCTCGTGGGCCTGTCGGCTACTTTCCTATTTCCGACGCTCTCAGGAAACTCTTCCAAAACGAGGTTGGGACATGCTTAGAGAGAACAGCTGCGAAGTGGATGCACAGAACATTAACCTAGATACCAGCCCAGGGTCCCAAGCATCCATTTTTCTCTGGAGGGTACGTACCCCACGCAGGGATTCAAGCAGGGAGTTTGCCTTGGACAACTTACACAGAAAACTGGGATGAGACGTTGGGTCACTCTACTTGTGCTCACACTACGTGGCCCGGAGAAGTTATGACGCAGCAGATGTCAACCCCCTTTCTCCACACATGTGCACTCCAAAGTAGCGCTGGGCCGTGGGTGTTCTCAGGCCAAGAGCAGTCCTTGTTCTCGGCTGCACCGGCTCTGTGGTTCAAAGGTTCTTTATCTCTGCTCTTTTGGAAGCCTTTCACCCCTGACCCTATCCCTGGGCTGCAGAAGCAAAGAGGCATAGAGGCCTTTCACCCTGAAGGCATGGGCTTGTTTCACATGGAGAATGTGTCCCTCGCCCCTCCCGTGCTGGAGGCGTGTAAGTTGACACCATTTGTTCTGCCCATGGATATTACAAGTAGGTGTACTCGGTTTGGGCTGCCTGGTGAAACTGTTTTTGCAGTCAGCCAGCCCTCTGAGTACTATTCCTCAAGTTTGATTCCTAGCTAGGTAAACCCGGACTTCGGTGGCTACATGGGAGCAAACGTGTTAAGCTTGTGGAGAAAGCCTTTGACCAATGGCAATCTGCTTGTGCTTGTGGCAGGGATTAGGCAGGAACTCTGCCACTCAGGGTTTTTACCTTCCGATAAGCTGTGCCTTTGGGCTGAAGCAGGCGACGTGTCTGTATCACATCCTGGGAAGTAGGGCCTGAGGGGAGTATGCCACCTGATTGGCCTCCATTATAGGCAACTGAGAAAATGGGGCAAGGCTTACGGAACCCGCTTACAACGAAATGTTTCTATTGAGAAGAGGAGATTTTGCTACTACACGTCAGAAGCTCCTCTCCCTCAGAGTGCTGTTCCTGTGTAGACTAGGGAAAACCACCACGGTTTCCAGGGTTTGATCGGCTCTTTTCCCAGTTGGTATCCTCCGTGAAAGAGCTAGAAGGGCTGATCTCAACCAATCGGCCTGCACACCGTGAGTCCTTGGGGTAGGGCAGTCCTGAGTCAATGTGTCTCCTAAAGAACGAAAGCAAAGTTTCCTGCCACAGGAAAGCACAGAGAGGCCTGGTGCTTTCTCTAGGCAATTCAAGTGGGCTGGAAAGTTGAGGCCTAGTCTACATTGTGGAAAAGTTCGCGATTACGGCTATCTTTCTCCCTCTCTCTGTCCCGTACCCTGGGCTCAGCCTTGTGGGAATGCTGATTGGGAGAGTCGGCCTCTCTGCCGGGCTCAGAAGGCTTCTCCCCGTTTGGGCAATTCCGTTTGTGTCTTACTTCGTGGAGGAGGAATGAGGGTGCCCAGAGATTCTCGGACGTGAAATCACTAATGACAGAGCACCTGGAGGAGCTGGTTTCTCGGTGGAAGAAGCCAAAAAGCCAGCATTCCTAAGGTCTCTTTGAGAGCTGCCAGACACTCTGCCGTCATAGGCCTAAGAATTGGCCATTGTGACGGCATGGCAACACTTGGAATCCTAGGACACTGTGGAAGGGCGACTCGCAAACTGGATGGAAGAAGCTTCCAAGCCCAGTGTTCTTTCATGTACCAAAGAGAACGCAAGTGTCTGAGGCTGGTAGCATTGTTGCTGGAGAGCACTGCCTCCTCGTGGGCCTGTCGGCTACTTTCCTATTTCCGACGCTCTCAGGAAACTCTTCCAAAACGAGGTTGGGACATGCTTAGAGAGAACAGCTGCGAAGTGGATGCACAGAACATTAACCTAGATACCAGCCCAGGGTCCCAAGCATCCAATTTTCTCTGGAGGGTACGTACCCCACGCAGGGATTCAAGCAGGGAGTTTGCCTTGGACAACTTACACAGAAAACTGGGATGAGACGTTGGGTCACTCTACTTGTGCTCACACTACGTGGCCCGGAGAAGTTATGACGCAGCAGATGTCAACCCCCTTTCTCCACACATGTGCACTCCAAAGTAGCGCTGGGCCGTGGGTTTTCTCAGGCCAAGAGCAGTCCTTGTTCTCGGCTGCACCGGCTCTGTGGTTCAAAGGTTCTTTATCTCTGCTCTTTTGGAAGCCTTTCACCCCTGACCCTATCCCTGGGCTGCAGAAGCAAAGAGGCATAGAGGCCTTTCACCCTGAAGGCATGGGCTTGTTTCACATGGAGAATGTGGCCGTCGCCCCTCCCGTGCTGGAGGCGTGTAAGTTGACACCATTTGTTCTGCCCATGGATATTACAAGTAGGTGTACTCGGTTTGGGCTGCCTGGTGAAACTGTTTTTGCAGTCAGCCAGCCCTCTGAGTACTATTCCTCAAGTTTGATTCCTAGCTAGGTAAACCTGGACTTCGGTGGCTACATGGGAGCAAACGTGTTAAGCTTGTGGAGAAAGCCTTTGACCAATGGCAATCTGCTTGTTCTTGTGGCAGGGATTAGGCAGGAACTCTGCCACTCAGGGTTTTTACCTTCCGATAAGCTGTGCCTTTGGGCTGAAGCAGGCGACGTGTCTGTATCACATCCTGGGAAGTAGGGCCTGAGGGGAGTCTGCCACCTGATTGGCCTCCATTATAGGCAACTGAGAAAATGGGGCAAGGCTTACGGTACCCGCTTACAACGAAATGTTTCTATTGAGAAGAGGAGATTTTGCTACTACACGTCAGCAGCCCCTCTCCCTCAGAGTGCTGTTCCTGTGTAGACTAGGGAAAACCACCACGGTTTCCAGGTTTTGATCGGCTCTTTTCCCAGTTGGTATCTTCCGTGAAAGAGCTAGAAGGGCTGATCTCAACCAATCGGCCTGCACACCGTGAGTCCTTGGGGTAGGGCAGTCCTGAGTCAATGTGTCTCCTAAAGAACGAAAGCAAAGTTTCCTGCCACAGGAAAGCACAGAGAGGCCTGGTGCTTTCTCTAGGCAATTCAAGTGGGCTGGAAAGGTGAGGCCTAGTCTATATTGTGGAAAAGTTCGCGATTACGGCTATCTTTCTCCCTCTCTCTGTCCCGTACCCTGGGCTCAGCCTTGTGGGAATGCTGATTGGGAGAGTCGGCCTCTCTGCCGGGCTCAGAAGGCTTCTCCCCGTTTGGGCAATTCCGTTTGTGTCTTACTTCGTGGAGGAGGAATGAGGGTGCCCAGAGATTCTCGGACGTGAAATCACTAATGACAGAGCACCTGGAGGAGCTGGTTTCTCGGTGGAAGAAGCCAAAAAGCCAGCATTCCTAAGGTCTCTTTGAGAGCTGCCAGACACTCTGCCGTCATAGGCCTAAGAATTGGCCATTGTGACGGCATGGCAACACTTGGAATCCTAGGACACTGTGGAAGGGCGACTCGCAAACTGGATGGAAGAAGCTTCCAAGCCCAGTGTTCTTTCATGTACCAAAGAGAACGCAAGTGTCTGAGGCTGGTAGCATTGTTGCTGGAGAGCACTGCCTCCTCGTGGGCCTGTCGGCTACTTTCCTATTTCCGACGCTCTCAGGAAACTCTTCCAAAACGAGGTTGGGACATGCTTAGAGAGAACAGCTGCGAAGTGGATGCACAGAACATTAACCTAGATACCAGCCCAGGGTCCCAAGCATCCAATTTTCTCTGGAGGGTACGTACCCCACGCAGGGATTCAAGCAGGGAGTTTGCCTTGGACAACTTACACAGAAAACTGGGATGAGACGTTGGGTCACTCTACTTGTGCTCACACTACGTGGCCCGGAGAAGTTATGACGCAGCAGATGTCAACCCCCTTTCTCCACACATGTGCACTCCAAAGTAGCGCTGGGCCGTGGGTTTTCTCAGGCCAAGAGCAGTCCTTGTTCTCGGCTACACCGGCTCTGTGGTTCAAAGGTTCTTTATCTCTGCTCTTTTGGAAGCCTTTCACCCCTGACCCTATCCCTGGGCTGCAGAAGCAAAGAGGCATAGAGGCCTTTCACCCTGAAGGCATGGGCTTGTTTCACATGGAGAATGTGGCCGTCGCCCCTCCCGTGCTGGAGGCGTGTAAGTTGACACCATTTGTTCTGCCCATGGATATTACAAGTAGGTGTACTCGGTTTGGGCTGCCTGGTGAAACTGTTTTTGCAGTCAGCCAGCCCTCTGAGTACTATTCCTCAAGTTTGATTCCTAGCTAGGTAAACCTGGACTTCGGTGGCTACATGGGAGCAAACGTGTTAAGCTTGTGGAGAAAGCCTTTGACCAATGGCAATCTGCTTGTTCTTGTGGCAGGGATTAGGCAGGAACTCTGCCACTCAGGGTTTTTACCTTCCGATAAGCTGTGCCTTTGGGCTGAAGCAGGCGACGTGTCTGTATCACATCCTGGGAAGTAGGGCCTGAGGGGAGTCTGCCACCTGATTGGCCTCCATTATAGGCAACTGAGAAAATGGGGCAAGGCTTACGGTACCCGCTTACAACGAAATGTTTCTATTGAGAAGAGGAGATTTTGCTACTACACGTCAGCAGCCCCTCTCCCTCAGAGTGCTGTTCCTGTGTAGACTAGGGAAAACCACCACGGTTTCCAGGTTTTGATCGGCTCTTTTCCCAGTTGGTATCTTCCGTGAAAGAGCTAGAAGGGCTGATCTCAACCAATCGGCCTGCACACCGTGAGTCCTTGGGGTAGGGCAGTCCTGAGTCAATGTGTCTCCTAAAGAACGAAAGCAAAGTTTCCTGCCACAGGAAAGCACAGAGAGGCCTGGTGCTTTCTCTAGGCAATTCAAGTGGGCTGGAAAGGTGAGGCCTAGTCTATATTGTGGAAAAGTTCGCGATTACGGCTATCTTTCTCCCTCTCTCTGTCCCGTACCCTGGGCTCAGCCTTTTGGGAATGCTGATTGGGAGAGTCGGCCTCTCTGCCGGGCTCAGAAGGCTTCTTCCCGTTTGGGCAATTCCGTTTGTGTCTTACTTCGTGGAGGAGGAATGAGGGTGCCCAGAGATTCTCGGACGTGAAATCACTAATGACAGAGCACCTGGAGGAGCTGGTTTCTCGGTGGAAGAAGCCAAAAAGCCAGCATTCCTAAGGTCTCTTTGAGAGCTGCCAGACACTCTGCCGTCATAGGCCTAAGAATTGGCCATTGTGACGGCATGGCAACACTTGGAATCCTAGGACACTGTGGAAGGGCGACTCCCAAACTGGATGGAAGAAGCTTCCAAGCCCAGTGTTCTTTCATGTACCAAAGAGAACGCAAGTGTCTGAGGCTGGTAGCATTGTTGCTGGAGAGCACTGCCTCCTCGTGGGCCTGTCGGCTACTTTCCTATTTCCGACGCTCTCAGGAAACTCTTCCAAAACGAGGTTGGGACATGCTTAGAGAGAACAGCTGCGAAGTGGATGCACAGAACATTAACCTAGATACCAGCCCAGGGTCCCAAGCATCCATTTTTCTCTGGAGGGTACGTACCCCACGCAGGGATTCAAGCAGGGAGTTTGCCTTGGACAACTTACACAGAAAACTGGGATGAGACGTTGGGTCACTCTACTTGTGCTCACACTACGTGGCCCGGAGAAGTTATGACGCAGCAGATGTCAACCCCCTTTCTCCACACATGTGCACTCCAAAGTAGCGCTGGGCCGTGGGTGTTCTCAGGCCAAGAGCAGTCCTTGTTCTCGGCTGCACCGGCTCTGTGGTTCAAAGGTTCTTTATCTCTGCTCTTTTGGAAGCCTTTCACCCCTGACCCTATCCCTGGGCTGCAGAAGCAAAGAGGCATAGAGGCCTTTCACCCTGAAGGCATGGGCTTGTTTCACATGGAGAATGTGGCCGTCGCCCCTCCCGTGCTGGAGGCGTGTAAGTTGACACCATTTGTTCTGCCCATGGATATTACAAGTAGGTGTACTCGGTTTGGGCTGCCTGGTGAAACTGTTTTTGCAGTCAGCCAGCCCTCTGAGTACTATTCCTCAAGTTTGATTCCTAGCTAGGTAAACCTGGACTTCGGTGGCTACATGGGAGCAAACGTGTTAAGCTTGTGGAGAAAGCCTTTGACCAATGGCAATCTGCTTGTTCTTGTGGCAGGGATTAGGCAGGAACTCTGCCACTCAGGGTTTTTACCTTCCGATAAGCTGTGCCTTTGGGCTGAAGCAGGCGACGTGTCTGTATCACATCCTGGGAAGTAGGGCCTGAGGGGAGTCTGCCACCTGATTGGCCTCCATTATAGGCAACTGAGAAAATGGGGCAAGGCTTACGGTACCCGCTTACAACGAAATGTTTCTATTGAGAAGAGGAGATTTTGCTACTACACGTCAGCAGCCCCTCTCCCTCAGAGTGCTGTTCCTGTGTAGACTAGGGAAAACCACCACGGTTTCCAGGTTTTGATCGGCTCTTTTCCCAGTTGGTATCTTCCGTGAAAGAGCTAGAAGGGCTGATCTCAACCAATCGGCCTGCACACCGTGAGTCCTTGGGGTAGGGCAGTCCTGAGTCAATGTGTCTCCTAAAGAACGAAAGCAAAGTTTCCTGCCACAGGAAAGCACAGAGAGGCCTGGTGCTTTCTCTAGGCAATTCAAGTGGGCTGGAAAGGTGAGGCCTAGTCTATATTGTGGAAAAGTTCGCGATTACGGCTATCTTTCTCCCTCTCTCTGTCCCGTACCCTGGGCTCAGCCTTGTGGGAATGCTGATTGGGAGAGTCGGCCTCTCTGCCGGGCTCAGAAGGCTTCTCCCCGTTTGGGCAATTCCGTTTGTGTCTTACTTCGTGGAGGAGGAATGAGGGTGCCCAGAGATTCTCGGACGTGAAATCACTAATGACAGAGCACCTGGAGGAGCTGGTTTCTCGGTGGAAGAAGCCAAAAAGCCAGCATTCCTAAGGTCTCTTTGAGAGCTGCCAGACACTCTGCCGTCATAGGCCTAAGAATTGGCCATTGTGACGGCATGGCAACACTTGGAATCCTAGGACACTGTGGAAGGGCGACTCGCAAACTGGATGGAAGAAGCTTCCAAGCCCAGTGTTCTTTCATGTACCAAAGAGAACGCAAGTGTCTGAGGCTGGTAGCATTGTTGCTGGAGAGCACTGCCTCCTCGTGGGCCTGTCGGCTACTTTCCTATTTCCGACGCTCTCAGGAAACTCTTCCAAAACGAGGTTGGGACATGCTTAGAGAGAACAGCTGCGAAGTGGATGCACAGAACATTAACCTAGATACCAGCCCAGGGTCCCAAGCATCCAATTTTCTCTGGAGGGTACGTACCCCACGCAGGGATTCAAGCAGGGAGTTTGCCTTGGACAACTTACACAGAAAACTGGGATGAGACGTTGGGTCACTCTACTTGTGCTCACACTACGTGGCCCGGAGAAGTTATGACGCAGCAGATGTCAACCCCCTTTCTCCACACATGTGCACTCCAAAGTAGCGCTGGGCCGTGGGTTTTCTCAGGCCAAGAGCAGTCCTTGTTCTCGGCTACACCGGCTCTGTGGTTCAAAGGTTCTTTATCTCTGCTCTTTTGGAAGCCTTTCACCCCTGACCCTATCCCTGGGCTGCAGAAGCAAAGAGGCATAGAGGCCTTTCACCCTGAAGGCATGGGCTTGTTTCACATGGAGAATGTGGCCGTCGCCCCTCCCGTGCTGGAGGCGTGTAAGTTGACACCATTTGTTCTGCCCATGGATATTACAAGTAGGTGTACTCGGTTTGGGCTGCCTGGTGAAACTGTTTTTGCAGTCAGCCAGCCCTCTGAGTACTATTCCTCAAGTTTGATTCCTAGCTAGGTAAACCTGGACTTCGGTGGCTACATGGGAGCAAACGTGTTAAGCTTGTGGAGAAAGCCTTTGACCAATGGCAATCTGCTTGTTCTTGTGGCAGGGATTAGGCAGGAACTCTGCCACTCAGGGTTTTTACCTTCCGATAAGCTGTGCCTTTGGGCTGAAGCAGGCGACGTGTCTGTATCACATCCTGGGAAGTAGGGCCTGAGGGGAGTCTGCCACCTGATTGGCCTCCATTATAGGCAACTGAGAAAATGGGGCAAGGCTTACGGTACCCGCTTACAACGAAATGTTTCTATTGAGAAGAGGAGATTTTGCTACTACACGTCAGCAGCCCCTCTCCCTCAGAGTGCTGTTCCTGTGTAGACTAGGGAAAACCACCACGGTTTCCAGGTTTTGATCGGCTCTTTTCCCAGTTGGTATCTTCCGTGAAAGAGCTAGAAGGGCTGATCTCAACCAATCGGCCTGCACACCGTGAGTCCTTGGGGTAGGGCAGTCCTGAGTCAATGTGTCTCCTAAAGAACGAAAGCAAAGTTTCCTGCCACAGGAAAGCACAGAGAGGCCTGGTGCTTTCTCTAGGCAATTCAAGTGGGCTGGAAAGGTGAGGCCTAGTCTATATTGTGGAAAAGTTCGCGATTACGGCTATCTTTCTCCCTCTCTCTGTCCCGTACCCTGGGCTCAGACTTTTGGGAATGCTGATTGGGAGAGTCGGCCTCTCTGCCGGGCTCAGAAGGCTTCTTCCCGTTTGGGCAATTCCGTTTGTGTCTTACTTCGTGGAGGAGGAATGAGGGTGCCCAGAGATTCTCGGACGTGAAATCACTAATGACAGAGCACCTGGAGGAGCTGGTTTCTCGGTGGAAGAAGCCAAAAAGCCAGCATTCCTAAGGTCTCTTTGAGAGCTGCCAGACACTCTGCCGTCATAGGCCTAAGAATTGGCCATTGTGACGGCATGGCAACACTTGGAATCCTAGGACACTGTGGAAGGGCGACTCCCAAACTGGATGGAAGAAGCTTCCAAGCCCAGTGTTCTTTCATGTACCAAAGAGAACGCAAGTGTCTGAGGCTGGTAGCATTGTTGCTGGAGAGCACTGCCTCCTCGTGGGCCTGTCGGCTACTTTCCTATTTCCGACGCTCTCAGGAAACTCTTCCAAAACGAGGTTGGGACATGCTTAGAGAGAACAGCTGCGAAGTGGATGCACAGAACATTAACCTAGATACCAGCCCAGGGTCCCAAGCATCCATTTTTCTCTGGAGGGTACGTACCCCACGCAGGGATTCAAGCAGGGAGTTTGCCTTGGACAACTTACACAGAAAACTGGGATGAGACGTTGGGTCACTCTACTTGTGCTCACACTACGTGGCCCGGAGAAGTTATGACGCAGCAGATGTCAACCCCCTTTCTCCACACATGTGCACTCCAAAGTAGCGCTGGGCCGTGGGTGTTCTCAGGCCAAGAGCAGTCCTTGTTCTCGGCTGCACCGGCTCTGTGGTTCAAAGGTTCTTTATCTCTGCTCTTTTGGAAGCCTTTCACCCCTGACCCTATCCCTGGGCTGCAGAAGCAAAGAGGCATAGAGGCCTTTCACCCTGAAGGCATGGGCTTGTTTCACATGGAGAATGTGTCCCTCGCCCCTCCCGTGCTGGAGGCGTGTAAGTTGACACCATTTGTTCTGCCCATGGATATTACAAGTAGGTGTACTCGGTTTGGGCTGCCTGGTGAAACTGTTTTTGCAGTCAGCCAGCCCTCTGAGTACTATTCCTCAAGTTTGATTCCTAGCTAGGTAAACCCGGACTTCGGTGGCTACATGGGAGCAAACGTGTTAAGCTTGTGGAGAAAGCCTTTGACCAATGGCAATCTGCTTGTGCTTGTGGCAGGGATTAGGCAGGAACTCTGCCACTCAGGGTTTTTACCTTCCGATAAGCTGTGCCTTTGGGCTGAAGCAGGCGACGTGTCTGTATCACATCCTGGGAAGTAGGGCCTGAGGGGAGTCTGCCACCTGATTGGCCTCCATTATAGGCAACTGAGAAAATGGGGCAAGGCTTACGGAACCCGCTTACAACGAAATGTTTCTATTGAGAAGAGGAGATTTTGCTACTACACGTCAGAAGCTCCTCTCCCTCAGAGTGCTGTTCCTGTGTAGACTAGGGAAAACCACCACGGTTTCCAGGGTTTGATCGGCTCTTTTCCCAGTTGGTATCCTCCGTGAAAGAGCTAGAAGGGCTGATCTCAACCAATCGGCCTGCACACCGTGAGTCCTTGGGGTAGGGCAGTCCTGAGTCAATGTGTCTCCTAAAGAACGAAAGCAAAGTTTCCTGCCACAGGAAAGCACAGAGAGGCCTGGTGCTTTCTCTAGGCAATTCAAGTGGGCTGGAAAGTTGAGGCCTAGTCTACATTGTGGAAAAGTTCGCGATTACGGCTATCTTTCTCCCTCTCTCTGTCCCGTACCCTGGGCTCAGCCTTGTGGGAATGCTGATTGGGAGAGTCGGCCTCTCTGCCGGGCTCAGAAGGCTTCTCCCCGTTTGGGCAATTCCGTTTGTGTCTTACTTCGTGGAGGAGGAATGAGGGTGCCCAGAGATTCTCGGACGTGAAATCACTAATGACAGAGCACCTGGAGGAGCTGGTTTCTCGGTGGAAGAAGCCAAAAAGCCAGCATTCCTAAGGTCTCTTTGAGAGCTGCCAGACACTCTGCCGTCATAGGCCTAAGAATTGGCCATTGTGACGGCATGGCAACACTTGGAATCCTAGGACACTGTGGAAGGGCGACTCGCAAACTGGATGGAAGAAGCTTCCAAGCCCAGTGTTCTTTCATGTACCAAAGAGAACGCAAGTGTCTGAGGCTGGTAGCATTGTTGCTGGAGAGCACTGCCTCCTCGTGGGCCTGTCGGCTACTTTCCTATTTCCGACGCTCTCAGGAAACTCTTCCAAAACGAGGTTGGGACATGCTTAGAGAGAACAGCTGCGAAGTGGATGCACAGAACATTAACCTAGATACCAGCCCAGGGTCCCAAGCATCCAATTTTCTCTGGAGGGTACGTACCCCACGCAGGGATTCAAGCAGGGAGTTTGCCTTGGACAACTTACACAGAAAACTGGGATGAGACGTTGGGTCACTCTACTTGTGCTCACACTACGTGGCCCGGAGAAGTTATGACGCAGCAGATGTCAACCCCCTTTCTCCACACATGTGCACTCCAAAGTAGCGCTGGGCCGTGGGTTTTCTCAGGCCAAGAGCAGTCCTTGTTCTCGGCTACACCGGCTCTGTGGTTCAAAGGTTCTTTATCTCTGCTCTTTTGGAAGCCTTTCACCCCTGACCCTATCCCTGGGCTGCAGAAGCAAAGAGGCATAGAGGCCTTTCACCCTGAAGGCATGGGCTTGTTTCACATGGAGAATGTGGCCGTCGCCCCTCCCGTGCTGGAGGCGTGTAAGTTGACACCATTTGTTCTGCCCATGGATATTACAAGTAGGTGTACTCGGTTTGGGCTGCCTGGTGAAACTGTTTTTGCAGTCAGCCAGCCCTCTGAGTACTATTCCTCAAGTTTGATTCCTAGCTAGGTAAACCTGGACTTCGGTGGCTACATGGGAGCAAACGTGTTAAGCTTGTGGAGAAAGCCTTTGACCAATGGCAATCTGCTTGTTCTTGTGGCAGGGATTAGGCAGGAACTCTGCCACTCAGGGTTTTTACCTTCCGATAAGCTGTGCCTTTGGGCTGAAGCAGGCGACGTGTCTGTATCACATCCTGGGAAGTAGGGCCTGAGGGGAGTCTGCCACCTGATTGGCCTCCATTATAGGCAACTGAGAAAATGGGGCAAGGCTTACGGTACCCGCTTACAACGAAATGTTTCTATTGAGAAGAGGAGATTTTGCTACTACACGTCAGCAGCCCCTCTCCCTCAGAGTGCTGTTCCTGTGTAGACTAGGGAAAACCACCACGGTTTCCAGGTTTTGATCGGCTCTTTTCCCAGTTGGTATCTTCCGTGAAAGAGCTAGAAGGGCTGATCTCAACCAATCGGCCTGCACACCGTGAGTCCTTGGGGTAGGGCAGTCCTGAGTCAATGTGTCTCCTAAAGAACGAAAGCAAAGTTTCCTGCCACAGGAAAGCACAGAGAGGCCTGGTGCTTTCTCTAGGCAATTCAAGTGGGCTGGAAAGGTGAGGCCTAGTCTATATTGTGGAAAAGTTCGCGATTACGGCTATCTTTCTCCCTCTCTCTGTCCCGTACCCTGGGCTCAGCCTTTTGGGAATGCTGATTGGGAGAGTCGGCCTCTCTGCCGGGCTCAGAAGGCTTCTTCCCGTTTGGGCAATTCCGTTTGTGTCTTACTTCGTGGAGGAGGAATGAGGGTGCCCAGAGATTCTCGGACGTGAAATCACTAATGACAGAGCACCTGGAGGAGCTGGTTTCTCGGTGGAAGAAGCCAAAAAGCCAGCATTCCTAAGGTCTCTTTGAGAGCTGCCAGACACTCTGCCGTCATAGGCCTAAGAATTGGCCATTGTGACGGCATGGCAACACTTGGAATCCTAGGACACTGTGGAAGGGCGACTCCCAAACTGGATGGAAGAAGCTTCCAAGCCCAGTGTTCTTTCATGTACCAAAGAGAACGCAAGTGTCTGAGGCTGGTAGCATTGTTGCTGGAGAGCACTGCCTCCTCGTGGGCCTGTCGGCTACTTTCCTATTTCCGACGCTCTCAGGAAACTCTTCCAAAACGAGGTTGGGACATGCTTAGAGAGAACAGCTGCGAAGTGGATGCACAGAACATTAACCTAGATACCAGCCCAGGGTCCCAAGCATCCATTTTTCTCTGGAGGGTACGTACCCCACGCAGGGATTCAAGCAGGGAGTTTGCCTTGGACAACTTACACAGAAAACTGGGATGAGACGTTGGGTCACTCTACTTGTGCTCACACTACGTGGCCCGGAGAAGTTATGACGCAGCAGATGTCAACCCCCTTTCTCCACACATGTGCACTCCAAAGTAGCGCTGGGCCGTGGGTGTTCTCAGGCCAAGAGCAGTCCTTGTTCTCGGCTGCACCGGCTCTGTGGTTCAAAGGTTCTTTATCTCTGCTCTTTTGGAAGCCTTTCACCCCTGACCCTATCCCTGGGCTGCAGAAGCAAAGAGGCATAGAGGCCTTTCACCCTGAAGGCATGGGCTTGTTTCACATGGAGAATGTGTCCCTCGCCCCTCCCGTGCTGGAGGCGTGTAAGTTGACACCATTTGTTCTGCCCATGGATATTACAAGTAGGTGTACTCGGTTTGGGCTGCCTGGTGAAACTGTTTTTGCAGTCAGCCAGCCCTCTGAGTACTATTCCTCAAGTTTGATTCCTAGCTAGGTAAACCCGGACTTCGGTGGCTACATGGGAGCAAACGTGTTAAGCTTGTGGAGAAAGCCTTTGACCAATGGCAATCTGCTTGTGCTTGTGGCAGGGATTAGGCAGGAACTCTGCCACTCAGGGTTTTTACCTTCCGATAAGCTGTGCCTTTGGGCTGAAGCAGGCGACGTGTCTGTATCACATCCTGGGAAGTAGGGCCTGAGGGGAGTCTGCCACCTGATTGGCCTCCATTATAGGCAACTGAGAAAATGGGGCAAGGCTTACGGAACCCGCTTACAACGAAATGTTTCTATTGAGAAGAGGAGATTTTGCTACTACACGTCAGAAGCTCCTCTCCCTCAGAGTGCTGTTCCTGTGTAGACTAGGGAAAACCACCACGGTTTCCAGGGTTTGATCGGCTCTTTTCCCAGTTGGTATCCTCCGTGAAAGAGCTAGAAGGGCTGATCTCAACCAATCGGCCTGCACACCGTGAGTCCTTGGGGTAGGGCAGTCCTGAGTCAATGTGTCTCCTAAAGAACGAAAGCAAAGTTTCCTGCCACAGGAAAGCACAGAGAGGCCTGGTGCTTTCTCTAGGCAATTCAAGTGGGCTGGAAAGTTGAGGCCTAGTCTACATTGTGGAAAAGTTCGCGATTACGGCTATCTTTCTCCCTCTCTCTGTCCCGTACCCTGGGCTCAGCCTTGTGGGAATGCTGATTGGGAGAGTCGGCCTCTCTGCCGGGCTCAGAAGGCTTCTCCCCGTTTGGGCAATTCCGTTTGTGTCTTACTTCGTGGAGGAGGAATGAGGGTGCCCAGAGATTCTCGGACGTGAAATCACTAATGACAGAGCACCTGGAGGAGCTGGTTTCTCGGTGGAAGAAGCCAAAAAGCCAGCATTCCTAAGGTCTCTTTGAGAGCTGCCAGACACTCTGCCGTCATAGGCCTAAGAATTGGCCATTGTGACGGCATGGCAACACTTGGAATCCTAGGACACTGTGGAAGGGCGACTCGCAAACTGGATGGAAGAAGCTTCCAAGCCCAGTGTTCTTTCATGTACCAAAGAGAACGCAAGTGTCTGAGGCTGGTAGCATTGTTGCTGGAGAGCACTGCCTCCTCGTGGGCCTGTCGGCTACTTTCCTATTTCCGACGCTCTCAGGAAACTCTTCCAAAACGAGGTTGGGACATGCTTAGAGAGAACAGCTGCGAAGTGGATGCACAGAACATTAACCTAGATACCAGCCCAGGGTCCCAAGCATCCAATTTTCTCTGGAGGGTACGTACCCCACGCAGGGATTCAAGCAGGGAGTTTGCCTTGGACAACTTACACAGAAAACTGGGATGAGACGTTGGGTCACTCTACTTGTGCTCACACTACGTGGCCCGGAGAAGTTATGACGCAGCAGATGTCAACCCCCTTTCTCCACACATGTGCACTCCAAAGTAGCGCTGGGCCGTGGGTTTTCTCAGGCCAAGAGCAGTCCTTGTTCTCGGCTGCACCGGCTCTGTGGTTCAAAGGTTCTTTATCTCTGCTCTTTTGGAAGCCTTTCACCCCTGACCCTATCCCTGGGCTGCAGAAGCAAAGAGGCATAGAGGCCTTTCACCCTGAAGGCATGGGCTTGTTTCACATGGAGAATGTGGCCGTCGCCCCTCCCGTGCTGGAGGCGTGTAAGTTGACACCATTTGTTCTGCCCATGGATATTACAAGTAGGTGTACTCGGTTTGGGCTGCCTGGTGAAACTGTTTTTGCAGTCAGCCAGCCCTCTGAGTACTATTCCTCAAGTTTGATTCCTAGCTAGGTAAACCTGGACTTCGGTGGCTACATGGGAGCAAACGTGTTAAGCTTGTGGAGAAAGCCTTTGACCAATGGCAATCTGCTTGTTCTTGTGGCAGGGATTAGGCAGGAACTCTGCCACTCAGGGTTTTTACCTTCCGATAAGCTGTGCCTTTGGGCTGAAGCAGGCGACGTGTCTGTATCACATCCTGGGAAGTAGGGCCTGAGGGGAGTCTGCCACCTGATTGGCCTCCATTATAGGCAACTGAGAAAATGGGGCAAGGCTTACGGTACCCGCTTACAACGAAATGTTTCTATTGAGAAGAGGAGATTTTGCTACTACACGTCAGCAGCCCCTCTCCCTCAGAGTGCTGTTCCTGTGTAGACTAGGGAAAACCACCACGGTTTCCAGGTTTTGATCGGCTCTTTTCCCAGTTGGTATCTTCCGTGAAAGAGCTAGAAGGGCTGATCTCAACCAATCGGCCTGCACACCGTGAGTCCTTGGGGTAGGGCAGTCCTGAGTCAATGTGTCTCCTAAAGAACGAAAGCAAAGTTTCCTGCCACAGGAAAGCACAGAGAGGCCTGGTGCTTTCTCTAGGCAATTCAAGTGGGCTGGAAAGGTGAGGCCTAGTCTATATTGTGGAAAAGTTCGCGATTACGGCTATCTTTCTCCCTCTCTCTGTCCCGTACCCTGGGCTCAGCCTTGTGGGAATGCTGATTGGGAGAGTCGGCCTCTCTGCCGGGCTCAGAAGGCTTCTCCCCGTTTGGGCAATTCCGTTTGTGTCTTACTTCGTGGAGGAGGAATGAGGGTGCCCAGAGATTCTCGGACGTGAAATCACTAATGACAGAGCACCTGGAGGAGCTGGTTTCTCGGTGGAAGAAGCCAAAAAGCCAGCATTCCTAAGGTCTCTTTGAGAGCTGCCAGACACTCTGCCGTCATAGGCCTAAGAATTGGCCATTGTGACGGCATGGCAACACTTGGAATCCTAGGACACTGTGGAAGGGCGACTCGCAAACTGGATGGAAGAAGCTTCCAAGCCCAGTGTTCTTTCATGTACCAAAGAGAACGCAAGTGTCTGAGGCTGGTAGCATTGTTGCTGGAGAGCACTGCCTCCTCGTGGGCCTGTCGGCTACTTTCCTATTTCCGACGCTCTCAGGAAACTCTTCCAAAACGAGGTTGGGACATGCTTAGAGAGAACAGCTGCGAAGTGGATGCACAGAACATTAACCTAGATACCAGCCCAGGGTCCCAAGCATCCAATTTTCTCTGGAGGGTACGTACCCCACGCAGGGATTCAAGCAGGGAGTTTGCCTTGGACAACTTACACAGAAAACTGGGATGAGACGTTGGGTCACTCTACTTGTGCTCACACTACGTGGCCCGGAGAAGTTATGACGCAGCAGATGTCAACCCCCTTTCTCCACACATGTGCACTCCAAAGTAGCGCTGGGCCGTGGGTTTTCTCAGGCCAAGAGCAGTCCTTGTTCTCGGCTACACCGGCTCTGTGGTTCAAAGGTTCTTTATCTCTGCTCTTTTGGAAGCCTTTCACCCCTGACCCTATCCCTGGGCTGCAGAAGCAAAGAGGCATAGAGGCCTTTCACCCTGAAGGCATGGGCTTGTTTCACATGGAGAATGTGGCCGTCGCCCCTCCCGTGCTGGAGGCGTGTAAGTTGACACCATTTGTTCTGCCCATGGATATTACAAGTAGGTGTACTCGGTTTGGGCTGCCTGGTGAAACTGTTTTTGCAGTCAGCCAGCCCTCTGAGTACTATTCCTCAAGTTTGATTCCTAGCTAGGTAAACCTGGACTTCGGTGGCTACATGGGAGCAAACGTGTTAAGCTTGTGGAGAAAGCCTTTGACCAATGGCAATCTGCTTGTTCTTGTGGCAGGGATTAGGCAGGAACTCTGCCACTCAGGGTTTTTACCTTCCGATAAGCTGTGCCTTTGGGCTGAAGCAGGCGACGTGTCTGTATCACATCCTGGGAAGTAGGGCCTGAGGGGAGTCTGCCACCTGATTGGCCTCCATTATAGGCAACTGAGAAAATGGGGCAAGGCTTACGGTACCCGCTTACAACGAAATGTTTCTATTGAGAAGAGGAGATTTTGCTACTACACGTCAGCAGCCCCTCTCCCTCAGAGTGCTGTTCCTGTGTAGACTAGGGAAAACCACCACGGTTTCCAGGTTTTGATCGGCTCTTTTCCCAGTTGGTATCTTCCGTGAAAGAGCTAGAAGGGCTGATCTCAACCAATCGGCCTGCACACCGTGAGTCCTTGGGGTAGGGCAGTCCTGAGTCAATGTGTCTCCTAAAGAACGAAAGCAAAGTTTCCTGCCACAGGAAAGCACAGAGAGGCCTGGTGCTTTCTCTAGGCAATTCAAGTGGGCTGGAAAGGTGAGGCCTAGTCTATATTGTGGAAAAGTTCGCGATTACGGCTATCTTTCTCCCTCTCTCTGTCCCGTACCCTGGGCTCAGCCTTGTGGGAATGCTGATTGGGAGAGTCGGCCTCTCTGCCGGGCTCAGAAGGCTTCTCCCCGTTTGGGCAATTCCGTTTGTGTCTTACTTCGTGGAGGAGGAATGAGGGTGCCCAGAGATTCTCGGACGTGAAATCACTAATGACAGAGCACCTGGAGGAGCTGGTTTCTCGGTGGAAGAAGCCAAAAAGCCAGCATTCCTAAGGTCTCTTTGAGAGCTGCCAGACACTCTGCCGTCATAGGCCTAAGAATTGGCCATTGTGACGGCATGGCAACACTTCGAATCCTAGGACACTGTGGAAGGGCGACTCCCAAACTGGATGGAAGAAGCTTCCAAGCCCAGTGTTCTTTCATGTACCAAAGAGAACGCAAGTGTCTGAGGCTGGTAGCATTGTTGCTGGAGAGCACTGCCTCCTCGTGGGCCTGTCGGCTACTTTCCTATTTCCGACGCTCTCAGGAAACTCTTCCAAAACGAGGTTGGGACATGCTTAGAGAGAACAGCTGCGAAGTGGATGCACAGAACATTAACCTAGATACCAGCCCAGGGTCCCAAGCATCCATTTTTCTCTGGAGGGTACGTACCCCACGCAGGGATTCAAGCAGGGAGTTTGCCTTGGACAACTTACACAGAAAACTGGGATGAGACGTTGGGTCACTCTACTTGTGCTCACACTACGTGGCCCGGAGAAGTTATGACGCAGCAGATGTCAACCCCCTTTCTCCACACATGTGCACTCCAAAGTAGCGCTGGGCCGTGGGTGTTCTCAGGCCAAGAGCAGTCCTTGTTCTCGGCTGCACCGGCTCTGTGGTTCAAAGGTTCTTTATCTCTGCTCTTTTGGAAGCCTTTCACCCCTGACCCTATCCCTGGGCTGCAGAAGCAAAGAGGCATAGAGGCCTTTCACCCTGAAGGCATGGGCTTGTTTCACATGGAGAATGTGGCCGTCGCCCCTCCCGTGCTGGAGGCGTGTAAGTTGACACCATTTGTTCTGCCCATGGATATTACAAGTAGGTGTACTCGGTTTGGGCTGCCTGGTGAAACTGTTTTTGCAGTCAGCCAGCCCTCTGAGTACTATTCCTCAAGTTTGATTCCTAGCTAGGTAAACCTGGACTTCGGTGGCTACATGGGAGCAAACGTGTTAAGCTTGTGGAGAAAGCCTTTGACCAATGGCAATCTGCTTGTTCTTGTGGCAGGGATTAGGCAGGAACTCTGCCACTCAGGGTTTTTACCTTCCGATAAGCTGTGCCTTTGGGCTGAAGCAGGCGACGTGTCTGTATCACATCCTGGGAAGTAGGGCCTGAGGGGAGTCTGCCACCTGATTGGCCTCCATTATAGGCAACTGAGAAAATGGGGCAAGGCTTACGGTACCCGCTTACAACGAAATGTTTCTATTGAGAAGAGGAGATTTTGCTACTACACGTCAGCAGCCCCTCTCCCTCAGAGTGCTGTTCCTGTGTAGACTAGGGAAAACCACCACGGTTTCCAGGTTTTGATCGGCTCTTTTCCCAGTTGGTATCTTCCGTGAAAGAGCTAGAAGGGCTGATCTCAACCAATCGGCCTGCACACCGTGAGTCCTTGGGGTAGGGCAGTCCTGAGTCAATGTGTCTCCTAAAGAACGAAAGCAAAGTTTCCTGCCACAGGAAAGCACAGAGAGGCCTGGTGCTTTCTCTAGGCAATTCAAGTGGGCTGGAAAGGTGAGGCCTAGTCTATATTGTGGAAAAGTTCGCGATTACGGCTATCTTTCTCCCTCTCTCTGTCCCGTACCCTGGGCTCAGCCTTGTGGGAATGCTGATTGGGAGAGTCGGCCTCTCTGCCGGGCTCAGAAGGCTTCTCCCCGTTTGGGCAATTCCGTTTGTGTCTTACTTCGTGGAGGAGGAATGAGGGTGCCCAGAGATTCTCGGACGTGAAATCACTAATGACAGAGCACCTGGAGGAGCTGGTTTCTCGGTGGAAGAAGCCAAAAAGCCAGCATTCCTAAGGTCTCTTTGAGAGCTGCCAGACACTCTGCCGTCATAGGCCTAAGAATTGGCCATTGTGACGGCATGGCAACACTTGGAATCCTAGGACACTGTGGAAGGGCGACTCGCAAACTGGATGGAAGAAGCTTCCAAGCCCAGTGTTCTTTCATGTACCAAAGAGAACGCAAGTGTCTGAGGCTGGTAGCATTGTTGCTGGAGAGCACTGCCTCCTCGTGGGCCTGTCGGCTACTTTCCTATTTCCGACGCTCTCAGGAAACTCTTCCAAAACGAGGTTGGGACATGCTTAGAGAGAACAGCTGCGAAGTGGATGCACAGAACATTAACCTAGATACCAGCCCAGGGTCCCAAGCATCCAATTTTCTCTGGAGGGTACGTACCCCACGCAGGGATTCAAGCAGGGAGTTTGCCTTGGACAACTTACACAGAAAACTGGGATGAGACGTTGGGTCACTCTACTTGTGCTCACACTACGTGGCCCGGAGAAGTTATGACGCAGCAGATGTCAACCCCCTTTCTCCACACATGTGCACTCCAAAGTAGCGCTGGGCCGTGGGTTTTCTCAGGCCAAGAGCAGTCCTTGTTCTCGGCTACACCGGCTCTGTGGTTCAAAGGTTCTTTATCTCTGCTCTTTTGGAAGCCTTTCACCCCTGACCCTATCCCTGGGCTGCAGAAGCAAAGAGGCATAGAGGCCTTTCACCCTGAAGGCATGGGCTTGTTTCACATGGAGAATGTGGCCGTCGCCCCTCCCGTGCTGGAGGCGTGTAAGTTGACACCATTTGTTCTGCCCATGGATATTACAAGTAGGTGTACTCGGTTTGGGCTGCCTGGTGAAACTGTTTTTGCAGTCAGCCAGCCCTCTGAGTACTATTCCTCAAGTTTGATTCCTAGCTAGGTAAACCTGGACTTCGGTGGCTACATGGGAGCAAACGTGTTAAGCTTGTGGAGAAAGCCTTTGACCAATGGCAATCTGCTTGTTCTTGTGGCAGGGATTAGGCAGGAACTCTGCCACTCAGGGTTTTTACCTTCCGATAAGCTGTGCCTTTGGGCTGAAGCAGGCGACGTGTCTGTATCACATCCTGGGAAGTAGGGCCTGAGGGGAGTCTGCCACCTGATTGGCCTCCATTATAGGCAACTGAGAAAATGGGGCAAGGCTTACGGTACCCGCTTACAACGAAATGTTTCTATTGAGAAGAGGAGATTTTGCTACTACACGTCAGCAGCCCCTCTCCCTCAGAGTGCTGTTCCTGTGTAGACTAGGGAAAACCACCACGGTTTCCAGGTTTTGATCGGCTCTTTTCCCAGTTGGTATCTTCCGTGAAAGAGCTAGAAGGGCTGATCTCAACCAATCGGCCTGCACACCGTGAGTCCTTGGGGTAGGGCAGTCCTGAGTCAATGTGTCTCCTAAAGAACGAAAGCAAAGTTTCCTGCCACAGGAAAGCACAGAGAGGCCTGGTGCTTTCTCTAGGCAATTCAAGTGGGCTGGAAAGGTGAGGCCTAGTCTATATTGTGGAAAAGTTCGCGATTACGGCTATCTTTCTCCCTCTCTCTGTCCCGTACCCTGGGCTCAGCCTTGTGGGAATGCTGATT
Source organism: Balaenoptera physalus (assembly GCF_965194825.1). NCBI lineage: Eukaryota > Metazoa > Chordata > Mammalia > Artiodactyla > Balaenopteridae > Balaenoptera > Balaenoptera physalus. The sequence goes on along the minus strand of NC_138897.1, from coordinate 35,156,375 downwards.
GGGAGAGTCGGCCTCTCTGCCGGGCTCAGAAGGCTTCTCCCCGTTTGGGCAATTCCGTTTGTGTCTTACTTCGTGGAGGAGGAATGAGGGTGCCCAGAGATTCTCGGACGTGAAATCACTAATGACAGAGCACCTGGAGGAGCTGGTTTCTCGGTGGAAGAAGCCAAAAAGCCAGCATTCCTAAGGTCTCTTTGAGAGCTGCCAGACACTCTGCCGTCATAGGCCTAAGAATTGGCCATTGTGACGGCATGGCAACACTTCGAATCCTAGGACACTGTGGAAGGGCGACTCCCAAACTGGATGGAAGAAGCTTCCAAGCCCAGTGTTCTTTCATGTACCAAAGAGAACGCAAGTGTCTGAGGCTGGTAGCATTGTTGCTGGAGAGCACTGCCTCCTCGTGGGCCTGTCGGCTACTTTCCTATTTCCGACGCTCTCAGGAAACTCTTCCAAAACGAGGTTGGGACATGCTTAGAGAGAACAGCTGCGAAGTGGATGCACAGAACATTAACCTAGATACCAGCCCAGGGTCCCAAGCATCCATTTTTCTCTGGAGGGTACGTACCCCACGCAGGGATTCAAGCAGGGAGTTTGCCTTGGACAACTTACACAGAAAACTGGGATGAGACGTTGGGTCACTCTACTTGTGCTCACACTACGTGGCCCGGAGAAGTTATGACGCAGCAGATGTCAACCCCCTTTCTCCACACATGTGCACTCCAAAGTAGCGCTGGGCCGTGGGTGTTCTCAGGCCAAGAGCAGTCCTTGTTCTCGGCTGCACCGGCTCTGTGGTTCAAAGGTTCTTTATCTCTGCTCTTTTGGAAGCCTTTCACCCCTGACCCTATCCCTGGGCTGCAGAAGCAAAGAGGCATAGAGGCCTTTCACCCTGAAGGCATGGGCTTGTTTCACATGGAGAATGTGGCCGTCGCCCCTCCCGTGCTGGAGGCGTGTAAGTTGACACCATTTGTTCTGCCCATGGATATTACAAGTAGGTGTACTCGGTTTGGGCTGCCTGGTGAAACTGTTTTTGCAGTCAGCCAGCCCTCTGAGTACTATTCCTCAAGTTTGATTCCTAGCTAGGTAAACCTGGACTTCGGTGGCTACATGGGAGCAAACGTGTTAAGCTTGTGGAGAAAGCCTTTGACCAATGGCAATCTGCTTGTTCTTGTGGCAGGGATTAGGCAGGAACTCTGCCACTCAGGGTTTTTACCTTCCGATAAGCTGTGCCTTTGGGCTGAAGCAGGCGACGTGTCTGTATCACATCCTGGGAAGTAGGGCCTGAGGGGAGTCTGCCACCTGATTGGCCTCCATTATAGGCAACTGAGAAAATGGGGCAAGGCTTACGGTACCCGCTTACAACGAAATGTTTCTATTGAGAAGAGGAGATTTTGCTACTACACGTCAGCAGCCCCTCTCCCTCAGAGTGCTGTTCCTGTGTAGACTAGGGAAAACCACCACGGTTTCCAGGTTTTGATCGGCTCTTTTCCCAGTTGGTATCTTCCGTGAAAGAGCTAGAAGGGCTGATCTCAACCAATCGGCCTGCACACCGTGAGTCCTTGGGGTAGGGCAGTCCTGAGTCAATGTGTCTCCTAAAGAACGAAAGCAAAGTTTCCTGCCACAGGAAAGCACAGAGAGGCCTGGTGCTTTCTCTAGGCAATTCAAGTGGGCTGGAAAGGTGAGGCCTAGTCTATATTGTGGAAAAGTTCGCGATTACGGCTATCTTTCTCCCTCTCTCTGTCCCGTACCCTGGGCTCAGCCTTGTGGGAATGCTGATTGGGAGAGTCGGCCTCTCTGCCGGGCTCAGAAGGCTTCTCCCCGTTTGGGCAATTCCGTTTGTGTCTTACTTCGTGGAGGAGGAATGAGGGTGCCCAGAGATTCTCGGACGTGAAATCACTAATGACAGAGCACCTGGAGGAGCTGGTTTCTCGGTGGAAGAAGCCAAAAAGCCAGCATTCCTAAGGTCTCTTTGAGAGCTGCCAGACACTCTGCCGTCATAGGCCTAAGAATTGGCCATTGTGACGGCATGGCAACACTTGGAATCCTAGGACACTGTGGAAGGGCGACTCCCAAACTGGATGGAAGAAGCTTCCAAGCCCAGTGTTCTTTCATGTACCAAAGAGAACGCAAGTGTCTGAGGCTGGTAGCATTGTTGCTGGAGAGCACTGCCTCCTCGTGGGCCTGTCGGCTACTTTCCTATTTCCGACGCTCTCAGGAAACTCTTCCAAAACGAGGTTGGGACATGCTTAGAGAGAACAGCTGCGAAGTGGATGCACAGAACATTAACCTAGATACCAGCCCAGGGTCCCAAGCATCCAATTTTCTCTGGAGGGTACGTACCCCACGCAGGGATTCAAGCAGGGAGTTTGCCTTGGACAACTTACACAGAAAACTGGGATGAGACGTTGGGTCACTCTACTTGTGCTCACACTACGTGGCCCGGAGAAGTTATGACGCAGCAGATGTCAACCCCCTTTCTCCACACATGTGCACTCCAAAGTAGCGCTGGGCCGTGGGTTTTCTCAGGCCAAGAGCAGTCCTTGTTCTCGGCTACACCGGCTCTGTGGTTCAAAGGTTCTTTATCTCTGCTCTTTTGGAAGCCTTTCACCCCTGACCCTATCCCTGGGCTGCAGAAGCAAAGAGGCATAGAGGCCTTTCACCCTGAAGGCATGGGCTTGTTTCACATGGAGAATGTGGCCGTCGCCCCTCCCGTGCTGGAGGCGTGTAAGTTGACACCATTTGTTCTGCCCATGGATATTACAAGTAGGTGTACTCGGTTTGGGCTGCCTGGTGAAACTGTTTTTGCAGTCAGCCAGCCCTCTGAGTACTATTCCTCAAGTTTGATTCCTAGCTAGGTAAACCTGGACTTCGGTGGCTACATGGGAGCAAACGTGTTAAGCTTGTGGAGAAAGCCTTTGACCAATGGCAATCTGCTTGTTCTTGTGGCAGGGATTAGGCAGGAACTCTGCCACTCAGGGTTTTTACCTTCCGATAAGCTGTGCCTTTGGGCTGAAGCAGGCGACGTGTCTGTATCACATCCTGGGAAGTAGGGCCTGAGGGGAGTCTGCCACCTGATTGGCCTCCATTATAGGCAACTGAGAAAATGGGGCAAGGCTTACGGTACCCGCTTACAACGAAATGTTTCTATTGAGAAGAGGAGATTTTGCTACTACACGTCAGCAGCCCCTCTCCCTCAGAGTGCTGTTCCTGTGTAGACTAGGGAAAACCACCACGGTTTCCAGGTTTTGATCGGCTCTTTTCCCAGTTGGTATCTTCCGTGAAAGAGCTAGAAGGGCTGATCTCAACCAATCGGCCTGCACACCGTGAGTCCTTGGGGTAGGGCAGTCCTGAGTCAATGTGTCTCCTAAAGAACGAAAGCAAAGTTTCCTGCCACAGGAAAGCACAGAGAGGCCTGGTGCTTTCTCTAGGCAATTCAAGTGGGCTGGAAAGGTGAGGCCTAGTCTATATTGTGGAAAAGTTCGCGATTACGGCTATCTTTCTCCCTCTCTCTGTCCCGTACCCTGGGCTCAGCCTTTTGGGAATGCTGATTGGGAGAGTCGGCCTCTCTGCCGGGCTCAGAAGGCTTCTTCCCGTTTGGGCAATTCCGTTTGTGTCTTACTTCGTGGAGGAGGAATGAGGGTGCCCAGAGATTCTCGGACGTGAAATCACTAATGACAGAGCACCTGGAGGAGCTGGTTTCTCGGTGGAAGAAGCCAAAAAGCCAGCATTCCTAAGGTCTCTTTGAGAGCTGCCAGACACTCTGCCGTCATAGGCCTAAGAATTGGCCATTGTGACGGCATGGCAACACTTGGAATCCTAGGACACTGTGGAAGGGCGACTCCCAAACTGGATGGAAGAAGCTTCCAAGCCCAGTGTTCTTTCATGTACCAAAGAGAACGCAAGTGTCTGAGGCTGGTAGCATTGTTGCTGGAGAGCACTGCCTCCTCGTGGGCCTGTCGGCTACTTTCCTATTTCCGACGCTCTCAGGAAACTCTTCCAAAACGAGGTTGGGACATGCTTAGAGAGAACAGCTGCGAAGTGGATGCACAGAACATTAACCTAGATACCAGCCCAGGGTCCCAAGCATCCATTTTTCTCTGGAGGGTACGTACCCCACGCAGGGATTCAAGCAGGGAGTTTGCCTTGGACAACTTACACAGAAAACTGGGATGAGACGTTGGGTCACTCTACTTGTGCTCACACTACGTGGCCCGGAGAAGTTATGACGCAGCAGATGTCAACCCCCTTTCTCCACACATGTGCACTCCAAAGTAGCGCTGGGCCGTGGGTGTTCTCAGGCCAAGAGCAGTCCTTGTTCTCGGCTGCACCGGCTCTGTGGTTCAAAGGTTCTTTATCTCTGCTCTTTTGGAAGCCTTTCACCCCTGACCCTATCCCTGGGCTGCAGAAGCAAAGAGGCATAGAGGCCTTTCACCCTGAAGGCATGGGCTTGTTTCACATGGAGAATGTGTCCCTCGCCCCTCCCGTGCTGGAGGCGTGTAAGTTGACACCATTTGTTCTGCCCATGGATATTACAAGTAGGTGTACTCGGTTTGGGCTGCCTGGTGAAACTGTTTTTGCAGTCAGCCAGCCCTCTGAGTACTATTCCTCAAGTTTGATTCCTAGCTAGGTAAACCCGGACTTCGGTGGCTACATGGGAGCAAACGTGTTAAGCTTGTGGAGAAAGCCTTTGACCAATGGCAATCTGCTTGTGCTTGTGGCAGGGATTAGGCAGGAACTCTGCCACTCAGGGTTTTTACCTTCCGATAAGCTGTGCCTTTGGGCTGAAGCAGGCGACGTGTCTGTATCACATCCTGGGAAGTAGGGCCTGAGGGGAGTCTGCCACCTGATTGGCCTCCATTATAGGCAACTGAGAAAATGGGGCAAGGCTTACGGAACCCGCTTACAACGAAATGTTTCTATTGAGAAGAGGAGATTTTGCTACTACACGTCAGAAGCTCCTCTCCCTCAGAGTGCTGTTCCTGTGTAGACTAGGGAAAACCACCACGGTTTCCAGGGTTTGATCGGCTCTTTTCCCAGTTGGTATCCTCCGTGAAAGAGCTAGAAGGGCTGATCTCAACCAATCGGCCTGCACACCGTGAGTCCTTGGGGTAGGGCAGTCCTGAGTCAATGTGTCTCCTAAAGAACGAAAGCAAAGTTTCCTGCCACAGGAAAGCACAGAGAGGCCTGGTGCTTTCTCTAGGCAATTCAAGTGGGCTGGAAAGTTGAGGCCTAGTCTACATTGTGGAAAAGTTCGCGATTACGGCTATCTTTCTCCCTCTCTCTGTCCCGTACCCTGGGCTCAGCCTTGTGGGAATGCTGATTGGGAGAGTCGGCCTCTCTGCCGGGCTCAGAAGGCTTCTCCCCGTTTGGGCAATTCCGTTTGTGTCTTACTTCGTGGAGGAGGAATGAGGGTGCCCAGAGATTCTCGGACGTGAAATCACTAATGACAGAGCACCTGGAGGAGCTGGTTTCTCGGTGGAAGAAGCCAAAAAGCCAGCATTCCTAAGGTCTCTTTGAGAGCTGCCAGACACTCTGCCGTCATAGGCCTAAGAATTGGCCATTGTGACGGCATGGCAACACTTGGAATCCTAGGACACTGTGGAAGGGCGACTCGCAAACTGGATGGAAGAAGCTTCCAAGCCCAGTGTTCTTTCATGTACCAAAGAGAACGCAAGTGTCTGAGGCTGGTAGCATTGTTGCTGGAGAGCACTGCCTCCTCGTGGGCCTGTCGGCTACTTTCCTATTTCCGACGCTCTCAGGAAACTCTTCCAAAACGAGGTTGGGACATGCTTAGAGAGAACAGCTGCGAAGTGGATGCACAGAACATTAACCTAGATACCAGCCCAGGGTCCCAAGCATCCAATTTTCTCTGGAGGGTACGTACCCCACGCAGGGATTCAAGCAGGGAGTTTGCCTTGGACAACTTACACAGAAAACTGGGATGAGACGTTGGGTCACTCTACTTGTGCTCACACTACGTGGCCCGGAGAAGTTATGACGCAGCAGATGTCAACCCCCTTTCTCCACACATGTGCACTCCAAAGTAGCGCTGGGCCGTGGGTTTTCTCAGGCCAAGAGCAGTCCTTGTTCTCGGCTACACCGGCTCTGTGGTTCAAAGGTTCTTTATCTCTGCTCTTTTGGAAGCCTTTCACCCCTGACCCTATCCCTGGGCTGCAGAAGCAAAGAGGCATAGAGGCCTTTCACCCTGAAGGCATGGGCTTGTTTCACATGGAGAATGTGGCCGTCGCCCCTCCCGTGCTGGAGGCGTGTAAGTTGACACCATTTGTTCTGCCCATGGATATTACAAGTAGGTGTACTCGGTTTGGGCTGCCTGGTGAAACTGTTTTTGCAGTCAGCCAGCCCTCTGAGTACTATTCCTCAAGTTTGATTCCTAGCTAGGTAAACCTGGACTTCGGTGGCTACATGGGAGCAAACGTGTTAAGCTTGTGGAGAAAGCCTTTGACCAATGGCAATCTGCTTGTTCTTGTGGCAGGGATTAGGCAGGAACTCTGCCACTCAGGGTTTTTACCTTCCGATAAGCTGTGCCTTTGGGCTGAAGCAGGCGACGTGTCTGTATCACATCCTGGGAAGTAGGGCCTGAGGGGAGTCTGCCACCTGATTGGCCTCCATTATAGGCAACTGAGAAAATGGGGCAAGGCTTACGGTACCCGCTTACAACGAAATGTTTCTATTGAGAAGAGGAGATTTTGCTACTACACGTCAGCAGCCCCTCTCCCTCAGAGTGCTGTTCCTGTGTAGACTAGGGAAAACCACCACGGTTTCCAGGTTTTGATCGGCTCTTTTCCCAGTTGGTATCTTCCGTGAAAGAGCTAGAAGGGCTGATCTCAACCAATCGGCCTGCACACCGTGAGTCCTTGGGGTAGGGCAGTCCTGAGTCAATGTGTCTCCTAAAGAACGAAAGCAAAGTTTCCTGCCACAGGAAAGCACAGAGAGGCCTGGTGCTTTCTCTAGGCAATTCAAGTGGGCTGGAAAGGTGAGGCCTAGTCTATATTGTGGAAAAGTTCGCGATTACGGCTATCTTTCTCCCTCTCTCTGTCCCGTACCCTGGGCTCAGCCTTGTGGGAATGCTGATTGGGAGAGTCGGCCTCTCTGCCGGGCTCAGAAGGCTTCTCCCCGTTTGGGCAATTCCGTTTGTGTCTTACTTCGTGGAGGAGGAATGAGGGTGCCCAGAGATTCTCGGACGTGAAATCACTAATGACAGAGCACCTGGAGGAGCTGGTTTCTCGGTGGAAGAAGCCAAAAAGCCAGCATTCCTAAGGTCTCTTTGAGAGCTGCCAGACACTCTGCCGTCATAGGCCTAAGAATTGGCCATTGTGACGGCATGGCAACACTTGGAATCCTAGGACACTGTGGAAGGGCGACTCGCAAACTGGATGGAAGAAGCTTCCAAGCCCAGTGTTCTTTCATGTACCAAAGAGAACGCAAGTGTCTGAGGCTGGTAGCATTGTTGCTGGAGAGCACTGCCTCCTCGTGGGCCTGTCGGCTACTTTCCTATTTCCGACGCTCTCAGGAAACTCTTCCAAAACGAGGTTGGGACATGCTTAGAGAGAACAGCTGCGAAGTGGATGCACAGAACATTAACCTAGATACCAGCCCAGGGTCCCAAGCATCCAATTTTCTCTGGAGGGTACGTACCCCACGCAGGGATTCAAGCAGGGAGTTTGCCTTGGACAACTTACACAGAAAACTGGGATGAGACGTTGGGTCACTCTACTTGTGCTCACACTACGTGGCCCGGAGAAGTTATGACGCAGCAGATGTCAACCCCCTTTCTCCACACATGTGCACTCCAAAGTAGCGCTGGGCCGTGGGTTTTCTCAGGCCAAGAGCAGTCCTTGTTCTCGGCTACACCGGCTCTGTGGTTCAAAGGTTCTTTATCTCTGCTCTTTTGGAAGCCTTTCACCCCTGACCCTATCCCTGGGCTGCAGAAGCAAAGAGGCATAGAGGCCTTTCACCCTGAAGGCATGGGCTTGTTTCACATGGAGAATGTGGCCGTCGCCCCTCCCGTGCTGGAGGCGTGTAAGTTGACACCATTTGTTCTGCCCATGGATATTACAAGTAGGTGTACTCGGTTTGGGCTGCCTGGTGAAACTGTTTTTGCAGTCAGCCAGCCCTCTGAGTACTATTCCTCAAGTTTGATTCCTAGCTAGGTAAACCTGGACTTCGGTGGCTACATGGGAGCAAACGTGTTAAGCTTGTGGAGAAAGCCTTTGACCAATGGCAATCTGCTTGTTCTTGTGGCAGGGATTAGGCAGGAACTCTGCCACTCAGGGTTTTTACCTTCCGATAAGCTGTGCCTTTGGGCTGAAGCAGGCGACGTGTCTGTATCACATCCTGGGAAGTAGGGCCTGAGGGGAGTCTGCCACCTGATTGGCCTCCATTATAGGCAACTGAGAAAATGGGGCAAGGCTTACGGTACCCGCTTACAACGAAATGTTTCTATTGAGAAGAGGAGATTTTGCTACTACACGTCAGCAGCCCCTCTCCCTCAGAGTGCTGTTCCTGTGTAGACTAGGGAAAACCACCACGGTTTCCAGGTTTTGATCGGCTCTTTTCCCAGTTGGTATCTTCCGTGAAAGAGCTAGAAGGGCTGATCTCAACCAATCGGCCTGCACACCGTGAGTCCTTGGGGTAGGGCAGTCCTGAGTCAATGTGTCTCCTAAAGAACGAAAGCAAAGTTTCCTGCCACAGGAAAGCACAGAGAGGCCTGGTGCTTTCTCTAGGCAATTCAAGTGGGCTGGAAAGGTGAGGCCTAGTCTATATTGTGGAAAAGTTCGCGATTACGGCTATCTTTCTCCCTCTCTCTGTCCCGTACCCTGGGCTCAGCCTTTTGGGAATGCTGATTGGGAGAGTCGGCCTCTCTGCCGGGCTCAGAAGGCTTCTTCCCGTTTGGGCAATTCCGTTTGTGTCTTACTTCGTGGAGGAGGAATGAGGGTGCCCAGAGATTCTCGGACGTGAAATCACTAATGACAGAGCACCTGGAGGAGCTGGTTTCTCGGTGGAAGAAGCCAAAAAGCCAGCATTCCTAAGGTCTCTTTGAGAGCTGCCAGACACTCTGCCGTCATAGGCCTAAGAATTGGCCATTGTGACGGCATGGCAACACTTGGAATCCTAGGACACTGTGGAAGGGCGACTCCCAAACTGGATGGAAGAAGCTTCCAAGCCCAGTGTTCTTTCATGTACCAAAGAGAACGCAAGTGTCTGAGGCTGGTAGCATTGTTGCTGGAGAGCACTGCCTCCTCGTGGGCCTGTCGGCTACTTTCCTATTTCCGACGCTCTCAGGAAACTCTTCCAAAACGAGGTTGGGACATGCTTAGAGAGAACAGCTGCGAAGTGGATGCACAGAACATTAACCTAGATACCAGCCCAGGGTCCCAAGCATCCATTTTTCTCTGGAGGGTACGTACCCCACGCAGGGATTCAAGCAGGGAGTTTGCCTTGGACAACTTACACAGAAAACTGGGATGAGACGTTGGGTCACTCTACTTGTGCTCACACTACGTGGCCCGGAGAAGTTATGACGCAGCAGATGTCAACCCCCTTTCTCCACACATGTGCACTCCAAAGTAGCGCGGGGCCGTGGGTGTTCTCAGGCCAAGAGCAGTCCTTGTTCTCGGCTGCACCGGCTCTGTGGTTCAAAGGTTCTTTATCTCTGCTCTTTTGGAAGCCTTTCACCCCTGACCCTATCCCTGGGCTGCAGAAGCAAAGAGGCATAGAGGCCTTTCACCCTGAAGGCATGGGCTTGTTTCACATGGAGAATGTGTCCCTCGCCCCTCCCGTGCTGGAGGCGTGTAAGTTGACACCATTTGTTCTGCCCATGGATATTACAAGTAGGTGTACTCGGTTTGGGCTGCCTGGTGAAACTGTTTTTGCAGTCAGCCAGCCCTCTGAGTACTATTCCTCAAGTTTGATTCCTAGCTAGGTAAACCCGGACTTCGGTGGCTACATGGGAGCAAACGTGTTAAGCTTGTGGAGAAAGCCTTTGACCAATGGCAATCTGCTTGTGCTTGTGGCAGGGATTAGGCAGGAACTCTGCCACTCAGGGTTTTTACCTTCCGATAAGCTGTGCCTTTGGGCTGAAGCAGGCGACGTGTCTGTATCACATCCTGGGAAGTAGGGCCTGAGGGGAGTCTGCCACCTGATTGGCCTCCATTATAGGCAACTGAGAAAATGGGGCAAGGCTTACGGAACCCGCTTACAACGAAATGTTTCTATTGAGAAGAGGAGATTTTGCTACTACACGTCAGAAGCTCCTCTCCCTCAGAGTGCTGTTCCTGTGTAGACTAGGGAAAACCACCACGGTTTCCAGGGTTTGATCGGCTCTTTTCCCAGTTGGTATCCTCCGTGAAAGAGCTAGAAGGGCTGATCTCAACCAATCGGCCTGCACACCGTGAGTCCTTGGGGTAGGGCAGTCCTGAGTCAATGTGTCTCCTAAAGAACGAAAGCAAAGTTTCCTGCCACAGGAAAGCACAGAGAGGCCTGGTGCTTTCTCTAGGCAATTCAAGTGGGCTGGAAAGTTGAGGCCTAGTCTACATTGTGGAAAAGTTCGCGATTACGGCTATCTTTCTCCCTCTCTCTGTCCCGTACCCTGGGCTCAGCCTTGTGGGAATGCTGATTGGGAGAGTCGGCCTCTCTGCCGGGCTCAGAAGGCTTCTCCCCGTTTGGGCAATTCCGTTTGTGTCTTACTTCGTGGAGGAGGAATGAGGGTGCCCAGAGATTCTCGGACGTGAAATCACTAATGACAGAGCACCTGGAGGAGCTGGTTTCTCGGTGGAAGAAGCCAAAAAGCCAGCATTCCTAAGGTCTCTTTGAGAGCTGCCAGACACTCTGCCGTCATAGGCCTAAGAATTGGCCATTGTGACGGCATGGCAACACTTGGAATCCTAGGACACTGTGGAAGGGCGACTCGCAAACTGGATGGAAGAAGCTTCCAAGCCCAGTGTTCTTTCATGTACCAAAGAGAACGCAAGTGTCTGAGGCTGGTAGCATTGTTGCTGGAGAGCACTGCCTCCTCGTGGGCCTGTCGGCTACTTTCCTATTTCCGACGCTCTCAGGAAACTCTTCCAAAACGAGGTTGGGACATGCTTAGAGAGAACAGCTGCGAAGTGGATGCACAGAACATTAACCTAGATACCAGCCCAGGGTCCCAAGCATCCAATTTTCTCTGGAGGGTACGTACCCCACGCAGGGATTCAAGCAGGGAGTTTGCCTTGGACAACTTACACAGAAAACTGGGATGAGACGTTGGGTCACTCTACTTGTGCTCACACTACGTGGCCCGGAGAAGTTATGACGCAGCAGATGTCAACCCCCTTTCTCCACACATGTGCACTCCAAAGTAGCGCTGGGCCGTGGGTTTTCTCAGGCCAAGAGCAGTCCTTGTTCTCTGCTGCACCGGCTCTGTGGTTCAAAGGTTCTTTATCTCTGCTCTTTTGGAAGCCTTTCACCCCTGACCCTATCCCTGGGCTGCAGAAGCAAAGAGGCATAGAGGCCTTTCACCCTGAAGGCATGGGCTTGTTTCACATGGAGAATGTGTCCCTCGCCCCTCCCGTGCTGGAGGCGTGTAAGTTGACACCATTTGTTCTGCCCATGGATATTACAAGTAGGTGTACTCGGTTTGGGCTGCCTGGTGAAACTGTTTTTGCAGTCAGCCAGCCCTCTGAGTACTATTCCTCAAGTTTGATTCCTAGCTAGGTAAACCCGGACTTCGGTGGCTACATGGGAGCAAACGTGTTAAGCTTGTGGAGAAAGCCTTTGACCAATGGCAATCTGCTTGTGCTTGTGGCAGGGATTAGGCAGGAACTCTGCCACTCAGGGTTTTTACCTTCCGATAAGCTGTGCCTTTGGGCTGAAGCAGGCGACGTGTCTGTATCACATCCTGGGAAGTAGGGCCTGAGGGGAGTCTGCCACCTGATTGGCCTCCATTATAGGCAACTGAGAAAATGGGGCAAGGCTTACGGAACCCGCTTACAACGAAATGTTTCTATTGAGAAGAGGAGATTTTGCTACTACACGTCAGCAGCTCCTCTCCCTCAGAGTGCTGTTCCTGTGTAGACTAGGGAAAACCACCACGGTTTCCAGGGTTTGATCGGCTCTTTTCCCAGTTGGTATCCTCCGTGAAAGAGCTAGAAGGGCTGATCTCAACCAATCGGCCTGCACACCGTGAGTCCTTGGGGTAGGGCAGTCCTGAGTCAATGTGTCTCCTAAAGAACGAAAGCAAAGTTTCCTGCCACAGGAAAGCACAGAGAGGCCTGGTGCTTTCTCTAGGCAATTCAAGTGGGCTGGAAAGTTGAGGCCTAGTCTACATTGTGGAAAAGTTCGCGATTACGGCTATCTTTCTCCCTCTCTCTGTCCCGTACCCTGGGCTCAGCCTTGTGGGAATGCTGATTGGGAGAGTCTGCCTCTCTGCCGGGCTCAGAAGGCTTCTTCCCGTTTGGGCAATTCCGTTTGTGTCTTACTTCGTGGAGGAGGAATGATGGTGCCCAGAGATTCTCGGACGTGAAATCACTAATGACAGAGCACCTGGAGGAGCAGGTTTCTCGGTGGAAGAAGCCAAAAAGCCAGCATTCCTAAGGTCTCTTTGAGAGCTGCCAGACACTCTGCCGTCATAGGCCTAAGAATTGGCCATTGTGACGGCATGGCAACACTTGGAATCCTAGGACACTGTGGAAGGGCGACTCGCAAACTGGATGGAAGAAGCTTCCAAGCCCAGTGTTCTTTCATGTACCAAAGAGAACGCAAGTGTCTGAGTCTGGTAGCATTGTTGCTGGAGAGCACTGCCTCCTCGTGGGCCTGTCGGCTACTTTCCTATTTCCGACGCTCTCAGGAAACTCTTCCAAAACGAGGTTGGGACATGCTTAGAGAGAACAGCTGCGAAGTGGATGCACAGAACATTAACCTAGATACCAGCCCAGGGTCCCAAGCATCCATTTTTCTCTGGAGGGTACGTACCCCACGCAGGGATTCAAGCAGGGAGTTTGCCTTGGACAACTTACACAGAAAACTGGGATGAGACGTTGGGTCACTCTGCTTGTGCTCACACTACGTGCCCCAGAGAAGTTGTGACGTAGCAGATATCAAGCCCTTTCTCTACACATGTGGACCCCAAAGAAGCGGTGCGCAGTGGGTGTTCTCAGGCCAAGAGCAGTCCTTGTTCTCGGCTGTACCGGCTGTGTGGTTCAAAGGTTCTTTATCTCTGCTCTTTTGGAAGCCTTTCACCCCTGACCCTATCCCTGGGCTGCAGAAGCAAAGAGGCATAGAGGCCTTTCACCCTGAAGGCATGGGCTTGTTTCACATGGAGAATGTGGCCGTCGCCCCTCCCGTGCTGGAGGCGTGTAAGTTGACACCATTTGTTCTGCCCATGGATATTACAAGTAGGTGTACTCGGTTTGGGCTGCCTGGTGAAACTGTTTTTGCAGTCAGCCAGCCCTCTGAGTACTATTCCTCAAGTTTGATTCCTAGCTAGGTAAACCGGGACTTCGGTGGCTACATGGGAGCAAACGTGTTAAGCTTGTGGAGAAAGCCTTTGACCAATGGCAATCTGCTTGTGCTTGTGGCAGGGATTAGGCAGGAACTCTGCCACTCAGGGTTTTTACCTTCCGATAAGCTGTGCCTTTGGGCTGAAGCAGGCGACGTGTCTGTATCACATCCTGGGAAGTAGGGCCTGAGGGGAGTCTGCCACCTGATTGGCCTCCATTATAGGCAACTGAGAAAATGGGGCAAGGCTTACGGAACCCGCTTACAACGAAATGTTTCTATTGAGAAGAGGAGATTTTGCTACTACACGTCAGAAGCTCCTCTCCCTCCGAGTGCTGTTCCTGTGTAGACTAGGGAAAACCACCACCGTTTCCAGGGTTTGATCGGCTCTTTTCCCAGTTGGTATCCTCCGTGAAAGAGCTAGAAGGGCTGATCTCAACCAATCGGCCTGCACACCGTGAGTCCTTGGGGTAGGGCAGTCCTGAGTCAATGTGTCTCCTAAAGAACGAAAGCAAAGTTTCCTGCCACAGGAAAGCACAGAGAGGCCTGGTGCTTTCTCTAGGCAATTCAAGTGGGCTGGAAAGGTGAGGCCTAGTCTACATTGTGGAAAAGTTCGCGATTACGGCTATTTTCCTCCCTCTCTCTGTCCCGTACCCTGGGCTCAGCCTTGTGGGAATGCTGATTGGGAGAGTCTGCCTCTCTGCCGGGCTCAGAAGGCTTCTTCCCGTTTGGGCAATTCCGTTTGTGTCTTACTTCGTGGAGGAGGAATGAGGGTGCCCAGAGATTCTCTGACGTGAAATCACTAATGACAGAACACCTGGAGGAGCAGGTTTCTCGGTGGAAGAAGCCAAAAAGCCAGCATTCCTAAGGTCTCTTTGAGAGCTGCCAGACACTCTGCCGTCATAGGCCTAAGAATTGGCCATTGTGACGGCATGGCAACACTTGGAATCCTAGGACACTGTGGAAGGGCGACTCGCAAACTGGATGGAAGAAGCTTCCAAGCCCAGTGTTCTTTCATGTACCAAAGAGAACGCAAGTGTCTGAGGCTGGTAGCATTGTTGCTGGAGAGCACTGCCTCCTCGTGGCCTGTCGGCTACTTTCCTATTTCCGACGCTCTCAGGAAACTCTTCCAAAACGAGGTTGGGACATGCTTAGAGAGAACAGCTGCGAAGTGGATGCACAGAACATTAACCTAGATACCAGCCCAGGGTCCCAAGCATCCATTTTCCTCTGGAGGGTACGTACCCCACGCAGGGATTCAAGCAGGGAGTTTGCCTTGGACAACTTACACAGAAAACTGGGATGAGACGTTGGGTCACTCTGCTTGTGCTCACACTACGTGGCCCGGAGAAGTTATGACGCAGCAGATGTCAAGCCCCTTTCTCCACACATGTGCACCCCAAAGAAGCGCTGGGCCGTGGGTGTTCTCAGGCCAAGAGCAGTCCTTGTTCTCGGCTGCACCGTCTCTGTGGTTCAAAGGTTCTTTATCTCTGCTCTTTTGGAAGCCTTTCAGACCTGAGCGTATCCCTGGGCTGCAGAAGCAAAGAGGCATAGAGGACTTTCACCCTGAAGGCATGGGCTTGTTTCACATGGAGAATGTGTCCGTAGCCCCTCCAGTGCTGGAGGCGTGTATGTTGACAACATTTGTTCTGCCCATGGATATTTCAAGTAGGTGTACTCGGTTTGGGCTGCCTGGTGAAACTGTTTTTGCAGTCAGCCAGCCTTCTGAGTACTATTCCTCCAGTTTGATTCCTAGTTAGGTAAACCCGGACTTCGGTGGCTACATGGGAGCAAACGTGTTAAGCTTGTGGAGAAAGCCTTTGACCAATGGCAATCTGCTTGTGCTTGTGGCAGGGATTAAGCAGGAACTCTGCCACTCAGGGTTTTTACCTTCCCATAAGCTGTGCCTTTGGGCTGAAGCAGGCGACGTGTCTGTATCACATCCTGGGAAGTAGGGCCTGAGGGTCGTCTGCCACCTGATTGGCCTCCATTATAGGCAACTGAGAAAATGGGGCAAGGCTTACGGAACCCGCTTACAACGAAATGTTTCTATTGAGAAGAGGAGATTTTGCTACTACACGTCAGCAGCTCCTCTCCCTCAGAGTGCTGTTCCTGGGTAGACTAGGGAAAACCACCACCGGTTCCAGGGTTTGATTGGCTCTTTTCCCAGTTGGTATCCTCCGTGAAAGAGCTAGAAGGGCTGATCTCAACCAATCGGCCTGCACACCGTGAGTCCTTGGGGTAGGGCAGTCCTGAGTCAATGTGTCTCCTAGAGAACGAAAGCAAAGTTTCCTGCCACAGGAAAGCACAGAGAGGCCTGGTGCTTTCTCTAGGCAATTCAAGTGGGCTTGAAAGGTGAGGCCTAGTCTACATTGTGGAAAAGTTCGCGATTACGGCTATCTTTCTCCCTCTCTCTGTCCCGTACCCTGGGCTCAGCCTTGTGGGAATGCTGATTGGGAGAGTCTGCCTCTCTGCCGGGCTCAGAAGGCTTCTTCCCGTTTGGGCAATTCCGTTTGTGTCTTACTTCGTGGAGGAGGAATGAGGGTGCCCAGAGATTCTCTGACGTGAAATCACTAATGACGGAGCACCTGGAGGAGCTGGTTTCTCGGTGGAAGAAAAAAAAAGCCAGCATTCCTAAGGTCTCTTTGAGAGCTGCCAGAGACTCTGCCGTCATAGGCCTAAGAATTGGCCATTGTGACGGCATGTCAACACTTGGAATCCTAGGACACTGTGGAAGGGCGACTCGCAAACTGGATGGAAGAAGCTTCCAAGCCCAGTGTTCTTTCATGTACCAAAGAGAACGCAAGTGTCTGAGGCTGGTAGCATTGTTGCTGGAGAGCACTGCCTCCTTGTGGGCCTGTCGGCTACTTTCCTATTTCCGACGCTCTCAGGAAACTCTTCCAAAACGAGGTTGGGACATGCTTAGAGAGAACAGCTGCGAAGTGGATGCACAGAACATTAACCTAGATACCAGCCCAGGGTCCCAAGCATCCATTTTCCTCTGGAGGGTACGTACCCCACGCAGGGATTCAAGCAGGGAGTTTGCCTTGGACAACTTACACAGAAAACTGGGATGAGACGTTGGGTCACTCTGCTTGTGCTCACACTACGTGGCCCGGAGAAGTTATGACGCAGCAGATGTCAAGCCCCTTTCTCCACACATGTGCACCCCAAAGAAGCGCTGGGCCGTGGGTGTTCTCAGGCCAAGAGCAGTCCTTGTTCTCGGCTGCACCGTCTCTGTGGTTCAAAGGTTCTTTATCTCTGCTCTTTTGGAAGCCTTTCAGACCTGACCCTATCACTGGGCTGCAGAAGCATAGAGGCATAGAGGCCTTTCACCCTGAAGGCATGGGCTTGTTTCACATGGAGAATGTGGGCGTCGCCCCTCCCTTGCTGGAGGCCTGTAAGTTGACACCATTTGTTCTGCCCATGGATCTTACAAGTAGGTGTACTCGGTTTGGGCTGCCTGGTGAAACTGTTTTTGCAGTCAGCCAGCCTTCTGAGTACTATTCCTCAAGTTTGATTCCTAGCTAGGTAAACCCGGACTTCGGTGGCTACATGGGAGCAAACATGTTAAGCTTGTGGAGAAAGCCTTTGACCAATGGCAATCTGCTTGTGCTTGTGGCAGGGATTAGGCAGGAACTCTGCCACTCAGGGTTTTTACCTTCCGATAAGCTGTGCCTTTGGGCTGAAGCAGGCGACGTGTCTGTATCACATCCTGGGAAGTAGGGCCTGAGGGGAGTCTGCCACCTGATTGGCCTCCATTATAGGCAACTGAGAAAATGGGGCAAGGCTTACGGAACCCGCTTACAACGAAATGTTTCTATTGAGAAGAGGAGATTTTGCTACTACACGTCAGCAGCTCCTCTCCCTCAGAGTGCTGTTCCTGTGTAGACTAGGGAAAACCACCACGGTTTCCAGGGTTTGATCGGCTCTTTTCCCAGTTGGTATCCTCCGTGAAAGAGCTAGAAGGGCTGATCTCAACCAATCGGCCTGCACACCGTGAGTCCTTGGGGTAGGGCAGTCCTGAGTCAATGTGTCTCCTAAAGAACGAAAGCAAAGTTTCCTGCCACAGGAAAGCACAGAGAGGCCTGGTGCTTTCTCTAGGCAATTCAAGTGGGCTGGAAAGTTGAGGCCTAGTCTACATTGTGGAAAAGTTCGCGATTACGGCTATCTTTCTCCCTCTCTCTGTCCCGTACCCTGGGCTCAGCCTTGTGGGAATGCTGATTGGGAGAGTCTGCCTCTCTGCCGGGCTCAGAAGGCTTCTTCCCGTTTGGGCAATTCCGTTTGTGTCTTACTTCGTGGAGGAGGAATGAGGGTGCCCAGAGATTCTCGGACGTGAAATCACTAATGACAGAGCACCTGGAGGAGCAGGTTTCTCGGTGGAAGAAGCCAAAAAGCCAGCATTCCTAAGGTCTCTTTGAGAGCTGCCAGACACTCTGCCGTCATAGGCCTAAGAATTGGCCATTGTGACGGCATGGCAACACTTGGAATCCTAGGACACTGTGGAAGGGCGACTCGCAAACTGGATGGAAGAAGCTTCCAAGCCCAGTGTTCTTTCATGTACCAAAGAGAACGCAAGTGTCTGAGGCTGGTAGCATTGTTGCTGGAGAGCACTGCCTCCTCGTGGGCCTGTCGGCTACTTTCCTATTTCCGACGCTCTCAGGAAACTCTTCCAAAACGAGGTTGGGACATGCTTAGAGAGAACAGCTGCGAAGTGGATGCACAGAACATTAATCTAGATACCAGCCCAGGGTCCCAAGCATCCATTTTTCTCTGGAGGGTAAGTACCCCACGCAGGGATTCAAGCAGGGAGTTTGCCTTGGACAACTTACACAGAAAACTGGGATGAGACGTTGGGTCACTCTGCTTGTGCTCACACTACGTGGCCCGGAGAAGTTATGACGCAGCAGATGTCAACCCCCTTTCTCCACACATGTGCACCCCAAAGAAGCGCTGGGCCGTGGGTGTTCTCAGGCCAAGAGCAGTCCTTGTTCTCGGCTGTACCGGCTGTGTGGTTCAAAGGTTCTTTATCTCTGCTCTTTTGGAAGCCTTTCACCCCTGACCCTATCCCTGGGCTGCAGAAGCAAAGAGGCATAGAGGCCTTTCACCCTGAAGGCATGGGCTTGTTTCACATGGAGAATGTGGCCGTCGCCCCTCCCGTGCTGGAGGCGTGTAAGTTGACACCATTTGTTCTGCCCATGGATATTACAAGTAGGTGTACTCGGTTTGGGCTGCCTGGTGAAACTGTTTTTGCAGTCAGCCAGCCCTCTGAGTACTATTCCTCAAGTTTGATTCCTAGCTAGGTAAACCGGGACTTCGGTGGCTACATGGGAGCAAACGTGTTAAGCTTGTGGAGAAAGCCTTTGACCAATGGCAATCTGCTTGTGCTTGTGGCAGGGATTAGGCAGGAACTCTGCCACTCAGGGTTTTTACCTTCCGATAAGCTGTGCCTTTGGGCTGAAGCAGGCGACGTGTCTGTATCACATCCTGGGAAGTAGGGCCTGAGGGGAGTCTGCCACCTGATTGGCCTCCATTATAGGCAACTGAGAAAATGGGGCAAGGCTTACGGAACCCGCTTACAACGAAATGTTTCTATTGAGAAGAGGAGATTTTGCTACTACACGTCAGAAGCTCCTCTCCCTCCGAGTGCTGTTCCTGTGTAGACTAGGGAAAACCACCACCGTTTCCAGGGTTTGATCGGCTCTTTTCCCAGTTGGTATCCTCCGTGAAAGAGCTAGAAGGGCTGATCTCAACCAATCGGCCTGCACACCGTGAGTCCTTGGGGTAGGGCAGTCCTGAGTCAATGTGTCTCCTAAAGAACGAAAGCAAAGTTTCCTGCCACAGGAAAGCACTGAGAGGCCTGGTGCTTTCTCTAGGCAATTCAAGTGGGCTTGAAAGTTGAGGCCTAGTCTACATTGTGGAAAAATTCGCGATTACGGCTATCTTTCTCCCTCTCTGTGTCCCGTACCCTGGGCTCAGCCTTGTGGGAATGCTGATTGGGAGAGTCTGCCTCTCTGCCGGGCTCAGAAGGCTTCTTCCCGTTTGGGCAATTCCGTTTGTGTCTTACTTCGTGGAGGAGGAATGAGGGTGCCCAGAGATTCTCGGACGTGAAATCACTAATGACAGAGCACCTGGAGGAGCTGGTTTCTCGGTGGAAGATGCCAAAAAGCCAGCATTCCTAAGGTCTCTTTGAGAGCTGCCAGACACTCTGCCGTCATAGGCCTAAGAATTGGCCATTGTGACGGCATGGCAACACTTGGAATCCTAGGACACTGTGGAAGGGCGACTCGCAAACTGGATGGAAGAAGCTTCCAAGCCCAGTGTTCTTTCATCTACCAAAGAGAACGCAAGTGTCTGAGGCTGGTAGCATTGTTGCAGGAGAGCACTGCCTCCTCGTGGGCCTGTCGGCTACTTTCCTATTTCCGACGCTCTCAGGAAACTCTTCCAAAACGAGGTTGGGACATGCTTAGAGAGAACAGCTGCGAAGTGGATGCACAGAACATTAACCTAGATACCAGCCCAGGGTCCCAAGCATCCATTTTTCTCTGGAGGGTACGTACCCCACGCAGGGATTCAAGCAGGGAGTTTGCCTTGGACAACTTACACAGAAAACTGGGATGAGACGTTGGGTCACTCTGCTTGTGCTCACACTACGTGCCCCAGAGAAGTTGTGACGTAGTAGATATCAAGCCCTTTCTCTACACATGTGGACCCCAAAGAAGCGGTGCGCAGTGGGTGTTCTCAGGCCAAAAGCAGTCCTTGTTCTCGGCTGCACCGGCTCTGTGGTTCAAAGGTTCTTTATCTCTGCTCTTTTGGAAGCCTTTCACCCCTGACCCTATCCCTGGGCTGCAGAAGCAAAGAGGCATAGAGGCCTTTCACCCTGAAGGCATGGGCTTGTTTCACATGGAGAATGTGGCCGTCGCCCCTCCCGTGCTGGAGGCGTGTAAGTTGACACCATTTGTTCTGCCCATGGATATTACAAGTAGGTGTACTCGGTTTGGGCTGCCTGGTGAAACAGTTTTTGCAGTCAGCCAGCCCTCTGAGTACTATTCCTCAAGTTTGATTCCTAGCTAGGTAAACCGGGACTTCGGTGGCTACATGGGAGCAAACGTGTTAAGCTTGTGGAGAAAGCCTTTGACCAATGGCAATCTGCTTGTGCTTGTGGCAGGGATTAGGCAGGAACTCTGCCACTCAGGGTTTTTACCTTCCGATAAGCTGTGCCTTTGGGCTGAAGCAGGCGACGTGTCTGTATCACATCCTGGGAAGTAGGGCCTGAGGGGAGTCTGCCACCTGATTGGCCTCCATTATAGGCAACTGAGAAAATGGGGCAAGGCTTACGGAACCCGCTTACAACGAAATGTTTCTATTGAGAAGAGGAGATTTTGCTACTACACGTCAGAAGCTCCTCTCCCTCCGAGTGCTGTTCCTGTGTAGACTAGGGAAAACCACCACCGTTTCCAGGGTTTGATCGGCTCTTTTCCCAGTTGGTATCCTCCGTGAAAGAGCTAGAAGTGCTGATCTCAACCAATTGGCCTGCACACCGTGAGTCCTTGGGGTAGGGCAATCCTGAGTCAATGTGTCTCCTAAAGAACGAAAGCAAAGTTTCCTGCCACAGGAAAGCACAGAGAGGCCTGGTGCTTTCTCTAGGCAATTCAAGTGGGCTTGAAAGTTGAGGCCTAGTCTACATTGTGGAAAAATTCGCGATTACGGCTATCTTTCTCCCTCTCTCTGTCCCGTACCCTGGGCTCAGCCTTGTGGGAATGCTGATTGGGAGAGTCTGCCTCTCTGCCGGGCTCAGAAGGCTTCTTCCCGTTTGGGCAATTCCGTTTGTGTCTTACTTCGTGGAGGAGGAATGAGGGTGCCCAGAGATTCTCGGACGTGAAATCTCTAATGACGGAGTACCTGGAGGAGCTGGTTTCTCGGTGGAAGAAGCCAAAAAGCCAGCATTCCTAAGGTCTCTTTGAGAGCTGCCAGACACTCTGCCGTCATAGGCCTAAGAATTGGCCATTGTGACGGCATGGCAACACTTGGAATCCTAGGACACTGTGGAAGGGCGACTCGCAAACTGGATGGAAGAAGCTTCCAAGCCCAGTGTTCTTTCATCTACCAAAGAGAACGCAAGTGTCTGAGGCTGGTAGCATTGTTGCAGGAGAGCACTGCCTCCTCGTGGGCCTGTCGGCTACTTTCCTATTTCCGACGCTCTCAGGAAACTCTTCCAAAATGAGGTTGGGACATGCTTAGAGAGAACAGCTGCGAAGTGGATGCACAGAACATTAACCTAGATACCAGCCCAGGGTCCCAAGCATCCATTTTTCTCTGGAGGGTACGTACCCCACGCAGGGATTCAAGCAGGGAGTTTGCCTTGGACAACTTACACAGAAAACTGGGATGAGACGTTGGGTCACTCTGCTTGTGCTCACACTACGTGGCCCGGGGAAGTTATGACGCAGCAGATGTCAAGCCCCTTTCTCCACACATGTGCACCCCAAAGAAGCGCTGGGCCGTGGGTGTTCTCAGGCCAAGAGCAGTCCTTGTTCTCGGCTGCACCGGCTCTGTGGTTCAAAGGTTCTTTATCTCTGCTCTTTTGGAAGCCTTTCACCCCTGACCCTATCCCTGGGCTGCAGAAGCAAAGAGGCATAGAGGCCTTTCACCCTGAAGGCATGGGCTTGTTTCACATGGAGAATGTGTCCGTCGCCCCTCCAGTGATGGAGGCGTGTAAGTTGACACCATTTGTTCTGCCCATGGATATTACAAGTAGGTGTACTCGGTTTGGGCTGCCTGGTGAAACTGTTTTTGCAGTCAGCCAGCCCTCTGAGTACTATTCCTCAAGTTTGATTCCTACCTAGGTAAACCTGGACTTCGGTGGCTACATGGGAGCAAACGTGTTAAGCTTGTGGAGAAAGCCTTTGACCAATGGCAATCTGCTTGTTCTTGTGGCAGGGATTAGGCAGGAACTCTGCCACTCAGGATTTTTACCTTCCGATAAGCTGTGCCTTTGGGCTGAAGCAGGCGACGTGTCTGTATCACATCCTGGGAAGTAGGGCCTGAGGGGAGTCTGCCACCTGATTGGCCTCCATTATAGGCAACTGAGAAAATGGGGCAAGGCTTACGGTACCCGCTTACAACGAAATGTTTCTATTGAGAAGAGGAGATTTTGCTACTACACGTCAGCAGCTCCTCTCCCTCAGAGTGCTGTTCCTGTGTAGACTAGGGAAAACCACCACGGTTTCCAGGTTTTGATCGGCTATTTTCCCAGTTGGTATCTTCCGTGAAAGAGCTAGAAGGGCTGATCTCAACCAATCGGCCTGCACACCGTGAGTCCTTGGGGTAGGGCAGTCCTGAGTCAATGTGTCTCCTAAAGAACGAAAGCAAAGTTTCCTGCCACAGGAAAGCACAGAGAGGCCTGGTGCTTTCTCTAGGCAATTCAAGTGGGCTGGAAAGGTGAGGCCTAGTCTATATTGTGGAAAAGTTCGCGATTACGGCTATCTTTCTCCCTCTCTCTGTCCCGTACCCTGGGCTCAGCCTTGTGGGAATGCTGATTGGGAGAGTCGGCCTCTCTGCCGGGCTCAGAAGGCTTCTCCCCGTTTGGGCAATTCCGTTTGTGTCTTACTTCGTGGAGGAGGAATGAGGGTGCCCAGAGATTCTCGGACGTGAAATCACTAATGACAGAGCACCTGGAGGAGCTGGTTTCTCGGTGGAAGAAGCCAAAAAGCCAGCATTCCTAAGGTCTCTTTGAGAGCTGCCAGACACTCTGCCGTCATAGGCCTAAGAATTGGCCATTGTGACGGCATGGCAACACTTGGAATCCTAGGACACTGTGGAAGGGCGACTCGCAAACTGGATGGAAGAAGCTTCCAAGCCCAGTGTTCTTTCATCTACCAAAGAGAACGCAAGTGTCTGAGGCTGGTAGCATTGTTGCAGGAGAGCACTGCCTCCTCGTGGGCCTGTCGGCTACTTTCCTATTTCCGACGCTCTCAGGAAACTCTTCCAAAACGAGGTTGGGACATGCTTAGAGAGAACAGCTGCGAAGTGGATGCACAGAACATTAACCTAGATACCAGCCCAGGGTCCCAAGCATCCATTTTTCTCTGGAGGGTATGTACCCCACGCAGGGATTCAAGCAGGGAGTTTGCCTTGGACAACTTACACAGAAAACTGGGATGAGACGTTGGGTCACTCTGCTTGTGCTCACACTACGTGCCCCAGAGAAGTTGTGACGTAGCAGATATCAAGCCCTTTCTCTACACATGTGGACCCCAAAGAAGCGGTGCGCAGTGGGTGTTCTCAGGCCAAGAGCAGTCCTTGTTCTCGGCTGTACCGGCTGTGTGGTTCAAAGGTTCTTTATCTCTGCTCTTTTGGAAGCCTTTCACCCCTGACCCTATCCCTGGGCTGCAGAAGCAAAGAGGCATAGAGGCCTTTCACCCTGAAGGCATGGGCTTGTTTCACATGGAGAATGTGGCCGTCGCCCCTCCCGTGCTGGAGGCGTGTAAGTTGACACCATTTGTTCTGCCCATGGATATTACAAGTAGGTGTACTCGGTTTGGGCTGCCTGGTGAAACTGTTTTTGCAGTCAGCCAGCCCTCTGAGTACTATTCCTCAAGTTTGATTCCTAGCTAGGTAAACCGGGACTTCGGTGGCTACATGGGAGCAAACGTGTTAAGCTTGTGGAGAAAGCCTTTGACCAATGGCAATCTGCTTGTGCTTGTGGCAGGGATTAGGCAGGAACTCTGCCACTCAGGGTTTTTACCTTCCGATAAGCTGTGCCTTTGGGCTGAAGCAGGCGACGTGTCTGTATCACATCCTGGGAAGTAGGGCCTGAGGGGAGTCTGCCACCTGATTGGCCTCCATTATAGGCAACTGAGAAAATGGGGCAAGGCTTACGGAACCCGCTTACAACGAAATGTTTCTATTGAGAAGAGGAGATTTTGCTACTACACGTCAGAAGCTCCTCTCCCTCCGAGTGCTGTTCCTGTGTAGACTAGGGAAAACCACCACCGTTTCCAGGGTTTGATCGGCTCTTTTCCCAGTTGGTATCCTCCGTGAAAGAGCTAGAAGGGCTGATCTCAACCAATCGGCCTGCACACCGTGAGTCCTTGGGGTAGGGCAGTCCTGAGTCAATGTGTCTCCTAAAGAACGAAAGCAAAGTTTCCTGCCACAGGAAAGCACAGAGAGGCCTGGTGCTTTCTCTAGGCAATTCAAGTGGGCTGGAAAGGTGAGGCCTAGTCTACATTGTGGAAAAGTTCGCGATTACGGCTATTTTCCTCCCTCTCTCCGTCCCGTACCCTGGGCTCAGCCTTGTGGGAATGCTGATTGGGAGAGTCTGCCTCTCTGCCGGGCTCAGAAGGCTTCTTCCCGTTTGGGCAATTCCGTTTGTGTCTTACTTCGTGGAGGAGGAATGAGGGTGCCCAGAGATTCTCTGACGTGAAATCACTAATGACAGAACACCTGGAGGAGCAGGTTTCTCGGTGGAAGAAGCCAAAAAGCCAGCATTCCTAAGGTCTCTTTGAGAGCTGCCAGACACTCTGCCGTCATAGGCCTAAGAATTGGCCATTGTGACGGCATGGCAACACTTGGAATCCTAGGACACTGTGGAAGGGCGACTCGCAAACTGGATGGAAGAAGCTTCCAAGCCCAGTGTTCTTTCATGTACCAAAGAGAACGCAAGTGTCTGAGGCTGGTAGCATTGTTGCTGGAGAGCACTGCCTCCTCGTGGCCTGTCGGCTACTTTCCTATTTCCGACGCTCTCAGGAAACTCTTCCAAAACGAGGTTGGGACATGCTTAGAGAGAACAGCTGCGAAGTGGATGCACAGAACATTAACCTAGATACCAGCCCAGGGTCCCAAGCATCCATTTTCCTCTGGAGGGTACGTACCCCACGCAGGGATTCAAGCAGGGAGTTTGCCTTGGACAACTTACACAGAAAACTGGGATGAGACGTTGGGTCACTCTGCTTGTGCTCACACTACGTGGCCCGGAGAAGTTATGACGCAGCAGATGTCAAGCCCCTTTCTCCACACATGTGCACCCCAAAGAAGCGCTGGGCCGTGGGTGTTCTCAGGCCAAGAGCAGTCCTTGTTCTCGGCTGCACCGTCTCTGTGGTTCAAAGGTTCTTTATCTCTGCTCTTTTGGAAGCCTTTCAGACCTGAGCGTATCCCTGGGCTGCAGAAGCAAAGAGGCATAGAGGACTTTCACCCTGAAGGCATGGGCTTGTTTCACATGGAGAATGTGTCCGTAGCCCCTCCAGTGCTGGAGGCGTGTATGTTGACAACATTTGTTCTGCCCATGGATATTTCAAGTAGGTGTACTCGGTTTGGGCTGCCTGGTGAAACTGTTTTTGCAGTCAGCCAGCCTTCTGAGTACTATTCCTCCAGTTTGATTCCTAGTTAGGTAAACCCGGACTTCGGTGGCTACATGGGAGCAAACGTGTTAAGCTTGTGGAGAAAGCCTTTGACCAATGGCAATCTGCTTGTGCTTGTGGCAGGGATTAAGCAGGAACTCTGCCACTCAGGGTTTTTACCTTCCCATAAGCTGTGCCTTTGGGCTGAAGCAGGCGACGTGTCTGTATCACATCCTGGGAAGTAGGGCCTGAGGGTCGTCTGCCACCTGATTGGCCTCCATTATAGGCAACTGAGAAAATGGGGCAAGGCTTACGGAACCCGCTTACAACGAAATGTTTCTATTGAGAAGAGGAGATTTTGCTACTACACGTCAGCAGCTCCTCTCCCTCAGAGTGCTGTTCCTGGGTAGACTAGGGAAAACCACCACCGGTTCCAGGGTTTGATTGGCTCTTTTCCCAGTTGGTATCCTCCGTGAAAGAGCTAGAAGGGCTGATCTCAACCAATCGGCCTGCACACCGTGAGTCCTTGGGGTAGGGCAGTCCTGAGTCAATGTGTCTCCTAGAGAACGAAAGCAAAGTTTCCTGCCACAGGAAAGCACAGAGAGGCCTGGTGCTTTCTCTAGGCAATTCAAGTGGGCTTGAAAGGTGAGGCCTAGTCTACATTGTGGAAAAGTTCGCGATTACGGCTATCTTTCTCCCTCTCTCTGTCCCGTACCCTGGGCTCAGCCTTGTGGGAATGCTGATTGGGAGAGTCTGCCTCTCTGCCGGGCTCAGAAGGCTTCTTCCCGTTTGGGCAATTCCGTTTGTGTCTTACTTCGTGGAGGAGGAATGAGGGTGCCCAGAGATTCTCTGACGTGAAATCACTAATGACGGAGCACCTGGAGGAGCTGGTTTCTCGGTGGAAGAAAAAAAAAGCCAGCATTCCTAAGGTCTCTTTGAGAGCTGCCAGAGACTCTGCCGTCATAGGCCTAAGAATTGGCCATTGTGACGGCATGTCAACACTTGGAATCCTAGGACACTGTGGAAGGGCGACTCGCAAACTGGATGGAAGAAGCTTCCAAGCCCAGTGTTCTTTCATGTACCAAAGAGAACGCAAGTGTCTGAGGCTGGTAGCATTGTTGCTGGAGAGCACTGCCTCCTCGTGGGCCTGTCGGCTACTTTCCTATTTCCGACGCTCTCAGGAAACTCTTCCAAAACGAGGTTGGGACATGCTTAGAGAGAACAGCTGCGAAGTGGATGCACAGAACATTAACCTAGATACCAGCCCAGGGTCCCAAGCATCCATTTTCCTCTGGAGGGTACGTACCCCACGCAGGGATTCAAGCAGGGAGTTTGCCTTGGACAACTTACACAGAAAACTGGGATGAGACGTTGGGTCACTCTGCTTGTGCTCACACTACGTGGCCCGGAGAAGTTATGACGCAGCAGATGTCAAGCCCCTTTCTCCACACATGTGCACCCCAAAGAAGCGCTGGGCCGTGGGTGTTCTCAGGCCAAGAGCAGTCCTTGTTCTCGGCTGCACCGTCTCTGTGGTTCAAAGGTTCTTTATCTCTGCTCTTTTGGAAGCCTTTCAGACCTGACCCTATCACTGGGCTGCAGAAGCATAGAGGCATAGAGGCCTTTCACCCTGAAGGCATGGGCTTGTTTCACATGGAGAATGTGGGCGTCGCCCCTCCCTTGCTGGAGGCCTGTAAGTTGACACCATTTGTTCTGCCCATGGATCTTACAAGTAGGTGTACTCGGTTTGGGCTGCCTGGTGAAACTGTTTTTGCAGTCAGCCAGCCTTCTGAGTACTATTCCTCAAGTTTGATTCCTAGCTAGGTAAACCCGGACTTCGGTGGCTACATGGGAGCAAACATGTTAAGCTTGTGGAGAAAGCCTTTGACCAATGGCAATCTGCTTGTGCTTGTGGCAGGGATTAGGCAGGAACTCTGCCACTCAGGGTTTTTACCTTCCGATAAGCTGTGCCTTTGGGCTGAAGCAGGCGACGTGTCTGTATCACATCCTGGGAAGTAGGGCCTGAGGGGAGTCTGCCACCTGATTGGCCTCCATTATAGGCAACTGAGAAAATGGGGCAAGGCTTACGGAACCCGCTTACAACGAAATGTTTCTATTGAGAAGAGGAGATTTTGCTACTACACGTCAGCAGCTCCTCTCCCTCAGAGTGCTGTTCCTGTGTAGACTAGGGAAAACCACCACGGTTTCCAGGGTTTGATCGGCTCTTTTCCCAGTTGGTATCCTCCGTGAAAGAGCTAGAAGGGCTGATCTCAACCAATCGGCCTGCACACCGTGAGTCCTTGGGGTAGGGCAGTCCTGAGTCAATGTGTCTCCTAAAGAACGAAAGCAAAGTTTCCTGCCACAGGAAAGCACAGAGAGGCCTGGTGCTTTCTCTAGGCAATTCAAGTGGGCTGGAAAGTTGAGGCCTAGTCTACATTGTGGAAAAGTTCGCGATTACGGCTATCTTTCTCCCTCTCTCTGTCCCGTACCCTGGGCTCAGCCTTGTGGGAATGCTGATTGGGAGAGTCTGCCTCTCTGCCGGGCTCAGAAGGCTTCTTCCCGTTTGGGCAATTCCGTTTGTGTCTTACTTCGTGGAGGAGGAATGAGGGTGCCCAGAGATTCTCGGACGTGAAATCACTAATGACAGAGCACCTGGAGGAGCAGGTTTCTCGGTGGAAGAAGCCAAAAAGCCAGCATTCCTAAGGTCTCTTTGAGAGCTGCCAGACACTCTGCCGTCATAGGCCTAAGAATTGGCCATTGTGACGGCATGGCAACACTTGGAATCCTAGGACACTGTGGAAGGGCGACTCGCAAACTGGATGGAAGAAGCTTCCAAGCCCAGTGTTCTTTCATGTACCAAAGAGAACGCAAGTGTCTGAGGCTGGTAGCATTGTTGCTGGAGAGCACTGCCTCCTCGTGGGCCTGTCGGCTACTTTCCTATTTCCGACGCTCTCAGGAAACTCTTCCAAAACGAGGTTGGGACATGCTTAGAGAGAACAGCTGCGAAGTGGATGCACAGAACATTAATCTAGATACCAGCCCAGGGTCCCAAGCATCCATTTTTCTCTGGAGGGTACGTACCCCACGCAGGGATTCAAGCAGGGAGTTTGCCTTGGACAACTTACACAGAAAACTGGGATGAGACGTTGGGTCACTCTGCTTGTGCTCACACTACGTGGCCCGGAGAAGTTATGACGCAGCAGATGTCAACCCCCTTTCTCCACACATGTGCACCCCAAAGAAGCGCTGGGCCGTGGGTGTTCTCAGGCCAAGAGCAGTCCTTGTTCTCTGCTGCACCGGCTCTGTGGTTCAAAGGTTCTTTATCTCTGCTCTTTTGGAAGCCTTTCACCCCTGACCCTATCCCTGGGCTGCAGAAGCAAAGAGGCATAGAGGCCTTTCACCCTGAAGGCATGGGCTTGTTTCACATGGAGAATGTGTCCCTCGCCCCTCCCGTGCTGGAGGCGTGTAAGTTGACACCATTTGTTCTGCCCATGGATATTACAAGTAGGTGTACTCGGTTTGGGCTGCCTGGTGAAACTGTTTTTGCAGTCAGCCAGCCCTCTGAGTACTATTCCTCAAGTTTGATTCCTAGCTAGGTAAACCCGGACTTCGGTGGCTACATGGGAGCAAACGTGTTAAGCTTGTGGAGAAAGCCTTTGACCAATGGCAATCTGCTTGTGCTTGTGGCAGGGATTAGGCAGGAACTCTGCCACTCAGGGTTTTTACCTTCCGATTAGCTGTGCCTTTGGGCTGAAGCAGGCGACGTGTCTGTATCACATCCTTGGAAGTAGGGCCTGAGGGGAGTCTGCCACCTGATTGGCCTCCATTATAGGCAACTGAGAAAATGGGGCAAGGCTTACGGAACCCGCTTACAACGAAATGTTTCTATTGAGAAGAGGAGATTTTGCTACTACACGTCAGCAGCTCCTCTCCCTCAGAGTGCTGTTCCTGTGTAGACTAGGGAAAACCACCACGGTTTCCAGGGTTTGATCGGCTCTTTTCCCAGTTGGTATCCTCCGTGAAAGAGCTAGAAGGGCTGATCTCAACCAATCGGCCTGCACACCGTGAGTCCTTGGGGTAGGGCAGTCCTGAGTCAATGTGTCTCCTAAAGAACGAAAGCAAAGTTTCCTGCCACAGGAAAGCACAGAGAGGCCTGGTGCTTTCTCTAGGCAATTCAAGTGGGCTGGAAAGTTGAGGCCTAGTCTACATTGTGGAAAAGTTCGCGATTACGGCTATCTTTCTCCCTCTCTCTGTCCCGTACCCTGGGCTCAGCCTTGTGGGAATGCTGATTGGGAGAGTCTGCCTCTCTGCCGGGCTCAGAAGGCTTCTTCCCGTTTGGGCAATTCCGTTTGTGTCTTACTTCGTGGAGGAGGAATGATGGTGCCCAGAGATTCTCGGACGTGAAATCACTAATGACAGAGCACCTGGAGGAGCAGGTTTCTCGGTGGAAGAAGCCAAAAAGCCAGCATTCCTAAGGTCTCTTTGAGAGCTGCCAGACACTCTGCCGTCATAGGCCTAAGAATTGGCCATTGTGACGGCATGGCAACACTTGGAATCCTAGGACACTGTGGAAGGGCGACTCGCAAACTGGATGGAAGAAGCTTCCAAGCCCAGTGTTCTTTCATGTACCAAAGAGAACGCAAGTGTCTGAGGCTGGTAGCATTGTTGCTGGAGAGCACTGCCTCCTCGTGGGCCTGTCGGCTACTTTCCTATTTCCGACGCTCTCAGGAAACTCTTCCAAAACGAGGTTGGGACATGCTTAGAGAGAACAGCTGCGAAGTGGATGCACAGAACATTAACCTAGATACCAGCCCAGGGTCCCAAGCATCCATTTTTCTCTGGAGGGTACGTACCCCACGCAGGGATTCAAGCAGGGAGTTTGCCTTGGACAACTTACACAGAAAACTGGGATGAGACGTTGGGTCACTCTGATTGTGCTCACACTACGTGCCCCAGAGAAGTTGTGACGTAGCAGATATCAAGCCCTTTCTCTACACATGTGGACCCCAAAGAAGCGGTGCGCAGTGGGTGTTCTCAGGCCAAGAGCAGTCCTTGTTCTCGGCTGTACCGGCTGTGTGGTTCAAAGGTTCTTTATCTCTGCTCTTTTGGAAGCCTTTCACCCCTGACCCTATCCCTGGGCTGCAGAAGCAAAGAGGCATAGAGGCCTTTCACCCTGAAGGCATGGGCTTGTTTCACATGGAGAATGTGGCCGTCGCCCCTCCCGTGCTGGAGGCGTGTAAGTTGACACCATTTGTTCTGCCCATGGATATTACAAGTAGGTGTACTCGGTTTGGGCTGCCTGGTGAAACTGTTTTTGCAGTCAGCCAGCCCTCTGAGTACTATTCCTCAAGTTTGATTCCTAGCTAGGTAAACCGGGACTTCGGTGGCTACATGGGAGCAAACGTGTTAAGCTTGTGGAGAAAGCCTTTGACCAATGGCAATCTGCTTGTGCTTGTGGCAGGGATTAGGCAGGAACTCTGCCACTCAGGGTTTTTACCTTCCGATAAGCTGTGCCTTTGGGCTGAAGCAGGCGACGTGTCTGTATCACATCCTGGGAAGTAGGGCCTGAGGGGAGTCTGCCACCTGATTGGCCTCCATTATAGGCAACTGAGAAAATGGGGCAAGGCTTACGGAACCCGCTTACAACGAAATGTTTCTATTGAGAAGAGGAGATTTTGCTACTACACGTCAGAAGCTCCTCTCCCTCAGAGTGCTGTTCCTGTGTAGACTAGGGAAAACCACCACGGTTTCCAGGTTTTGATCGGCTCTTTTCCCAGTTGGTATCCTCCGTGAAAGAGCTAGAAGGGCTGATCTCAACCAATCGGCCTGCACACCGTGAGTCCTTGGGGTAGGGCAGTCCTGAGTCAATGTGTCTCCTAAAGAACGAAAGCAAAGTTTCCTGCCACAGGAAAGCACTGAGAGGCCTGGTGCTTTCTCTAGGCAATTCAAGTGGGCTTGAAAGTTGAGGCCTAGTCTACATTGTGGAAAAATTCGCGATTACGGCTATCTTTCTCCCTCTCTGTGTCCCGTACCCTGGGCTCAGCCTTGTGGGAATGCTGATTGGGAGAGTCTGCCTCTCTGCCGGGCTCAGAAGGCTTCTTCCCGTTTGGGCAATTCCGTTTGTGTCTTACTTCGTGGAGGAGGAATGAGGGTGCCCAGAGATTCTCGGACGTGAAATCACTAATGACAGAGCACCTGGAGGAGCTGGTTTCTCGGTGGAAGATGCCAAAAAGCCAGCATTCCTAAGGTCTCTTTGAGAGCTGCCAGACACTCTGCCGTCATAGGCCTAAGAATTGGCCATTGTGACGGCATGGCAACACTTGGAATCCTAGGACACTGTGGAA
This sequence comes from Balaenoptera physalus, assembly GCF_965194825.1. NCBI lineage: Eukaryota > Metazoa > Chordata > Mammalia > Artiodactyla > Balaenopteridae > Balaenoptera > Balaenoptera physalus. Next base: position 35,124,205 of record NC_138897.1, on the reverse strand, counting down.
GGGCGACTCGCAAACTGGATGGAAGAAGCTTCCAAGCCCAGTGTTCTTTCATCTACCAAAGAGAACGCAAGTGTCTGAGGCTGGTAGCATTGTTGCAGGAGAGCACTGCCTCCTCGTGGGCCTGTCGGCTACTTTCCTATTTCCGACGCTCTCAGGAAACTCTTCCAAAACGAGGTTGGGACATGCTTAGAGAGAACAGCTGCGAAGTGGATGCACAGAACATTAACCTAGATACCAGCCCAGGGTCCCAAGCATCCATTTTTCTCTGGAGGGTACGTACCCCACGCAGGGATTCAAGCAGGGAGTTTGCCTTGGACAACTTACACAGAAAACTGGGATGAGACGTTGGGTCACTCTGCTTGTGCTCACACTACGTGCCCCAGAGAAGTTGTGACGTAGTAGATATCAAGCCCTTTCTCTACACATGTGGACCCCAAAGAAGCGGTGCGCAGTGGGTGTTCTCAGGCCAAGAGCAGTCCTTGTTCTCGGCTGTACCGGCTGTGTGGTTCAAAGGTTCTTTATCTCTGCTCTTTTGGAAGCCTTTCACCCCTGACCCTATCCCTGGGCTGCAGAAGCAAAGAGGCATAGAGGCCTTTCACCCTGAAGGCATGGGCTTGTTTCACATGGAGAATGTGGCCGTCGCCCCTCCCGTGCTGGAGGCGTGTAAGTTGACACCATTTGTTCTGCCCATGGATATTACAAGTAGGTGTACTCGGTTTGGGCTGCCTGGTGAAACAGTTTTTGCAGTCAGCCAGCCCTCTGAGTACTATTCCTCAAGTTTGATTCCTAGCTAGGTAAACCGGGACTTCGGTGGCTACATGGGAGCAAACGTGTTAAGCTTGTGGAGAAAGCCTTTGACCAATGGCAATCTGCTTGTGCTTGTGGCAGGGATTAGGCAGGAACTCTGCCACTCAGGGTTTTTACCTTCCGATAAGCTGTGCCTTTGGGCTGAAGCAGGCGACGTGTCTGTATCACATCCTGGGAAGTAGGGCCGGAGGGGAGTCTGCCACCTGATTGGCCTCCATTATAGGCAACTGAGAAAATGGGGCAAGGCTTACGGAACCCGCTTACAACGAAATGTTTCTATTGAGAAGAGGAGATTTTGCTACTACACGTCAGAAGCTCCTCTCCCTCCGAGTGCTGTTCCTGTGTAGACTAGGGAAAACCACCACCGTTTCCAGGGTTTGATCGGCTCTTTTCCCAGTTGGTATCCTCCGTGAAAGAGCTAGAAGTGCTGATCTCAACCAATTGGCCTGCACACCGTGAGTCCTTGGGGTAGGGCAATCCTGAGTCAATGTGTCTCCTAAAGAACGAAAGCAAAGTTTCCTGCCACAGGAAAGCACAGAGAGGCCTGGTGCTTTCTCTAGGCAATTCAAGTGGGCTTGAAAGTTGAGGCCTAGTCTACATTGTGGAAAAATTCGCGATTACGGCTATCTTTCTCCCTCTCTCTGTCCCGTACCCTGGGCTCAGCCTTGTGGGAATGCTGATTGGGAGAGTCTGCCTCTCTGCCGGGCTCAGAAGGCTTCTTCCCGTTTGGGCAATTCCGTTTGTGTCTTACTTCGTGGAGGAGGAATGAGGGTGCCCAGAGATTCTCGGACGTGAAATCTCTAATGACGGAGTACCTGGAGGAGCTGGTTTCTCGGTGGAAGAAGCCAAAAAGCCAGCATTCCTAAGGTCTCTTTGAGAGCTGCCAGACACTCTGCCGTCATAGGCCTAAGAATTGGCCATTGTGACGGCATGGCAACACTTGGAATCCTAGGACACTGTGGAAGGGCGACTCGCAAACTGGATGGAAGAAGCTTCCAAGCCCAGTGTTCTTTCATCTACCAAAGAGAACGCAAGTGTCTGAGGCTGGTAGCATTGTTGCAGGAGAGCACTGCCTCCTCGTGGGCCTGTCGGCTACTTTCCTATTTCCGACGCTCTCAGGAAACTCTTCCAAAATGAGGTTGGGACATGCTTAGAGAGAACAGCTGCGAAGTGGATGCACAGAACATTAACCTAGATACCAGCCCAGGGTCCCAAGCATCCATTTTTCTCTGGAGGGTACGTACCCCACGCAGGGATTCAAGCAGGGAGTTTGCCTTGGACAACTTACACAGAAAACTGGGATGAGACGTTGGGTCACTCTGCTTGTGCTCACACTACGTGGCCCGGGGAAGTTATGACGCAGCAGATGTCAAGCCCCTTTCTCCACACATGTGCACCCCAAAGAAGCGCTGGGCCGTGGGTGTTCTCAGGCCAAGAGCAGTCCTTGTTCTCGGCTGCACCGGCTCTGTGGTTCAAAGGTTCTTTATCTCTGCTCTTTTGGAAGCCTTTCACCCCTGACCCTATCCCTGGGCTGCAGAAGCAAAGAGGCATAGAGGCCTTTCACCCTGAAGGCATGGGCTTGTTTCACATGGAGAATGTGTCCGTCGCCCCTCCAGTGATGGAGGCGTGTAAGTTGACACCATTTGTTCTGCCCATGGATATTACAAGTAGGTGTACTCGGTTTGGGCTGCCTGGTGAAACTGTTTTTGCAGTCAGCCAGCCCTCTGAGTACTATTCCTCAAGTTTGATTCCTACCTAGGTAAACCTGGACTTCGGTGGCTACATGGGAGCAAACGTGTTAAGCTTGTGGAGAAAGCCTTTGACCAATGGCAATCTGCTTGTTCTTGTGGCAGGGATTAGGCAGGAACTCTGCCACTCAGGATTTTTACCTTCCGATAAGCTGTGCCTTTGGGCTGAAGCAGGCGACGTGTCTGTATCACATCCTGGGAAGTAGGGCCTGAGGGGAGTCTGCCACCTGATTGGCCTCCATTATAGGCAACTGAGAAAATGGGGCAAGGCTTACGGTACCCGCTTACAACGAAATGTTTCTATTGAGAAGAGGAGATTTTGCTACTACACGTCAGCAGCTCCTCTCCCTCAGAGTGCTGTTCCTGTGTAGACTAGGGAAAACCACCACGGTTTCCAGGTTTTGATCGGCTATTTTCCCAGTTGGTATCTTCCGTGAAAGAGCTAGAAGGGCTGATCTCAACCAATCGGCCTGCACACCGTGAGTCCTTGGGGTAGGGCAGTCCTGAGTCAATGTGTCTCCTAAAGAACGAAAGCAAAGTTTCCTGCCACAGGAAAGCACAGAGAGGCCTGGTGCTTTCTCTAGGCAATTCAAGTGGGCTGGAAAGGTGAGGCCTAGTCTATATTGTGGAAAAGTTCGCGATTACGGCTATCTTTCTCCCTCTCTCTGTCCCGTACCCTGGGCTCAGCCTTGTGGGAATGCTGATTGGGAGAGTCGGCCTCTCTGCCGGGCTCAGAAGGCTTCTCCCCGTTTGGGCAATTCCGTTTGTGTCTTACTTCGTGGAGGAGGAATGAGGGTGCCCAGAGATTCTCGGACGTGAAATCACTAATGACAGAGCACCTGGAGGAGCTGGTTTCTCGGTGGAAGAAGCCAAAAAGCCAGCATTCCTAAGGTCTCTTTGAGAGCTGCCAGACACTCTGCCGTCATAGGCCTAAGAATTGGCCATTGTGACGGCATGGCAACACTTGGAATCCTAGGACACTGTGGAAGGGCGACTCGCAAACTGGATGGAAGAAGCTTCCAAGCCCAGTGTTCTTTCATCTACCAAAGAGAACGCAAGTGTCTGAGGCTGGTAGCATTGTTGCAGGAGAGCACTGCCTCCTCGTGGGCCTGTCGGCTACTTTCCTATTTCCGACGCTCTCAGGAAACTCTTCCAAAACGAGGTTGGGACATGCTTAGAGAGAACAGCTGCGAAGTGGATGCACAGAACATTAACCTAGATACCAGCCCAGGGTCCCAAGCATCCATTTTTCTCTGGAGGGTATGTACCCCACGCAGGGATTCAAGCAGGGAGTTTGCCTTGGACAACTTACACAGAAAACTGGGATGAGACGTTGGGTCACTCTGCTTGTGCTCACACTACGTGCCCCAGAGAAGTTGTGACGTAGCAGATATCAAGCCCTTTCTCTACACATGTGGACCCCAAAGAAGCGGTGCGCAGTGGGTGTTCTCAGGCCAAGAGCAGTCCTTGTTCTCGGCTGTACCGGCTGTGTGGTTCAAAGGTTCTTTATCTCTGCTCTTTTGGAAGCCTTTCACCCCTGACCCTATCCCTGGGCTGCAGAAGCAAAGAGGCATAGAGGCCTTTCACCCTGAAGGCATGGGCTTGTTTCACATGGAGAATGTGGCCGTCGCCCCTCCCGTGCTGGAGGCGTGTAAGTTGACACCATTTGTTCTGCCCATGGATATTACAAGTAGGTGTACTCGGTTTGGGCTGCCTGGTGAAACTGTTTTTGCAGTCAGCCAGCCCTCTGAGTACTATTCCTCAAGTTTGATTCCTAGCTAGGTAAACCGGGACTTCGGTGGCTACATGGGAGCAAACGTGTTAAGCTTGTGGAGAAAGCCTTTGACCAATGGCAATCTGCTTGTGCTTGTGGCAGGGATTAGGCAGGAACTCTGCCACTCAGGGTTTTTACCTTCCGATAAGCTGTGCCTTTGGGCTGAAGCAGGCGACGTGTCTGTATCACATCCTGGGAAGTAGGGCCTGAGGGGAGTCTGCCACCTGATTGGCCTCCATTATAGGCAACTGAGAAAATGGGGCAAGGCTTACGGAACCCGCTTACAACGAAATGTTTCTATTGAGAAGAGGAGATTTTGCTACTACACGTCAGAAGCTCCTCTCCCTCAGAGTGCTGTTCCTGTGTAGACTAGGGAAAACCACCACGGTTTCCAGGTTTTGATCGGCTCTTTTCCCAGTTGGTATCCTCCGTGAAAGAGCTAGAAGGGCTGATCTCAACCAATCGGCCTGCACACCGTGAGTCCTTGGGGTAGGGCAGTCCTGAGTCAATGTGTCTCCTAAAGAACGAAAGCAAAGTTTCCTGCCACAGGAAAGCACTGAGAGGCCTGGTGCTTTCTCTAGGCAATTCAAGTGGGCTTGAAAGTTGAGGCCTAGTCTACATTGTGGAAAAATTCGCGATTACGGCTATCTTTCTCCCTCTCTGTGTCCCGTACCCTGGGCTCAGCCTTGTGGGAATGCTGATTGGGAGAGTCTGCCTCTCTGCCGGGCTCAGAAGGCTTCTTCCCGTTTGGGCAATTCCGTTTGTGTCTTACTTCGTGGAGGAGGAATGAGGGTGCCCAGAGATTCTCGGACGTGAAATCACTAATGACAGAGCACCTGGAGGAGCTGGTTTCTCGGTGGAAGATGCCAAAAAGCCAGCATTCCTAAGGTCTCTTTGAGAGCTGCCAGACACTCTGCCGTCATAGGCCTAAGAATTGGCCATTGTGACGGCATGGCAACACTTGGAATCCTAGGACACTGTGGAAGGGCGACTCGCAAACTGGATGGAAGAAGCTTCCAAGCCCAGTGTTCTTTCATCTACCAAAGAGAACGCAAGTGTCTGAGGCTGGTAGCATTGTTGCAGGAGAGCACTGCCTCCTCGTGGGCCTGTCGGCTACTTTCCTATTTCCGACGCTCTCAGGAAACTCTTCCAAAACGAGGTTGGGACATGCTTAGAGAGAACAGCTGCGAAGTGGATGCACAGAACATTAACCTAGATACCAGCCCAGGGTCCCAAGCATCCATTTTTCTCTGGAGGGTACGTACCCCACGCAGGGATTCAAGCAGGGAGTTTGCCTTGGACAACTTACACAGAAAACTGGGATGAGACGTTGGGTCACTCTGCTTGTGCTCACACTACGTGCCCCAGAGAAGTTGTGACGTAGTAGATATCAAGCCCTTTCTCTACACATGTGGACCCCAAAGAAGCGGTGCGCAGTGGGTGTTCTCAGGCCAAGAGCAGTCCTTGTTCTCGGCTGTACCGGCTGTGTGGTTCAAAGGTTCTTTATCTCTGCTCTTTTGGAAGCCTTTCACCCCTGACCCTATCCCTGGGCTGCAGAAGCAAAGAGGCATAGAGGCCTTTCACCCTGAAGGCATGGGCTTGTTTCACATGGAGAATGTGGCCGTCGCCCCTCCCGTGCTGGAGGCGTGTAAGTTGACACCATTTGTTCTGCCCATGGATATTACAAGTAGGTGTACTCGGTTTGGGCTGCCTGGTGAAACAGTTTTTGCAGTCAGCCAGCCCTCTGAGTACTATTCCTCAAGTTTGATTCCTAGCTAGGTAAACCGGGACTTCGGTGGCTACATGGGAGCAAACGTGTTAAGCTTGTGGAGAAAGCCTTTGACCAATGGCAATCTGCTTGTGCTTGTGGCAGGGATTAGGCAGGAACTCTGCCACTCAGGGTTTTTACCTTCCGATAAGCTGTGCCTTTGGGCTGAAGCAGGCGACGTGTCTGTATCACATCCTGGGAAGTAGGGCCGGAGGGGAGTCTGCCACCTGATTGGCCTCCATTATAGGCAACTGAGAAAATGGGGCAAGGCTTACGGAACCCGCTTACAACGAAATGTTTCTATTGAGAAGAGGAGATTTTGCTACTACACGTCAGAAGCTCCTCTCCCTCCGAGTGCTGTTCCTGTGTAGACTAGGGAAAACCACCACCGTTTCCAGGGTTTGATCGGCTCTTTTCCCAGTTGGTATCCTCCGTGAAAGAGCTAGAAGTGCTGATCTCAACCAATTGGCCTGCACACCGTGAGTCCTTGGGGTAGGGCAATCCTGAGTCAATGTGTCTCCTAAAGAACGAAAGCAAAGTTTCCTGCCACAGGAAAGCACAGAGAGGCCTGGTGCTTTCTCTAGGCAATTCAAGTGGGCTTGAAAGTTGAGGCCTAGTCTACATTGTGGAAAAATTCGCGATTACGGCTATCTTTCTCCCTCTCTCTGTCCCGTACCCTGGGCTCAGCCTTGTGGGAATGCTGATTGGGAGAGTCTGCCTCTCTGCCGGGCTCAGAAGGCTTCTTCCCGTTTGGGCAATTCCGTTTGTGTCTTACTTCGTGGAGGAGGAATGAGGGTGCCCAGAGATTCTCGGACGTGAAATCTCTAATGACGGAGTACCTGGAGGAGCTGGTTTCTCGGTGGAAGAAGCCAAAAAGCCAGCATTCCTAAGGTCTCTTTGAGAGCTGCCAGACACTCTGCCGTCATAGGCCTAAGAATTGGCCATTGTGACGGCATGGCAACACTTGGAATCCTAGGACACTGTGGAAGGGCGACTCGCAAACTGGATGGAAGAAGCTTCCAAGCCCAGTGTTCTTTCATCTACCAAAGAGAACGCAAGTGTCTGAGGCTGGTAGCATTGTTGCAGGAGAGCACTGCCTCCTCGTGGGCCTGTCGGCTACTTTCCTATTTCCGACGCTCTCAGGAAACTCTTCCAAAATGAGGTTGGGACATGCTTAGAGAGAACAGCTGCGAAGTGGATGCACAGAACATTAACCTAGATACCAGCCCAGGGTCCCAAGCATCCATTTTTCTCTGGAGGGTACGTACCCCACGCAGGGATTCAAGCAGGGAGTTTGCCTTGGACAACTTACACAGAAAACTGGGATGAGACGTTGGGTCACTCTGCTTGTGCTCACACTACGTGGCCCGGGGAAGTTATGACGCAGCAGATGTCAAGCCCCTTTCTCCACACATGTGCACCCCAAAGAAGCGCTGGGCCGTGGGTGTTCTCAGGCCAAGAGCAGTCCTTGTTCTCGGCTGCACCGGCTCTGTGGTTCAAAGGTTCTTTATCTCTGCTCTTTTGGAAGCCTTTCACCCCTGACCCTATCCCTGGGCTGCAGAAGCAAAGAGGCATAGAGGCCTTTCACCCTGAAGGCATGGGCTTGTTTCACATGGAGAATGTGTCCGTCGCCCCTCCAGTGATGGAGGCGTGTAAGTTGACACCATTTGTTCTGCCCATGGATATTACAAGTAGGTGTACTCGGTTTGGGCTGCCTGGTGAAACTGTTTTTGCAGTCAGCCAGCCCTCTGAGTACTATTCCTCAAGTTTGATTCCTACCTAGGTAAACCTGGACTTCGGTGGCTACATGGGAGCAAACGTGTTAAGCTTGTGGAGAAAGCCTTTGACCAATGGCAATCTGCTTGTTCTTGTGGCAGGGATTAGGCAGGAACTCTGCCACTCAGGATTTTTACCTTCCGATAAGCTGTGCCTTTGGGCTGAAGCAGGCGACGTGTCTGTATCACATCCTGGGAAGTAGGGCCTGAGGGGAGTCTGCCACCTGATTGGCCTCCATTATAGGCAACTGAGAAAATGGGGCAAGGCTTACGGTACCCGCTTACAACGAAATGTTTCTATTGAGAAGAGGAGATTTTGCTACTACACGTCAGCAGCTCCTCTCCCTCAGAGTGCTGTTCCTGTGTAGACTAGGGAAAACCACCACGGTTTCCAGGTTTTGATCGGCTATTTTCCCAGTTGGTATCTTCCGTGAAAGAGCTAGAAGGGCTGATCTCAACCAATCGGCCTGCACACCGTGAGTCCTTGGGGTAGGGCAGTCCTGAGTCAATGTGTCTCCTAAAGAACGAAAGCAAAGTTTCCTGCCACAGGAAAGCACAGAGAGGCCTGGTGCTTTCTCTAGGCAATTCAAGTGGGCTGGAAAGGTGAGGCCTAGTCTATATTGTGGAAAAGTTCGCGATTACGGCTATCTTTCTCCCTCTCTCTGTCCCGTACCCTGGGCTCAGCCTTGTGGGAATGCTGATTGGGAGAGTCGGCCTCTCTGCCGGGCTCAGAAGGCTTCTCCCCGTTTGGGCAATTCCGTTTGTGTCTTACTTCGTGGAGGAGGAATGAGGGTGCCCAGAGATTCTCGGACGTGAAATCACTAATGACAGAGCACCTGGAGGAGCTGGTTTCTCGGTGGAAGAAGCCAAAAAGCCAGCATTCCTAAGGTCTCTTTGAGAGCTGCCAGACACTCTGCCGTCATAGGCCTAAGAATTGGCCATTGTGACGGCATGGCAACACTTGGAATCCTAGGACACTGTGGAAGGGCGACTCGCAAACTGGATGGAAGAAGCTTCCAAGCCCAGTGTTCTTTCATCTACCAAAGAGAACGCAAGTGTCTGAGGCTGGTAGCATTGTTGCAGGAGAGCACTGCCTCCTCGTGGGCCTGTCGGCTACTTTCCTATTTCCGACGCTCTCAGGAAACTCTTCCAAAACGAGGTTGGGACATGCTTAGAGAGAACAGCTGCGAAGTGGATGCACAGAACATTAACCTAGATACCAGCCCAGGGTCCCAAGCATCCATTTTTCTCTGGAGGGTATGTACCCCACGCAGGGATTCAAGCAGGGAGTTTGCCTTGGACAACTTACACAGAAAACTGGGATGAGACGTTGGGTCACTCTGCTTGTGCTCACACTACGTGCCCCAGAGAAGTTGTGACGTAGCAGATATCAAGCCCTTTCTCTACACATGTGGACCCCAAAGAAGCGGTGCGCAGTGGGTGTTCTCAGGCCAAGAGCAGTCCTTGTTCTCGGCTGTACCGGCTGTGTGGTTCAAAGGTTCTTTATCTCTGCTCTTTTGGAAGCCTTTCACCCCTGACCCTATCCCTGGGCTGCAGAAGCAAAGAGGCATAGAGGCCTTTCACCCTGAAGGCATGGGCTTGTTTCACATGGAGAATGTGGCCGTCGCCCCTCCCGTGCTGGAGGCGTGTAAGTTGACACCATTTGTTCTGCCCATGGATATTACAAGTAGGTGTACTCGGTTTGGGCTGCCTGGTGAAACTGTTTTTGCAGTCAGCCAGCCCTCTGAGTACTATTCCTCAAGTTTGATTCCTAGCTAGGTAAACCGGGACTTCGGTGGCTACATGGGAGCAAACGTGTTAAGCTTGTGGAGAAAGCCTTTGACCAATGGCAATCTGCTTGTGCTTGTGGCAGGGATTAGGCAGGAACTCTGCCACTCAGGGTTTTTACCTTCCGATAAGCTGTGCCTTTGGGCTGAAGCAGGCGACGTGTCTGTATCACATCCTGGGAAGTAGGGCCTGAGGGGAGTCTGCCACCTGATTGGCCTCCATTATAGGCAACTGAGAAAATGGGGCAAGGCTTACGGAACCCGCTTACAACGAAATGTTTCTATTGAGAAGAGGAGATTTTGCTACTACACGTCAGAAGCTCCTCTCCCTCCGAGTGCTGTTCCTGTGTAGACTAGGGAAAACCACCACCGTTTCCAGGGTTTGATCGGCTCTTTTCCCAGTTGGTATCCTCCGTGAAAGAGCTAGAAGGGCTGATCTCAACCAATCGGCCTGCACACCGTGAGTCCTTGGGGTAGGGCAGTCCTGAGTCAATGTGTCTCCTAAAGAACGAAAGCAAAGTTTCCTGCCACAGGAAAGCACAGAGAGGCCTGGTGCTTTCTCTAGGCAATTCAAGTGGGCTGGAAAGGTGAGGCCTAGTCTACATTGTGGAAAAGTTCGCGATTACGGCTATTTTCCTCCCTCTCTCCGTCCCGTACCCTGGGCTCAGCCTTGTGGGAATGCTGATTGGGAGAGTCTGCCTCTCTGCCGGGCTCAGAAGGCTTCTTCCCGTTTGGGCAATTCCGTTTGTGTCTTACTTCGTGGAGGAGGAATGAGGGTGCCCAGAGATTCTCTGACGTGAAATCACTAATGACAGAACACCTGGAGGAGCAGGTTTCTCGGTGGAAGAAGCCAAAAAGCCAGCATTCCTAAGGTCTCTTTGAGAGCTGCCAGACACTCTGCCGTCATAGGCCTAAGAATTGGCCATTGTGACGGCATGGCAACACTTGGAATCCTAGGACACTGTGGAAGGGCGACTCGCAAACTGGATGGAAGAAGCTTCCAAGCCCAGTGTTCTTTCATGTACCAAAGAGAACGCAAGTGTCTGAGGCTGGTAGCATTGTTGCTGGAGAGCACTGCCTCCTCGTGGCCTGTCGGCTACTTTCCTATTTCCGACGCTCTCAGGAAACTCTTCCAAAACGAGGTTGGGACATGCTTAGAGAGAACAGCTGCGAAGTGGATGCACAGAACATTAACCTAGATACCAGCCCAGGGTCCCAAGCATCCATTTTCCTCTGGAGGGTACGTACCCCACGCAGGGATTCAAGCAGGGAGTTTGCCTTGGACAACTTACACAGAAAACTGGGATGAGACGTTGGGTCACTCTGCTTGTGCTCACACTACGTGGCCCGGAGAAGTTATGACGCAGCAGATGTCAAGCCCCTTTCTCCACACATGTGCACCCCAAAGAAGCGCTGGGCCGTGGGTGTTCTCAGGCCAAGAGCAGTCCTTGTTCTCGGCTGCACCGTCTCTGTGGTTCAAAGGTTCTTTATCTCTGCTCTTTTGGAAGCCTTTCAGACCTGAGCGTATCCCTGGGCTGCAGAAGCAAAGAGGCATAGAGGACTTTCACCCTGAAGGCATGGGCTTGTTTCACATGGAGAATGTGTCCGTAGCCCCTCCAGTGCTGGAGGCGTGTATGTTGACAACATTTGTTCTGCCCATGGATATTTCAAGTAGGTGTACTCGGTTTGGGCTGCCTGGTGAAACTGTTTTTGCAGTCAGCCAGCCTTCTGAGTACTATTCCTCCAGTTTGATTCCTAGTTAGGTAAACCCGGACTTCGGTGGCTACATGGGAGCAAACGTGTTAAGCTTGTGGAGAAAGCCTTTGACCAATGGCAATCTGCTTGTGCTTGTGGCAGGGATTAAGCAGGAACTCTGCCACTCAGGGTTTTTACCTTCCCATAAGCTGTGCCTTTGGGCTGAAGCAGGCGACGTGTCTGTATCACATCCTGGGAAGTAGGGCCTGAGGGTCGTCTGCCACCTGATTGGCCTCCATTATAGGCAACTGAGAAAATGGGGCAAGGCTTACGGAACCCGCTTACAACGAAATGTTTCTATTGAGAAGAGGAGATTTTGCTACTACACGTCAGCAGCTCCTCTCCCTCAGAGTGCTGTTCCTGGGTAGACTAGGGAAAACCACCACCGGTTCCAGGGTTTGATTGGCTCTTTTCCCAGTTGGTATCCTCCGTGAAAGAGCTAGAAGGGCTGATCTCAACCAATCGGCCTGCACACCGTGAGTCCTTGGGGTAGGGCAGTCCTGAGTCAATGTGTCTCCTAGAGAACGAAAGCAAAGTTTCCTGCCACAGGAAAGCACAGAGAGGCCTGGTGCTTTCTCTAGGCAATTCAAGTGGGCTTGAAAGGTGAGGCCTAGTCTACATTGTGGAAAAGTTCGCGATTACGGCTATCTTTCTCCCTCTCTCTGTCCCGTACCCTGGGCTCAGCCTTGTGGGAATGCTGATTGGGAGAGTCTGCCTCTCTGCCGGGCTCAGAAGGCTTCTTCCCGTTTGGGCAATTCCGTTTGTGTCTTACTTCGTGGAGGAGGAATGAGGGTGCCCAGAGATTCTCTGACGTGAAATCACTAATGACGGAGCACCTGGAGGAGCTGGTTTCTCGGTGGAAGAAAAAAAAAGCCAGCATTCCTAAGGTCTCTTTGAGAGCTGCCAGAGACTCTGCCGTCATAGGCCTAAGAATTGGCCATTGTGACGGCATGTCAACACTTGGAATCCTAGGACACTGTGGAAGGGCGACTCGCAAACTGGATGGAAGAAGCTTCCAAGCCCAGTGTTCTTTCATGTACCAAAGAGAACGCAAGTGTCTGAGGCTGGTAGCATTGTTGCTGGAGAGCACTGCCTCCTCGTGGGCCTGTCGGCTACTTTCCTATTTCCGACGCTCTCAGGAAACTCTTCCAAAACGAGGTTGGGACATGCTTAGAGAGAACAGCTGCGAAGTGGATGCACAGAACATTAACCTAGATACCAGCCCAGGGTCCCAAGCATCCATTTTCCTCTGGAGGGTACGTACCCCACGCAGGGATTCAAGCAGGGAGTTTGCCTTGGACAACTTACACAGAAAACTGGGATGAGACGTTGGGTCACTCTGCTTGTGCTCACACTACGTGGCCCGGAGAAGTTATGACGCAGCAGATGTCAAGCCCCTTTCTCCACACATGTGCACCCCAAAGAAGCGCTGGGCCGTGGGTGTTCTCAGGCCAAGAGCAGTCCTTGTTCTCGGCTGCACCGTCTCTGTGGTTCAAAGGTTCTTTATCTCTGCTCTTTTGGAAGCCTTTCAGACCTGACCCTATCACTGGGCTGCAGAAGCATAGAGGCATAGAGGCCTTTCACCCTGAAGGCATGGGCTTGTTTCACATGGAGAATGTGGGCGTCGCCCCTCCCTTGCTGGAGGCCTGTAAGTTGACACCATTTGTTCTGCCCATGGATCTTACAAGTAGGTGTACTCGGTTTGGGCTGCCTGGTGAAACTGTTTTTGCAGTCAGCCAGCCTTCTGAGTACTATTCCTCAAGTTTGATTCCTAGCTAGGTAAACCCGGACTTCGGTGGCTACATGGGAGCAAACATGTTAAGCTTGTGGAGAAAGCCTTTGACCAATGGCAATCTGCTTGTGCTTGTGGCAGGGATTAGGCAGGAACTCTGCCACTCAGGGTTTTTACCTTCCGATAAGCTGTGCCTTTGGGCTGAAGCAGGCGACGTGTCTGTATCACATCCTGGGAAGTAGGGCCTGAGGGGAGTCTGCCACCTGATTGGCCTCCATTATAGGCAACTGAGAAAATGGGGCAAGGCTTACGGAACCCGCTTACAACGAAATGTTTCTATTGAGAAGAGGAGATTTTGCTACTACACGTCAGCAGCTCCTCTCCCTCAGAGTGCTGTTCCTGTGTAGACTAGGGAAAACCACCACGGTTTCCAGGGTTTGATCGGCTCTTTTCCCAGTTGGTATCCTCCGTGAAAGAGCTAGAAGGGCTGATCTCAACCAATCGGCCTGCACACCGTGAGTCCTTGGGGTAGGGCAGTCCTGAGTCAATGTGTCTCCTAAAGAACGAAAGCAAAGTTTCCTGCCACAGGAAAGCACAGAGAGGCCTGGTGCTTTCTCTAGGCAATTCAAGTGGGCTGGAAAGTTGAGGCCTAGTCTACATTGTGGAAAAGTTCGCGATTACGGCTATCTTTCTCCCTCTCTCTGTCCCGTACCCTGGGCTCAGCCTTGTGGGAATGCTGATTGGGAGAGTCTGCCTCTCTGCCGGGCTCAGAAGGCTTCTTCCCGTTTGGGCAATTCCGTTTGTGTCTTACTTCGTGGAGGAGGAATGAGGGTGCCCAGAGATTCTCGGACGTGAAATCACTAATGACAGAGCACCTGGAGGAGCAGGTTTCTCGGTGGAAGAAGCCAAAAAGCCAGCATTCCTAAGGTCTCTTTGAGAGCTGCCAGACACTCTGCCGTCATAGGCCTAAGAATTGGCCATTGTGACGGCATGGCAACACTTGGAATCCTAGGACACTGTGGAAGGGCGACTCGCAAACTGGATGGAAGAAGCTTCCAAGCCCAGTGTTCTTTCATGTACCAAAGAGAACGCAAGTGTCTGAGGCTGGTAGCATTGTTGCTGGAGAGCACTGCCTCCTCGTGGGCCTGTCGGCTACTTTCCTATTTCCGACGCTCTCAGGAAACTCTTCCAAAACGAGGTTGGGACATGCTTAGAGAGAACAGCTGCGAAGTGGATGCACAGAACATTAATCTAGATACCAGCCCAGGGTCCCAAGCATCCATTTTTCTCTGGAGGGTACGTACCCCACGCAGGGATTCAAGCAGGGAGTTTGCCTTGGACAACTTACACAGAAAACTGGGATGAGACGTTGGGTCACTCTGCTTGTGCTCACACTACGTGGCCCGGAGAAGTTATGACGCAGCAGATGTCAACCCCCTTTCTCCACACATGTGCACCCCAAAGAAGCGCTGGGCCGTGGGTGTTCTCAGGCCAAGAGCAGTCCTTGTTCTCTGCTGCACCGGCTCTGTGGTTCAAAGGTTCTTTATCTCTGCTCTTTTGGAAGCCTTTCACCCCTGACCCTATCCCTGGGCTGCAGAAGCAAAGAGGCATAGAGGCCTTTCACCCTGAAGGCATGGGCTTGTTTCACATGGAGAATGTGTCCCTCGCCCCTCCCGTGCTGGAGGCGTGTAAGTTGACACCATTTGTTCTGCCCATGGATATTACAAGTAGGTGTACTCGGTTTGGGCTGCCTGGTGAAACTGTTTTTGCAGTCAGCCAGCCCTCTGAGTACTATTCCTCAAGTTTGATTCCTAGCTAGGTAAACCCGGACTTCGGTGGCTACATGGGAGCAAACGTGTTAAGCTTGTGGAGAAAGCCTTTGACCAATGGCAATCTGCTTGTGCTTGTGGCAGGGATTAGGCAGGAACTCTGCCACTCAGGGTTTTTACCTTCCGATTAGCTGTGCCTTTGGGCTGAAGCAGGCGACGTGTCTGTATCACATCCTTGGAAGTAGGGCCTGAGGGGAGTCTGCCACCTGATTGGCCTCCATTATAGGCAACTGAGAAAATGGGGCAAGGCTTACGGAACCCGCTTACAACGAAATGTTTCTATTGAGAAGAGGAGATTTTGCTACTACACGTCAGCAGCTCCTCTCCCTCAGAGTGCTGTTCCTGTGTAGACTAGGGAAAACCACCACGGTTTCCAGGGTTTGATCGGCTCTTTTCCCAGTTGGTATCCTCCGTGAAAGAGCTAGAAGGGCTGATCTCAACCAATCGGCCTGCACACCGTGAGTCCTTGGGGTAGGGCAGTCCTGAGTCAATGTGTCTCCTAAAGAACGAAAGCAAAGTTTCCTGCCACAGGAAAGCACAGAGAGGCCTGGTGCTTTCTCTAGGCAATTCAAGTGGGCTGGAAAGTTGAGGCCTAGTCTACATTGTGGAAAAGTTCGCGATTACGGCTATCTTTCTCCCTCTCTCTGTCCCGTACCCTGGGCTCAGCCTTGTGGGAATGCTGATTGGGAGAGTCTGCCTCTCTGCCGGGCTCAGAAGGCTTCTTCCCGTTTGGGCAATTCCGTTTGTGTCTTACTTCGTGGAGGAGGAATGATGGTGCCCAGAGATTCTCGGACGTGAAATCACTAATGACAGAGCACCTGGAGGAGCAGGTTTCTCGGTGGAAGAAGCCAAAAAGCCAGCATTCCTAAGGTCTCTTTGAGAGCTGCCAGACACTCTGCCGTCATAGGCCTAAGAATTGGCCATTGTGACGGCATGGCAACACTTGGAATCCTAGGACACTGTGGAAGGGCGACTCGCAAACTGGATGGAAGAAGCTTCCAAGCCCAGTGTTCTTTCATGTACCAAAGAGAACGCAAGTGTCTGAGGCTGGTAGCATTGTTGCTGGAGAGCACTGCCTCCTCGTGGGCCTGTCGGCTACTTTCCTATTTCCGACGCTCTCAGGAAACTCTTCCAAAACGAGGTTGGGACATGCTTAGAGAGAACAGCTGCGAAGTGGATGCACAGAACATTAACCTAGATACCAGCCCAGGGTCCCAAGCATCCATTTTTCTCTGGAGGGTACGTACCCCACGCAGGGATTCAAGCAGGGAGTTTGCCTTGGACAACTTACACAGAAAACTGGGATGAGACGTTGGGTCACTCTGATTGTGCTCACACTACGTGCCCCAGAGAAGTTGTGACGTAGCAGATATCAAGCCCTTTCTCTACACATGTGGACCCCAAAGAAGCGGTGCGCAGTGGGTGTTCTCAGGCCAAGAGCAGTCCTTGTTCTCGGCTGTACCGGCTGTGTGGTTCAAAGGTTCTTTATCTCTGCTCTTTTGGAAGCCTTTCACCCCTGACCCTATCCCTGGGCTGCAGAAGCAAAGAGGCATAGAGGCCTTTCACCCTGAAGGCATGGGCTTGTTTCACATGGAGAATGTGGCCGTCGCCCCTCCCGTGCTGGAGGCGTGTAAGTTGACACCATTTGTTCTGCCCATGGATATTACAAGTAGGTGTACTCGGTTTGGGCTGCCTGGTGAAACTGTTTTTGCAGTCAGCCAGCCCTCTGAGTACTATTCCTCAAGTTTGATTCCTAGCTAGGTAAACCGGGACTTCGGTGGCTACATGGGAGCAAACGTGTTAAGCTTGTGGAGAAAGCCTTTGACCAATGGCAATCTGCTTGTGCTTGTGGCAGGGATTAGGCAGGAACTCTGCCACTCAGGGTTTTTACCTTCCGATAAGCTGTGCCTTTGGGCTGAAGCAGGCGACGTGTCTGTATCACATCCTGGGAAGTAGGGCCTGAGGGGAGTCTGCCACCTGATTGGCCTCCATTATAGGCAACTGAGAAAATGGGGCAAGGCTTACGGAACCCGCTTACAACGAAATGTTTCTATTGAGAAGAGGAGATTTTGCTACTACACGTCAGAAGCTCCTCTCCCTCAGAGTGCTGTTCCTGTGTAGACTAGGGAAAACCACCACGGTTTCCAGGTTTTGATCGGCTCTTTTCCCAGTTGGTATCCTCCGTGAAAGAGCTAGAAGGGCTGATCTCAACCAATCGGCCTGCACACCGTGAGTCCTTGGGGTAGGGCAGTCCTGAGTCAATGTGTCTCCTAAAGAACGAAAGCAAAGTTTCCTGCCACAGGAAAGCACTGAGAGGCCTGGTGCTTTCTCTAGGCAATTCAAGTGGGCTTGAAAGTTGAGGCCTAGTCTACATTGTGGAAAAATTCGCGATTACGGCTATCTTTCTCCCTCTCTGTGTCCCGTACCCTGGGCTCAGCCTTGTGGGAATGCTGATTGGGAGAGTCTGCCTCTCTGCCGGGCTCAGAAGGCTTCTTCCCGTTTGGGCAATTCCGTTTGTGTCTTACTTCGTGGAGGAGGAATGAGGGTGCCCAGAGATTCTCGGACGTGAAATCACTAATGACAGAGCACCTGGAGGAGCTGGTTTCTCGGTGGAAGATGCCAAAAAGCCAGCATTCCTAAGGTCTCTTTGAGAGCTGCCAGACACTCTGCCGTCATAGGCCTAAGAATTGGCCATTGTGACGGCATGGCAACACTTGGAATCCTAGGACACTGTGGAAGGGCGACTCGCAAACTGGATGGAAGAAGCTTCCAAGCCCAGTGTTCTTTCATCTACCAAAGAGAACGCAAGTGTCTGAGGCTGGTAGCATTGTTGCAGGAGAGCACTGCCTCCTCGTGGGCCTGTCGGCTACTTTCCTATTTCCGACGCTCTCAGGAAACTCTTCCAAAACGAGGTTGGGACATGCTTAGAGAGAACAGCTGCGAAGTGGATGCACAGAACATTAACCTAGATACCAGCCCAGGGTCCCAAGCATCCATTTTTCTCTGGAGGGTACGTACCCCACGCAGGGATTCAAGCAGGGAGTTTGCCTTGGACAACTTACACAGAAAACTGGGATGAGACGTTGGGTCACTCTGCTTGTGCTCACACTACGTGCCCCAGAGAAGTTGTGACGTAGTAGATATCAAGCCCTTTCTCTACACATGTGGACCCCAAAGAAGCGGTGCGCAGTGGGTGTTCTCAGGCCAAGAGCAGTCCTTGTTCTCGGCTGTACCGGCTGTGTGGTTCAAAGGTTCTTTATCTCTGCTCTTTTGGAAGCCTTTCACCCCTGACCCTATCCCTGGGCTGCAGAAGCAAAGAGGCATAGAGGCCTTTCACCCTGAAGGCATGGGCTTGTTTCACATGGAGAATGTGGCCGTCGCCCCTCCCGTGCTGGAGGCGTGTAAGTTGACACCATTTGTTCTGCCCATGGATATTACAAGTAGGTGTACTCGGTTTGGGCTGCCTGGTGAAACTGTTTTTGCAGTCAGCCAGCCCTCTGAGTACTATTCCTCAAGTTTGATTCCTACCTAGGTAAACCGGGACTTCGGTGGCTACATGGGAGCAAACGTGTTAAGCTTGTGGAGAAAGCCTTTGACCAATGGCAATCTGCTTGTGCTTGTGGCAGGGATTAGGCAGGAACTCTGCCACTCAGGGTTTTTACCTTCCGATAAGCTGTGCCTTTGGGCTGAAGCAGGCGACGTGTCTGTATCACATCCTGGGAAGTAGGGCCTGAGGGGAGTCTGCCACCTGATTGGCCTCCATTATAGGCAACTGAGAAAATGGGGCAAGGCTTACGGAACCCGCTTACAACGAAATGTTTCTATTGAGAAGAGGAGATTTTGCTACTACACGTCAGAAGCTCCTCTCCCTCCGAGTGCTGTTCCTGTGTAGACTAGGGAAAACCACCACCGTTTCCAGGGTTTGATCGGCTCTTTTCCCAGTTGGTATCCTCCGTGAAAGAGCTAGAAGTGCTGATCTCAACCAATTGGCCTGCACACCGTGAGTCCTTGGGGTAGGGCAATCCTGAGTCAATGTGTCTCCTAAAGAACGAAAGCAAAGTTTCCTGCCACAGGAAAGCACAGAGAGGCCTGGTGCTTTCTCTAGGCAATTCAAGTGGGCTTGAAAGTTGAGGCCTAGTCTACATTGTGGAAAAATTCGCGATTACGGCTATCTTTCTCCCTCTCTCTGTCCCGTACCCTGGGCTCAGCCTTGTGGGAATGCTGATTGGGAGAGTCTGCCTCTCTGCCGGGCTCAGAAGGCTTCTTCCCGTTTGGGCAATTCCGTTTGTGTCTTACTTCGTGGAGGAGGAATGAGGGTGCCCAGAGATTCTCGGACGTGAAATCTCTAATGACAGAGTACCTGGAGGAGCTGGTTTCTCGGTGGAAGAAGCCAAAAAGCCAGCATTCCTAAGGTCTCTTTGAGAGCTGCCAGACACTCTGCCGTCATAGGCCTAAGAATTGGCCATTGTGACGGCATGGCAACACTTGGAATCCTAGGACACTGTGGAAGGGCGACTCGCAAACTGGATGGAAGAAGCTTCCAAGCCCAGTGTTCTTTCATCTACCAAAGAGAACGCAAGTGTCTGAGGCTGGTAGCATTGTTGCAGGAGAGCACTGCCTCCTCGTGGGCCTGTCGGCTACTTTCCTATTTCCGACGCTCTCAGGAAACTCTTCCAAAATGAGGTTGGGACATGCTTAGAGAGAACAGCTGCGAAGTGGATGCACAGAACATTAACCTAGATACCAGCCCAGGGTCCCAAGCATCCATTTTTCTCTGGAGGGTACGTACCCCACGCAGGGATTCAAGCAGGGAGTTTGCCTTGGACAACTTACACAGAAAACTGGGATGAGACGTTGGGTCACTCTGCTTGTGCTCACACTACGTGGCCCGGGGAAGTTATGACGCAGCAGATGTCAAGCCCCTTTCTCCACACATGTGCACCCCAAAGAAGCGCTGGGCCGTGGGTGTTCTCAGGCCAAGAGCAGTCCTTGTTCTCGGCTGCACCGGCTCTGTGGTTCAAAGGTTCTTTATCTCTGCTCTTTTGGAAGCCTTTCACCCCTGACCCTATCCCTGGGCTGCAGAAGCAAAGAGGCATAGAGGCCTTTCACCCTGAAGGCATGGGCTTGTTTCACATGGAGAATGTGTCCGTCGCCCCTCCAGTGATGGAGGCGTGTAAGTTGACACCATTTGTTCTGCCCATGGATATTACAAGTAGGTGTACTCGGTTTGGGCTGCCTGGTGAAACTGTTTTTGCAGTCAGCCAGCCCTCTGAGTACTATTCCTCAAGTTTGATTCCTACCTAGGTAAACCTGGACTTCGGTGGCTACATGGGAGCAAACGTGTTAAGCTTGTGGAGAAAGCCTTTGACCAATGGCAATCTGCTTGTTCTTGTGGCAGGGATTAGGCAGGAACTCTGCCACTCAGGATTTTTACCTTCCGATAAGCTGTGCCTTTGGGCTGAAGCAGGCGACGTGTCTGTATCACATCCTGGGAAGTAGGGCCTGAGGGGAGTCTGCCACCTGATTGGCCTCCATTATAGGCAACTGAGAAAATGGGGCAAGGCTTACGGTACCCGCTTACAACGAAATGTTTCTATTGAGAAGAGGAGATTTTGCTACTACACGTCAGCAGCTCCTCTCCCTCAGAGTGCTGTTCCTGTGTAGACTAGGGAAAACCACCACGGTTTCCAGGTTTTGATCGGCTATTTTCCCAGTTGGTATCTTCCGTGAAAGAGCTAGAAGGGCTGATCTCAACCAATCGGCCTGCACACCGTGAGTCCTTGGGGTAGGGCAGTCCTGAGTCAATGTGTCTCCTAAAGAACGAAAGCAAAGTTTCCTGCCACAGGAAAGCACAGAGAGGCCTGGTGCTTTCTCTAGGCAATTCAAGTGGGCTGGAAAGGTGAGGCCTAGTCTATATTGTGGAAAAGTTCGCGATTACGGCTATCTTTCTCCCTCTCTCTGTCCCGTACCCTGGGCTCAGCCTTGTGGGAATGCTGATTGGGAGAGTCGGCCTCTCTGCCGGGCTCAGAAGGCTTCTCCCCGTTTGGGCAATTCCGTTTGTGTCTTACTTCGTGGAGGAGGAATGAGGGTGCCCAGAGATTCTCGGACGTGAAATCACTAATGACAGAGCACCTGGAGGAGCTGGTTTCTCGGTGGAAGAAGCCAAAAAGCCAGCATTCCTAAGGTCTCTTTGAGAGCTGCCAGACACTCTGCCGTCATAGGCCTAAGAATTGGCCATTGTGACGGCATGGCAACACTTGGAATCCTAGGACACTGTGGAAGGGCGACTCCCAAACTGGATGGAAGAAGCTTCCAAGCCCAGTGTTCTTTCATCTACCAAAGAGAACGCAAGTGTCTGAGGCTGGTAGCATTGTTGCAGGAGAGCACTGCCTCCTCGTGGGCCTGTCGGCTACTTTCCTATTTCCGACGCTCTCAGGAAACTCTTCCAAAACGAGGTTGGGACATGCTTAGAGAGAACAGCTGCGAAGTGGATGCACAGAACATTAACCTAGATACCAGCCCAGGGTCCCAAGCATCCATTTTTCTCTGGAGGGTACGTACCCCACGCAGGGATTCAAGCAGGGAGTTTGCCTTGGACAACTTACACAGAAAACTGGGATGAGACGTTGGGTCACTCTGCTTGTGCTCACACTACGTGCCCCAGAGAAGTTGTGACGTAGTAGATATCAAGCCCTTTCTCTACACATGTGGACCCCAAAGAAGCGGTGCGCAGTGGGTGTTCTCAGGCCAAGAGCAGTCCTTGTTCTCGGCTGTACCGGCTCTGTGGTTCAAAGGTTCTTTATCTCTGCTCTTTTGGAAGCCTTTCACCCCTGACCCTATCCCTGGGCTGCAGAAGCAAAGAGGCATAGAGGCCTTTCACCCTGAAGGCATGGGCTTGTTTCACATGGAGAATGTGGCCGTCGCCCCTCCCGTGCTGGAGGCGTGTAAGTTGACACCATTTGTTCTGCCCATGGATATTACAAGTAGGTGTACTCGGTTTGGGCTGCCTGGTGAAACTGTTTTTGCAGTCAGCCAGCCCTCTGAGTACTATTCCTCAAGTTTGATTCCTAGCTAGGTAAACCCGGACTTCGGTGGCTACATGGGAGCAAACGTGTTAAGCTTGTGGAGAAAGCCTTTGACCAATGGCAATCTGCTTGTGCTTGTGGCAGGGATTAGGCAGGAACTCTGCCACTCAGTGTTTTTACCTTCCGATTAGCTGTGCCTTTGGGCTGAAGCAGGCGACGTGTCTGTATCACATCCTTGGAAGTAGGGCCTGAGGGGAGTCTGCCACCTGATTGGCCTCCATTATAGGCAACTGAGAAAATGGGGCAAGGCTTACGGAACCCGCTTACAACGAAATGTTTCTATTGAGAAGAGGAGATTTTGCTACTACACGTCAGCAGCTCCTCTCCCTCAGAGTGCTGTTCCTGTGTAGACTAGGGAAAACCACCACGGTTTCCAGGGTTTGTTCGGCTCTTTTCCCAGTTGGTATCCTCCGTGAAAGAGCTAGAAGGGCTGATCTCAACCAATCGGCCTGCACACCGTGAGTCCTTGGGGTAGGGCAGTCCTGAGTCAATGTGTCTCCTAAAGAACGAAAGCAAAGTTTCCTGCCACAGGAAAGCACAGAGAGGCCTGGTGCTTTCTCTAGGCAATTCAAGTGGGCTGGAAAGTTGAGGCCTAGTCTACATTGTGGAAAAGTTCGCGATTACGGCTATCTTTCTCCCTCTCTCTGTCCCGTACCCTGGGCTCAGCCTTGTGGGAATGCTGATTGGGAGAGTCTGCCTCTCTGCCGGGCTCAGAAGGCTTCTTCCCGTTTGGGCAATTCCGTTTGTGTCTTACTTCGTGGAGGAGGAATGATGGTGCCCAGAGATTCTCGGACGTGAAATCACTAATGACAGAGCACCTGGAGGAGCAGGTTTCTCGGTGGAAGAAGCCAAAAAGCCAGCATTCCTAAGGTCTCTTTGAGAGCTGCCAGACACTCTGCCGTCATAGGCCTAAGAATTGGCCATTGTGACGGCATGGCAACACTTGGAATCCTAGGACACTGTGGAAGGGCGACTCGCAAACTGGATGGAAGAAGCTTCCAAGCCCAGTGTTCTTTCATGTACCAAAGAGAACGCAAGTGTCTGAGGCTGGTAGCATTGTTGCTGGAGAGCACTGCCTCCTCGTGGGCCTGTCGGCTACTTTCCTATTTCCGACGCTCTCAGGAAACTCTTCCAAAACGAGGTTGGGACATGCTTAGAGAGAACAGCTGCGAAGTGGATGCACAGAACATTAACCTAGATACCAGCCCAGGGTCCCAAGCATCCATTTTTCTCTGGAGGGTACGTACCCCACGCAGGGATTCAAGCAGGGAGTTTGCCTTGGACAACTTACACAGAAAACTGGGATGAGACGTTGGGTCACTCTGCTTGTGCTCACACTACGTGCCCCAGAGAAGTTGTGACGTAGCAGATATCAAGCCCTTTCTCTACACATGTGGACCCCAAAGAAGCGGTGCGCAGTGGGTGTTCTCAGGCCAAGAGCAGTCCTTGTTCTCGGCTGTACCGGCTGTGTGGTTCAAAGGTTCTTTATCTCTGCTCTTTTGGAAGCCTTTCACCCCTGACCCTATCCCTGGGCTGCAGAAGCAAAGAGGCATAGAGGCCTTTCACCCTGAAGGCATGGGCTTGTTTCACATGGAGAATGTGGCCGTCGCCCCTCCCGTGCTGGAGGCGTGTAAGTTGACACCATTTGTTCTGCCCATGGATATTACAAGTAGGTGTACTCGGTTTGGGCTGCCTGGTGAAACTGTTTTTGCAGTCAGCCAGCCCTCTGAGTACTATTCCTCAAGTTTGATTCCTAGCTAGGTAAACCGGGACTTCGGTGGCTACATGGGAGCAAACGTGTTAAGCTTGTGGAGAAAGCCTTTGACCAATGGCAATCTGCTTGTGCTTGTGGCAGGGATTAGGCAGGAACTCTGCCACTCAGGGTTTTTACCTTCCGATAAGCTGTGCCTTTGGGCTGAAGCAGGCGACGTGTCTGTATCACATCCTGGGAAGTAGGGCCTGAGGGGAGTCTGCCACCTGATTGGCCTCCATTATAGGCAACTGAGAAAATGGGGCAAGGCTTACGGAACCCGCTTACAACGAAATGTTTCTATTGAGAAGAGGAGATTTTGCTACTACACGTCAGCAGCTCCTCTCCCTCCGAGTGCTGTTCCTGTGTAGACTAGGGAAAACCACCACCGTTTCCAGGGTTTGATCGGCTCTTTTCCCAGTTGGTATCCTCCGTGAAAGAGCTAGAAGGGCTGATCTCAACCAATCGGCCTGCACACCGTGAGTCCTTGGGGTAGGGCAGTCCTGAGTCAATGTGTCTCCTAAAGAACGAAAGCAAAGTTTCCTGCCACAGGAAAGCACTGAGAGGCCTGGTGCTTTCTCTAGGCAATTCAAGTGGGCTTGAAAGTTGAGGCCTAGTCTACATTGTGGAAAAATTCGCGATTACGGCTATCTTTCTCCCTCTCTCTGTCCCGTACCCTGGGCTCAGCCTTGTGGGAATGCTGATTGGGAGAGTCTGCCTCTCTGCCGGGCTCAGAAGGCTTCTTCCCGTTTGGGCAATTCCGTTTGTGTCTTACTTCGTGGAGGAGGAATGAGGGTGCCCAGAGATTCTCGGACGTGAAATCACTAATGACAGAGCACCTGGAGGAGCTGGTTTCTCGGTGGAAGAAGCCAAAAAGCCAGCATTCCTAAGGTCTCTTTGAGAGCTGCCAGACACTCTGCCGTCATAGGCCTAAGAATTGGCCATTGTGACGGCATGGCAACACTTGGAATCCTAGGACACTGTGGAAGGGCGACTCGCAAACTGGATGGAAGAAGCTTCCAAGCCCAGTGTTCTTTCATCTACCAAAGAGAACGCAAGTGTCTGAGGCTGGTAGCATTGTTGCAGGAGAGCACTGCCTCCTCGTGGGCCTGTCGGCTACTTTCCTATTTCCGACGCTCTCAGGAAACTCTTCCAAAATGAGGTTGGGACATGCTTAGAGAGAACAGCTGCGAAGTGGATGCACAGAACATTAACCTAGATACCAGCCCAGGGTCCCAAGCATCCATTTTTCTCTGGAGGGTACGTACCCCACGCAGGGATTCAAGCAGGGAGTTTGCCTTGGACAACTTACACAGAAAACTGGGATGAGATGTTGGGTCACTCTGCTTGTGCTCACACTACGTGCCCCAGAGAAGTTGTGACGTAGTAGATATCAAGCCCTTTCTCTACACATGTGGACCCCAAAGAAGCGGTGCGCAGTGGGTGTTCTCAGGCCAAGAGCAGTCCTTGTTCTCGGCTGTACCGGCTGTGTGGTTCAAAGGTTCTTTATCTCTGCTCTTTTGGAAGCCTTTCACCCCTGACCCTATCCCTGGGCTGCAGAAGCAAAGAGGCATAGAGGCCTTTCACCCTGAAGGCATGGGCTTGTTTCACATGGAGAATGTGGCCGTCGCCCCTCCCGTGCTGGAGGCGTGTAAGTTGACACCATTTGTTCTGCCCATGGATATTACAAGTAGGTGTACTCGGTTTGGGCTGCCTGGTGAAACTGTTTTTGCAGTCAGCCAGCCCTCTGAGTACTATTCCTCAAGTTTGATTCCTAGCTAGGTAAACCCGGACTTCGGTGGCTACATGGGAGCAAACGTGTTAAGCTTGTGGAGAAAGCCTTTGACCAATGGCAATCTGCTTGTGCTTGTGGCAGGGATTAGGCAGGAACTCTGCCACTCAGGGTTTTTACCTTCCGATTAGCTGTGCCTTTGGGCTGAAGCAGGCGACGTGTCTGTATCACATCCTTGGAAGTAGGGCCTGAGGGGAGTCTGCCACCTGATTGGCCTCCATTATAGGCAACTGAGAAAATGGGGCAAGGCTTACGGAACCCGCTTACAACGAAATGTTTCTATTGAGAAGAGGAGATTTTGCTACTACACGTCAGCAGCTCCTCTCCCTCAGAGTGCTGTTCCTGTGTAGACTAGGGAAAACCACCACGGTTTCCAGGGTTTGTTCGGCTCTTTTCCCAGTTGGTATCCTCCGTGAAAGAGCTAGAAGGGCTGATCTCAACCAATCGGCCTGCACACCGTGAGTCCTTGGGGTAGGGCAGTCCTGAGTCAATGTGTCTCCTAAAGAACGAAAGCAAAGTTTCCTGCCACAGGAAAGCACAGAGAGGCCTGGTGCTTTCTCTAGGCAATTCAAGTGGGCTGGAAAGTTGAGGCCTAGTCTACATTGTGGAAAAGTTCGCGATTACGGCTATCTTTCTCCCTCTCTCTGTCCCGTACCCTGGGCTCAGCCTTGTGGGAATGCTGATTGGGAGAGTCTGCCTCTCTGCCGGGCTCAGAAGGCTTCTTCCCGTTTGGGCAATTCCGTTTGTGTCTTACTTCGTGGAGGAGGAATGATGGTGCCCAGAGATTCTCGGACGTGAAATCACTAATGACAGAGCACCTGGAGGAGCAGGTTTCTCGGTGGAAGAAGCCAAAAAGCCAGCATTCCTAAGGTCTCTTTGAGAGCTGCCAGACACTCTGCCGTCATAGGCCTAAGAATTGGCCATTGTGACGGCATGGCAACACTTGGAATCCTAGGACACTGTGGAAGGGCGACTCGCAAACTGGATGGAAGAAGCTTCCAAGCCCAGTGTTCTTTCATGTACCAAAGAGAACGCAAGTGTCTGAGGCTGGTAGCATTGTTGCTGGAGAGCACTGCCTCCTCGTGGGCCTGTCGGCTACTTTCCTATTTCCGACGCTCTCAGGAAACTCTTCCAAAACGAGGTTGGGACATGCTTAGAGAGAACAGCTGCGAAGTGGATGCACAGAACATTAACCTAGATACCAGCCCAGGGTCCCAAGCATCCATTTTTCTCTGGAGGGTACGTACCCCACGCAGGGATTCAAGCAGGGAGTTTGCCTTGGACAACTTACACAGAAAACTGGGATGAGACGTTGGGTCACTCTGCTTGTGCTCACACTACGTGCCCCAGAGAAGTTGTGACGTAGCAGATATCAAGCCCTTTCTCTACACATGTGGACCCCAAAGAAGCGGTGCGCAGTGGGTGTTCTCAGGCCAAGAGCAGTCCTTGTTCTCGGCTGTACCGGCTGTGTGGTTCAAAGGTTCTTTATCTCTGCTCTTTTGGAAGCCTTTCACCCCTGACCCTATCCCTGGGCTGCAGAAGCAAAGAGGCATAGAGGCCTTTCACCCTGAAGGCATGGGCTTGTTTCACATGGAGAATGTGGCCGTCGCCCCTCCCGTGCTGGAGGCGTGTAAGTTGACACCATTTGTTCTGCCCATGGATATTACAAGTAGGTGTACTCGGTTTGGGCTGCCTGGTGAAACTGTTTTTGCAGTCAGCCAGCCCTCTGAGTACTATTCCTCAAGTTTGATTCCTAGCTAGGTAAACCGGGACTTCGGTGGCTACATGGGAGCAAACGTGTTAAGCTTGTGGAGAAAGCCTTTGACCAATGGCAATCTGCTTGTGCTTGTGGCAGGGATTAGGCAGGAACTCTGCCACTCAGGGTTTTTACCTTCCGATAAGCTGTGCCTTTGGGCTGAAGCAGGCGACGTGTCTGTATCACATCCTGGGAAGTAGGGCCTGAGGGGAGTCTGCCACCTGATTGGCCTCCATTATAGGCAACTGAGAAAATGGGGCAAGGCTTACGGAACCCGCTTACAACGAAATGTTTCTATTGAGAAGAGGAGATTTTGCTACTACACGTCAGCAGCTCCTCTCCCTCCGAGTGCTGTTCCTGTGTAGACTAGGGAAAACCACCACCGTTTCCAGGGTTTGATCGGCTCTTTTCCCAGTTGGTATCCTCCGTGAAAGAGCTAGAAGGGCTGATCTCAACCAATCGGCCTGCACACCGTGAGTCCTTGGGGTAGGGCAGTCCTGAGTCAATGTGTCTCCTAAAGAACGAAAGCAAAGTTTCCTGCCACAGGAAAGCACTGAGAGGCCTGGTGCTTTCTCTAGGCAATTCAAGTGGGCTTGAAAGTTGAGGCCTAGTCTACATTGTGGAAAAATTCGCGATTACGGCTATCTTTCTCCCTCTCTCTGTCCCGTACCCTGGGCTCAGCCTTGTGGGAATGCTGATTGGGAGAGTCTGCCTCTCTGCCGGGCTCAGAAGGCTTCTTCCCGTTTGGGCAATTCCGTTTGTGTCTTACTTCGTGGAGGAGGAATGAGGGTGCCCAGAGATTCTCGGACGTGAAATCACTAATGACAGAGCACCTGGAGGAGCTGGTTTCTCGGTGGAAGAAGCCAAAAAGCCAGCATTCCTAAGGTCTCTTTGAGAGCTGCCAGACACTCTGCCGTCATAGGCCTAAGAATTGGCCATTGTGACGGCATGGCAACACTTGGAATCCTAGGACACTGTGGAAGGGCGACTCGCAAACTGGATGGAAGAAGCTTCCAAGCCCAGTGTTCTTTCATCTACCAAAGAGAACGCAAGTGTCTGAGGCTGGTAGCATTGTTGCAGGAGAGCACTGCCTCCTCGTGGGCCTGTCGGCTACTTTCCTATTTCCGACGCTCTCAGGAAACTCTTCCAAAATGAGGTTGGGACATGCTTAGAGAGAACAGCTGCGAAGTGGATGCACAGAACATTAACCTAGATACCAGCCCAGGGTCCCAAGCATCCATTTTTCTCTGGAGGGTACGTACCCCACGCAGGGATTCAAGCAGGGAGTTTGCCTTGGACAACTTACACAGAAAACTGGGATGAGATGTTGGGTCACTCTGCTTGTGCTCACACTACGTGCCCCAGAGAAGTTGTGACGTAGTAGATATCAAGCCCTTTCTCTACACATGTGGACCCCAAAGAAGCGGTGCGCAGTGGGTGTTCTCAGGCCAAGAGCAGTCCTTGTTCTCGGCTGTACCGGCTGTGTGGTTCAAAGGTTCTTTATCTCTGCTCTTTTGGAAGCCTTTCACCCCTGACCCTATCCCTGGGCTGCAGAAGCAAAGAGGCATAGAGGCCTTTCACCCTGAAGGCATGGGCTTGTTTCACATGGAGAATGTGGCCGTCGCCCCTCCCGTGCTGGAGGCGTGTAAGTTGACACCATTTGTTCTGCCCATGGATATTACAAGTAGGTGTACTCGGTTTGGGCTGCCTGGTGAAACTGTTTTTGCAGTCAGCCAGCCCTCTGAGTACTATTCCTCAAGTTTGATTCCTAGCTAGGTAAACCGGGACTTCGGTGGCTACATGGGAGCAAACGTGTTAAGCTTGTGGAGAAAGCCTTTGACCAATGGCAATCTGCTTGTGCTTGTGGCAGGGATTAGGCAGGAACTCTGCCACTCAGGGTTTTTACCTTCCCATAAGCTGTGCCTTTGGGCTGAAGCAGGCGACGTGTCTGTATCACATCCTGGGAAGTAGGGCCTGAGGGGAGTCTGCCACCTGATTGGCCTCCATTATAGGCAACTGAGAAAATGGGGCAAGGCTTACGGAACCCGCTTACAACGAAATGTTTCTATTGAGAAGAGGAGATTTTGCTACTACACGTCAGAAGCTCCTCTCCCTCCGAGTGCTGTTCCTGTGTAGACTAGGGAAAACCACCACCGTTTCCAGGGTTTGATCGGCTCTTTTCCCAGTTGGTATCCTCCGTGAAAGAGCTAGAAGTGCTGATCTCAACCAATTGGCCTGCACACCGTGAGTCCTTGGGGTAGGGCAATTCTGAGTCAATGTGTCTCCTAAAGAACGAAAGCAAAGTTTCCTGCCACAGGAAAGCACAGAGAGGCCTGGTGCTTTCTCTAGGCAATTCAAGTGGGCTTGAAAGTTGAGGCCTAGTCTACATTGTGGAAAAATTCGCGATTACGGCTATCTTTCTCCCTCTCTCTGTCCCGTACCCTGGGCTCAGCCTTGTGGGAATGCTGATTGGGAGAGTCTGCCTCTCTGCCGGGCTCAGAAGGCTTCTTCCCGTTTGGGCAATTCCGTTTGTGTCTTACTTCGTGGAGGAGGAATGAGGGTGCCCAGAGATTCTCGGACGTGAAATCTCTAATGACAGAGTACCTGGAGGAGCTGGTTTCTCGGTGGAAGAAGCCAAAAAGCCAGCATTCCTAAGGTCTCTTTGAGAGCTGCCAGACACTCTGCCGTCATAGGCCTAAGAATTGGCCATTGTGACGGCATGGCAACACTTGGAATCCTAGGACACTGTGGAAGGGCGACTCGCAAACTGGATGGAAGAAGCTTCCAAGCCCAGTGTTCTTTCATCTACCAAAGAGAACGCAAGTGTCTGAGGCTGGTAGCATTGTTGCAGGAGAGCACTGCCTCCTCGTGGGCCTGTCGGCTACTTTCCTATTTCCGACGCTCTCAGGAAACTCTTCCAAAATGAGGTTGGGACATGCTTAGAGAGAACAGCTGCGAAGTGGATGCACAGAACATTAACCTAGATACCAGCCCAGGGTCCCAAGCATCCATTTTTCTCTGGAGGGTACGTACCCCACGCAGGGATTCAAGCAGGGAGTTTGCCTTGGACAACTTACACAGAAAACTGGGATGAGACGTTGGGTCACTCTGCTTGTGCTCACACTACGTGGCCCGGGGAAGTTATGACGCAGCAGATGTCAAGCCCCTTTCTCCACACATGTGCACCCCAAAGAAGCGCTGGGCCGTGGGTGTTCTCAGGCCAAGAGCAGTCCTTGTTCTCGGCTGCACCGGCTCTGTGGTTCAAAGGTTCTTTATCTCTGCTCTTTTGGAAGCCTTTCACCCCTGACCCTATCCCTGGGCTGCAGAAGCAAAGAGGCATAGAGGCCTTTCACCCTGAAGGCATGGGCTTGTTTCACATGGAGAATGTGTCCGTCGCCCCTCCAGTGATGGAGGCGTGTAAGTTGACACCATTTGTTCTGCCCATGGATATTACAAGTAGGTGTACTCGGTTTGGGCTGCCTGGTGAAACTGTTTTTGCAGTCAGCCAGCCCTCTGAGTACTATTCCTCAAGTTTGATTCCTACCTAGGTAAACCTGGACTTCGGTGGCTACATGGGAGCAAACGTGTTAAGCTTGTGGAGAAAGCCTTTGACCAATGGCAATCTGCTTGTTCTTGTGGCAGGGATTAGGCAGGAACTCTGCCACTCAGGATTTTTACCTTCCGATAAGCTGTGCCTTTGGGCTGAAGCAGGCGACGTGTCTGTATCACATCCTGGGAAGTAGGGCCTGAGGGGAGTCTGCCACCTGATTGGCCTCCATTATAGGCAACTGAGAAAATGGGGCAAGGCTTACGGTACCCGCTTACAACGAAATGTTTCTATTGAGAAGAGGAGATTTTGCTACTACACGTCAGCAGCTCCTCTCCCTCAGAGTGCTGTTCCTGTGTAGACTAGGGAAAACCACCACGGTTTCCAGGTTTTGATCGGCTATTTTCCCAGTTGGTATCTTCCGTGAAAGAGCTAGAAGGGCTGATCTCAACCAATCGGCCTGCACACCGTGAGTCCTTGGGGTAGGGCAGTCCTGAGTCAATGTGTCTCCTAAAGAACGAAAGCAAAGTTTCCTGCCACAGGAAAGCACAGAGAGGCCTGGTGCTTTCTCTAGGCAATTCAAGTGGGCTGGAAAGGTGAGGCCTAGTCTATATTGTGGAAAAGTTCGCGATTACGGCTATCTTTCTCCCTCTCTGTGTCCCGTACCCTGGGCTCAGCCTTGTGGGAATGCTGATTGGGAGAGTCGGCCTCTCTGCCGGGCTCAGAAGGCTTCTCCCCGTTTGGGCAATTCCGTTTGTGTCTTACTTCGTGGAGGAGGAATGAGGGTGCCCAGAGATTCTCGGACGTGAAATCACTAATGACAGAGCACCTGGAGGAGCTGGTTTCTCGGTGGAAGAAGCCAAAAAGCCAGCATTCCTAAGGTCTCTTTGAGAGCTGCCAGACACTCTGCCGTCATAGGCCTAAGAATTGGCCATTGTGACGGCATGGCAACACTTGGAATCCTAGGACACTGTGGAAGGGCGACTCGCAAACTGGATGGAAGAAGCTTCCAAGCCCAGTGTTCTTTCATCTACCAAAGAGAACGCAAGTGTCTGAGGCTGGTAGCATTGTTGCAGGAGAGCACTGCCTCCTCGTGGGCCTGTCGGCTACTTTCCTATTTCCGACGCTCTCAGGAAACTCTTCCAAAACGAGGTTGGGACATGCTTAGAGAGAACAGCTGCGAAGTGGATGCACAGAACATTAACCTAGATACCAGCCCAGGGTCCCAAGCATCCATTTTTCTCTGGAGGGTACGTACCCCACGCAGGGATTCAAGCAGGGAGTTTGCCTTGGACAACTTACACAGAAAACTGGGATGAGACGTTGGGTCACTCTGCTTGTGCTCACACTACGTGCCCCAGAGAAGTTGTGACGTAGTAGATATCAAGCCCTTTCTCTACACATGTGGACCCCAAAGAAGCGGTGCGCAGTGGGTGTTCTCAGGCCAAGAGCAGTCCTTGTTCTCGGCTGTACCGGCTGTGTGGTTCAAAGGTTCTTTATCTCTGCTCTTTTGGAAGCCTTTCACCCCTGACCCTATCCCTGGGCTGCAGAAGCAAAGAGGCATAGAGGCCTTTCACCCTGAAGGCATGGGCTTGTTTCACATGGAGAATGTGGCCGTCGCCCCTCCCGTGCTGGAGGCGTGTAAGTTGACACCATTTGTTCTGCCCATGGATATTACAAGTAGGTGTACTCGGTTTGGGCTGCCTGGTGAAACTGTTTTTGCAGTCAGCCAGCCCTCTGAGTACTATTCCTCAAGTTTGATTCCTAGCTAGGTAAACCGGGACTTCGGTGGCTACATGGGAGCAAACGTGTTAAGCTTGTGGAGAAAGCCTTTGACCAATGGCAATCTGCTTGTGCTTGTGGCAGGGATTAGGCAGGAACTCTGCCACTCAGGGTTTTTACCTTCCGATAAGCTGTGCCTTTGGGCTGAAGCAGGCGACGTGTCTGTATCACATCCTGGGAAGTAGGGCCTGAGGGGAGTCTGCCACCTGATTGGCCTCCATTATAGGCAACTGAGAAAATGGGGCAAGGCTTACGGAACCCGCTTACAACGAAATGTTTCTATTGAGAAGAGGAGATTTTGCTACTACACGTCAGAAGCTCCTCTCCCTCCGAGTGCTGTTCCTGTGTAGACTAGGGAAAACCACCAACGTTTCCAGGGTTTGATCGGCTCTTTTCCCAGTTGGTATCCTCCGTGAAAGAGCTAGAAGGGCTGATCTCAACCAATCGGCCTGCACACCGTGAGTCCTTGGGGTAGGGCAGTCCTGAGTCAATGTGTCTCCTAAAGAACGAAAGCAAAGTTTCCTGCCACAGGAAAGCACTGAGAGGCCTGGTGCTTTCTCTAGGCAATTCAAGTGGGCTTGAAAGTTGAGGCCTAGTCTACATTGTGGAAAAATTCGCGATTACGGCTATCTTTCTCCCTCTCTGTGTCCCGTACCCTGGGCTCAGCCTTGTGGGAATGCTGATTGGGAGAGTCTGCCTCTCTGCCGGGCTCAGAAGGCTTCTTCCCGTTTGGGCAATTCCGTTTGTGTCTTACTTCGTGGAGGAGGAATGAGGGTGCCCAGAGATTCTCGGACGTGAAATCACTAATGACAGAGCACCTGGAGGAGCTGGTTTCTCGGTGGAAGAAGCCAAAAAGCCAGCATTCCTAAGGTCTCTTTGAGAGCTGCCAGACACTCTGCCGTCATAGGCCTAAGAATTGGCCATTGTGACGGCATGGCAACACTTGGAATCCTAGGACACTGTGGAAGGGCGACTCGCAAACTGGATGGAAGAAGCTTCCAAGCCCAGTGTTCTTTCATCTACCAAAGAGAACGCAAGTGTCTGAGGCTGGTAGCATTGTTGCAGGAGAGCACTGCCTCCTCGTGGGCCTGTCGGCTACTTTCCTATTTCCGACGCTCTCAGGAAACTCTTCCAAAACGAGGTTGGGACATGCTTAGAGAGAACAGCTGCGAAGTGGATGCACAGAACATTAACCTAGATACCAGCCCAGGGTCCCAAGCATCCATTTTTCTCTGGAGGGTACGTACCCCACGCAGGGATTCAAGCAGGGAGTTTGCCTTGGACAACTTACACAGAAAACTGGGATGAGACGTTGGGTCACTCTGCTTGTGCTCACACGACGTGGCCCGGAGAAGTTATGACGCAGCAGATGTCAACCCCCTTTCTCCACACATGTGCACTCCAAAGTAGCGCTGGGCCGTGGGTGTTCTCAGGCCAAGAGCAGTCCTTGTTCTCGGCTGTACCGGCTCTGTGGTTCAAAGGTTCTTTATCTCTGCTCTTTTGGAAGCCTTTCACCCCTGACCCTATCCCTGGGCTGCAGAAGCAAAGAGGCATAGAGGCCTTTCACCCTGAAGGCATGGGCTTGTTTCACATGGAGAATGTGGCCGTCGCCCCTCCTGTGCTGGAGGCGTGTAAGTTGACACCATTTGTTCTGCCCATGGATATTACAAGTAGGTGTACTCGGTTTGGGCTGCCTGGTGAAACTGTTTTTGCAGTCAGCCAGACCTCTGAGTACTATTCCTCAAGTTTGATTCCTAGCTAGGTAAACCCGGACTTCGGTGGCTACATGGGAGCAAACGTGTTAAGCTTGTGCAGAAAGCCTTTGACCAATTTCAATCTGCTTGTGCTTGTGGCAGGGATTAGGCAGGTACTCTGCCACTCAGGGTTTTTACCTTCCGATAAGCTGTGCCTTTGGGCTGAAGAAGGCGACATGTCTGTATCACATCCTGGGAAGTAGGGCCTGAGGGGAGTCTGCCACCTGATTGGCCTCCATTATAGGCAACTGAGAAAATGGGGCAAGGCTTACGGAACCCGCTTACAACGAAATGTTTCTATTGAGAAGAGGAGATTTTGCTACTACACGTCAGAAGCTCCTCTCCCTCCGAGTGCTGTTCCTGTGTAGACTAGGGAAAACCACCACCGTTTCCAGGGTTTGATCGGCTCTTTTCCCAGTTGGTATCCTCCGTGAAAGAGCTAGAAGTGCTGATCTCAACCAATTGGCCTGCACACCGTGAGTCCTTGGGGTAGGGCAATCCTGAGTCAATGTGTCTCCTAAAGAACGAAAGCAAAGTTTCCTGCCACAGGAAAGCACAGAGAGGCCTGGTGCTTTCTCTAGGCAATTCAAGTGGGCTGGAAAGTTGAGGCCTAGTCTACATTGTGGAAAAGTTCGCGATTACGGCTATCTTTCTCCCTCTCTCTGTCCCGTACCCTGGGCTCAGCCTTGTGGGAATGCTGATTGGGAGAGTCTGCCTCTCTGCCGGGCTCAGAAGGCTTCTTCCCGTTTGGGCAATTCCGTTTGTGTCTTACTTCGTGGAGGAGGAATGATGGTGCCCAGAGATTCTCGGACGTGAAATCACTAATGACAGAGCACCTGGAGGAGCAGGTTTCTCGGTGGAAGAAGCCAAAAAGCCAGCATTCCTAAGGTCTCTTTGAGAGCTGCCAGACACTCTGCCGTCATAGGCCTAAGAATTGGCCATTGTGACGGCATGGCAACACTTGGAATCCTAGGACACTGTGGAAGGGCGACTCGCAAACTGGATGGAAGAAGCTTCCAAGCCCAGTGTTCTTTCATGTACCAAAGAGAACGCAAGTGTCTGAGGCTGGTAGCATTGTTGCTGGAGAGCACTGCCTCCTCGTGGGCCTGTCGGCTACTTTCCTATTTCCGACGCTCTCAGGAAACTCTTCCAAAACGAGGTTGGGACATGCTTAGAGAGAACAGCTGCGAAGTGGATGCACAGAACATTAACCTAGATACCAGCCCAGGGTCCCAAGCATCCATTTTTCTCTGGAGGGTACGTACCCCACGCAGGGATTCAAGCAGGGAGTTTGCCTTGGACAACTTACACAGAAAACTGGGATGAGACGTTGGGTCACTCTGCTTGTGCTCACACTACGTGCCCCAGAGAAGTTGTGACGTAGCAGATATCAAGCCCTTTCTCTACACATGTGGACCCCAAAGAAGCGGTGCGCAGTGGGTGTTCTCAGGCCAAGAGCAGTCCTTGTTCTCGGCTGTACCGGCTGTGTGGTTCAAAGGTTCTTTATCTCTGCTCTTTTGGAAGCCTTTCACCCCTGACCCTATCCCTGGGCTGCAGAAGCAAAGAGGCATAGAGGCCTTTCACCCTGAAGGCATGGGCTTGTTTCACATGGAGAATGTGGCCGTCGCCCCTCCCGTGCTGGAGGCGTGTAAGTTGACACCATTTGTTCTGCCCATGGATATTACAAGTAGGTGTACTCGGTTTGGGCTGCCTGGTGAAACTGTTTTTGCAGTCAGCCAGCCCTCTGAGTACTATTCCTCAAGTTTGATTCCTAGCTAGGTAAACCGGGACTTCGGTGGCTACATGGGAGCAAACGTGTTAAGCTTGTGGAGAAAGCCTTTGACCAATGGCAATCTGCTTGTGCTTGTGGCAGGGATTAGGCAGGAACTCTGCCACTCAGGGTTTTTACCTTCCGATAAGCTGTGCCTTTGGGCTGAAGCAGGCGACGTGTCTGTATCACATCCTGGGAAGTAGGGCCTGAGGGGAGTCTGCCACCTGATTGGCCTCCATTATAGGCAACTGAGAAAATGGGGCAAGGCTTACGGAACCCGCTTACAACGAAATGTTTCTATTGAGAAGAGGAGATTTTGCTACTACACGTCAGCAGCTCCTCTCCCTCCGAGTGCTGTTCCTGTGTAGACTAGGGAAAACCACCACCGTTTCCAGGGTTTGATCGGCTCTTTTCCCAGTTGGTATCCTCCGTGAAAGAGCTAGAAGGGCTGATCTCAACCAATCGGCCTGCACACCGTGAGTCCTTGGGGTAGGGCAGTCCTGAGTCAATGTGTCTCCTAAAGAACGAAAGCAAAGTTTCCTGCCACAGGAAAGCACTGAGAGGCCTGGTGCTTTCTCTAGGCAATTCAAGTGGGCTTGAAAGTTGAGGCCTAGTCTACATTGTGGAAAAATTCGCGATTACGGCTATCTTTCTCCCTCTCTCTGTCCCGTACCCTGGGCTCAGCCTTGTGGGAATGCTGATTGGGAGAGTCTGCCTCTCTGCCGGGCTCAGAAGGCTTCTTCCCGTTTGGGCAATTCCGTTTGTGTCTTACTTCGTGGAGGAGGAATGAGGGTGCCCAGAGATTCTCGGACGTGAAATCACTAATGACAGAGCACCTGGAGGAGCTGGTTTCTCGGTGGAAGAAGCCAAAAAGCCAGCATTCCTAAGGTCTCTTTGAGAGCTGCCAGACACTCTGCCGTCATAGGCCTAAGAATTGGCCATTGTGACGGCATGGCAACACTTGGAATCCTAGGACACTGTGGAAGGGCGACTCGCAAACTGGATGGAAGAAGCTTCCAAGCCCAGTGTTCTTTCATCTACCAAAGAGAACGCAAGTGTCTGAGGCTGGTAGCATTGTTGCAGGAGAGCACTGCCTCCTCGTGGGCCTGTCGGCTACTTTCCTATTTCCGACGCTCTCAGGAAACTCTTCCAAAATGAGGTTGGGACATGCTTAGAGAGAACAGCTGCGAAGTGGATGCACAGAACATTAACCTAGATACCAGCCCAGGGTCCCAAGCATCCATTTTTCTCTGGAGGGTACGTACCCCACGCAGGGATTCAAGCAGGGAGTTTGCCTTGGACAACTTACACAGAAAACTGGGATGAGACGTTGGGTCACTCTGCTTGTGCTCACACTACGTGCCCCAGAGAAGTTGTGACGTAGTAGATATCAAGCCCTTTCTCTACACATGTGGACCCCAAAGAAGCGGTGCGCAGTGGGTGTTCTCAGGCCAAGAGCAGTCCTTGTTCTCGGCTGTACCGGCTGTGTGGTTCAAAGGTTCTTTATCTCTGCTCTTTTGGAAGCCTTTCACCCCTGACCCTATCCCTGGGCTGCAGAAGCAAAGAGGCATAGAGGCCTTTCACCCTGAAGGCATGGGCTTGTTTCACATGGAGAATGTGGCCGTCGCCCCTCCCGTGCTGGAGGCGTGTAAGTTGACACCATTTGTTCTGCCCATGGATATTACAAGTAGGTGTACTCGGTTTGGGCTGCCTGGTGAAACTGTTTTTGCAGTCAGCCAGCCCTCTGAGTACTATTCCTCAAGTTTGATTCCTAGCTAGGTAAACCGGGACTTCGGTGGCTACATGGGAGCAAACGTGTTAAGCTTGTGGAGAAAGCCTTTGACCAATGGCAATCTGCTTGTGCTTGTGGCAGGGATTAGGCAGGAACTCTGCCACTCAGGGTTTTTACCTTCCCATAAGCTGTGCCTTTGGGCTGAAGCAGGCGACGTGTCTGTATCACATCCTGGGAAGTAGGGCCTGAGGGGAGTCTGCCACCTGATTGGCCTCCATTATAGGCAACTGAGAAAATGGGGCAAGGCTTACGGTACCCGCTTACAACGAAATGTTTCTATTGAGAAGAGGAGATTTTGCTACTACACGTCAGCAGCTCCTCTCCCTCAGAGTGCTGTTCCTGTGTAGACTAGGGAAAACCACCACGGTTTCCAGGTTTTGATCGGCTATTTTCCCAGTTGGTATCTTCCGTGAAAGAGCTAGAAGGGCTGATCTCAACCAATCGGCCTGCACACCGTGAGTCCTTGGGGTAGGGCAGTCCTGAGTCAATGTGTCTCCTAAAGAACGAAAGCAAAGTTTCCTGCCACAGGAAAGCACAGAGAGGCCTGGTGCTTTCTCTAGGCAATTCAAGTGGGCTGGAAAGGTGAGGCCTAGTCTATATTGTGGAAAAGTTCGCGATTACGGCTATCTTTCTCCCTCTCTGTGTCCCGTACCCTGGGCTCAGCCTTGTGGGAATGCTGATTGGGAGAGTCGGCCTCTCTGCCGGGCTCAGAAGGCTTCTCCCCGTTTGGGCAATTCCGTTTGTGTCTTACTTCGTGGAGGAGGAATGAGGGTGCCCAGAGATTCTCGGACGTGAAATCACTAATGACAGAGCACCTGGAGGAGCTGGTTTCTCGGTGGAAGAAGCCAAAAAGCCAGCATTCCTAAGGTCTCTTTGAGAGCTGCCAGACACTCTGCCGTCATAGGCCTAAGAATTGGCCATTGTGACGGCATGGCAACACTTGGAATCCTAGGACACTGTGGAAGGGCGACTCGCAAACTGGATGGAAGAAGCTTCCAAGCCCAGTGTTCTTTCATCTACCAAAGAGAACGCAAGTGTCTGAGGCTGGTAGCATTGTTGCAGGAGAGCACTGCCTCCTCGTGGGCCTGTCGGCTACTTTCCTATTTCCGACGCTCTCAGGAAACTCTTCCAAAACGAGGTTGGGACATGCTTAGAGAGAACAGCTGCGAAGTGGATGCACAGAACATTAACCTAGATACCAGCCCAGGGTCCCAAGCATCCATTTTTCTCTGGAGGGTACGTACCCCACGCAGGGATTCAAGCAGGGAGTTTGCCTTGGACAACTTACACAGAAAACTGGGATGAGACGTTGGGTCACTCTGCTTGTGCTCACACTACGTGCCCCAGAGAAGTTGTGACGTAGTAGATATCAAGCCCTTTCTCTACACATGTGGACCCCAAAGAAGCGGTGCGCAGTGGGTGTTCTCAGGCCAAGAGCAGTCCTTGTTCTCGGCTGTACCGGCTGTGTGGTTCAAAGGTTCTTTATCTCTGCTCTTTTGGAAGCCTTTCACCCCTGACCCTATCCCTGGGCTGCAGAAGCAAAGAGGCATAGAGGCCTTTCACCCTGAAGGCATGGGCTTGTTTCACATGGAGAATGTGGCCGTCGCCCCTCCCGTGCTGGAGGCGTGTAAGTTGACACCATTTGTTCTGCCCATGGATATTACAAGTAGGTGTACTCGGTTTGGGCTGCCTGGTGAAACTGTTTTTGCAGTCAGCCAGCCCTCTGAGTACTATTCCTCAAGTTTGATTCCTAGCTAGGTAAACCGGGACTTCGGTGGCTACATGGGAGCAAACGTGTTAAGCTTGTGGAGAAAGCCTTTGACCAATGGCAATCTGCTTGTGCTTGTGGCAGGGATTAGGCAGGAACTCTGCCACTCAGGGTTTTTACCTTCCGATAAGCTGTGCCTTTGGGCTGAAGCAGGCGACGTGTCTGTATCACATCCTGGGAAGTAGGGCCTGAGGGGAGTCTGCCACCTGATTGGCCTCCATTATAGGCAACTGAGAAAATGGGGCAAGGCTTACGGAACCCGCTTACAACGAAATGTTTCTATTGAGAAGAGGAGATTTTGCTACTACACGTCAGAAGCTCCTCTCCCTCCGAGTGCTGTTCCTGTGTAGACTAGGGAAAACCACCACCGTTTCCAGGGTTTGATCGGCTCTTTTCCCAGTTGGTATCCTCCGTGAAAGAGCTAGAAGGGCTGATCTCAACCAATCGGCCTGCACACCGTGAGTCCTTGGGGTAGGGCAGTCCTGAGTCAATGTGTCTCCTAAAGAACGAAAGCAAAGTTTCCTGCCACAGGAAAGCACTGAGAGGCCTGGTGCTTTCTCTAGGCAATTCAAGTGGGCTTGAAAGTTGAGGCCTAGTCTACATTGTGGAAAAATTCGCGATTACGGCTATCTTTCTCCCTCTCTGTGTCCCGTACCCTGGGCTCAGCCTTGTGGGAATGCTGATTGGGAGAGTCTGCCTCTCTGCCGGGCTCAGAAGGCTTCTTCCCGTTTGGGCAATTCCGTTTGTGTCTTACTTCGTGGAGGAGGAATGAGGGTGCCCAGAGATTCTCGGACGTGAAATCACTAATGACAGAGCACCTGGAGGAGCTGGTTTCTCGGTGGAAGAAGCCAAAAAGCCAGCATTCCTAAGGTCTCTTTGAGAGCTGCCAGACACTCTGCCGTCATAGGCCTAAGAATTGGCCATTGTGACGGCATGGCAACACTTGGAATCCTAGGACACTGTGGAAGGGCGACTCGCAAACTGGATGGAAGAAGCTTCCAAGCCCAGTGTTCTTTCATCTACCAAAGAGAACGCAAGTGTCTGAGGCTGGTAGCATTGTTGCAGGAGAGCACTGCCTCCTCGTGGGCCTGTCGGCTACTTTCCTATTTCCGACGCTCTCAGGAAACTCTTCCAAAACGAGGTTGGGACATGCTTAGAGAGAACAGCTGCGAAGTGGATGCACAGAACATTAACCTAGATACCAGCCCAGGGTCCCAAGCATCCATTTTTCTCTGGAGGGTACGTACCCCATGCAGGGATTCAAGCAGGGAGTTTGCCTTGGACAACTTACACAGAAAACTGGGATGAGACGTTGGGTCACTCTGCTTGTGCTCACACTACGTGGCCCGGAGAAGTTATGACGCAGCAGATGTCAACCCCCTTTCTCCACACATGTGCACTCCAAAGTAGCGCTGGGCCGTGGGTGTTCTCAGGCCAAGAGCAGTCCTTGTTCTCGGCTGTACCGGCTCTGTGGTTCAAAGGTTCTTTATCTCTGCTCTTTTGGAAGCCTTTCACCCCTGACCCTATCCCTGGGCTGCAGAAGCAAAGAGGCATAGAGGCCTTTCACCCTGAAGGCATGGGCTTGTTTCACATGGAGAATGTGGCCGTCGCCCCTCCTGTGCTGGAGGCGTGTAAGTTGACACCATTTGTTCTGCCCATGGATATTACAAGTAGGTGTACTCGGTTTGGGCTGCCTGGTGAAACTGTTTTTGCAGTCAGCCAGACCTCTGAGTACTATTCCTCAAGTTTGATTCCTAGCTAGGTAAACCCGGACTTCGGTGGCTACATGGGAGCAAACGTGTTAAGCTTGTGCAGAAAGCCTTTGACCAATTTCAATCTGCTTGTGCTTGTGGCAGGGATTAGGCAGGAACTCTGCCACTCAGGGTTTTTACCTTCCGATAAGCTGTGCCTTTGGGCTGAAGCAGGCGACATGTCTGTATCACATCCTGGGAAGTAGGGCCTGAGGGGAGTCTGCCACCTGATTGGCCTCCATTATAGGCAACTGAGAAAATGGGGCAAGGCTTACGGAACCCGCTTACAACGAAATGTTTCTATTGAGAAGAGGAGATTTTGCTACTACACGTCAGAAGCTCCTCTCCCTCCGAGTGCTGTTCCTGTGTAGACTAGGGAAAACCACCACCGTTTCCAGGGTTTGATCGGCTCTTTTCCCAGTTGGTATCCTCCGTGAAAGAGCTAGAAGTGCTGATCTCAACCAATTGGCCTGCACACCGTGAGTCCTTGGGGTAGGGCAATCCTGAGTCAATGTGTCTCCTAAAGAACGAAAGCAAAGTTTCCTGCCACAGGAAAGCACAGAGAGGCCTGGTGCTTTCTCTAGGCAATTCAAGTGGGCTTGAAACTTGAGGCCTAGTCTACATTGTGGAAAAATTCGCGATTACGGCTATCTTTCTCCCTCTCTCTGTCCCGTACCCTGGGCTCAGCCTTGTGGGAATGCTGATTGGGAGAGTCTGCCTCTCTGCCGGGCTCAGAAGGCTTCTTCCCGTTTGGGCAATTCCGTTTGTGTCTTACTTCGTGGAGGA
Organism: Balaenoptera physalus; assembly: GCF_965194825.1. NCBI lineage: Eukaryota > Metazoa > Chordata > Mammalia > Artiodactyla > Balaenopteridae > Balaenoptera > Balaenoptera physalus. The sequence continues at coordinate 35,081,896 of NC_138897.1, read as the reverse complement.
GGAATGAGGGTGCCCAGAGATTCTCGGACGTGAAATCTCTAATGACAGAGCACCTGGAGGAGCTGGTTTCTCGGTGGAAGAAGCCAAAAAGCCAGCATTCCTAAGGTCTCTTTGAGAGCTGCCAGACACTCTGCCGTCATAGGCCTAAGAATTGGCCATTGTGACGGCATGGCAACACTTGGAATCCTAGGACACTGTGGAAGGGCGACTCGCAAACTGGATGGAAGAAGCTTCCAAGCCCTGTGTTCTTTCATCTACCAAAGAGAACGCAAGTGTCTGAGGCTGGTAGCATTGTTGCAGGAGAGCACTGCCTCCTCGTGGGCCTGTCGGCTACTTTCCTATTTCCGACGCTCTCAGGAAACTCTTCCAAAATGAGGTTGGGACATGCTTAGAGAGAACAGCTGCGAAGTGGATGCACAGAACATTAACCTAGATACCAGCCCAGGGTCCCAAGCATCCATTTTTCTCTGGAGGGTACGTACCCCACGCAGGGATTCAAGCAGGGAGTTTGCCTTGGACAACTTACACAGAAAACTGGGATGAGACGTTGGGTCACTCTGCTTGTGCTCACACTACGTGGCCCGGGGAAGTTATGACGCAGCAGATGTCAAGCCCCTTTCTCCACACATGTGCACCCCAAAGAAGCGCTGGGCCGTGGGTGTTCTCAGGCCAAGAGCAGTCCTTGTTCTCGGCTGCACCGGCTCTGTGGTTCAAAGGTTCTTTATCTCTGCTCTTTTGGAAGCCTTTCACCCCTGACCCTATCCCTGGGCTGCAGAAGCAAAGAGGCATAGAGGCCTTTCACCCTGAAGGCATGGGCTTGTTTCACATGGAGAATGTGTCCGTCGCCCCTCCAGTGATGGAGGCGTGTAAGTTGACACCATTTGTTCTGCCCATGGATATTACAAGTAGGTGTACTCGGTTTGGGCTGCCTGGTGAAACTGATTTTGCAGTCAGCCAGCCCTCTGAGTACTATTCCTCAAGTTTGATTCCTACCTAGGTAAACCTGGACTTCGGTGGCTACATGGGAGCAAACGTGTTAAGCTTGTGGAGAAAGCCTTTGACCAATGGCAATCTGCTTGTTCTTGTGGCAGGGATTAGGCAGGAACTCTGCCACTCAGGATTTTTACCTTCCGATAAGCTGTGCCTTTGGGCTGAAGCAGGCGACGTGTCTGTATCACATCCTGGGAAGTAGGGCCTGAGGGGAGTCTGCCACCTGATTGGCCTCCATTATAGGCAACTGAGAAAATGGGGCAAGGCTTACGGTACCCGCTTACAACGAAATGTTTCTATTGAGAAGAGGAGATTTTGCTACTACACGTCAGCAGCTCCTCTCCCTCAGAGTGCTGTTCCTGTGTAGACTAGGGAAAACCACCACGGTTTCCAGGGTTTGTTCGGCTATTTTCCCAGTTGGTATCCTCCGTGAAAGAGCTAGAAGGGCTGATCTCAACCAATCGGCCTGCACACCGTGAGTCCTTGGGGTAGGGCAGTCCTGAGTCAATGTGTCTCCTAAAGAACGAAAGCAAAGTTTCCTGCCACAGGAAAGCACAGAGAGGCCTGGTGCTTTCTCTAGGCAATTCAAGTGGGCTGGAAAGGTGAGGCCTAGTCTATATTGTGGAAAAGTTCGCGATTACGGCTATCTTTCTCCCTCTCTCTGTCCCGTACCCTGGGCTCAGCCTTGTGGGAATGCTGATTGGGAGAGTCGGCCTCTCTGCCGGGCTCAGAAGGCTTCTCCCCGTTTGGGCAATTCCGTTTGTGTCTTACTTCGTGGAGGAGGAATGAGGGTGCCCAGAGATTCTCGGACGTGAAATCACTAATGACAGAGCACCTGGAGGAGCTGGTTTCTCGGTGGAAGAAGCCAAAAAGCCAGCATTCCTAAGGTCTCTTTGAGAGCTGCCAGACACTCTGCCGTCATAGGCCTAAGAATTGGCCATTGTGACGGCATGGCAACACTTGGAATCCTAGGACACTGTGGAAGGGCGACTCGCAAACTGGATGGAAGAAGCTTCCAAGCCCAGTGTTCTTTCATGTACCAAAGAGAACGCAAGTGTCTGAGGCTGGTAGCATTGTTGCTGGAGAGCACTGCCTCCTCGTGGGCCTGTCGGCTACTTTCCTATTTCCGACGCTCTCAGGAAACTCTTCCAAAACGAGGTTGGGACATGCTTAGAGAGAACAGCTGCGAAGTGGATGCACAGAACATTAACCTAGATACCAGCCCAGGGTCCCAAGCATCCATTTTTCTCTGGAGGGTACGTACCCCACGCAGGGATTCAAGCAGGGAGTTTGCCTTGGACAACTTACACAGAAAACTGGGATGAGACGTTGGGTCACTCTACTTGTGCTCACACTACGTGGCCCGGAGAAGTTATGACGCAGCAGATGTCAACCCCCTTTCTCCACACATGTGCACTCCAAAGTAGCGCTGGGCCGTGGGTGTTCTCAGGCCAAGAGCAGTCCTTGTTCTCGGCTACACCGGCTCTGTGGTTCAAAGGTTCTTTATCTCTGCTCTTTTGGAAGCCTTTCACCCCTGACCCTATCCCTGGGCTGCAGAAGCAAAGAGGCATAGAGGCCTTTCACCCTGAAGGCATGGGCTTGTTTCACATGGAGAATGTGGCCGTCGCCCCTCCCGTGCTGGAGGCGTGTAAGTTGACACCATTTGTTCTGCCCATGGATATTACAAGTAGGTGTACTCGGTTTGGGCTGCCTGGTGAAACTGTTTTTGCAGTCAGCCAGCCCTCTGAGTACTATTCCTCAAGTTTGATTCCTAGCTAGGTAAACCTGGACTTCGGTGGCTACATGGGAGCAAACGTGTTAAGCTTGTGGAGAAAGCCTTTGACCAATGGCAATCTGCTTGTTCTTGTGGCAGGGATTAGGCAGGAACTCTGCCACTCAGGGTTTTTACCTTCCGATAAGCTGTGCCTTTGGGCTGAAGCAGGCGACGTGTCTGTATCACATCCTGGGAAGTAGGGCCTGAGGGGAGTCTGCCACCTGATTGGCCTCCATTATAGGCAACTGAGAAAATGGGGCAAGGCTTACGGTACCCGCTTACAACGAAATGTTTCTATTGAGAAGAGGAGATTTTGCTACTACACGTCAGCAGCCCCTCTCCCTCAGAGTGCTGTTCCTGTGTAGACTAGGGAAAACCACCACGGTTTCCAGGTTTTGATCGGCTCTTTTCCCAGTTGGTATCTTCCGTGAAAGAGCTAGAAGGGCTGATCTCAACCAATCGGCCTGCACACCGTGAGTCCTTGGGGTAGGGCAGTCCTGAGTCAATGTGTCTCCTAAAGAACGAAAGCAAAGTTTCCTGCCACAGGAAAGCACAGAGAGGCCTGGTGCTTTCTCTAGGCAATTCAAGTGGGCTGGAAAGGTGAGGCCTAGTCTATATTGTGGAAAAGTTCGCGATTACGGCTGTCTTTCTCCCTCTCTCTGTCCCGTACCCTGGGCTCAGCCTTTTGGGAATGCTGATTGGGAGAGTCGGCCTCTCTGCCGGGCTCAGAAGGCTTCTTCCCGTTTGGGCAATTCCGTTTGTGTCTTACTTCGTGGAGGAGGAATGAGGGTGCCCAGAGATTCTCGGACGTGAAATCACTAATGACAGAGCACCTGGAGGAGCTGGTTTCTCGGTGGAAGAAGCCAAAAAGCCAGCATTCCTAAGGTCTCTTTGAGAGCTGCCAGACACTCTGCCGTCATAGGCCTAAGAATTGGCCATTGTGACGGCATGGCAACACTTGGAATCCTAGGACACTGTGGAAGGGCGACTCCCAAACTGGATGGAAGAAGCTTCCAAGCCCAGTGTTCTTTCATGTACCAAAGAGAACGCAAGTGTCTGAGGCTGGTAGCATTGTTGCTGGAGAGCACTGCCTCCTCGTGGGCCTGTCGGCTACTTTCCTATTTCCGACGCTCTCAGGAAACTCTTCCAAAACGAGGTTGGGACATGCTTAGAGAGAACAGCTGCGAAGTGGATGCACAGAACATTAACCTAGATACCAGCCCAGGGTCCCAAGCATCCATTTTTCTCTGGAGGGTACGTACCCCACGCAGGGATTCAAGCAGGGAGTTTGCCTTGGACAACTTACACAGAAAACTGGGATGAGACGTTGGGTCACTCTACTTGTGCTCACACTACGTGGCCCGGAGAAGTTATGACGCAGCAGATGTCAACCCCCTTTCTCCACACATGTGCACTCCAAAGTAGCGCTGGGCCGTGGGTGTTCTCAGGCCAAGAGCAGTCCTTGTTCTCGGCTGCACCGTCTCTGTGGTTCAAAGGTTCTTTATCTCTGCTCTTTTGGAAGCCTTTCAGACCTGACCGTATCCCTGGGCTGCAGAAGCAAAGAGGCATAGAGGACTTTCACCCTGAAGGCATGGGCTTGTTTCACATGGAGAATGTGTCCGTAGCCCCTCCAGTGCTGGAGGCGTGTATGTTGACAACATTTGTTCTGCCCATGGATATTTCAAGTAGGTGTACTCGGTTTGGGCTGCCTGGTGAAACTGTTTTTGCAGTCAGCCAGCCTTCTGAGTACTATTCCTCCAGTTTGATTCCTAGTTAGGTAAACCCGGACTTCGGTGGCTACATGGGAGCAAACGTGTTAAGCTTGTGGAGAAAGCCTTTGACCAATGGCAATCTGCTTGTGCTTGTGGCAGGGATTAAGCAGGAACTCTGCCACTCCGGGTTTTTACCTTCCCATAAGCTGTGCCTTTGGGCTGAAGCAGGCGACGTGTCTGTATCACATCCTGGGAAGTAGGGCCTGAGGGTCGTCTGCCACCTGATTGGCCTCCATTATAGGCAACTGAGAAAATGGGGCAAGGCTTACGGAACCCGCTTACAACGAAATGTTTCTATTGAGAAGAGGAGATTTTGCTACTACACGTCAGCAGCTCCTCTCCCTCAGAGTGCTGTTCCTGGGTAGACTAGGGAAAACCACCACCGGTTCCAGGGTTTGATTGGCTCTTTTCCCAGTTGGTATCCTCCGTGAAAGAGCTAGAAGGGCTGATCTCAACCAATCGGCCTGCACACCGTGAGTCCTTGGGGTAGGGCAGTCCTGAGTCAATGTGTCTCCTAGAGAACGAAAGCAAAGTTTCCTGCCACAGGAAAGCACAGAGAGGCCTGGTGCTTTCTCTAGGCAATTCAAGTGGGCTTGAAAGGTGAGGCCTAGTCTACATTGTGGAAAAGTTCGCGATTACGGCTATCTTTCTCCCTCTCTCTGTCCCGTACCCTGGGCTCAGCCTTGTGGGAATGCTGATTGGGAGAGTCTGCCTCTCTGCCGGGCTCAGAAGGCTTCTTCCCGTTTGGGCAATTCCGTTTGTGTCTTACTTCGTGGAGGAGGAATGAGGGTGCCCAGAGATTCTCTGACGTGAAATCACTAATGACGGAGCACCTGGAGGAGCTGGTTTCTCGGTGGAAGAAAAAAAAAGCCAGCATTCCTAAGGTCTCTTTGAGAGCTGCCAGAGACTCTGCCGTCATAGGCCTAAGAATTGGCCATTGTGACGGCATGTCAACACTTGGAATCCTAGGACACTGTGGAAGGGCGACTCGCAAACTGGATGGAAGAAGCTTCCAAGCCCAGTGTTCTTTCATGTACCAAAGAGAACGCAAGTGTCTGAGGCTGGTAGCATTGTTGCTGGAGAGCACTGCCTCCTCGTGGGCCTGTCGGCTACTTTCCTATTTCCGACGCTCTCAGGAAACTCTTCCAAAACGAGGTTGGGACATGCTTAGAGAGAACAGCTGCGAAGTGGATGCACAGAACATTAACCTAGATACCAGCCCAGGGTCCCAAGCATCCATTTTCCTCTGGAGGGTACGTACCCCACGCAGGGATTCAAGCAGGGAGTTTGCCTTGGACAACTTACACAGAAAACTGGGATGAGACGTTGGGTCACTCTGCTTGTGCTCACACTACGTGGCCCGGAGAAGTTATGACGCAGCAGATGTCAACCCCCTTTCTCCACACATGTGCACCCCAAAGAAGCGCTGGGCCGTGGGTGTTCTCAGGCCAAGAGCAGTCCTTGTTCTCGGCTGCACCGTCTCTGTGGTTCAAAGGTTCTTTATCTCTGCTCTTTTGGAAGCCTTTCAGACCTGACCCTATCACTGGGCTGCAGAAGCATAGAGGCATAGAGGCCTTTCACCCTGAAGGCATGGGCTTGTTTCACATGGAGAATGTGGGCGTCGCCCCTCCCTTGCTGGAGGCCTGTAAGTTGACACCATTTGTTCTGCCCATGGATCTTACAAGTAGGTGTACTCGGTTTGGGCTGCCTGGTGAAACTGTTTTTGCAGTCAGCCAGCCCTCTGAGTACTATTCCTCAAGTTTGATTCCTAGCTAGGTAAACCCGGACTTCGGTGGCTACATGGGAGCAAACGTGTTAAGCTTGTGGAGAAAGCCTTTGACCAATGGCAATCTGCTTGTGCTTGTGGCAGGGATTAGGCAGGAACTCTGCCACTCAGGGTTTTTACCTTCCGATAAGCTGTGCCTTTGGGCTGAAGCAGGCGACGTGTCTGTATCACATCCTGGGAAGTAGGGCCTGAGGGGAGTCTGCCACCTGATTGGCCTCCATTATAGGCAACTGAGAAAATGGGGCAAGGCTTACGGAACCCGCTTACAACGAAATGTTTCTATTGAGAAGAGGAGATTTTGCTACTACACGTCAGCAGCTCCTCTCCCTCAGAGTGCTGTTCCTGTGTAGACTAGGGAAAACCACCACGGTTTCCAGGGTTTGATCGGCTCTTTTCCCAGTTGGTATCCTCCGTGAAAGAGCTAGAAGGGCTGATCTCAACCAATCGGCCTGCACACCGTGAGTCCTTGGGGTAGGGCAGTCCTGAGTCAATGTGTCTCCTAAAGAACGAAAGCAAAGTTTCCTGCCACAGGAAAGCACAGAGAGGCCTGGTGCTTTCTCTAGGCAATTCAAGTGGGCTGGAAAGTTGAGGCCTAGTCTACATTGTGGAAAAGTTCGCGATTACGGCTATCTTTCTCCCTCTCTCTGTCCCGTACCCTGGGCTCAGCCTTGTGGGAATGCTGATTGGGAGAGTCTGCCTCTCTGCCGGGCTCAGAAGGCTTCTTCCCGTTTGGGCAATTCCGTTTGTGTCTTACTTCGTGGAGGAGGAATGAGGGTGCCCAGAGATTCTCGGACGTGAAATCACTAATGACAGAGCACCTGGAGGAGCAGGTTTCTCGGTGGAAGAAGCCAAAAAGCCAGCATTCCTAAGGTCTCTTTGAGAGCTGCCAGACACTCTGCCGTCATAGGCCTAAGAATTGGCCATTGTGACGGCATGGCAACACTTGGAATCCTAGGACACTGTGGAAGGGCGACTCGCAAACTGGATGGAAGAAGCTTCCAAGCCCAGTGTTCTTTCATGTACCAAAGAGAACGCAAGTGTCTGAGGCTGGTAGCATTGTTGCTGGAGAGCACTGCCTCCTCGTGGGCCTGTCGGCTACTTTCCTATTTCCGACGCTCTCAGGAAACTCTTCCAAAACGAGGTTGGGACATGCTTAGAGAGAACAGCTGCGAAGTGGATGCACAGAACATTAATCTAGATACCAGCCCAGGGTCCCAAGCATCCATTTTTCTCTGGAGGGTACGTACCCCACGCAGGGATTCAAGCAGGGAGTTTGCCTTGGACAACTTACACAGAAAACTGGGATGAGACGTTGGGTCACTCTGCTTGTGCTCACACTACGTGGCCCGGAGAAGTTATGACGCAGCAGATGTCAACCCCCTTTCTCCACACATGTGCACCCCAAAGAAGCGCTGGGCCGTGGGTGTTCTCAGGCCAAGAGCAGTCCTTGTTCTCGGCTGCACCGGCTCTGTGGTTCAAAGGTTCTTTATCTCTGCTCTTTTGGAAGCCTTTCACCCCTGACCCTATCCCTGGGCTGCAGAAGCAAAGAGGCATAGAGGCCTTTCACCCTGAAGGCATGGGCTTGTTTCACATGGAGAATGTGTCCCTCGCCCCTCCCGTGCTGGAGGCGTGTAAGTTGACACCATTTGTTCTGCCCATGGATATTACAAGTAGGTGTACTCGGTTTGGGCTGCCTGGTGAAACTGTTTTTGCAGTCAGCCAGCCCTCTGAGTACTATTCCTCAAGTTTGATTCCTAGCTAGGTAAACCCGGACTTCGGTGGCTACATGGGAGCAAACGTGTTAAGCTTGTGGAGAAAGCCTTTGACCAATGGCAATCTGCTTGTGCTTGTGGCAGGGATTAGGCAGGAACTCTGCCACTCAGGGTTTTTACCTTCCGATAAGCTGTGCCTTTGGGCTGAAGCAGGCGACGTGTCTGTATCACATCCTGGGAAGTAGGGCCTGAGGGGAGTCTGCCACCTGATTGGCCTCCATTATAGGCAACTGAGAAAATGGGGCAAGGCTTACGGTACCCGCTTACAACGAAATGTTTCTATTGAGAAGAGGAGATTTTGCTACTACACGTCAGCAGCTCCTCTCCCTCAGAGTGCTGTTCCTGTGTAGACTAGGGAAAACCACCACGGTTTCCAGGGTTTGTTCGGCTATTTTCCCAGTTGGTATCCTCCGTGAAAGAGCTAGAAGGGCTGATCTCAACCAATCGGCCTGCACACCGTGAGTCCTTGGGGTAGGGCAGTCCTGAGTCAATGTGTCTCCTAAAGAACGAAAGCAAAGTTTCCTGCCACAGGAAAGCACAGAGAGGCCTGGTGCTTTCTCTAGGCAATTCAAGTGGGCTGGAAAGGTGAGGCCTAGTCTATATTGTGGAAAAGTTCGCGATTACGGCTATCTTTCTCCCTCTCTCTGTCCCGTACCCTGGGCTCAGCCTTGTGGGAATGCTGATTGGGAGAGTCGGCCTCTCTGCCGGGCTCAGAAGGCTTCTCCCCGTTTGGGCAATTCCGTTTGTGTCTTACTTCGTGGAGGAGGAATGAGGGTGCCCAGAGATTCTCGGACGTGAAATCACTAATGACAGAGCACCTGGAGGAGCTGGTTTCTCGGTGGAAGAAGCCAAAAAGCCAGCATTCCTAAGGTCTCTTTGAGAGCTGCCAGACACTCTGCCGTCATAGGCCTAAGAATTGGCCATTGTGACGGCATGGCAACACTTGGAATCCTAGGACACTGTGGAAGGGCGACTCGCAAACTGGATGGAAGAAGCTTCCAAGCCCAGTGTTCTTTCATGTACCAAAGAGAACGCAAGTGTCTGAGGCTGGTAGCATTGTTGCTGGAGAGCACTGCCTCCTCGTGGGCCTGTCGGCTACTTTCCTATTTCCGACGCTCTCAGGAAACTCTTCCAAAACGAGGTTGGGACATGCTTAGAGAGAACAGCTGCGAAGTGGATGCACAGAACATTAACCTAGATACCAGCCCAGGGTCCCAAGCATCCATTTTTCTCTGGAGGGTACGTACCCCACGCAGGGATTCAAGCAGGGAGTTTGCCTTGGACAACTTACACAGAAAACTGGGATGAGACGTTGGGTCACTCTACTTGTGCTCACACTACGTGGCCCGGAGAAGTTATGACGCAGCAGATGTCAACCCCCTTTCTCCACACATGTGCACTCCAAAGTAGCGCTGGGCCGTGGGTGTTCTCAGGCCAAGAGCAGTCCTTGTTCTCGGCTACACCGGCTCTGTGGTTCAAAGGTTCTTTATCTCTGCTCTTTTGGAAGCCTTTCACCCCTGACCCTATCCCTGGGCTGCAGAAGCAAAGAGGCATAGAGGCCTTTCACCCTGAAGGCATGGGCTTGTTTCACATGGAGAATGTGGCCGTCGCCCCTCCCGTGCTGGAGGCGTGTAAGTTGACACCATTTGTTCTGCCCATGGATATTACAAGTAGGTGTACTCGGTTTGGGCTGCCTGGTGAAACTGTTTTTGCAGTCAGCCAGCCCTCTGAGTACTATTCCTCAAGTTTGATTCCTAGCTAGGTAAACCTGGACTTCGGTGGCTACATGGGAGCAAACGTGTTAAGCTTGTGGAGAAAGCCTTTGACCAATGGCAATCTGCTTGTTCTTGTGGCAGGGATTAGGCAGGAACTCTGCCACTCAGGGTTTTTACCTTCCGATAAGCTGTGCCTTTGGGCTGAAGCAGGCGACGTGTCTGTATCACATCCTGGGAAGTAGGGCCTGAGGGGAGTCTGCCACCTGATTGGCCTCCATTATAGGCAACTGAGAAAATGGGGCAAGGCTTACGGTACCCGCTTACAACGAAATGTTTCTATTGAGAAGAGGAGATTTTGCTACTACACGTCAGCAGCCCCTCTCCCTCAGAGTGCTGTTCCTGTGTAGACTAGGGAAAACCACCACGGTTTCCAGGTTTTGATCGGCTCTTTTCCCAGTTGGTATCTTCCGTGAAAGAGCTAGAAGGGCTGATCTCAACCAATCGGCCTGCACACCGTGAGTCCTTGGGGTAGGGCAGTCCTGAGTCAATGTGTCTCCTAAAGAACGAAAGCAAAGTTTCCTGCCACAGGAAAGCACAGAGAGGCCTGGTGCTTTCTCTAGGCAATTCAAGTGGGCTGGAAAGGTGAGGCCTAGTCTATATTGTGGAAAAGTTCGCGATTACGGCTGTCTTTCTCCCTCTCTCTGTCCCGTACCCTGGGCTCAGCCTTTTGGGAATGCTGATTGGGAGAGTCGGCCTCTCTGCCGGGCTCAGAAGGCTTCTTCCCGTTTGGGCAATTCCGTTTGTGTCTTACTTCGTGGAGGAGGAATGAGGGTGCCCAGAGATTCTCGGACGTGAAATCACTAATGACAGAGCACCTGGAGGAGCTGGTTTCTCGGTGGAAGAAGCCAAAAAGCCAGCATTCCTAAGGTCTCTTTGAGAGCTGCCAGACACTCTGCCGTCATAGGCCTAAGAATTGGCCATTGTGACGGCATGGCAACACTTGGAATCCTAGGACACTGTGGAAGGGCGACTCCCAAACTGGATGGAAGAAGCTTCCAAGCCCAGTGTTCTTTCATGTACCAAAGAGAACGCAAGTGTCTGAGGCTGGTAGCATTGTTGCTGGAGAGCACTGCCTCCTCGTGGGCCTGTCGGCTACTTTCCTATTTCCGACGCTCTCAGGAAACTCTTCCAAAACGAGGTTGGGACATGCTTAGAGAGAACAGCTGCGAAGTGGATGCACAGAACATTAACCTAGATACCAGCCCAGGGTCCCAAGCATCCATTTTTCTCTGGAGGGTACGTACCCCACGCAGGGATTCAAGCAGGGAGTTTGCCTTGGACAACTTACACAGAAAACTGGGATGAGACGTTGGGTCACTCTACTTGTGCTCACACTACGTGGCCCGGAGAAGTTATGACGCAGCAGATGTCAACCCCCTTTCTCCACACATGTGCACTCCAAAGTAGCGCTGGGCCGTGGGTGTTCTCAGGCCAAGAGCAGTCCTTGTTCTCGGCTGCACCGTCTCTGTGGTTCAAAGGTTCTTTATCTCTGCTCTTTTGGAAGCCTTTCAGACCTGACCGTATCCCTGGGCTGCAGAAGCAAAGAGGCATAGAGGACTTTCACCCTGAAGGCATGGGCTTGTTTCACATGGAGAATGTGTCCGTAGCCCCTCCAGTGCTGGAGGCGTGTATGTTGACAACATTTGTTCTGCCCATGGATATTTCAAGTAGGTGTACTCGGTTTGGGCTGCCTGGTGAAACTGTTTTTGCAGTCAGCCAGCCTTCTGAGTACTATTCCTCCAGTTTGATTCCTAGTTAGGTAAACCCGGACTTCGGTGGCTACATGGGAGCAAACGTGTTAAGCTTGTGGAGAAAGCCTTTGACCAATGGCAATCTGCTTGTGCTTGTGGCAGGGATTAAGCAGGAACTCTGCCACTCCGGGTTTTTACCTTCCCATAAGCTGTGCCTTTGGGCTGAAGCAGGCGACGTGTCTGTATCACATCCTGGGAAGTAGGGCCTGAGGGTCGTCTGCCACCTGATTGGCCTCCATTATAGGCAACTGAGAAAATGGGGCAAGGCTTACGGAACCCGCTTACAACGAAATGTTTCTATTGAGAAGAGGAGATTTTGCTACTACACGTCAGCAGCTCCTCTCCCTCAGAGTGCTGTTCCTGGGTAGACTAGGGAAAACCACCACCGGTTCCAGGGTTTGATTGGCTCTTTTCCCAGTTGGTATCCTCCGTGAAAGAGCTAGAAGGGCTGATCTCAACCAATCGGCCTGCACACCGTGAGTCCTTGGGGTAGGGCAGTCCTGAGTCAATGTGTCTCCTAGAGAACGAAAGCAAAGTTTCCTGCCACAGGAAAGCACAGAGAGGCCTGGTGCTTTCTCTAGGCAATTCAAGTGGGCTTGAAAGGTGAGGCCTAGTCTACATTGTGGAAAAGTTCGCGATTACGGCTATCTTTCTCCCTCTCTCTGTCCCGTACCCTGGGCTCAGCCTTGTGGGAATGCTGATTGGGAGAGTCTGCCTCTCTGCCGGGCTCAGAAGGCTTCTTCCCGTTTGGGCAATTCCGTTTGTGTCTTACTTCGTGGAGGAGGAATGAGGGTGCCCAGAGATTCTCTGACGTGAAATCACTAATGACGGAGCACCTGGAGGAGCTGGTTTCTCGGTGGAAGAAAAAAAAAGCCAGCATTCCTAAGGTCTCTTTGAGAGCTGCCAGAGACTCTGCCGTCATAGGCCTAAGAATTGGCCATTGTGACGGCATGTCAACACTTGGAATCCTAGGACACTGTGGAAGGGCGACTCGCAAACTGGATGGAAGAAGCTTCCAAGCCCAGTGTTCTTTCATGTACCAAAGAGAACGCAAGTGTCTGAGGCTGGTAGCATTGTTGCTGGAGAGCACTGCCTCCTCGTGGGCCTGTCGGCTACTTTCCTATTTCCGACGCTCTCAGGAAACTCTTCCAAAACGAGGTTGGGACATGCTTAGAGAGAACAGCTGCGAAGTGGATGCACAGAACATTAACCTAGATACCAGCCCAGGGTCCCAAGCATCCATTTTCCTCTGGAGGGTACGTACCCCACGCAGGGATTCAAGCAGGGAGTTTGCCTTGGACAACTTACACAGAAAACTGGGATGAGACGTTGGGTCACTCTGCTTGTGCTCACACTACGTGGCCCGGAGAAGTTATGACGCAGCAGATGTCAACCCCCTTTCTCCACACATGTGCACCCCAAAGAAGCGCTGGGCCGTGGGTGTTCTCAGGCCAAGAGCAGTCCTTGTTCTCGGCTGCACCGTCTCTGTGGTTCAAAGGTTCTTTATCTCTGCTCTTTTGGAAGCCTTTCAGACCTGACCCTATCACTGGGCTGCAGAAGCATAGAGGCATAGAGGCCTTTCACCCTGAAGGCATGGGCTTGTTTCACATGGAGAATGTGGGCGTCGCCCCTCCCTTGCTGGAGGCCTGTAAGTTGACACCATTTGTTCTGCCCATGGATCTTACAAGTAGGTGTACTCGGTTTGGGCTGCCTGGTGAAACTGTTTTTGCAGTCAGCCAGCCCTCTGAGTACTATTCCTCAAGTTTGATTCCTAGCTAGGTAAACCCGGACTTCGGTGGCTACATGGGAGCAAACGTGTTAAGCTTGTGGAGAAAGCCTTTGACCAATGGCAATCTGCTTGTGCTTGTGGCAGGGATTAGGCAGGAACTCTGCCACTCAGGGTTTTTACCTTCCGATAAGCTGTGCCTTTGGGCTGAAGCAGGCGACGTGTCTGTATCACATCCTGGGAAGTAGGGCCTGAGGGGAGTCTGCCACCTGATTGGCCTCCATTATAGGCAACTGAGAAAATGGGGCAAGGCTTACGGAACCCGCTTACAACGAAATGTTTCTATTGAGAAGAGGAGATTTTGCTACTACACGTCAGCAGCTCCTCTCCCTCAGAGTGCTGTTCCTGTGTAGACTAGGGAAAACCACCACGGTTTCCAGGGTTTGATCGGCTCTTTTCCCAGTTGGTATCCTCCGTGAAAGAGCTAGAAGGGCTGATCTCAACCAATCGGCCTGCACACCGTGAGTCCTTGGGGTAGGGCAGTCCTGAGTCAATGTGTCTCCTAAAGAACGAAAGCAAAGTTTCCTGCCACAGGAAAGCACAGAGAGGCCTGGTGCTTTCTCTAGGCAATTCAAGTGGGCTGGAAAGTTGAGGCCTAGTCTACATTGTGGAAAAGTTCGCGATTACGGCTATCTTTCTCCCTCTCTCTGTCCCGTACCCTGGGCTCAGCCTTGTGGGAATGCTGATTGGGAGAGTCTGCCTCTCTGCCGGGCTCAGAAGGCTTCTTCCCGTTTGGGCAATTCCGTTTGTGTCTTACTTCGTGGAGGAGGAATGAGGGTGCCCAGAGATTCTCGGACGTGAAATCACTAATGACAGAGCACCTGGAGGAGCAGGTTTCTCGGTGGAAGAAGCCAAAAAGCCAGCATTCCTAAGGTCTCTTTGAGAGCTGCCAGACACTCTGCCGTCATAGGCCTAAGAATTGGCCATTGTGACGGCATGGCAACACTTGGAATCCTAGGACACTGTGGAAGGGCGACTCGCAAACTGGATGGAAGAAGCTTCCAAGCCCAGTGTTCTTTCATGTACCAAAGAGAACGCAAGTGTCTGAGGCTGGTAGCATTGTTGCTGGAGAGCACTGCCTCCTCGTGGGCCTGTCGGCTACTTTCCTATTTCCGACGCTCTCAGGAAACTCTTCCAAAACGAGGTTGGGACATGCTTAGAGAGAACAGCTGCGAAGTGGATGCACAGAACATTAATCTAGATACCAGCCCAGGGTCCCAAGCATCCATTTTTCTCTGGAGGGTACGTACCCCACGCAGGGATTCAAGCAGGGAGTTTGCCTTGGACAACTTACACAGAAAACTGGGATGAGACGTTGGGTCACTCTGCTTGTGCTCACACTACGTGGCCCGGAGAAGTTATGACGCAGCAGATGTCAACCCCCTTTCTCCACACATGTGCACCCCAAAGAAGCGCTGGGCCGTGGGTGTTCTCAGGCCAAGAGCAGTCCTTGTTCTCGGCTGCACCGGCTCTGTGGTTCAAAGGTTCTTTATCTCTGCTCTTTTGGAAGCCTTTCACCCCTGACCCTATCCCTGGGCTGCAGAAGCAAAGAGGCATAGAGGCCTTTCACCCTGAAGGCATGGGCTTGTTTCACATGGAGAATGTGTCCCTCGCCCCTCCCGTGCTGGAGGCGTGTAAGTTGACACCATTTGTTCTGCCCATGGATATTACAAGTAGGTGTACTCGGTTTGGGCTGCCTGGTGAAACTGTTTTTGCAGTCAGCCAGCCCTCTGAGTACTATTCCTCAAGTTTGATTCCTAGCTAGGTAAACCCGGACTTCGGTGGCTACATGGGAGCAAACGTGTTAAGCTTGTGGAGAAAGCCTTTGACCAATGGCAATCTGCTTGTGCTTGTGGCAGGGATTAGGCAGGAACTCTGCCACTCAGGGTTTTTACCTTCCGATAAGCTGTGCCTTTGGGCTGAAGCAGGCGACGTGTCTGTATCACATCCTGGGAAGTAGGGCCTGAGGGGAGTCTGCCACCTGATTGGCCTCCATTATAGGCAACTGAGAAAATGGGGCAAGGCTTACGGAACCCGCTTACAACGAAATGTTTCTATTGAGAAGAGGAGATTTTGCTACTACACGTCAGCAGCTCCTCTCCCTCAGAGTGCTGTTCCTGTGTAGACTAGGGAAAACCACCACGGTTTCCAGGGTTTGATCGGCTCTTTTCCCAGTTGGTATCCTCCGTGAAAGAGCTAGAAGGGCTGATCTCAACCAATCGGCCTGCACACCGTGAGTCCTTGGGGTAGGGCAGTCCTGAGTCAATGTGTCTCCTAAAGAACGAAAGCAAAGTTTCCTGCCACAGGAAAGCACAGAGAGGCCTGGTGCTTTCTCTAGGCAATTCAAGTGGGCTGGAAAGTTGAGGCCTAGTCTACATTGTGGAAAAGTTCGCGATTACGGCTATCATTCTCCCTCTCTCTGTCCCGTACCCTGGGCTCAGCCTTGTGGGAATGCTGATTGGGAGAGTCTGCCTCTCTGCCGGGCTCAGAAGGCTTCTTCCCGTTTGGGCAATTCCGTTTGTGTCTTACCTCGTGGAGGAGGAATGATGGTGCCCAGAGATTCTCGGACGTGAAATCACTAATGACAGAGCACCTGGAGGAGCAGGTTTCTCGGTGGAAGAAGCCAAAAAGCCAGCATTCCTAAGGTCTCTTTGAGAGCTGCCAGACACTCTGCCGTCATAGGCCTAAGAATTGGCCATTGTGACGGCATGGCAACACTTGGAATCCTAGGACACTGTGGAAGGGCGACTCGCAAACTGGATGGAAGAAGCTTCCAAGCCCTGTGTTCTTTCATCTACCAAAGAGAACGCAAGTGTCTGAGGCTGGTAGCATTGTTGCAGGAGAGCACTGCCTCCTCGTGGGCCTGTCGGCTACTTTCCTATTTCCGACGCTCTCAGGAAACTCTTCCAAAATGAGGTTGGGACATGCTTAGAGAGAACAGCTGCGAAGTGGATGCACAGAACATTAACCTAGATACCAGCCCAGGGTCCCAAGCATCCATTTTTCTCTGGAGGGTACGTACCCCACGCAGGGATTCAAGCAGGGAGTTTGCCTTGGACAACTTACACAGAAAACTGGGATGAGACGTTGGGTCACTCTGCTTGTGCTCACACTACGTGGCCCGGGGAAGTTATGACGCAGCAGATGTCAAGCCCCTTTCTCCACACATGTGCACCCCAAAGAAGCGCTGGGCCGTGGGTGTTCTCAGGCCAAGAGCAGTCCTTGTTCTCGGCTGCACCGGCTCTGTGGTTCAAAGGTTCTTTATCTCTGCTCTTTTGGAAGCCTTTCACCCCTGACCCTATCCCTGGGCTGCAGAAGCAAAGAGGCATAGAGGCCTTTCACCCTGAAGGCATGGGCTTGTTTCACATGGAGAATGTGTCCGTCGCCCCTCCAGTGATGGAGGCGTGTAAGTTGACACCATTTGTTCTGCCCATGGATATTACAAGTAGGTGTACTCGGTTTGGGCTGCCTGGTGAAACTGTTTTTGCAGTCAGCCAGCCCTCTGAGTACTATTCCTCAAGTTTGATTCCTACCTAGGTAAACCTGGACTTCGGTGGCTACATGGGAGCAAACGTGTTAAGCTTGTGGAGAAAGCCTTTGACCAATGGCAATCTGCTTGTTCTTGTGGCAGGGATTAGGCAGGAACTCTGCCACTCAGGATTTTTACCTTCCGATAAGCTGTGCCTTTGGGCTGAAGCAGGCGACGTGTCTGTATCACATCCTGGGAAGTAGGGCCTGAGGGGAGTCTGCCACCTGATTGGCCTCCATTATAGGCAACTGAGAAAATGGGGCAAGGCTTACGGTACCCGCTTACAACGAAATGTTTCTATTGAGAAGAGGAGATTTTGCTACTACACGTCAGCAGCTCCTCTCCCTCAGAGTGCTGTTCCTGTGTAGACTAGGGAAAACCACCACGGTTTCCAGGTTTTGATCGGCTATTTTCCCAGTTGGTATCTTCCGTGAAAGAGCTAGAAGGGCTGATCTCAACCAATCGGCCTGCACACCGTGAGTCCTTGGGGTAGGGCAGTCCTGAGTCAATGTGTCTCCTAAAGAACGAAAGCAAAGTTTCCTGCCACAGGAAAGCACAGAGAGGCCTGGTGCTTTCTCTAGGCAATTCAAGTGGGCTGGAAAGGTGAGGCCTAGTCTATATTGTGGAAAAGTTCGCGATTACGGCTATCTTTCTCCCTCTCTGTGTCCCGTACCCTGGGCTCAGCCTTGTGGGAATGCTGATTGGGAGAGTCGGCCTCTCTGCCGGGCTCAGAAGGCTTCTTCCCGTTTGGGCAATTCCGTTTGTGTCTTACTTCGTGGAGGAGGAATGAGGGTGCCCAGAGATTCTCGGACGTGAAATCACTAATGACAGAGCACCTGGAGGAGCTGGTTTCTCGGTGGAAGAAGCCAAAAAGCCAGCATTCCTAAGGTCTCTTTGAGAGCTGCCAGACACTCTGCCGTCATAGGCCTAAGAATTGGCCATTGTGACGGCATGGCAACACTTGGAATCCTAGGACACTGTGGAAGGGCGACTCGCAAACTGGATGGAAGAAGCTTCCAAGCCCAGTGTTCTTTCATCTACCAAAGAGAACGCAAGTGTCTGAGGCTGGTAGCATTGTTGCAGGAGAGCACTGCCTCCTCGTGGGCCTGTCGGCTACTTTCCTATTTCCGACGCTCTCAGGAAACTCTTCCAAAACGAGGTTGGGACATGCTTAGAGAGAACAGCTGCGAAGTGGATGCACAGAACATTAACCTAGATACCAGCCCAGGGTCCCAAGCATCCATTTTTCTCTGGAGGGTACGTACCCCACGCAGGGATTCAAGCAGGGAGTTTGCCTTGGACAACTTACACAGAAAACTGGGATGAGACGTTGGGTCACTCTGCTTGTGCTCACACTACGTGCCCCAGAGAAGTTGTGACGTAGTAGATATCAAGCCCTTTCTCTACACATGTGGACCCCAAAGAAGCGGTGCGCAGTGGGTGTTCTCAGGCCAAGAGCAGTCCTTGTTCTCGGCTGTACCGGCTGTGTGGTTCAAAGGTTCTTTATCTCTGCTCTTTTGGAAGCCTTTCACCCCTGACCCTATCCCTGGGCTGCAGAAGCAAAGAGGCATAGAGGCCTTTCACCCTGAAGGCATGGGCTTGTTTCACATGGAGAATGTGGCCGTCGCCCCTCCCGTGCTGGAGGCGTGTAAGTTGACACCATTTGTTCTGCCCATGGATATTACAAGTAGGTGTACTCGGTTTGGGCTGCCTGGTGAAACTGTTTTTGCAGTCAGCCAGCCCTCTGAGTACTATTCCTCAAGTTTGATTCCTAGCTAGGTAAACCGGGACTTCGGTGGCTACATGGGAGCAAACGTGTTAAGCTTGTGGAGAAAGCCTTTGACCAATGGCAATCTGCTTGTGCTTGTGGCAGGGATTAGGCAGGAACTCTGCCACTCAGGGTTTTTACCTTCCGATAAGCTGTGCCTTTGGGCTGAAGCAGGCGACGTGTCTGTATCACATCCTGGGAAGTAGGGCCTGAGGGGAGTCTGCCACCTGATTGGCCTCCATTATAGGCAACTGAGAAAATGGGGCAAGGCTTACGGAACCCGCTTACAACGAAATGTTTCTATTGAGAAGAGGAGATTTTGCTACTACACGTCAGAAGCTCCTCTCCCTCCGAGTGCTGTTCCTGTGTAGACTAGGGAAAACCACCACCGTTTCCAGGGTTTGATCGGCTCTTTTCCCAGTTGGTATCCTCCGTGAAAGAGCTAGAAGGGCTGATCTCAACCAATCGGCCTGCACACCGTGAGTCCTTGGGGTAGGGCAGTCCTGAGTCAATGTGTCTCCTAAAGAACGAAAGCAAAGTTTCCTGCCACAGGAAAGCACTGAGAGGCCTGGTGCTTTCTCTAGGCAATTCAAGTGGGCTTGAAAGTTGAGGCCTAGTCTACATTGTGGAAAAATTCGCGATTACGGCTATCTTTCTCCCTCTCTGTGTCCCGTACCCTGGGCTCAGCCTTGTGGGAATGCTGATTGGGAGAGTCTGCCTCTCTGCCGGGCTCAGAAGGCTTCTTCCCGTTTGGGCAATTCCGTTTGTGTCTTACTTCGTGGAGGAGGAATGAGGGTGCCCAGAGATTCTCGGACGTGAAATCACTAATGACAGAGCACCTGGAGGAGCTGGTTTCTCGGTGGAAGAAGCCAAAAAGCCAGCATTCCTAAGGTCTCTTTGAGAGCTGCCAGACACTCTGCCGTCATAGGCCTAAGAATTGGCCATTGTGACGGCATGGCAACACTTGGAATCCTAGGACACTGTGGAAGGGCGACTCGCAAACTGGATGGAAGAAGCTTCCAAGCCCAGTGTTCTTTCATCTACCAAAGAGAACGCAAGTGTCTGAGGCTGGTAGCATTGTTGCAGGAGAGCACTGCCTCCTCGTGGGCCTGTCGGCTACTTTCCTATTTCCGACGCTCTCAGGAAACTCTTCCAAAACGAGGTTGGGACATGCTTAGAGAGAACAGCTGCGAAGTGGATGCACAGAACATTAACCTAGATACCAGCCCAGGGTCCCAAGCATCCATTTTTCTCTGGAGGGTACGTACCCCACGCAGGGATTCAAGCAGGGAGTTTGCCTTGGACAACTTACACAGAAAACTGGGATGAGACGTTGGGTCACTCTGCTTGTGCTCACACTACGTGGCCCGGAGAAGTTATGACGCAGCAGATGTCAACCCCCTTTCTCCACACATGTGCACTCCAAAGTAGCGCTGGGCCGTGGGTGTTCTCAGGCCAAGAGCAGTCCTTGTTCTCGGCTGTACCGGCTCTGTGGTTCAAAGGTTCTTTATCTCTGCTCTTTTGGAAGCCTTTCACCCCTGACCCTATCCCTGGGCTGCAGAAGCAAAGAGGCATAGAGGCCTTTCACCCTGAAGGCATGGGCTTGTTTCACATGGAGAATGTGGCCGTCGCCCCTCCTGTGCTGGAGGCGTGTAAGTTGACACCATTTGTTCTGCCCATGGATATTACAAGTAGGTGTACTCGGTTTGGGCTGCCTGGTGAAACTGTTTTTGCAGTCAGCCAGACCTCTGAGTACTATTCCTCAAGTTTGATTCCTAGCTAGGTAAACCCGGACTTCGGTGGCTACATGGGAGCAAACGTGTTAAGCTTGTGCAGAAAGCCTTTGACCAATTTCAATCTGCTTGTGCTTGTGGCAGGGATTAGGCAGGAACTCTGCCACTCAGGGTTTTTACCTTCCGATAAGCTGTGCCTTTGGGCTGAAGCAGGCGACATGTCTGTATCACATCCTGGGAAGTAGGGCCTGAGGGGAGTCTGCCACCTGATTGGCCTCCATTATAGGCAACTGAGAAAATGGGGCAAGGCTTACGGAACCCGCTTACAACGAAATGTTTCTATTGAGAAGAGGAGATTTTGCTACTACACGTCAGAAGCTCCTCTCCCTCCGAGTGCTGTTCCTGTGTAGACTAGGGAAAACCACCACCGTTTCCAGGGTTTGATCGGCTCTTTTCCCAGTTGGTATCCTCCGTGAAAGAGCTAGAAGTGCTGATCTCAACCAATTGGCCTGCACACCGTGAGTCCTTGGGGTAGGGCAATCCTGAGTCAATGTGTCTCCTAAAGAACGAAAGCAAAGTTTCCTGCCACAGGAAAGCACAGAGAGGCCTGGTGCTTTCTCTAGGCAATTCAAGTGGGCTTGAAACTTGAGGCCTAGTCTACATTGTGGAAAAATTCGCGATTACGGCTATCTTTCTCCCTCTCTCTGTCCCGTACCCTGGGCTCAGCCTTGTGGGAATGCTGATTGGGAGAGTCTGCCTCTCTGCCGGGCTCAGAAGGCTTCTTCCCGTTTGGGCAATTCCGTTTGTGTCTTACTTCGTGGAGGAGGAATGAGGGTGCCCAGAGATTCTCGGACGTGAAATCTCTAATGACAGAGTACCTGGAGGAGCTGGTTTCTCGGTGGAAGAAGCCAAAAAGCCAGCATTCCTAAGGTCTCTTTGAGAGCTGCCAGACACTCTGCCGTCATAGGCCTAAGAATTGGCCATTGTGACGGCATGGCAACACTTGGAATCCTAGGACACTGTGGAAGGGCGACTCGCAAACTGGATGGAAGAAGCTTCCAAGCCCTGTGTTCTTTCATCTACCAAAGAGAACGCAAGTGTCTGAGGCTGGTAGCATTGTTGCAGGAGAGCACTGCCTCCTCGTGGGCCTGTCGGCTACTTTCCTATTTCCGACGCTCTCAGGAAACTCTTCCAAAATGAGGTTGGGACATGCTTAGAGAGAACAGCTGCGAAGTGGATGCACAGAACATTAACCTAGATACCAGCCCAGGGTCCCAAGCATCCATTTTTCTCTGGAGGGTACGTACCCCACGCAGGGATTCAAGCAGGGAGTTTGCCTTGGACAACTTACACAGAAAACTGGGATGAGACGTTGGGTCACTCTGCTTGTGCTCACACTACGTGGCCCGGGGAAGTTATGACGCAGCAGATGTCAAGCCCCTTTCTCCACACATGTGCACCCCAAAGAAGCGCTGGGCCGTGGGTGTTCTCAGGCCAAGAGCAGTCCTTGTTCTCGGCTGCACCGGCTCTGTGGTTCAAAGGTTCTTTATCTCTGCTCTTTTGGAAGCCTTTCACCCCTGACCCTATCCCTGGGCTGCAGAAGCAAAGAGGCATAGAGGCCTTTCACCCTGAAGGCATGGGCTTGTTTCACATGGAGAATGTGTCCGTCGCCCCTCCAGTGATGGAGGCGTGTAAGTTGACACCATTTGTTCTGCCCATGGATATTACAAGTAGGTGTACTCGGTTTGGGCTGCCTGGTGAAACTGTTTTTGCAGTCAGCCAGCCCTCTGAGTACTATTCCTCAAGTTTGATTCCTACCTAGGTAAACCTGGACTTCGGTGGCTACATGGGAGCAAACGTGTTAAGCTTGTGGAGAAAGCCTTTGACCAATGGCAATCTGCTTGTTCTTGTGGCAGGGATTAGGCAGGAACTCTGCCACTCAGGATTTTTACCTTCCGATAAGCTGTGCCTTTGGGCTGAAGCAGGCGACGTGTCTGTATCACATCCTGGGAAGTAGGGCCTGAGGGGAGTCTGCCACCTGATTGGCCTCCATTATAGGCAACTGAGAAAATGGGGCAAGGCTTACGGTACCCGCTTACAACGAAATGTTTCTATTGAGAAGAGGAGATTTTGCTACTACACGTCAGCAGCTCCTCTCCCTCAGAGTGCTGTTCCTGTGTAGACTAGGGAAAACCACCACGGTTTCCAGGTTTTGATCGGCTATTTTCCCAGTTGGTATCTTCCGTGAAAGAGCTAGAAGGGCTGATCTCAACCAATCGGCCTGCACACCGTGAGTCCTTGGGGTAGGGCAGTCCTGAGTCAATGTGTCTCCTAAAGAACGAAAGCAAAGTTTCCTGCCACAGGAAAGCACAGAGAGGCCTGGTGCTTTCTCTAGGCAATTCAAGTGGGCTGGAAAGGTGAGGCCTAGTCTATATTGTGGAAAAGTTCGCGATTACGGCTATCTTTCTCCCTCTCTGTGTCCCGTACCCTGGGCTCAGCCTTGTGGGAATGCTGATTGGGAGAGTCGGCCTCTCTGCCGGGCTCAGAAGGCTTCTCCCCGTTTGGGCAATTCCGTTTGTGTCTTACTTCGTGGAGGAGGAATGAGGGTGCCCAGAGATTCTCGGACGTGAAATCACTAATGACAGAGCACCTGGAGGAGCTGGTTTCTCGGTGGAAGAAGCCAAAAAGCCAGCATTCCTAAGGTCTCTTTGAGAGCTGCCAGACACTCTGCCGTCATAGGCCTAAGAATTGGCCATTGTGACGGCATGGCAACACTTGGAATCCTAGGACACTGTGGAAGGGCGACTCGCAAACTGGATGGAAGAAGCTTCCAAGCCCAGTGTTCTTTCATCTACCAAAGAGAACGCAAGTGTCTGAGGCTGGTAGCATTGTTGCAGGAGAGCACTGCCTCCTCGTGGGCCTGTCGGCTACTTTCCTATTTCCGACGCTCTCAGGAAACTCTTCCAAAACGAGGTTGGGACATGCTTAGAGAGAACAGCTGCGAAGTGGATGCACAGAACATTAACCTAGATACCAGCCCAGGGTCCCAAGCATCCATTTTTCTCTGGAGGGTACGTACCCCACGCAGGGATTCAAGCAGGGAGTTTGCCTTGGACAACTTACACAGAAAACTGGGATGAGACGTTGGATCACTCTGCTTGTGCTCACACTACGTGCCCCAGAGAAGTTGTGACGTAGTAGATATCAAGCCCTTTCTCTACACATGTGGACCCCAAAGAAGCGGTGCGCAGTGGGTGTTCTCAGGCCAAGAGCAGTCCTTGTTCTCGGCTGTACCGGCTGTGTGGTTCAAAGGTTCTTTATCTCTGCTCTTTTGGAAGCCTTTCACCCCTGACCCTATCCCTGGGCTGCAGAAGCAAAGAGGCATAGAGGCCTTTCACCCTGAAGGCATGGGCTTGTTTCACATGGAGAATGTGGCCGTCGCCCCTCCCGTGCTGGAGGCGTGTAAGTTGACACCATTTGTTCTGCCCATGGATATTACAAGTAGGTGTACTCGGTTTGGGCTGCCTGGTGAAACTGTTTTTGCAGTCAGCCAGCCCTCTGAGTACTATTCCTCAAGTTTGATTCCTAGCTAGGTAAACCGGGACTTCGGTGGCTACATGGGAGCAAACGTGTTAAGCTTGTGGAGAAAGCCTTTGACCAATGGCAATCTGCTTGTGCTTGTGGCAGGGATTAGGCAGGAACTCTGCCACTCAGGGTTTTTACCTTCCGATAAGCTGTGCCTTTGGGCTGAAGCAGGCGACGTGTCTGTATCACATCCTGGGAAGTAGGGCCTGAGGGGAGTCTGCCACCTGATTGGCCTCCATTATAGGCAACTGAGAAAATGGGGCAAGGCTTACGGAACCCGCTTACAACGAAATGTTTCTATTGAGAAGAGGAGATTTTGCTACTACACGTCAGAAGCTCCTCTCCCTCCGAGTGCTGTTCCTGTGTAGACTAGGGAAAACCACCACCGTTTCCAGGGTTTGATCGGCTCTTTTCCCAGTTGGTATCCTCCGTGAAAGAGCTAGAAGGGCTGATCTCAACCAATCGGCCTGCACACCGTGAGTCCTTGGGGTAGGGCAGTCCTGAGTCAATGTGTCTCCTAAAGAACGAAAGCAAAGTTTCCTGCCACAGGAAAGCACTGAGAGGCCTGGTGCTTTCTCTAGGCAATTCAAGTGGGCTTGAAAGTTGAGGCCTAGTCTACATTGTGGAAAAATTCGCGATTACGGCTATCTTTCTCCCTCTCTGTGTCCCGTACCCTGGGCTCAGCCTTGTGGGAATGCTGATTGGGAGAGTCTGCCTCTCTGCCGGGCTCAGAAGGCTTCTTCCCGTTTGGGCAATTCCGTTTGTGTCTTACTTCGTGGAGGAGGAATGAGGGTGCCCAGAGATTCTCGGACGTGAAATCACTAATGACAGAGCACCTGGAGGAGCTGGTTTCTCGGTGGAAGAAGCCAAAAAGCCAGCATTCCTAAGGTCTCTTTGAGAGCTGCCAGACACTCTGCCGTCATAG
Organism: Balaenoptera physalus; assembly: GCF_965194825.1. Classification (NCBI taxonomy): domain Eukaryota; kingdom Metazoa; phylum Chordata; class Mammalia; order Artiodactyla; family Balaenopteridae; genus Balaenoptera; species Balaenoptera physalus. The sequence goes on along the minus strand of NC_138897.1, from coordinate 35,056,950 downwards.
GCCTAAGAATTGGCCATTGTGACGGCATGGCAACACTTGGAATCCTAGGACACTGTGGAAGGGCGACTCGCAAACTGGATGGAAGAAGCTTCCAAGCCCAGTGTTCTTTCATCTACCAAAGAGAACGCAAGTGTCTGAGGCTGGTAGCATTGTTGCAGGAGAGCACTGCCTCCTCGTGGGCCTGTCGGCTACTTTCCTATTTCCGACGCTCTCAGGAAACTCTTCCAAAACGAGGTTGGGACATGCTTAGAGAGAACAGCTGCGAAGTGGATGCACAGAACATTAACCTAGATACCAGCCCAGGGTCCCAAGCATCCATTTTTCTCTGGAGGGTACGTACCCCACGCAGGGATTCAAGCAGGGAGTTTGCCTTGGACAACTTACACAGAAAACTGGGATGAGACGTTGGGTCACTCTGCTTGTGCTCACACTACGTGGCCCGGAGAAGTTATGACGCAGCAGATGTCAACCCCCTTTCTCCACACATGTGCACTCCAAAGTAGCGCTGGGCCGTGGGTGTTCTCAGGCCAAGAGCAGTCCTTGTTCTCGGCTGTACCGGCTCTGTGGTTCAAAGGTTCTTTATCTCTGCTCTTTTGGAAGCCTTTCACCCCTGACCCTATCCCTGGGCTGCAGAAGCAAAGAGGCATAGAGGCCTTTCACCCTGAAGGCATGGGCTTGTTTCACATGGAGAATGTGGCCGTCGCCCCTCCTGTGCTGGAGGCGTGTAAGTTGACACCATTTGTTCTGCCCATGGATATTACAAGTAGGTGTACTCGGTTTGGGCTGCCTGGTGAAACTGTTTTTGCAGTCAGCCAGACCTCTGAGTACTATTCCTCAAGTTTGATTCCTAGCTAGGTAAACCCGGACTTCGGTGGCTACATGGGAGCAAACGTGTTAAGCTTGTGCAGAAAGCCTTTGACCAATTTCAATCTGCTTGTGCTTGTGGCAGGGATTAGGCAGGAACTCTGCCACTCAGGGTTTTTACCTTCCGATAAGCTGTGCCTTTGGGCTGAAGCAGGCGACATGTCTGTATCACATCCTGGGAAGTAGGGCCTGAGGGGAGTCTGCCACCTGATTGGCCTCCATTATAGGCAACTGAGAAAATGGGGCAAGGCTTACGGAACCCGCTTACAACGAAATGTTTCTATTGAGAAGAGGAGATTTTGCTACTACACGTCAGAAGCTCCTCTCCCTCCGAGTGCTGTTCCTGTGTAGACTAGGGAAAACCACCACCGTTTCCAGGGTTTGATCGGCTCTTTTCCCAGTTGGTATCCTCCGTGAAAGAGCTAGAAGTGCTGATCTCAACCAATTGGCCTGCACACCGTGAGTCCTTGGGGTAGGGCAATCCTGAGTCAATGTGTCTCCTAAAGAACGAAAGCAAAGTTTCCTGCCACAGGAAAGCACAGAGAGGCCTGGTGCTTTCTCTAGGCAATTCAAGTGGGCTTGAAACTTGAGGCCTAGTCTACATTGTGGAAAAATTCGCGATTACGGCTATCTTTCTCCCTCTCTCTGTCCCGTACCCTGGGCTCAGCCTTGTGGGAATGCTGATTGGGAGAGTCTGCCTCTCTGCCGGGCTCAGAAGGCTTCTTCCCGTTTGGGCAATTCCGTTTGTGTCTTACTTCGTGGAGGAGGAATGAGGGTGCCCAGAGATTCTCGGACGTGAAATCTCTAATGACAGAGTACCTGGAGGAGCTGGTTTCTCGGTGGAAGAAGCCAAAAAGCCAGCATTCCTAAGGTCTCTTTGAGAGCTGCCAGACACTCTGCCGTCATAGGCCTAAGAATTGGCCATTGTGACGGCATGGCAACACTTGGAATCCTAGGACACTGTGGAAGGGCGACTCGCAAACTGGATGGAAGAAGCTTCCAAGCCCTGTGTTCTTTCATCTACCAAAGAGAACGCAAGTGTCTGAGGCTGGTAGCATTGTTGCAGGAGAGCACTGCCTCCTCGTGGGCCTGTCGGCTACTTTCCTATTTCCGACGCTCTCAGGAAACTCTTCCAAAATGAGGTTGGGACATGCTTAGAGAGAACAGCTGCGAAGTGGATGCACAGAACATTAACCTAGATACCAGCCCAGGGTCCCAAGCATCCATTTTTCTCTGGAGGGTACGTACCCCACGCAGGGATTCAAGCAGGGAGTTTGCCTTGGACAACTTACACAGAAAACTGGGATGAGACGTTGGGTCACTCTGCTTGTGCTCACACTACGTGGCCCGGGGAAGTTATGACGCAGCAGATGTCAAGCCCCTTTCTCCACACATGTGCACCCCAAAGAAGCGCTGGGCCGTGGGTGTTCTCAGGCCAAGAGCAGTCCTTGTTCTCGGCTGCACCGGCTCTGTGGTTCAAAGGTTCTTTATCTCTGCTCTTTTGGAAGCCTTTCACCCCTGACCCTATCCCTGGGCTGCAGAAGCAAAGAGGCATAGAGGCCTTTCACCCTGAAGGCATGGGCTTGTTTCACATGGAGAATGTGTCCGTCGCCCCTCCAGTGATGGAGGCGTGTAAGTTGACACCATTTGTTCTGCCCATGGATATTACAAGTAGGTGTACTCGGTTTGGGCTGCCTGGTGAAACTGTTTTTGCAGTCAGCCAGCCCTCTGAGTACTATTCCTCAAGTTTGATTCCTACCTAGGTAAACCTGGACTTCGGTGGCTACATGGGAGCAAACGTGTTAAGCTTGTGGAGAAAGCCTTTGACCAATGGCAATCTGCTTGTTCTTGTGGCAGGGATTAGGCAGGAACTCTGCCACTCAGGATTTTTACCTTCCGATAAGCTGTGCCTTTGGGCTGAAGCAGGCGACGTGTCTGTATCACATCCTGGGAAGTAGGGCCTGAGGGGAGTCTGCCACCTGATTGGCCTCCATTATAGGCAACTGAGAAAATGGGGCAAGGCTTACGGTACCCGCTTACAACGAAATGTTTCTATTGAGAAGAGGAGATTTTGCTACTACACGTCAGCAGCTCCTCTCCCTCAGAGTGCTGTTCCTGTGTAGACTAGGGAAAACCACCACGGTTTCCAGGGTTTGTTCGGCTATTTTCCCAGTTGGTATCCTCCGTGAAAGAGCTAGAAGGGCTGATCTCAACCAATCGGCCTGCACACCGTGAGTCCTTGGGGTAGGGCAGTCCTGAGTCAATGTGTCTCCTAAAGAACGAAAGCAAAGTTTCCTGCCACAGGAAAGCACAGAGAGGCCTGGTGCTTTCTCTAGGCAATTCAAGTGGGCTGGAAAGGTGAGGCCTAGTCTATATTGTGAAAAAGTTCGCGATTACGGCTATCTTTCTCCCTCTCTCTGTCCCGTACCCTGGGCTCAGCCTTGTGGGAATGCTGATTGGGAGAGTCGGCCTCTCTGCCGGGCTCAGAAGGCTTCTCCCCGTTTGGGCAATTCCGTTTGTGTCTTACTTCGTGGAGGAGGAATGAGGGTGCCCAGAGATTCTCGGACGTGAAATCACTAATGACAGAGCACCTGGAGGAGCTGGTTTCTCGGTGGAAGAAGCCAAAAAGCCAGCATTCCTAAGGTCTCTTTGAGAGCTGCCAGACACTCTGCCGTCATAGGCCTAAGAATTGGCCATTGTGACGGCATGGCAACACTTGGAATCCTAGGACACTGTGGAAGGGCGACTCGCAAACTGGATGGAAGAAGCTTCCAAGCCCAGTGTTCTTTCATGTACCAAAGAGAACGCAAGTGTCTGAGGCTGGTAGCATTGTTGCTGGAGAGCACTGCCTCCTCGTGGGCCTGTCGGCTACTTTCCTATTTCCGACGCTCTCAGGAAACTCTTCCAAAACGAGGTTGGGACATGCTTAGAGAGAACAGCTGCGAAGTGGATGCACAGAACATTAACCTAGATACCAGCCCAGGGTCCCAAGCATCCATTTTTCTCTGGAGGGTACGTACCCCACGCAGGGATTCAAGCAGGGAGTTTGCCTTGGACAACTTACACAGAAAACTGGGATGAGACGTTGGGTCACTCTACTTGTGCTCACACTACGTGGCCCGGAGAAGTTATGACGCAGCAGATGTCAACCCCCTTTCTCCACACATGTGCACTCCAAAGTAGCGCTGGGCCGTGGGTGTTCTCAGGCCAAGAGCAGTCCTTGTTCTCGGCTACACCGGCTCTGTGGTTCAAAGGTTCTTTATCTCTGCTCTTTTGGAAGCCTTTCACCCCTGACCCTATCCCTGGGCTGCAGAAGCAAAGAGGCATAGAGGCCTTTCACCCTGAAGGCATGGGCTTGTTTCACATGGAGAATGTGGCCGTCGCCCCTCCCGTGCTGGAGGCGTGTAAGTTGACACCATTTGTTCTGCCCATGGATATTACAAGTAGGTGTACTCGGTTTGGGCTGCCTGGTGAAACTGTTTTTGCAGTCAGCCAGCCCTCTGAGTACTATTCCTCAAGTTTGATTCCTAGCTAGGTAAACCTGGACTTCGGTGGCTACATGGGAGCAAACGTGTTAAGCTTGTGGAGAAAGCCTTTGACCAATGGCAATCTGCTTGTTCTTGTGGCAGGGATTAGGCAGGAACTCTGCCACTCAGGGTTTTTACCTTCCGATAAGCTGTGCCTTTGGGCTGAAGCAGGCGACGTGTCTGTATCACATCCTGGGAAGTAGGGCCTGAGGGGAGTCTGCCACCTGATTGGCCTCCATTATAGGCAACTGAGAAAATGGGGCAAGGCTTACGGTACCCGCTTACAACGAAATGTTTCTATTGAGAAGAGGAGATTTTGCTACTACACGTCAGCAGCCCCTCTCCCTCAGAGTGCTGTTCCTGTGTAGACTAGGGAAAACCACCACGGTTTCCAGGTTTTGATCGGCTCTTTTCCCAGTTGGTATCTTCCGTGAAAGAGCTAGAAGGGCTGATCTCAACCAATCGGCCTGCACACCGTGAGTCCTTGGGGTAGGGCAGTCCTGAGTCAATGTGTCTCCTAAAGAACGAAAGCAAAGTTTCCTGCCACAGGAAAGCACAGAGAGGCCTGGTGCTTTCTCTAGGCAATTCAAGTGGGCTGGAAAGGTGAGGCCTAGTCTATATTGTGGAAAAGTTCGCGATTACGGCTATCTTTCTCCCTCTCTCTGTCCCGTACCCTGGGCTCAGCCTTTTGGGAATGCTGATTGGGAGAGTCGGCCTCTCTGCCGGGCTCAGAAGGCTTCTTCCCGTTTGGGCAATTCCGTTTGTGTCTTACTTCGTGGAGGAGGAATGAGGGTGCCCAGAGATTCTCGGACGTGAAATCACTAATGACAGAGCACCTGGAGGAGCTGGTTTCTCGGTGGAAGAAGCCAAAAAGCCAGCATTCCTAAGGTCTCTTTGAGAGCTGCCAGACACTCTGCCGTCATAGGCCTAAGAATTGGCCATTGTGACGGCATGGCAACACTTGGAATCCTAGGACACTGTGGAAGGGCGACTCCCAAACTGGATGGAAGAAGCTTCCAAGCCCAGTGTTCTTTCATGTACCAAAGAGAACGCAAGTGTCTGAGGCTGGTAGCATTGTTGCTGGAGAGCACTGCCTCCTCGTGGGCCTGTCGGCTACTTTCCTATTTCCGACGCTCTCAGGAAACTCTTCCAAAACGAGGTTGGGACATGCTTAGAGAGAACAGCTGCGAAGTGGATGCACAGAACATTAACCTAGATACCAGCCCAGGGTCCCAAGCATCCATTTTTCTCTGGAGGGTACGTACCCCACGCAGGGATTCAAGCAGGGAGTTTGCCTTGGACAACTTACACAGAAAACTGGGATGAGACGTTGGGTCACTCTACTTGTGCTCACACTACGTGGCCCGGAGAAGTTATGACGCAGCAGATGTCAACCCCCTTTCTCCACACATGTGCACTCCAAAGTAGCGCTGGGCCGTGGGTGTTCTCAGGCCAAGAGCAGTCCTTGTTCTCGGCTGCACCGTCTCTGTGGTTCAAAGGTTCTTTATCTCTGCTCTTTTGGAAGCCTTTCAGACCTGACCGTATCCCTGGGCTGCAGAAGCAAAGAGGCATAGAGGACTTTCACCCTGAAGGCATGGGCTTGTTTCACATGGAGAATGTGTCCGTAGCCCCTCCAGTGCTGGAGGCGTGTATGTTGACAACATTTGTTCTGCCCATGGATATTTCAAGTAGGTGTACTCGGTTTGGGCTGCCTGGTGAAACTGTTTTTGCAGTCAGCCAGCCTTCTGAGTACTATTCCTCCAGTTTGATTCCTAGTTAGGTAAACCCGGACTTCGGTGGCTACATGGGAGCAAACGTGTTAAGCTTGTGGAGAAAGCCTTTGACCAATGGCAATCTGCTTGTGCTTGTGGCAGGGATTAAGCAGGAACTCTGCCACTCAGGGTTTTTACCTTCCCATAAGCTGTGCCTTTGGGCTGAAGCAGGCGACGTGTCTGTATCACATCCTGGGAAGTAGGGCCTGAGGGTCGTCTGCCACCTGATTGGCCTCCATTATAGGCAACTGAGAAAATGGGGCAAGGCTTACGGAACCCGCTTACAACGAAATGTTTCTATTGAGAAGAGGAGATTTTGCTACTACACGTCAGCAGCTCCTCTCCCTCAGAGTGCTGTTCCTGGGTAGACTAGGGAAAACCACCACCGGTTCCAGGGTTTGATTGGCTCTTTTCCCAGTTGGTATCCTCCGTGAAAGAGCTAGAAGGGCTGATCTCAACCAATCGGCCTGCACACCGTGAGTCCTTGGGGTAGGGCAGTCCTGAGTCAATGTGTCTCCTAGAGAACGAAAGCAAAGTTTCCTGCCACAGGAAAGCACAGAGAGGCCTGGTGCTTTCTCTAGGCAATTCAAGTGGGCTTGAAAGGTGAGGCCTAGTCTACATTGTGGAAAAGTTCGCGATTACGGCTATCTTTCTCCCTCTCTCTGTCCCGTACCCTGGGCTCAGCCTTGTGGGAATGCTGATTGGGAGAGTCTGCCTCTCTGCCGGGCTCAGAAGGCTTCTTCCCGTTTGGGCAATTCCGTTTGTGTCTTACTTCGTGGAGGAGGAATGAGGGTGCCCAGAGATTCTCTGACGTGAAATCACTAATGACGGAGCACCTGGAGGAGCTGGTTTCTCGGTGGAAGAAAAAAAAAGCCAGCATTCCTAAGGTCTCTTTGAGAGCTGCCAGAGACTCTGCCGTCATAGGCCTAAGAATTGGCCATTGTGACGGCATGTCAACACTTGGAATCCTAGGACACTGTGGAAGGGCGACTCGCAAACTGGATGGAAGAAGCTTCCAAGCCCAGTGTTCTTTCATGTACCAAAGAGAACGCAAGTGTCTGAGGCTGGTAGCATTGTTGCTGGAGAGCACTGCCTCCTCGTGGGCCTGTCGGCTACTTTCCTATTTCCGACGCTCTCAGGAAACTCTTCCAAAACGAGGTTGGGACATGCTTAGAGAGAACAGCTGCGAAGTGGATGCACAGAACATTAACCTAGATACCAGCCCAGGGTCCCAAGCATCCATTTTCCTCTGGAGGGTACGTACCCCACGCAGGGATTCAAGCAGGGAGTTTGCCTTGGACAACTTACACAGAAAACTGGGATGAGACGTTGGGTCACTCTGCTTGTGCTCACACTACGTGGCCCGGAGAAGTTATGACGCAGCAGATGTCAAGCCCCTTTCTCCACACATGTGCACCCCAAAGAAGCGCTGGGCCGTGGGTGTTCTCAGGCCAAGAGCAGTCCTTGTTCTCGGCTGCACCGTCTCTGTGGTTCAAAGGTTCTTTATCTCTGCTCTTTTGGAAGCCTTTCAGACCTGACCCTATCACTGGGCTGCAGAAGCATAGAGGCATAGAGGCCTTTCACCCTGAAGGCATGGGCTTGTTTCACATGGAGAATGTGGGCGTCGCCCCTCCCTTGCTGGAGGCCTGTAAGTTGACACCATTTGTTCTGCCCATGGATCTTACAAGTAGGTGTACTCGGTTTGGGCTGCCTGGTGAAACTGTTTTTGCAGTCAGCCAGCCTTCTGAGTACTATTCCTCAAGTTTGATTCCTAGCTAGGTAAACCCGGACTTCGGTGGCTACATGGGAGCAAACGTGTTAAGCTTGCGGAGAAAGCCTTTGACCAATGGCAATCTGCTTGTGCTTGTGGCAGGGATTAGGCAGGAACTCTGCCACTCAGGGTTTTTACCTTCCGATAAGCTGTGCCTTTGGGCTGAAGCAGGCGACGTGTCTGTATCACATCCTGGGAAGTAGGGCCTGAGGGGAGTCTGCCACCTGATTGGCCTCCATTATAGGCAACTGAGAAAATGGGGCAAGGCTTACGGAACCCGCTTACAACGAAATGTTTCTATTGAGAAGAGGAGATTTTGCTACTACACGTCAGCAGCTCCTCTCCCTCAGAGTGCTGTTCCTGTGTAGACTAGGGAAAACCACCACGGTTTCCAGGGTTTGATCGGCTCTTTTCCCAGTTGGTATCCTCCGTGAAAGAGCTAGAAGGGCTGATCTCAACCAATCGGCCTGCACACCGTGAGTCCTTGGGGTAGGGCAGTCCTGAGTCAATGTGTCTCCTAAAGAACGAAAGCAAAGTTTCCTGCCACAGGAAAGCACAGAGAGGCCTGGTGCTTTCTCTAGGCAATTCAAGTGGGCTGGAAAGTTGAGGCCTAGTCTACATTGTGGAAAAGTTCGCGATTACGGCTATCTTTCTCCCTCTCTCTGTCCCGTACCCTGGGCTCAGCCTTGTGGGAATGCTGATTGGGAGAGTCTGCCTCTCTGCCGGGCTCAGAAGGCTTCTTCCCGTTTGGGCAATTCCGTTTGTGTCTTACTTCGTGGAGGAGGAATGAGGGTGCCCAGAGATTCTCGGACGTGAAATCACTAATGACAGAGCACCTGGAGGAGCAGGTTTCTCGGTGGAAGAAGCCAAAAAGCCAGCATTCCTAAGGTCTCTTTGAGAGCTGCCAGACACTCTGCCGTCATAGGCCTAAGAATTGGCCATTGTGACGGCATGGCAACACTTGGAATCCTAGGACACTGTGGAAGGGCGACTCGCAAACTGGATGGAAGAAGCTTCCAAGCCCAGTGTTCTTTCATGTACCAAAGAGAACGCAAGTGTCTGAGGCTGGTAGCATTGTTGCTGGAGAGCACTGCCTCCTCGTGGGCCTGTCGGCTACTTTCCTATTTCCGACGCTCTCAGGAAACTCTTCCAAAACGAGGTTGGGACATGCTTAGAGAGAACAGCTGCGAAGTGGATGCACAGAACATTAATCTAGATACCAGCCCAGGGTCCCAAGCATCCATTTTTCTCTGGAGGGTACGTACCCCACGCAGGGATTCAAGCAGGGAGTTTGCCTTGGACAACTTACACAGAAAACTGGGATGAGACGTTGGGTCACTCTGCTTGTGCTCACACTACGTGGCCCGGAGAAGTTATGACGCAGCAGATGTCAACCCCCTTTCTCCACACATGTGCACCCCAAAGAAGCGCTGGGCCGTGGGTGTTCTCAGGCCAAGAGCAGTCCTTGTTCTCGGCTGCACCGGCTCTGTGGTTCAAAGGTTCTTTATCTCTGCTCTTTTGGAAGCCTTTCACCCCTGACCCTATCCCTGGGCTGCAGAAGCAAAGAGGCATAGAGGCCTTTCACCCTGAAGGCATGGGCTTGTTTCACATGGAGAATGTGTCCCTCGCCCCTCCCTTGCTGGAGGCGTGTAAGTTGACACCATTTGTTCTGCCCATGGATATTACAAGTAGGTGTACTCGGTTTGGGCTGCCTGGTGAAACTGTTTTTGCAGTCAGCCAGCCCTCTGAGTACTATTCCTCAAGTTTGATTCCTAGCTAGGTAAACCCGGACTTCGGTGGCTACATGGGAGCAAACGTGTTAAGCTTGTGGAGAAAGCCTTTGACCAATGGCAATCTGCTTGTGCTTGTGGCAGGGATTAGGCAGGAACTCTGCCACTCAGGGTTTTTACCTTCCGATAAGCTGTGCCTTTGGGCTGAAGCAGGCGACGTGTCTGTATCACATCCTGGGAAGTAGGGCCTGAGGGGAGTCTGCCACCTGATTGGCCTCCATTATAGGCAACTGAGAAAATGGGGCAAGGCTTACGGAACCCGCTTACAACGAAATGTTTCTATTGAGAAGAGGAGATTTTGCTACTACACGTCAGCAGCTCCTCTCCCTCAGAGTGCTGTTCCTGTGTAGACTAGGGAAAACCACCACGGTTTCCAGGGTTTGATCGGCTCTTTTCCCAGTTGGTATCCTCCGTGAAAGAGCTAGAAGGGCTGATCTCAACCAATCGGCCTGCACACCGTGAGTCCTTGGGGTAGGGCAGTCCTGAGTCAATGTGTCTCCTAAAGAACGAAAGCAAAGTTTCCTGCCACAGGAAAGCACAGAGAGGCCTGGTGCTTTCTCTAGGCAATTCAAGTGGGCTGGAAAGTTGAGGCCTAGTCTACATTGTGGAAAAGTTCGCGATTACGGCTATCATTCTCCCTCTCTGTGTCCCGTACCCTGGGCTCAGCCTTGTGGGAATGCTGATTGGGAGAGTCTGCCTCTCTGCCGGGCTCAGAAGGCTTCTTCCCGTTTGGGCAATTCCGTTTGTGTCTTACCTCGTGGAGGAGGAATGATGGTGCCCAGAGATTCTCGGACGTGAAATCACTAATGACAGAGCACCTGGAGGAGCAGGTTTCTCGGTGGAAGAAGCCAAAAAGCCAGCATTCCTAAGGTCTCTTTGAGAGCTGCCAGACACTCTGCCGTCATAGGCCTAAGAATTGGCCATTGTGACGGCATGGCAACACTTGGAATCCTAGGACACTGTGGAAGGGCGACTCGCAAACTGGATGGAAGAAGCTTCCAAGCCCAGTGTTCTTTCATGTACCAAAGAGAACGCAAGTGTCTGAGGTTGGTAGCATTGTTGCTGGAGAGCACTGCCTCCTCGTGGGCCTGTCGGCTACTTTCCTATTTCCGACGCTCTCAGGAAACTCTTCCAAAACGAGGTTGGGACATGCTTAGAGAGAACAGCTGCGAAGTGGATGCACAGAACATTAACCTAGATACCAGCCCAGGGTCCCAAGCATCCATTTTTCTCTGGAGGGTACGTACCCCACGCAGGGATTCAAGCAGGGAGTTTGCCTTGGACAACTTACACAGAAAACTGGGATGAGACGTTGGGTCACTCTGCTTGTGCTCACACTACGTGCCCCAGAGAAGTTGTGACGTAGCAGATATCAAGCCCTTTCTCTACACATGTGGACCCCAAAGAAGCGGTGCGCAGTGGGTGTTCTCAGGCCAAGAGCAGTCCTTGTTCTCGGCTGTACCGGCTGTGTGGTTCAAAGGTTCTTTATCTCTGCTCTTTTGGAAGCCTTTCACCCCTGACCCTATCCCTGGGCTGCAGAAGCAAAGAGGCATAGAGGCCTTTCACCCTGAAGGCATGGGCTTGTTTCACATGGAGAATGTGGCCGTCGCCCCTCCCGTGCTGGAGGCGTGTAAGTTGACACCATTTGTTCTGCCCATGGATATTACAAGTAGGTGTACTCGGTTTGGGCTGCCTGGTGAAACTGTTTTTGCAGTCAGCCAGCCCTCTGAGTACTATTCCTCAAGTTTGATTCCTAGCTAGGTAAACCGGGACTTCGGTGGCTACATGGGAGCAAACGTGTTAAGCTTGTGGAGAAAGCCTTTGACCAATGGCAATCTGCTTGTGCTTGTGGCAGGGATTAGGCAGGAACTCTGCCACTCAGGGTTTTTACCTTCCGATAAGCTGTGCCTTTGGGCTGAAGCAGGCGACGTGTCTGTATCACATCCTGGGAAGTAGGGCCTGAGGGGAGTCTGCCACCTGATTGGCCTCCATTATAGGCAACTGAGAAAATGGGGCAAGGCTTACGGTACCCGCTTACAACGAAATGTTTCTATTGAGAAGAGGAGATTTTGCTACTACACGTCAGCAGCTCCTCTCCCTCAGAGTGCTGTTCCTGTGTAGACTAGGGAAAACCACCACGGTTTCCAGGTTTTGATCGGCTATTTTCCCAGTTGGTATCCTCCGTGAAAGAGCTAGAAGGGCTGATCTCAACCAATCGGCCTGCACACCGTGAGTCCTTGGGGTAGGGCAGTCCTGAGTCAATGTGTCTCCTAAAGAACGAAAGCAAAGTTTCCTGCCACAGGAAAGCACAGAGAGGCCTGGTGCTTTCTCTAGGCAATTCAAGTGGGCTGGAAAGGTGAGGCCTAGTCTATATTGTGGAAAAGTTCGCGATTACGGCTATCTTTCTCCCTCTCTCTGTCCCGTACCCTGGGCTCAGCCTTGTGGGAATGCTGATTGGGAGAGTCGGCCTCTCTGCCGGGCTCAGAAGGCTTCTCCCCGTTTGGGCAATTCCGTTTGTGTCTTACTTCGTGGAGGAGGAATGAGGGTGCCCAGAGATTCTCGGACGTGAAATCACTAATGACAGAGCACCTGGAGGAGCTGGTTTCTCGGTGGAAGAAGCCAAAAAGCCAGCATTCCTAAGGTCTCTTTGAGAGCTGCCAGACACTCTGCCGTCATAGGCCTAAGAATTGGCCATTGTGACGGCATGGCAACACTTGGAATCCTAGGACACTGTGGAAGGGCGACTCGCAAACTGGATGGAAGAAGCTTCCAAGCCCAGTGTTCTTTCATGTACCAAAGAGAACGCAAGTGTCTGAGGCTGGTAGCATTGTTGCTGGAGAGCACTGCCTCCTCGTGGGCCTGTCGGCTACTTTCCTATTTCCGACGCTCTCAGGAAACTCTTCCAAAACGAGGTTGGGACATGCTTAGAGAGAACAGCTGCGAAGTGGATGCACAGAACATTAACCTAGATACCAGCCCAGGGTCCCAAGCATCCATTTTTCTCTGGAGGGTACGTACCCCACGCAGGGATTCAAGCAGGGAGTTTGCCTTGGACAACTTACACAGAAAACTGGGATGAGACGTTGGGTCACTCTACTTGTGCTCACACTACGTGGCCCGGAGAAGTTATGACGCAGCAGATGTCAACCCCCTTTCTCCACACATGTGCACTCCAAAGTAGCGCTGGGCCGTGGGTGTTCTCAGGCCAAGAGCAGTCCTTGTTCTCGGCTACACCGGCTCTGTGGTTCAAAGGTTCTTTATCTCTGCTCTTTTGGAAGCCTTTCACCCCTGACCCTATCCCTGGGCTGCAGAAGCAAAGAGGCATAGAGGCCTTTCACCCTGAAGGCATGGGCTTGTTTCACATGGAGAATGTGGCCGTCGCCCCTCCCGTGCTGGAGGCGTGTAAGTTGACACCATTTGTTCTGCCCATGGATATTACAAGTAGGTGTACTCGGTTTGGGCTGCCTGGTGAAACTGTTTTTGCAGTCAGCCAGCCCTCTGAGTACTATTCCTCAAGTTTGATTCCTAGCTAGGTAAACCTGGACTTCGGTGGCTACATGGGAGCAAACGTGTTAAGCTTGTGGAGAAAGCCTTTGACCAATGGCAATCTGCTTGTTCTTGTGGCAGGGATTAGGCAGGAACTCTGCCACTCAGGGTTTTTACCTTCCGATAAGCTGTGCCTTTGGGCTGAAGCAGGCGACGTGTCTGTATCACATCCTGGGAAGTAGGGCCTGAGGGGAGTCTGCCACCTGATTGGCCTCCATTATAGGCAACTGAGAAAATGGGGCAAGGCTTACGGTACCCGCTTACAACGAAATGTTTCTATTGAGAAGAGGAGATTTTGCTACTACACGTCAGCAGCCCCTCTCCCTCAGAGTGCTGTTCCTGTGTAGACTAGGGAAAACCACCACGGTTTCCAGGTTTTGATCGGCTATTTTCCCAGTTGGTATCTTCCGTGAAAGAGCTAGAAGGGCTGATCTCAACCAATCGGCCTGCACACCGTGAGTCCTTGGGGTAGGGCAGTCCTGAGTCAATGTGTCTCCTAAAGAACGAAAGCAAAGTTTCCTGCCACAGGAAAGCACAGAGAGGCCTGGTGCTTTCTCTAGGCAATTCAAGTGGGCTGGAAAGGTGAGGCCTAGTCTATATTGTGGAAAAGTTCGCGATTACGGCTATCTTTCTCCCTCTCTCTGTCCCGTACCCTGGGCTCAGCCTTTTGGGAATGCTGATTGGGAGAGTCGGCCTCTCTGCCGGGCTCAGAAGGCTTCTTCCCGTTTGGGCAATTCCGTTTGTGTCTTACTTCGTGGAGGAGGAATGAGGGTGCCCAGAGATTCTCGGACGTGAAATCACTAATGACAGAGCACCTGGAGGAGCTGGTTTCTCGGTGGAAGAAGCCAAAAAGCCAGCATTCCTAAGGTCTCTTTGAGAGCTGCCAGACACTCTGCCGTCATAGGCCTAAGAATTGGCCATTGTGACGGCATGGCAACACTTGGAATCCTAGGACACTGTGGAAGGGCGACTCCCAAACTGGATGGAAGAAGCTTCCAAGCCCAGTGTTCTTTCATGTACCAAAGAGAACGCAAGTGTCTGAGGCTGGTAGCATTGTTGCTGGAGAGCACTGCCTCCTCGTGGGCCTGTCGGCTACTTTCCTATTTCCGACGCTCTCAGGAAACTCTTCCAAAACGAGGTTGGGACATGCTTAGAGAGAACAGCTGCGAAGTGGATGCACAGAACATTAACCTAGATACCAGCCCAGGGTCCCAAGCATCCATTTTTCTCTGGAGGGTACGTACCCCACGCAGGGATTCAAGCAGGGAGTTTGCCTTGGACAACTTACACAGAAAACTGGGATGAGACGTTGGGTCACTCTGCTTGTGCTCACACTACGTGCCCCAGAGAAGTTGTGACGTAGCAGATATCAAGCCCTTTCTCTACACATGTGGACCCCAAAGAAGCGGTGCGCAGTGGGTGTTCTCAGGCCAAGAGCAGTCCTTGTTCTCGGCTGTACCGGCTGTGTGGTTCAAAGGTTCTTTATCTCTGCTCTTTTGGAAGCCTTTCACCCCTGACCCTATCCCTGGGCTGCAGAAGCAAAGAGGCATAGAGGCCTTTCACCCTGAAGGCATGGGCTTGTTTCACATGGAGAATGTGGCCGTCGCCCCTCCCGTGCTGGAGGCGTGTAAGTTGACAACATTTGTTCTGCCCATGGATATTACAAGTAGGTGTACTCGGTTTGGGCTGCCTGGTGAAACTGTTTTTGCAGTCAGCCAGCCCTCTGAGTACTATTCCTCAAGTTTGATTCCTAGCTAGGTAAACCGGGACTTCGGTGGCTACATGGGAGCAAACGTGTTAAGCTTGTGGAGAAAGCCTTTGACCAATGGCAATCTGCTTGTGCTTGTGGCAGGGATTAGGCAGGAACTCTGCCACTCAGGGTTTTTACCTTCCGATAAGCTGTGCCTTTGGGCTGAAGCAGGCGACGTGTCTGTATCACATCCTGGGAAGTAGGGCCTGAGGGGAGTCTGCCACCTGATTGGCCTCCATTATAGGCAACTGAGAAAATGGGGCAAGGCTTACGGTACCCGCTTACAACGAAATGTTTCTATTGAGAAGAGGAGATTTTGCTACTACACGTCAGCAGCCCCTCTCCCTCAGAGTGCTGTTCCTGTGTAGACTAGGGAAAACCACCACGGTTTCCAGGTTTTGATCGGCTCTTTTCCCAGTTGGTATCTTCCGTGAAAGAGCTAGAAGGGCTGATCTCAACCAATCGGCCTGCACACCGTGAGTCCTTGGGGTAGGGCAGTCCTGAGTCAATGTGTCTCCTAAAGAACGAAAGCAAAGTTTCCTGCCACAGGAAAGCACAGAGAGGCCTGGTGCTTTCTCTAGGCAATTCAAGTGGGCTTGAAAGTTGAGGCCTAGTCTACATTGTGGAAAAATTCGCGATTACGGCTATCTTTCTCCCTCTCTGTGTCCCGTACCCTGGGCTCAGCCTTGTGGGAATGCTGATTGGGAGAGTCTGCCTCTCTGCCGGGCTCAGAAGGCTTCTTCCCGTTTGGGCAATTCCGTTTGTGTCTTACTTCGTGGAGGAGGAATGAGGGTGCCCAGAGATTCTCGGACGTGAAATCACTAATGACAGAGCACCTGGAGGAGCTGGTTTCTCGGTGGAAGAAGCCAAAAAGCCAGCATTCCTAAGGTCTCTTTGAGAGCTGCCAGACACTCTGCCGTCATAGGCCTAAGAATTGGCCATTGTGACGGCATGGCAACACTTGGAATCCTAGGACACTGTGGAAGGGCGACTCGCAAACTGGATGGAAGAAGCTTCCAAGCCCAGTGTTCTTTCATCTACCAAAGAGAACGCAAGTGTCTGAGGCTGGTAGCATTGTTGCAGGAGAGCACTGCCTCCTCGTGGGCCTGTCGGCTACTTTCCTATTTCCGACGCTCTCAGGAAACTCTTCCAAAACGAGGTTGGGACATGCTTAGAGAGAACAGCTGCGAAGTGGATGCACAGAACATTAACCTAGATACCAGCCCAGGGTCCCAAGCATCCATTTTTCTCTGGAGGGTACGTACCCCACGCAGGGATTCAAGCAGGGAGTTTGCCTTGGACAACTTACACAGAAAACTGGGATGAGACGTTGGGTCACTCTGCTTGTGCTCACACTATGTGGCCCGGAGAAGTTATGACGCAGCAGATGTCAACCCCCTTTCTCCACACATGTGCACTCCAAAGTAGCGCTGGGCCGTGGGTGTTCTCAGGCCAAGAGCAGTCCTTGTTCTCGGCTGTACCGTCTCTGTGGTTCAAAGGTTCTTTATCTCTGCTCTTTTGGAAGCCTTTCACCCCTGACCCTATCCCTGGGCTGCAGAAGCAAAGAGGCATAGAGGCCTTTCACCCTGAAGGCATGGGCTTGTTTCACATGGAGAATGTGGCCGTCGCCCCTCCCGTGCTGGAGGCGTGTAAGTTGACACCATTTGTTCTGCCCATGGATATTACAAGTAGGTGTACTCGGTTTGGGCTGCCTGGTGAAACTGTTTTTGCAGTCAGCCAGACCTCTGAGTACTATTCCTCAAGTTTGATTCCTAGCTAGGTAAACCCGGACTTCGGTGGCTACATGGGAGCAAACGTGTTAAGCTTGTGCAGAAAGCCTTTGACCAATTTCAATCTGCTTGTGCTTGTGGCAGGGATTAGGCAGGAACTCTGCCACTCAGGGTTTTTACCTTCCGATAAGCTGTGCCTTTGGGCTGAAGCAGGCGACATGTCTGTATCACATCCTGGGAAGTAGGGCCTGAGGGGAGTCTGCCACCTGATTGGCCTCCATTATAGGCAACTGAGAAAATGGGGCAAGGCTTACGGAACCCGCTTACAACGAAATGTTTCTATTGAGAAGAGGAGATTTTGCTACTACACGTCAGAAGCTCCTCTCCCTCCGAGTGCTGTTCCTGTGTAGACTAGGGAAAACCACCACCGTTTCCAGGGTTTGATCGGCTCTTTTCCCAGTTGGTATCCTCCGTGAAAGAGCTAGAAGTGCTGATCTCAACCAATTGGCCTGCACACCGTGAGTCCTTGGGGTAGGGCAATCCTGAGTCAATGTGTCTCCTAAAGAACGAAAGCAAAGTTTCCTGCCACAGGAAAGCACAGAGAGGCCTGGTGCTTTCTCTAGGCAATTCAAGTGGGCTTGAAAGTTGAGGCCTAGTCTACATTGTGGAAAAATTCGCGATTACGGCTATCTTTCTCCCTCTCTCTGTCCCGTACCCTGGGCTCAGCCTTGTGGGAATGCTGATTGGGAGAGTCTGCCTCTCTGCCGGGCTCAGAAGGCTTCTTCCCGTTTGGGCAATTCCGTTTGTGTCTTACTTCGTGGAGGAGGAATGAGGGTGCCCAGAGATTCTCGGACGTGAAATCTCTAATGACAGAGTACCTGGAGGAGCTGGTTTCTCGGTGGAAGAAGCCAAAAAGCCAGCATTCCTAAGGTCTCTTTGAGAGCTGCCAGACACTCTGCCGTCATAGGCCTAAGAATTGGCCATTGTGACGGCATGGCAACACTTGGAATCCTAGGACACTGTGGAAGGGCGACTCGCAAACTGGATGGAAGAAGCTTCCAAGCCCAGTGTTCTTTCATCTACCAAAGAGAACGCAAGTGTCTGAGGCTGGTAGCATTGTTGCAGGAGAGCACTGCCTCCTCGTGGGCCTGTCGGCTACTTTCCTATTTCCGACGCTCTCAGGAAACTCTTTCAAAATGAGGTTGGGACATGCTTAGAGAGAACAGCTGCGAAGTGGATGCACAGAACATTAACCTAGATACCAGCCCAGGGTCCCAAGCATCCATTTTTCTCTGGAGGGTACGTACCCCACGCAGGGATTCAAGCAGGGAGTTTGCCTTGGACAACTTACACAGAAAACTGGGATGAGACGTTGGGTCACTCTGCTTGTGCTCACACTACGTGGCCCGGGGAAGTTATGACGCAGCAGATGTCAAGCCCCTTTCTCCACACATGTGCACCCCAAAGAAGCGCTGGGCCGTGGGTGTTCTCAGGCCAAGAGCAGTCCTTGTTCTCGGCTGCACCGGCTCTGTGGTTCAAAGGTTCTTTATCTCTGCTCTTTTGGAAGCCTTTCACCCCTGACCCTATCCCTGGGCTGCAGAAGCAAAGAGGCATAGAGGCCTTTCACCCTGAAGGCATGGGCTTGTTTCACATGGAGAATGTGTCCGTCGCCCCTCCAGTGATGGAGGCGTGTAAGTTGACACCATTTGTTCTGCCCATGGATATTACAAGTAGGTGTACTCGGTTTGGGCTGCCTGGTGAAACTGTTTTTGCAGTCAGCCAGCCCTCTGAGTACTATTCCTCAAGTTTGATTCCTACCTAGGTAAACCTGGACTTCGGTGGCTACATGGGAGCAAACGTGTTAAGCTTGTGGAGAAAGCCTTTGACCAATGGCAATCTGCTTGTTCTTGTGGCAGGGATTAGGCAGGAACTCTGCCACTCAGGATTTTTACCTTCCGATAAGCTGTGCCTTTGGGCTGAAGCAGGCGACGTGTCTGTATCACATCCTGGGAAGTAGGGCCTGAGGGGAGTCTGCCACCTGATTGGCCTCCATTATAGGCAACTGAGAAAATGGGGCAAGGCTTACGGTACCCGCTTACAACGAAATGTTTCTATTGAGAAGAGGAGATTTTGCTACTACACGTCAGCAGCTCCTCTCCCTCAGAGTGCTGTTCCTGTGTAGACTAGGGAAAACCACCACGGTTTCCAGGTTTTGATCGGCTATTTTCCCAGTTGGTATCTTCCGTGAAAGAGCTAGAAGGGCTGATCTCAACCAATCGGCCTGCACACCGTGAGTCCTTGGGGTAGGGCAGTCCTGAGTCAATGTGTCTCCTAAAGAACGAAAGCAAAGTTTCCTGCCACAGGAAAGCACAGAGAGGCCTGGTGCTTTCTCTAGGCAATTCAAGTGGGCTGGAAAGGTGAGGCCTAGTCTATATTGTGGAAAAGTTCGCGATTACGGCTATCTTTCTCCCTCTCTCTGTCCCGTACCCTGGGCTCAGCCTTGTGGGAATGCTGATTGGGAGAGTCGGCCTCTCTGCCGGGCTCAGAAGGCTTCTCCCCGTTTGGGCAATTCCGTTTGTGTCTTACTTCGTGGAGGAGGAATGAGGGTGCCCAGAGATTCTCGGACGTGAAATCACTAATGACAGAGCACCTGGAGGAGCTGGTTTCTCGGTGGAAGAAGCCAAAAAGCCAGCATTCCTAAGGTCTCTTTGAGAGCTGCCAGACACTCTGCCGTCATAGGCCTAAGAATTGGCCATTGTGACGGCATGGCAACACTTGGAATCCTAGGACACTGTGGAAGGGCGACTCGCAAACTGGATGGAAGAAGCTTCCAAGCCCAGTGTTCTTTCATGTACCAAAGAGAACGCAAGTGTCTGAGGCTGGTAGCATTGTTGCTGGAGAGCACTGCCTCCTCGTGGGCCTGTCGGCTACTTTCCTATTTCCGACGCTCTCAGGAAACTCTTCCAAAACGAGGTTGGGACATGCTTAGAGAGAACAGCTGCGAAGTGGATGCACAGAACATTAACCTAGATACCAGCCCAGGGTCCCAAGCATCCATTTTTCTCTGGAGGGTACGTACCCCACGCAGGGATTCAAGCAGGGAGTTTGCCTTGGACAACTTACACAGAAAACTGGGATGAGACGTTGGGTCACTCTACTTGTGCTCACACTACGTGGCCCGGAGAAGTTATGACGCAGCAGATGTCAACCCCCTTTCTCCACACATGTGCACTCCAAAGTAGCGCTGGGCCGTGGGTGTTCTCAGGCCAAGAGCAGTCCTTGTTCTCGGCTACACCGGCTCTGTGGTTCAAAGGTTCTTTATCTCTGCTCTTTTGGAAGCCTTTCACCCCTGACCCTATCCCTGGGCTGCAGAAGCAAAGAGGCATAGAGGCCTTTCACCCTGAAGGCATGGGCTTGTTTCACATGGAGAATGTGGCCGTCGCCCCTCCCGTGCTGGAGGCGTGTAAGTTGACACCATTTGTTCTGCCCATGGATATTACAAGTAGGTGTACTCGGTTTGGGCTGCCTGGTGAAACTGTTTTTGCAGTCAGCCAGCCCTCTGAGTACTATTCCTCAAGTTTGATTCCTAGCTAGGTAAACCTGGACTTCGGTGGCTACATGGGAGCAAACGTGTTAAGCTTGTGGAGAAAGCCTTTGACCAATGGCAATCTGCTTGTTCTTGTGGCAGGGATTAGGCAGGAACTCTGCCACTCAGGGTTTTTACCTTCCGATAAGCTGTGCCTTTGGGCTGAAGCAGGCGACGTGTCTGTATCACATCCTGGGAAGTAGGGCCTGAGGGGAGTCTGCCACCTGATTGGCCTCCATTATAGGCAACTGAGAAAATGGGGCAAGGCTTACGGTACCCGCTTACAACGAAATGTTTCTATTGAGAAGAGGAGATTTTGCTACTACACGTCAGCAGCCCCTCTCCCTCAGAGTGCTGTTCCTGTGTAGACTAGGGAAAACCACCACGGTTTCCAGGTTTTGATCGGCTCTTTTCCCAGTTGGTATCTTCCGTGAAAGAGCTAGAAGGGCTGATCTCAACCAATCGGCCTGCACACCGTGAGTCCTTGGGGTAGGGCAGTCCTGAGTCAATGTGTCTCCTAAAGAACGAAAGCAAAGTTTCCTGCCACAGGAAAGCACAGAGAGGCCTGGTGCTTTCTCTAGGCAATTCAAGTGGGCTGGAAAGGTGAGGCCTAGTCTATATTGTGGAAAAGTTCGCGATTACGGCTATCTTTCTCCCTCTCTCTGTCCCGTACCCTGGGCTCAGCCTTTTGGGAATGCTGATTGGGAGAGTCGGCCTCTCTGCCGGGCTCAGAAGGCTTCTTCCCGTTTGGGCAATTCCGTTTGTGTCTTACTTCGTGGAGGAGGAATGAGGGTGCCCAGAGATTCTCGGACGTGAAATCACTAATGACAGAGCACCTGGAGGAGCTGGTTTCTCGGTGGAAGAAGCCAAAAAGCCAGCATTCCTAAGGTCTCTTTGAGAGCTGCCAGACACTCTACCGTCATAGGCCTAAGAATTGGCCATTGTGACGGCATGGCAACACTTGGAATCCTAGGACACTGTGGAAGGGCGACTCCCAAACTGGATGGAAGAAGCTTCCAAGCCCAGTGTTCTTTCATGTACCAAAGAGAACGCAAGTGTCTGAGGCTGGTAGCATTGTTGCTGGAGAGCACTGCCTCCTCGTGGGCCTGTCGGCTACTTTCCTATTTCCGACGCTCTCAGGAAACTCTTCCAAAACGAGGTTGGGACATGCTTAGAGAGAACAGCTGCGAAGTGGATGCACAGAACATTAACCTAGATACCAGCCCAGGGTCCCAAGCATCCATTTTTCTCTGGAGGGTACGTACCCCACGCAGGGATTCAAGCAGGGAGTTTGCCTTGGACAACTTACACAGAAAACTGGGATGAGACGTTGGGTCACTCTACTTGTGCTCACACTACGTGGCCCGGAGAAGTTATGACGCAGCAGATGTCAACCCCCTTTCTCCACACATGTGCACTCCAAAGTAGCGCTGGGCCGTGGGTGTTCTCAGGCCAAGAGCAGTCCTTGTTCTCGGCTGCACCGTCTCTGTGGTTCAAAGGTTCTTTATCTCTGCTCTTTTGGAAGCCTTTCAGACCTGACCGTATCCCTGGGCTGCAGAAGCAAAGAGGCATAGAGGACTTTCACCCTGAAGGCATGGGCTTGTTTCACATGGAGAATGTGTCCGTAGCCCCTCCAGTGCTGGAGGCGTGTATGTTGACAACATTTGTTCTGCCCATGGATATTTCAAGTAGGTGTACTCGGTTTGGGCTGCCTGGTGAAACTGTTTTTGCAGTCAGCCAGCCTTCTGAGTACTATTCCTCCAGTTTGATTCCTAGTTAGGTAAACCCGGACTTCGGTGGCTACATGGGAGCAAACGTGTTAAGCTTGTGGAGAAAGCCTTTGACCAATGGCAATCTGCTTGTGCTTGTGGCAGGGATTAAGCAGGAACTCTGCCACTCAGGGTTTTTACCTTCCCATAAGCTGTGCCTTTGGGCTGAAGCAGGCGACGTGTCTGTATCACATCCTGGGAAGTAGGGCCTGAGGGGAGTCTGCCACCTGATTGGCCTCCATTATAGGCAACTGAGAAAATGGGGCAAGGCTTACGGAACCCGCTTACAACGAAATGTTTCTATTGAGAAGAGGAGATTTTGCTACTACACGTCAGAAGCTCCTCTCCCTCCGAGTGCTGTTCCTGGGTAGACTAGGGAAAACCACCACCGTTTCCAGGGTTTGATCGGCTCTTTTCCCAGTTGGTATCCTCCGTGAAAGAGCTAGAAGGGCTGATCTCAACCAATCGGCCTGCACACCGTGAGTCCTTGGGGTAGGGCAGTCCTGAGTCAATGTGTCTCCTAAAGAACGAAAGCAAAGTTTCCTGCCACAGGAAAGCACAGAGAGGCCTGGTGCTTTCTCTAGGCAATTCAAGTGGGCTTGAAAGTTGAGGCCTAGTCTACATTGTGGAAAAATTCGCGATTACGGCTATCTTTCTCCCTCTCTGTGTCCCGTACCCTGGGCTCAGCCTTGTGGGAATGCTGATTGGGAGAGTCTGCCTCTCTGCCGGGCTCAGAAGGCTTCTTCCCGTTTGGGCAATTCCGTTTGTGTCTTACTTCGTGGAGGAGGAATGAGGGTGCCCAGAGATTCTCGGACGTGAAATCACTAATGACGGAGCACCTGGAGGAGCTGGTTTCTCGGTGGAAGAAGCCAAAAAGCCAGCATTCCTAAGGTCTCTTTGAGAGCTGCCAGACACTCTGCCGTCATAGGCCTAAGAATTGGCCATTGTGACGGCATGGCAACACTTGGAATCCTAGGACACTGTGGAAGGGCGACTCGCAAACTGGATGGAAGAAGCTTCCAAGCCCAGTGTTCTTTCATCTACCAAAGAGAACGCAAGTGTCTGAGGCTGGTAGCATTGTTGCAGGAGAGCACTGCCTCCTCGTGGGCCTGTCGGCTACTTTCCTATTTCCGACGCTCTCAGGAAACTCTTCCAAAACGAGGTTGGGACATGCTTAGAGAGAACAGCTGCGAAGTGGATGCACAGAACATTAACCTAGATACCAGCCCAGGGTCCCAAGCATCCATTTTTCTCTGGAGGGTACGTACCCCACGCAGGGATTCAAGCAGGGAGTTTGCCTTGGACAACTTACACAGAAAACTGGGATGAGACGTTGGGTCACTCTGCTTGTGCTCACACTACGTGGCCCGGAGAAGTTATGACGCAGCAGATGTCAACCCCCTTTCTCCACACATGTGCACTCCAAAGTAGCGCTGGGCCGTGGGTGTTCTCAGGCCAAGAGCAGTCCTTGTTCTCGGCTGTACCGGCTCTGTGGTTCAAAGGTTCTTTATCTCTGCTCTTTTGGAAGCCTTTCACCCCTGACCCTATCCCTGGGCTGCAGAAGCAAAGAGGCATAGAGGCCTTTCACCCTGAAGGCATGGGCTTGTTTCACATGGAGAATGTGGCCGTCGCCCCTCCCGTGCTGGAGGCGTGTAAGTTGACACCATTTGTTCTGCCCATGGATATTACAAGTAGGTGTACTCGGTTTGGGCTGCCTGGTGAAACTATTTTTGCAGTCAGCCAGACCTCTGAGTACTATTCCTCAAGTTTGATTCCTAGCTAGGTAAACCCGGACTTCGGTGGCTACATGGGAGCAAACGTGTTAAGCTTGTGGAGAAAGCCTTTGACCAATTTCAATCTGCTTGTGCTTGTGGCAGGGATTAGGCAGGAACTCTGCCACTCAGGGTTTTTACCTTCCGATAAGCTGTGCCTTTGGGCTGAAGCAGGCGACGTGTCTGTATCACATCCTGGGAAGTAGGGCCTGAGGGGAGTCTGCCACCTGATTGGCCTCCATTATAGGCAACTGAGAAAATGGGGCAAGGCTTACGGAACCCGCTTACAACGAAATGTTTCTATTGAGAAGAGGAGATTTTGCTACTACACGTCAGAAGCTCCTCTCCCTCCGAGTGCTGTTCCTGTGTAGACTAGGGAAAACCACCACCGTTTCCAGGGTTTGATCGGCTCTTTTCCCAGTTGGTATCCTCCGTGAAAGAGCTAGAAGTGCTGATCTCAACCAATTGGCCTGCACACCGTGAGTCCTTGGGGTAGGGCAATCCTGAGTCAATGTGTCTCCTAAAGAACGAAAGCAAAGTTTCCTGCCACAGGAAAGCACTGAGAGGCCTGGTGCTTTCTCTAGGCAATTCAAGTGGGCTTGAAAGTTGAGGCCTAGTCTACATTGTGGAAAAATTCGCGATTACGGCTATCTTTCTCCCTCTCTCTGTCCCGTACCCTGGGCTCAGCCTTGTGGGAATGCTGATTGGGAGAGTCGGCCTCTCTGCCGGGCTCAGAAGGCTTCTCCCCGTTTGGGCAATTCCGTTTGTGTCTTACTTCGTGGAGGAGGAATGAGGGTGCCCAGAGATTCTCGGACGTGAAATCACTAATGACAGAGCACCTGGAGGAGCTGGTTTCTCGGTGGAAGAAGCCAAAAAGCCAGCATTCCTAAGGTCTCTTTGAGAGCTGCCAGACACTCTGCCGTCATAGGCCTAAGAATTGGCCATTGTGACGGCATGGCAACACTTGGAATCCTAGGACACTGTGGAAGGGCGACTCGCAAACTGGATGGAAGAAGCTTCCAAGCCCAGTGTTCTTTCATCTACCAAAGAGAACGCAAGTGTCTGAGGCTGGTAGCATTGTTGCAGGAGAGCACTGCCTCCTCGTGGGCCTGTCGGCTACTTTCCTATTTCCGACGCTCTCAGGAAACTCTTCCAAAACGAGGTTGGGACATGCTTAGAGAGAACAGCTGCGAAGTGGATGCACAGAACATTAACCTAGATACCAGCCCAGGGTCCCAAGCATCCATTTTTCTCTGGAGGGTACGTACCCCACGCAGGGATTCAAGCAGGGAGTTTGCCTTGGACAACTTACACAGAAAACTGGGATGAGACGTTGGGTCACTCTGCTTGTGCTCACACTACGTGCCCCAGAGAAGTTGTGACGTAGTAGATATCAAGCCCTTTCTCTACACATGTGGACCCCAAAGAAGCGGTGCGCAGTGGGTGTTCTCAGGCCAAGAGCAGTCCTTGTTCTCGGCTGTACCGGCTCTGTGGTTCAAAGGTTCTTTATCTCTGCTCTTTTGGAAGCCTTTCACCCCTGACCCTATCCCTGGGCTGCAGAAGCAAAGAGGCATAGAGGCCTTTCACCCTGAAGGCATGGGCTTGTTTCACATGGAGAATGTGGCCGTCGCCCCTCCCGTGCTGGAGGCGTGTAAGTTGACACCATTTGTTCTGCCCATGGATATTACAAGTAGGTGTACTCGGTTTGGGCTGCCTGGTGAAACTGTTTTTGCAGTCAGCCAGCCCTCTGAGTACTATTCCTCAAGTTTGATTCCTAGCTAGGTAAACCGGGACTTCGGTGGCTACATAGGAGCAAACGTGTTAAGCTTGTGGAGAAAGCCTTTGACCAATGGCAATCTGCTTGTGCTTGTGGCAGGGATTAGGCAGGAACTCTGCCACTCAGGGTTTTTACCTTCCGATAAGCTGTGCCTTTGGGCTGAAGCAGGCGACGTGTCTGTATCACATCCTGGGAAGTAGGGCCTGAGGGGAGTCTGCCACCTGATTGGCCTCCATTATAGGCAACTGAGAAAATGGGGCAAGGCTTACGGAACCCGCTTACAACGAAATGTTTCTATTGAGAAGAGGAGATTTTGCTACTACACGTCAGAAGCTCCTCTCCCTCCGAGTGCTGTTCCTGTGTAGACTAGGGAAAACCACCACCGTTTCCAGGGTTTGATCGGCTCTTTTCCCAGTTGGTATCCTCCGTGAAAGAGCTAGAAGGGCTGATCTCAACCAATCGGCCTGCACACCGTGAGTCCTTGGGGTAGGGCAGTCCTGAGTCAATGTGTCTCCTAAAGAACGAAAGCAAAGTTTCCTGCCACAGGAAAGCACAGAGAGGCCTGGTGCTTTCTCTAGGCAATTCAAGTGGGCTTGAAAGTTGAGGCCTAGTCTACATTGTGGAAAAATTCGCGATTACGGCTATCTTTCTCCCTCTCTGTGTCCCGTACCCTGGGCTCAGCCTTGTGGGAATGCTGATTGGGAGAGTCTGCCTCTCTGCCGGGCTCAGAAGGCTTCTTCCCGTTTGGGCAATTCCGTTTGTGTCTTACTTCGTGGAGGAGGAATGAGGGTGCCCAGAGATTCTCGGACGTGAAATCACTAATGACAGAGCACCTGGAGGAGCTGGTTTCTCGGTGGAAGAAGCCAAAAAGCCAGCATTCCTAAGGTCTCTTTGAGAGCTGCCAGACACTCTGCCGTCATAGGCCTAAGAATTGGCCATTGTGACGGCATGGCAACACTTGGAATCCTAGGACACTGTGGAAGGGCGACTCGCAAACTGGATGGAAGAAGCTTCCAAGCCCAGTGTTCTTTCATCTACCAAAGAGAACGCAAGTGTCTGAGGCTGGTAGCATTGTTGCAGGAGAGCACTGCCTCCTCGTGGGCCTGTCGGCTACTTTCCTATTTCCGACGCTCTCAGGAAACTCTTCCAAAACGAGGTTGGGACATGCTTAGAGAGAACAGCTGCGAAGTGGATGCACAGAACATTAACCTAGATACCAGCCCAGGGTCCCAAGCATCCATTTTTCTCTGGAGGGTACGTACCCCACGCAGGGATTCAAGCAGGGAGTTTGCCTTGGACAACTTACACAGAAAACTGGGATGAGACGTTGGGTAACTCTGCTTGTGCTCACACTACGTGCCCCAGAGAAGTTGTGACGTAGTAGATATCAAGCCCTTTCTCTACACATGTGGACCCCAAAGAAGCGGTGCGCAGTGGGTGTTCTCAGGCCAAGAGCAGTCCTTGTTCTCGGCTGTACCGGCTGTGTGGTTCAAAGGTTCTTTATCTCTGCTCTTTTGGAAGCCTTTCACCCCTGACCCTATCCCTGGGCTGCAGAAGCAAAGAGGCATAGAGGCCTTTCACCCTGAAGGCATGGGCTTGTTTCACATGGAGAATGTGGCCGTCGCCCCTCCCGTGCTGGAGGCGTGTAAGTTGACACCATTTGTTCTGCCCATGGATATTACAAGTAGGTGTACTCGGTTTGGGCTGCCTGGTTAAACTGTTTTTGCAGTCAGCCAGCCCTCTGAGTACTATTCCTCAAGTTTGATTCCTAGCTAGGTAAACCGGGACTTCGGTGGCTACATGGGAGCAAACGTGTTAAGCTTGTGGAGAAAGCCTTTGACCAATGGCAATCTGCTTGTGCTTGTGGCAGGGATTAGGCAGGAACTCTGCCACTCAGGGTTTTTACCTTCCGATAAGCTGTGCCTTTGGGCTGAAGCAGGCGACGTGTCTGTATCACATCCTGGGAAGTAGGGCCTGAGGGGAGTCTGCCACCTGATTGGCCTCCATTATAGGCAACTGAGAAAATGGGGCAAGGCTTACGGAACCCGCTTACAACGAAATGTTTCTATTGAGAAGAGGAGATTTTGCTACTACACGTCAGAAGCTCCTCTCCCTCCGAGTGCTGTTCCTGGGTAGACTAGGGAAAACCACCACCGTTTCCAGGGTTTGATCGGCTCTTTTCCCAGTTGGTATCCTCCGTGAAAGAGCTAGAAGGGCTGATCTCAACCAATCGGCCTGCACACCGTGAGTCCTTGGGGTAGGGCAGTCCTGAGTCAATGTGTCTCCTAAAGAACGAAAGCAAAGTTTCCTGCCACAGGAAAGCACAGAGAGGCCTGGTGCTTTCTCTAGGCAATTCAAGTGGGCTTGAAAGTTGAGGCCTAGTCTACATTGTGGAAAAATTCGCGATTACGGCTATCTTTCTCCCTCTCTGTGTCCCGTACCCTGGGCTCAGCCTTGTGGGAATGCTGATTGGGAGAGTCTGCCTCTCTGCCGGGCTCAGAAGGCTTCTTCCCGTTTGGGCAATTCCGTTTGTGTCTTACTTCGTGGAGGAGGAATGAGGGTGCCCAGAGATTCTCGGACGTGAAATCACTAATGACGGAGCACCTGGAGGAGCTGGTTTCTCGGTGGAAGAAGCCAAAAAGCCAGCATTCCTAAGGTCTCTTTGAGAGCTGCCAGACACTCTGCCGTCATAGGCCTAAGAATTGGCCATTGTGACGGCATGGCAACACTTGGAATCCTAGGACACTGTGGAAGGGCGACTCGCAAACTGGATGGAAGAAGCTTCCAAGCCCAGTGTTCTTTCATCTACCAAAGAGAACGCAAGTGTCTGAGGCTGGTAGCATTGTTGCAGGAGAGCACTGCCTCCTCGTGGGCCTGTCGGCTACTTTCCTATTTCCGACGCTCTCAGGAAACTCTTCCAAAACGAGGTTGGGACATGCTTAGAGAGAACAGCTGCGAAGTGGATGCACAGAACATTAACCTAGATACCAGCCCAGGGTCCCAAGCATCCATTTTTCTCTGGAGGGTACGTACCCCACGCAGGGATTCAAGCAGGGAGTTTGCCTTGGACAACTTACACAGAAAACTGGGATGAGACGTTGGGTCACTCTGCTTGTGCTCACACTACGTGGCCCGGAGAAGTTATGACGCAGCAGATGTCAACCCCCTTTCTCCACACATGTGCACTCCAAAGTAGCGCTGGGCCGTGGGTGTTCTCAGGCCAAGAGCAGTCCTTGTTCTCGGCTCTACCGGCTCTGTGGTTCAAAGGTTCTTTATCTCTGCTCTTTTGGAAGCCTTTCACCCCTGACCCTATCCCTGGGCTGCAGAAGCAAAGAGGCATAGAGGCCTTTCACCCTGAAGGCATGGGCTTGTTTCACATGGAGAATGTGGCCGTCGCCCCTCCCGTGCTGGAGGCGTGTAAGTTGACACCATTTGTTCTGCCCATGGATATTACAAGTAGGTGTACTCGGTTTGGGCTGCCTGGTGAAACTGTTTTTGCAGTCAGCCAGACCTCTGAGTACTATTCCTCAAGTTTGATTCCTAGCTAGGTAAACCCGGACTTCGGTGGCTACATGGGAGCAAACGTGTTAAGCTTGTGGAGAAAGCCTTTGACCAATTTCAATCTGCTTGTGCTTGTGGCAGGGATTAGGCAGGAACTCTGCCACTCAGGGTTTTTACCTTCCGATAAGCTGTGCCTTTGGGCTGAAGCAGGCGACGTGTCTGTATCACATCCTGGGAAGTAGGGCCTGAGGGGAGTCTGCCACCTGATTGGCCTCCATTATAGGCAACTGAGAAAATGGGGCAAGGCTTACGGAACCCGCTTACAACGAAATGTTTCTATTGAGAAGAGGAGATTTTGCTACTACACGTCAGAAGCTCCTCTCCCTCCGAGTGCTGTTCCTGTGTAGACTAGGGAAAACCACCACCGTTTCCAGGGTTTGATCGGCTCTTTTCCCAGTTGGTATCCTCCGTGAAAGAGCTAGAAGTGCTGATCTCAACCAATTGGCCTGCACACCGTGAGTCCTTGGGGTAGGGCAATCCTGAGTCAATGTGTCTCCTAAAGAACGAAAGCAAAGTTTCCTGCCACAGGAAAGCACTGAGAGGCCTGGTGCTTTCTCTAGGCAATTCAAGTGGGCTTGAAAGTTGAGGCCTAGTCTACATTGTGGAAAAATTCGCGATTACGGCTATCTTTCTCCCTCTCTCTGTCCCGTACCCTGGGCTCAGCCTTGTGGGAATGCTGATTGGGAGAGTCGGCCTCTCTGCCGGGCTCAGAAGGCTTCTCCCCGTTTGGGCAATTCCGTTTGTGTCTTACTTCGTGGAGGAGGAATGAGGGTGCCCAGAGATTCTCGGACGTGAAATCACTAATGACAGAGCACCTGGAGGAGCTGGTTTCTCGGTGGAAGAAGCCAAAAAGCCAGCATTCCTAAGGTCTCTTTGAGAGCTGCCAGACACTCTGCCGTCATAGGCCTAAGAATTGGCCATTGTGACGGCATGGCAACACTTGGAATCCTAGGACACTGTGGAAGGGCGACTCGCAAACTGGATGGAAGAAGCTTCCAAGCCCAGTGTTCTTTCATCTACCAAAGAGAACGCAAGTGTCTGAGGCTGGTAGCATTGTTGCAGGAGAGCACTGCCTCCTCGTGGGCCTGTCGGCTACTTTCCTATTTCCGACGCTCTCAGGAAACTCTTCCAAAACGAGGTTGGGACATGCTTAGAGAGAACAGCTGCGAAGTGGATGCACAGAACATTAACCTAGATACCAGCCCAGGGTCCCAAGCATCCATTTTTCTCTGGAGGGTACGTACCCCACGCAGGGATTCAAGCAGGGAGTTTGCCTTGGACAACTTACACAGAAAACTGGGATGAGACGTTGGGTCACTCTGCTTGTGCTCACACTACGTGCCCCAGAGAAGTTGTGACGTAGTAGATATCAAGCCCTTTCTCTACACATGTGGACCCCAAAGAAGCGGTGCGCAGTGGGTGTTCTCAGGCCAAGAGCAGTCCTTGTTCTCGGCTGTACCGGCTGTGTGGTTCAAAGGTTCTTTATCTCTGCTCTTTTGGAAGCCTTTCACCCCTGACCCTATCCCTGGGCTGCAGAAGCAAAGAGGCATAGAGGCCTTTCACCCTGAAGGCATGGGCTTGTTTCACATGGAGAATGTGGCCGTCGCCCCTCCCGTGCTGGAGGCGTGTAAGTTGACACCATTTGTTCTGCCCATGGATATTACAAGTAGGTGTACTCGGTTTGGGCTGCCTGGTGAAACTGTTTTTGCAGTCAGCCAGCCCTCTGAGTACTATTCCTCAAGTTTGATTCCTAGCTAGGTAAACCGGGACTTCGGTGGCTACATAGGAGCAAACGTGTTAAGCTTGTGGAGAAAGCCTTTGACCAATGGCAATCTGCTTGTGCTTGTGGCAGGGATTAGGCAGGAACTCTGCCACTCAGGGTTTTTACCTTCCGATAAGCTGTGCCTTTGGGCTGAAGCAGGCGACGTGTCTGTATCACATCCTGGGAAGTAGGGCCTGAGGGGAGTCTGCCACCTGATTGGCCTCCATTATAGGCAACTGAGAAAATGGGGCAAGGCTTACGGAACCCGCTTACAACGAAATGTTTCTATTGAGAAGAGGAGATTTTGCTACTACACGTCAGAAGCTCCTCTCCCTCCGAGTGCTGTTCCTGTGTAGACTAGGGAAAACCACCACCGTTTCCAGGGTTTGATCGGCTCTTTTCCCAGTTGGTATCCTCCGTGAAAGAGCTAGAAGGGCTGATCTCAACCAATCGGCCTGCACACCGTGAGTCCTTGGGGTAGGGCAGTCCTGAGTCAATGTGTCTCCTAAAGAACGAAAGCAAAGTTTCCTGCCACAGGAAAGCACAGAGAGGCCTGGTGCTTTCTCTAGGCAATTCAAGTGGGCTTGAAAGTTGAGGCCTAGTCTACATTGTGGAAAAATTCGCGATTACGGCTATCTTTCTCCCTCTCTGTGTCCCGTACCCTGGGCTCAGCCTTGTGGGAATGCTGATTGGGAGAGTCTGCCTCTCTGCCGGGCTCAGAAGGCTTCTTCCCGTTTGGGCAATTCCGTTTGTGTCTTACTTCGTGGAGGAGGAATGAGGGTGCCCAGAGATTCTCGGACGTGAAATCACTAATGACAGAGCACCTGGAGGAGCTGGTTTCTCGGTGGAAGAAGCCAAAAAGCCAGCATTCCTAAGGTCTCTTTGAGAGCTGCCAGACACTCTGCCGTCATAGGCCTAAGAATTGGCCATTGTGACGGCATGGCAACACTTGGAATCCTAGGACACTGTGGAAGGGCGACTCGCAAACTGGATGGAAGAAGCTTCCAAGCCCAGTGTTCTTTCATCTACCAAAGAGAACGCAAGTGTCTGAGGCTGGTAGCATTGTTGCAGGAGAGCACTGCCTCCTCGTGGGCCTGTCGGCTACTTTCCTATTTCCGACGCTCTCAGGAAACTCTTCCAAAACGAGGTTGGGACATGCTTAGAGAGAACAGCTGCGAAGTGGATGCACAGAACATTAACCTAGATACCAGCCCAGGGTCCCAAGCATCCATTTTTCTCTGGAGGGTACGTACCCCACGCAGGGATTCAAGCAGGGAGTTTGCCTTGGACAACTTACACAGAAAACTGGGATGAGACGTTGGGTAACTCTGCTTGTGCTCACACTACGTGCCCCAGAGAAGTTGTGACGTAGTAGATATCAAGCCCTTTCTCTACACATGTGGACCCCAAAGAAGCGGTGCGCAGTGGGTGTTCTCAGGCCAAGAGCAGTCCTTGTTCTCGGCTGTACCGGCTGTGTGGTTCAAAGGTTCTTTATCTCTGCTCTTTTGGAAGCCTTTCACCCCTGACCCTATCCCTGGGCTGCAGAAGCAAAGAGGCATAGAGGCCTTTCACCCTGAAGGCATGGGCTTGTTTCACATGGAGAATGTGGCCGTCGCCCCTCCCGTGCTGGAGGCGTGTAAGTTGACACCATTTGTTCTGCCCATGGATATTACAAGTAGGTGTACTCGGTTTGGGCTGCCTGGTTAAACTGTTTTTGCAGTCAGCCAGCCCTCTGAGTACTATTCCTCAAGTTTGATTCCTAGCTAGGTAAACCGGGACTTCGGTGGCTACATGGGAGCAAACGTGTTAAGCTTGTGGAGAAAGCCTTTGACCAATGGCAATCTGCTTGTGCTTGTGGCAGGGATTAGGCAGGAACTCTGCCACTCAGGGTTTTTACCTTCCGATAAGCTGTGCCTTTGGGCTGAAGCAGGCGACGTGTCTGTATCACATCCTGGGAAGTAGGGCCTGAGGGGAGTCTGCCACCTGATTGGCCTCCATTATAGGCAACTGAGAAAATGGGGCAAGGCTTACGGAACCCGCTTACAACGAAATGTTTCTATTGAGAAGAGGAGATTTTGCTACTACACGTCAGAAGCTCCTCTCCCTCCGAGTGCTGTTCCTGGGTAGACTAGGGAAAACCACCACCGTTTCCAGGGTTTGATCGGCTCTTTTCCCAGTTGGTATCCTCCGTGAAAGAGCTAGAAGGGCTGATCTCAACCAATCGGCCTGCACACCGTGAGTCCTTGGGGTAGGGCAGTCCTGAGTCAATGTGTCTCCTAAAGAACGAAAGCAAAGTTTCCTGCCACAGGAAAGCACAGAGAGGCCTGGTGCTTTCTCTAGGCAATTCAAGTGGGCTTGAAAGTTGAGGCCTAGTCTACATTGTGGAAAAATTCGCGATTACGGCTATCTTTCTCCCTCTCTGTGTCCCGTACCCTGGGCTCAGCCTTGTGGGAATGCTGATTGGGAGAGTCTGCCTCTCTGCCGGGCTCAGAAGGCTTCTTCCCGTTTGGGCAATTCCGTTTGTGTCTTACTTCGTGGAGGAGGAATGAGGGTGCCCAGAGATTCTCGGACGTGAAATCACTAATGACGGAGCACCTGGAGGAGCTGGTTTCTCGGTGGAAGAAGCCAAAAAGCCAGCATTCCTAAGGTCTCTTTGAGAGCTGCCAGACACTCTGCCGTCATAGGCCTAAGAATTGGCCATTGTGACGGCATGGCAACACTTGGAATCCTAGGACACTGTGGAAGGGCGACTCGCAAACTGGATGGAAGAAGCTTCCAAGCCCAGTGTTCTTTCATCTACCAAAGAGAACGCAAGTGTCTGAGGCTGGTAGCATTGTTGCAGGAGAACACTGCCTCCTCGTGGGCCTGTCGGCTACTTTCCTATTTCCGACGCTCTCAGGAAACTCTTCCAAAACGAGGTTGGGACATGCTTAGAGAGAACAGCTGCGAAGTGGATGCACAGAACATTAACCTAGATACCAGCCCAGGGTCCCAAGCATCCATTTTTCTCTGGAGGGTACGTACCCCACGCAGGGATTCAAGCAGGGAGTTTGCCTTGGACAACTTACACAGAAAACTGGGATGAGACGTTGGGTCACTCTGCTTGTGCTCACACTACGTGGCCCGGAGAAGTTATGACGCAGCAGATGTCAACCCCCTTTCTCCACACATGTGCACTCCAAAGTAGCGCTGGGCCGTGGGTGTTCTCAGGCCAAGAGCAGTCCTTGTTCTCGGCTGTACCGGCTCTGTGGTTCAAAGGTTCTTTATCTCTGCTCTTTTGGAAGCCTTTCACCCCTGACCCTATCCCTGGGCTGCAGAAGCAAAGAGGCATAGAGGCCTTTCACCCTGAAGGCATGGGCTTGTTTCACATGGAGAATGTGGCCGTCGCCCCTCCCGTGCTGGAGGCGTGTAAGTTGACACCATTTGTTCTGCCCATGGATATTACAAGTAGGTGTACTCGGTTTGGGCTGCCTGGTGAAACTGTTTTTGCAGTCAGCCAGACCTCTGAGTACTATTCCTCAAGTTTGATTCCTAGCTAGGTAAACCCGGACTTCGGTGGCTACATGGGAGCAAACGTGTTAAGCTTGTGGAGAAAGCCTTTGACCAATTTCAATCTGCTTGTGCTTGTGGCAGGGATTAGGCAGGAACTCTGCCACTCAGGGTTTTTACCTTCCGATAAGCTGTGCCTTTGGGCTGAAGCAGGCGACGTGTCTGTATCACATCCTGGGAAGTAGGGCCTGAGGGGAGTCTGCCACCTGATTGGCCTCCATTATAGGCAACTGAGAAAATGGGGCAAGGCTTACGGAACCCGCTTACAACGAAATGTTTCTATTGAGAAGAGGAGATTTTGCTACTACACGTCAGAAGCTCCTCTCCCTCCGAGTGCTGTTCCTGTGTAGACTAGGGAAAACCACCACCGTTTCCAGGGTTTGATCGGCTCTTTTCCCAGTTGGTATCCTCCGTGAAAGAGCTAGAAGTGCTGATCTCAACCAATTGGCCTGCACACCGTGAGTCCTTGGGGTAGGGCAATCCTGAGTCAATGTGTCTCCTAAAGAACGAAAGCAAAGTTTCCTGCCACAGGAAAGCACTGAGAGGCCTGGTGCTTTCTCTAGGCAATTCAAGTGGGCTTGAAAGTTGAGGCCTAGTCTACATTGTGGAAAAATTCGCGATTACGGCTATCTTTCTCCCTCTCTCTGTCCCGTACCCTGGGCTCAGCCTTGTGGGAATGCTGATTGGGAGAGTGGGCCTCTCTGCCGGGCTCAGAAGGCTTCTCCCCGTTTGGGCAATTCCGTTTGTGTCTTACTTCGTGGAGGAGGAATGAGGGTGCCCAGAGATTCTCGGACGTGAAATCACTAATGACAGAGCACCTGGAGGAGCTGGTTTCTCGGTGGAAGAAGCCAAAAAGCCAGCATTCCTAAGGTCTCTTTGAGAGCTGCCAGACACTCTGCCGTCATAGGCCTAAGAATTGGCCATTGTGACGGCATGGCAACACTTGGAATCCTAGGACACTGTGGAAGGGCGACTCGCAAACTGGATGGAAGAAGCTTCCAAGCCCAGTGTTCTTTCATCTACCAAAGAGAACGCAAGTGTCTGAGGCTGGTAGCATTGTTGCAGGAGAGCACTGCCTCCTCGTGGGCCTGTCGGCTACTTTCCTATTTCCGACGCTCTCAGGAAACTCTTCCAAAACGAGGTTGGGACATGCTTAGAGAGAACAGCTGCGAAGTGGATGCACAGAACATTAACCTAGATACCAGCCCAGGGTCCCAAGCATCCATTTTTCTCTGGAGGGTACGTACCCCACGCAGGGATTCAAGCAGGGAGTTTGCCTTGGACAACTTACACAGAAAACTGGGATGAGACGTTGGGTCACTCTGCTTGTGCTCACACTACGTGCCCCAGAGAAGTTGTGACGTAGTAGATATCAAGCCCTTTCTCTACACATGTGGACCCCAAAGAAGCGGTGCGCAGTGGGTGTTCTCAGGCCAAGAGCAGTCCTTGTTCTCGGCTGTACCGGCTCTGTGGTTCAAAGGTTCTTTATCTCTGCTCTTTTGGAAGCCTTTCACCCCTGACCCTATCCCTGGGCTGCAGAAGCAAAGAGGCATAGAGGCCTTTCACCCTGAAGGCATGGGCTTGTTTCACATGGAGAATGTGGCCGTCGCCCCTCCCGTGCTGGAGGCGTGTAAGTTGACACCATTTGTTCTGCCCATGGATATTACAAGTAGGTGTACTCGGTTTGGGCTGCCTGGTTAAACTGTTTTTGCAGTCAGCCAGCCCTCTGAGTACTATTCCTCAAGTTTGATTCCTAGCTAGGTAAACCGGGACTTCGGTGGCTACATAGGAGCAAACGTGTTAAGCTTGTGGAGAAAGCCTTTGACCAATGGCAATCTGCTTGTGCTTGTGGCAGGGATTAGGCAGGAACTCTGCCACTCAGGGTTTTTACCTTCCGATAAGCTGTGCCTTTGGGCTGAAGCAGGCGACGTGTCTGTATCACATCCTGGGAAGTAGGGCCTGAGGGGAGTCTGCCACCTGATTGGCCTCCATTATAGGCAACTGAGAAAATGGGGCAAGGCTTACGGAACCCGCTTACAACGAAATGTTTCTATTGAGAAGAGGAGATTTTGCTACTACACGTCAGAAGCTCCTCTCCCTCCGAGTGCTGTTCCTGTGTAGACTAGGGAAAACCACCACCGTTTCCAGGGTTTGATCGGCTCTTTTCCCAGTTGGTATCCTCCGTGAAAGAGCTAGAAGGGCTGATCTCAACCAATCGGCCTGCACACCGTGAGTCCTTGGGGTAGGGCAGTCCTGAGTCAATGTGTCTCCTAAAGAACGAAAGCAAAGTTTCCTGCCACAGGAAAGCACAGAGAGGCCTGGTGCTTTCTCTAGGCAATTCAAGTGGGCTTGAAAGTTGAGGCCTAGTCTACATTGTGGAAAAATTCGCGATTACGGCTATCTTTCTCCCTCTCTGTGTCCCGTACCCTGGGCTCAGCCTTGTGGGAATGCTGATTGGGAGAGTCTGCCTCTCTGCCGGGCTCAGAAGGCTTCTTCCCGTTTGGGCAATTCCGTTTGTGTCTTACTTCGTGGAGGAGGAATGAGGGTGCCCAGAGATTCTCGGACGTGAAATCACTAATGACAGAGCACCTGGAGGAGCTGGTTTCTCGGTGGAAGAAGCCAAAAAGCCAGCATTCCTAAGGTCTCTTTGAGAGCTGCCAGACACTCTGCCGTCATAGGCCTAAGAATTGGCCATTGTGACGGCATGGCAACACTTGGAATCCTAGGACACTGTGGAAGGGCGACTCGCAAACTGGATGGAAGAAGCTTCCAAGCCCAGTGTTCTTTCATCTACCAAAGAGAACGCAAGTGTCTGAGGCTGGTAGCATTGTTGCAGGAGAGCACTGCCTCCTCGTGGGCCTGTCGGCTACTTTCCTATTTCCGACGCTCTCAGGAAACTCTTCCAAAACGAGGTTGGGACATGCTTAGAGAGAACAGCTGCGAAGTGGATGCACAGAACATTAACCTAGATACCAGCCCAGGGTCCCAAGCATCCATTTTTCTCTGGAGGGTACGTACCCCACGCAGGGATTCAAGCAGGGAGTTTGCCTTGGACAACTTACACAGAAAACTGGGATGAGACGTTGGGTCACTCTGCTTGTGCTCACACTACGTGGCCCGGAGAAGTTATGACGCAGCAGATGTCAACCCCCTTTCTCCACACATGTGCACTCCAAAGTAGCGCTGGGCCGTGGTTGTTCTCAGGCCAAGAGCAGTCCTTGTTCTCGGCTGCACCGGCTCTGTGGTTCAAAGGTTTTTTATCTCTGCTCTTTTGGAAGCCTTTCACCCCTGACCCTATCCCTGGGCTGCAGAAGCAAAGAGGCATAGAGGCCTTTCACCCTGAAGGCATGGGCTTGTTTCACATGGAGAATGTGGCCGTCGCCCCTCCCGTGCTGGAGGCGTGTAAGTTGACACCATTTGTTCTGCCCATGGATATTACAAGTAGGTGTACTCGGTTTGGGCTGCCTGGTGAAACTGTTTTTGCAGTCAGCCAGACCTCTGAGTACTATTCCTCAAGTTTGATTCCTAGCTAGGTAAACCCGGACTTCGGTGGCTACATGGGAGCAAACGTGTTAAGCTTGTGGAGAAAGCCTTTGACCAATTTCAATCTGCTTGTGCTTGTGGCAGGGATTAGGCAGGAACTCTGCCACTCAGGGTTTTTACCTTCCGATAAGCTGTGCCTTTGGGCTGAAGCAGGCGACATGTCTGTATCACATCCTGGGAAGTAGGGCCTGAGGGGAGTCTGCCACCTGATTGGCCTCCATTATAGGCAACTGAGAAAATGGGGCAAGGCTTACGGAACCCGCTTACAACGAAATGTTTCTATTGAGAAGAGGAGATTTTGCTACTACACGTCAGAAGCTCCTATCCCTCCGAGTGCTGTTCCTGTGTAGACTAGGGAAAACCACCACCGTTTCCAGGGTTTGATCGGCTCTTTTCCCAGTTGGTATCCTCCGTGAAAGAGCTAGAAGTGCTGATCTCAACCAATTGGCCTGCACACCGTGAGTCCTTGGGGTAGGGCAATCCTGAGTCAATGTGTCTCCTAAAGAACGAAAGCAAAGTTTCCTGCCACAGGAAAGCACAGAGAGGCCTGGTGCTTTCTCTAGGCAATTCAAGTGGGCTTGAAAGTTGAGGCCTAGTCTACATTGTGGAAAAATTCGCGATTACGGCTATCTTTCTCCCTCTCTCTGTCCCGTACCCTGGGCTCAGCCTTGTGGGAATGCTGATTGGGAGAGTCTGCCTCTCTGCCGGGCTCAGAAGGCTTCTTCCCGTTTGGGCAATTCCGTTTGTGTCTTACTTCGTGGAGGAGGAATGAGGGTGCCCAGAGATTCTCGGACGTGAAATCTCTAATGACAGAGTACCTGGAGGAGCTGGTTTCTCGGTGGAAGAAGCCAAAAAGCCAGCATTCCTAAGGTCTCTTTGAGAGCTGCCAGACACTCTGCCGTCATAGGCCTAAGAATTGGCCATTGTGACGGCATGGCAACACTTGGAATCCTAGGACACTGTGGAAGGGCGACTCGCAAACTGGATGGAAGAATCTTCCAATCCCAGTGTTCTTTCATCTACCAAAGAGAACGCAAGTGTCTGAGGCTGGTAGCATTGTTGCAGGAGAGCACTGCCTCCTCGTGGGCCTGTCGGCTACTTTCCTATTTCCGACGCTCTCAGGAAACTCTTCCAAAATGAGGTTGGGACATGCTTAGAGAGAACAGCTGCGAAGTGGATGCACAGAACATTAACCTAGATACCAGCCCAGGGTCCCAAGCATCCATTTTTCTCTGGAGGGTACGTACCCCACGCAGGGATTCAAGCAGGGAGTTTGCCTTGGACAACTTACACAGAAAACTGGGATGAGACGTTGGGTCACTCTGCTTGTGCTCACACTACGTGGCCCGGGGAAGTTATGACGCAGCAGATGTCAAGCCCCTTTCTCC
This sequence comes from Balaenoptera physalus, assembly GCF_965194825.1. Lineage (NCBI taxonomy): Eukaryota > Metazoa > Chordata > Mammalia > Artiodactyla > Balaenopteridae > Balaenoptera > Balaenoptera physalus. The sequence continues at coordinate 35,017,493 of NC_138897.1, read as the reverse complement.
ACACATGTGCACCCCAAAGAAGCGCTGGGCCGTGGGTGTTCTCAGGCCAAGAGCAGTCCTTGTTCTCGGCTGCACCGGCTCTGTGGTTCAAAGGTTCTTTATCTCTGCTCTTTTGGAAGCCTTTCACCCCTGACCCTATCCCTGGGCTGCAGAAGCAAAGAGGCATAGAGGCCTTTCACCCTGAAGGCATGGGCTTGTTTCACATGGAGAATGTGTCCGTCGCCCCTCCAGTGATGGAGGCGTGTAAGTTGACACCATTTGTTCTGCCCATGGATATTACAAGTAGGTGTACTCGGTTTGGGCTGCCTGGTGAAACTGTTTTTGCAGTCAGCCAGCCCTCTGAGTACTATTCCTCAAGTTTGATTCCTACCTAGGTAAACCTGGACTTCGGTGGCTACATGGGAGCAAACGTGTTAAGCTTGTGGAGAAAGCCTTTGACCAATGGCAATCTGCTTGTTCTTGTGGCAGGGATTAGGCAGGAACTCTGCCACTCAGGATTTTTACCTTCCGATAAGCTGTGCCTTTGGGCTGAAGCAGGCGACGTGTCTGTATCACATCCTGGGAAGTAGGGCCTGAGGGTCGTCTGCCACCTGATTGGCCTCCATTATAGGCAACTGAGAAAATGGGGCAAGGCTTACGGAACCCGCTTACAACGAAATGTTTCTATTGAGAAGAGGAGATTTTGCTACTACACGTCAGAAGCTCCTATCCCTCCGAGTGCTGTTCCTGTGTAGACTAGGGAAAACCACCACCGTTTCCAGGGTTTGATCGGCTCTTTTCCCAGTTGGTATCCTCCGTGAAAGAGCTAGAAGTGCTGATCTCAACCAATTGGCCTGCACACCGTGAGTCCTTGGGGTAGGGCAATCCTGAGTCAATGTGTCTCCTAAAGAACGAAAGCAAAGTTTCCTGCCACAGGAAAGCACAGAGAGGCCTGGTGCTTTCTCTAGGCAATTCAAGTGGGCTTGAAAGTTGAGGCCTAGTCTACATTGTGGAAAAATTCGCGATTACGGCTATCTTTCTCCCTCTCTCTGTCCCGTACCCTGGGCTCAGCCTTGTGGGAATGCTGATTGGGAGAGTCTGCCTCTCTGCCGGGCTCAGAAGGCTTCTTCCCGTTTGGGCAATTCCGTTTGTGTCTTACTTCGTGGAGGAGGAATGAGGGTGCCCAGAGATTCTCGGACGTGAAATCTCTAATGACAGAGTACCTGGAGGAGCTGGTTTCTCGGTGGAAGAAGCCAAAAAGCCAGCATTCCTAAGGTCTCTTTGAGAGCTGCCAGACACTCTGCCGTCATAGGCCTAAGAATTGGCCATTGTGACGGCATGGCAACACTTGGAATCCTAGGACACTGTGGAAGGGCGACTCGCAAACTGGATGGAAGAATCTTCCAATCCCAGTGTTCTTTCATCTACCAAAGAGAACGCAAGTGTCTGAGGCTGGTAGCATTGTTGCAGGAGAGCACTGCCTCCTCGTGGGCCTGTCGGCTACTTTCCTATTTCCGACGCTCTCAGGAAACTCTTCCAAAATGAGGTTGGGACATGCTTAGAGAGAACAGCTGCGAAGTGGATGCACAGAACATTAACCTAGATACCAGCCCAGGGTCCCAAGCATCCATTTTTCTCTGGAGGGTACGTACCCCACGCAGGGATTCAAGCAGGGAGTTTGCCTTGGACAACTTACACAGAAAACTGGGATGAGACGTTGGGTCACTCTGCTTGTGCTCACACTACGTGGCCCGGGGAAGTTATGACGCAGCAGATGTCAAGCCCCTTTCTCCACACATGTGCACCCCAAAGAAGCGCTGGGCCGTGGGTGTTCTCAGGCCAAGAGCAGTCCTTGTTCTCGGCTGCACCGGCTCTGTGGTTCAAAGGTTCTTTATCTCTGCTCTTTTGGAAGCCTTTCACCCCTGACCCTATCCCTGGGCTGCAGAAGCAAAGAGGCATAGAGGCCTTTCACCCTGAAGGCATGGGCTTGTTTCACATGGAGAATGTGTCCGTCGCCCCTCCAGTGATGGAGGCGTGTAAGTTGACACCATTTGTTCTGCCCATGGATATTACAAGTAGGTGTACTCGGTTTGGGCTGCCTGGTGAAACTGTTTTTGCAGTCAGCCAGCCCTCTGAGTACTATTCCTCAAGTTTGATTCCTACCTAGGTAAACCTGGACTTCGGTGGCTACATGGGAGCAAACGTGTTAAGCTTGTGGAGAAAGCCTTTGACCAATGGCAATCTGCTTGTTCTTGTGGCAGGGATTAGGCAGGAACTCTGCCACTCAGGATTTTTACCTTCCGATAAGCTGTGCCTTTGGGCTGAAGCAGGCGACGTGTCTGTATCACATCCTGGGAAGTAGGGCCTGAGGGTCGTCTGCCACCTGATTGGCCTCCATTATAGGCAACTGAGAAAATGGGGCAAGGCTTACGGTACCCGCTTACAACGAAATGTTTCTATTGAGAAGAGGAGATTTTGCTACTACACGTCAGCAGCTCCTCTCCCTCAGAGTGCTGTTCCTGTGTAGACTAGGGAAAACCACCACGGTTTCCAGGTTTTGATCGGCTATTTTCCCAGTTGGTATCTTCCGTGAAAGAGCTAGAAGGGCTGATCTCAACCAATCGGCCTGCACACCGTGAGTCCTTGGGGTAGGGCAGTCCTGAGTCAATGTGTCTCCTAAAGAACGAAAGCAAAGTTTCCTGCCACAGGAAAGCACAGAGAGGCCTGGTGCTTTCTCTAGGCAATTCAAGTGGGCTGGAAAGGTGAGGCCTAGTCTATATTGTGGAAAAGTTCGCGATTACGGCTATCTTTCTCCCTCTCTCTGTCCCGTACCCTGGGCTCAGCCTTGTGGGAATGCTGATTGGGAGAGTCGGCCTCTCTGCCGGGCTCAGAAGGCTTCTCCCCGTTTGGGCAATTCCGTTTGTGTCTTACTTCGTGGAGGAGGAATGAGGGTGCCCAGAGATTCTCGGACGTGAAATCACTAATGACAGAGCACCTGGAGGAGCTGGTTTCTCGGTGGAAGAAGCCAAAAAGCCAGCATTCCTAAGGTCTCTTTGAGAGCTGCCAGACACTCTGCCGTCATAGGCCTAAGAATTGGCCATTGTGACGGCATGGCAACACTTGGAATCCTAGGACACTGTGGAAGGGCGACTCGCAAACTGGATGGAAGAAGCTTCCAAGCCCAGTGTTCTTTCATGTACCAAAGAGAACGCAAGTGTCTGAGGCTGGTAGCATTGTTGCTGGAGAGCACTGCCTCCTCGTGGGCCTGTCGGCTACTTTCCTATTTCCGACGCTCTCAGGAAACTCTTCCAAAACGAGGTTGGGACATGCTTAGAGAGAACAGCTGCGAAGTGGATGCACAGAACATTAACCTAGATACCAGCCCAGGGTCCCAAGCATCCATTTTTCTCTGGAGGGTACGTACCCCACGCAGGGATTCAAGCAGGGAGTTTGCCTTGGACAACTTACACAGAAAACTGGGATGAGACGTTGGGTCACTCTACTTGTGCTCACACTACGTGGCCCGGAGAAGTTATGACGCAGCAGATGTCAACCCCCTTTCTCCACACATGTGCACTCCAAAGTAGCGCTGGGCCGTGGGTGTTCTCAGGCCAAGAGCAGTCCTTGTTCTCGGCTACACCGGCTCTGTGGTTCAAAGGTTCTTTATCTCTGCTCTTTTGGAAGCCTTTCACCCCTGACCCTATCCCTGGGCTGCAGAAGCAAAGAGGCATAGAGGCCTTTCACCCTGAAGGCATGGGCTTGTTTCACATGGAGAATGTGGCCGTCGCCCCTCCCGTGCTGGAGGCGTGTAAGTTGACACCATTTGTTCTGCCCATGGATATTACAAGTAGGTGTACTCGGTTTGGGCTGCCTGGTGAAACTGTTTTTGCAGTCAGCCAGCCCTCTGAGTACTATTCCTCAAGTTTGATTCCTAGCTAGGTAAACCTGGACTTCGGTGGCTACATGGGAGCAAACGTGTTAAGCTTGTGGAGAAAGCCTTTGACCAATGGCAATCTGCTTGTTCTTGTGGCAGGGATTAGGCAGGAACTCTGCCACTCAGGGTTTTTACCTTCCGATAAGCTGTGCCTTTGGGCTGAAGCAGGCGACGTGTCTGTATCACATCCTGGGAAGTAGGGCCTGAGGGGAGTCTGCCACCTGATTGGCCTCCATTATAGGCAACTGAGAAAATGGGGCAAGGCTTACGGTACCCGCTTACAACGAAATGTTTCTATTGAGAAGAGGAGATTTTGCTACTACACGTCAGCAGCCCCTCTCCCTCAGAGTGCTGTTCCTGTGTAGACTAGGGAAAACCACCACGGTTTCCAGGTTTTGATCGGCTCTTTTCCCAGTTGGTATCTTCCGTGAAAGAGCTAGAAGGGCTGATCTCAACCAATCGGCCTGCACACCGTGAGTCCTTGGGGTAGGGCAGTCCTGAGTCAATGTGTCTCCTAAAGAACGAAAGCAAAGTTTCCTGCCACAGGAAAGCACAGAGAGGCCTGGTGCTTTCTCTAGGCAATTCAAGTGGGCTGGAAAGGTGAGGCCTAGTCTATATTGTGGAAAAGTTCGCGATTACGGCTATCTTTCTCCCTCTCTCTGTCCCGTACCCTGGGCTCAGCCTTTTGGGAATGCTGATTGGGAGAGTCGGCCTCTCTGCCGGGCTCAGAAGGCTTCTTCCCGTTTGGGCAATTCCGTTTGTGTCTTACTTCGTGGAGGAGGAATGAGGGTGCCCAGAGATTCTCGGACGTGAAATCACTAATGACAGAGCACCTGGAGGAGCTGGTTTCTCGGTGGAAGAAGCCAAAAAGCCAGCATTCCTAAGGTCTCTTTGAGAGCTGCCAGACACTCTGCCGTCATAGGCCTAAGAATTGGCCATTGTGACGGCATGGCAACACTTGGAATCCTAGGACACTGTGGAAGGGCGACTCGCAAACTGGATGGAAGAAGCTTCCAAGCCCAGTGTTCTTTCATGTACCAAAGAGAACGCAAGTGTCTGAGGCTGGTAGCATTGTTGCTGGAGAGCACTGCCTCCTCGTGGGCCTGTCGGCTACTTTCCTATTTCCGACGCTCTCAGGAAACTCTTCCAAAACGAGGTTGGGACATGCTTAGAGAGAACAGCTGCGAAGTGGATGCACAGAACATTAACCTAGATACCAGCCCAGGGTCCCAAGCATCCATTTTTCTCTGGAGGGTACGTACCCCACGCAGGGATTCAAGCAGGGAGTTTGCCTTGGACAACTTACACAGAAAACTGGGATGAGACGTTGGGTCACTCTACTTGTGCTCACACTACGTGGCCCGGAGAAGTTATGACGCAGCAGATGTCAACCCCCTTTCTCCACACATGTGCACTCCAAAGTAGCGCTGGGCCGTGGGTGTTCTCAGGCCAAGAGCAGTCCTTGTTCTCGGCTGCACCGGCTCTGTGGTTCAAAGGTTCTTTATCTCTGCTCTTTTGGAAGCCTTTCACCCCTGACCCTATCCCTGGGCTGCAGAAGCAAAGAGGCATAGAGGCCTTTCACCCTGAAGGCATGGGCTTGTTTCACATGGAGAATGTGTCCCTCGCCCCTCCCATGCTGGAGGCATGTAAGTTGACACCATTTGTTCCGCCCATGGATATTACAAGTAGGTGTACTCGGTTTGGGCTGCCTGGTGAAACTGTTTTTGCAGTCAGCCAGCCCTCTGAGTACTATTCCTCAAGTTTGATTCCTAGCTAGGTAAACCCGGACTTCGGTGGCTACATGGGAGCAAACGTGTTAAGCTTGTGGAGAAAGCCTTTGACCAATGGCAATCTGCTTGTGCTTGTGGCAGGGATTAGGCAGGAACTCTGCCACTCAGGGTTTTTACCTTCCGATAAGCTGTGCCTTTGGGCTGAAGCAGGCGACGTGTCTGTATCACATCCTGGGAAGTAGGGCCTGAGGGGAGTCTGCCACCTGATTGGCCTCCATTATAGGCAACTGAGAAAATGGGGCAAGGCTTACGGAACCCGCTTACAACGAAATGTTTCTATTGAGAAGAGAAGATTTTGCTACTACACGTCAGAAGCTCCTCTCCCTCAGAGTGCTGTTCCTGTGTAGACTAGGGAAAACCACCACGGTTTCCAGGGTTTGATCGGCTCTTTTCCCAGTTGGTATCCTCCGTGAAAGAGCTAGAAGGGCTGATCTCAACCAATCGGCCTGCACACCGTGAGTCCTTGGGGTAGGGCAGTCCTGAGTCAATGTGTCTCCTAAAGAACGAAAGCAAAGTTTCCTGCCACAGGAAAGCACAGAGAGGCCTGGTGCTTTCTCTAGGCAATTCAAGTGGGCTGGAAAGGTGAGGCCTAGTCTACATTGTGGAAAAGTTCGCGATTATGGCTATCTTTCTCCCTCTCTCTGTCCCGTACCCTGGGCTCAGCCTTGTGGGAATGCTGATTGGGAGAGTCGGCCTCTCTGCCGGGCTCAGAAGGCTTCTTCCCGTTTGGGCAATTCCGTTTGTGTCTTACTTCGTGGAGGAGGAATGAGGGTGCCCAGAGATTCTCGGACGTGAAATCACTAATGACAGAGCACCTGGAGGAGCAGGTTTCTCGGTGGAAGAAGCCAAAAAGCCAGCATTCCTAAGGTCTCTTTGAGAGCTGCCAGACACTCTGCCGTCATAGGCCTAAGAATTGGCCATTGTGACGGCATGGCAACACTTGGAATCCTAGGACACTGTGGAAGGGCGACTCGCAAACTGGATGGAAGAAGCTTCCAAGCCCAGTGTTCTTTCATGTACCAAAGAGAACGCAAGTGTCTGAGGCTGGTAGCATTGTTGCTGGAGAGCACTGCCTCCTCGTGGGCCTGTCGGCTACTTTCCTATTTCCGACGCTCTCAGGAAACTCTTCCAAAACGAGGTTGGGACATGCTTAGAGAGAACAGCTGCGAAGTGGATGCACAGAACATTAACCTAGATACCAGCCCAGGGTCCCAAGCATCCATTTTCCTCTGGAGGGTACGTACCCCACGCAGGGATTCAAGCAGGGAGTTTGCCTTGGACAACTTACACAGAAAACTGGGATGAGACGTTGGGTCACTCTGCTTGTGCTCACACTACGTGGCCCGGAGAAGTTATGACGCAGCAGATGTCAAGCCCCTTTCTCCACACATGTGCACCCCAAAGAAGCACTGGGCCGTGGGTGTTCTCAGACCAAGAGCAGTCCTTGTTCTCGGCTGCACCGTCTCTGTGGTTCAAAGGTTCTTTATCTCTGCTCTTTTGGAAGCCTTTCAGACCTGACCCTATCACTGGGCTGCAGAAGCATAGAGGCATAGAGGCCTTTCACCCTGAAGGCATGGGCTTGTTTCACATGGAGAATGTGGCCATCGCCCCTCCAGTGCTGGAGGCGTGTATGTTGACAACATTTGTTCTGCCCATGGATATTTCAAGTAGGTGTACTCGGTTTGGGCTGCCTGGTGAAACTGTTTTTGCAGTCAGCCAGCCTTCTGAGTACTATTCCTCCAGTTTGATTCCTAGTTAGGTAAACCCGGACTTCGGTGGCTACATGGGAGCAAACGTGTTAAGCTTGTGGAGAAAGCCTTTGACCAATGGCAATCTGCTTGTGCTTGTGGCAGGGATTAAGCAGGAACTCTGCCACTCAGGGTTTTTACCTTCCCATAAGCTGTGCCTTTGGGCTGAAGCAGGCGACGTGTCTGTATCACATCCTGGGAAGTAGGGCCTGAGGGTCGTCTGCCACCTGATTGGCCTCCATTATAGGCAACTGAGAAAATGGGGCAAGGCTTACGGAACCTGCTTACAACGAAATGTTTCTATTGAGAAGAGGAGATTTTGCTACTACACGTCAGCAGCTCCTCTCCCTCAGAGTGCTGTTCCTGGGTAGACTAGGGAAAACCACCACCGGTTCCAGGGTTTGATTGGCTCTTTTCCCAGTTGGTATCCTCCGTGAAAGAGCTAGAAGGGCTGATCTCAACCAATCGGCCTGCACACCGTGAGTCCTTGGGGTAGGGCAGTCCTGAGTCAATGTGTCTCCTAGAGAACGAAAGCAAAGTTTCCTGCCACAGGAAAGCACAGAGAGGCCTGGTGCTTTCTCTAGGCAATTCAAGTGGGCTTGAAAGGTGAGGCCTAGTCTACATTGTGGAAAAGTTCGCGATTACGGCTATCTTTCTCCCTCTCTCTGTCCCGTACCCTGGGCTCAGCCTTGTGGGAATGCTGATTGGGAGAGTCTGCCTCTCTGCCGGGCTCAGAAGGCTTCTTCCCGTTTGGGCAATTCCGTTTGTGTCTTACTTCGTGGAGGAGGAATGAGGGTGCCCAGAGATTCTCTGACGTGAAATCACTAATGACGGAGCACCTGGAGGAGCTGGTTTCTCGGTGGAAGAAAAAAAAAGCCAGCATTCCTAAGGTCTCTTTGAGAGCTGCCAGAGACTCTGCCGTCATAGGCCTAAGAATTGGCCATTGTGACGGCATGGCAACACTTGGAATCCTAGGACACTGTGGAAGGGCGACTCGCAAACTGGATGGAAGAAGCTTCCAAGCCCAGTGTTCTTTCATGTACCAAAGAGAACGCAAGTGTCTGAGGCTGGTAGCATTGTTGCTGGAGAGCACTGCCTCCTCGTGGGCCTGTCGGCTACTTTCCTATTTCCGACGCTCTCAGGAAACTCTTCCAAAACGAGGTTGGGACATGCTTAGAGAGAACAGCTGCGAAGTGGATGCACAGAACATTAACCTAGATACCAGCCCAGGGTCCCAAGCATCCATTTTCCTCTGGAGGGTACGTACCCCACGCAGGGATTCAAGCAGGGAGTTTGCCTTGGACAACTTACACAGAAAACTGGGATGAGACGTTGGGTCACTCTGCTTGTGCTCACACTACGTGGCCCGGAGAAGTTATGACGCAGCAGATGTCAAGCCCCTTTCTCCACACATGTGCACCCCAAAGAAGCGCTGGGCCGTGGGTGTTCTCAGGCCAAGAGCAGTCCTTGTTCTCTGCTGAACCGTCTCTGTGGTTCAAAGGTTCTTTATCTCTGCTCTTTTGGAAGCCTTTCAGACCTGACCCTATCACTGGGCTGCAGAAGCATAGAGGCATAGAGGCCTTTCACCCTGAAGGCATGGGCTTGTTTCACATGGAGAATGTGGGCGTCGCCCCTCCCTTGCTGGAGGCCTGTAAGTTGACACCATTTGTTCTGCCCAGGGATCTTACAAGTAGGTGTACTCTGTTTGGGCTGCCTGGTGAAACTGTTTTTGCAGTCAGCCAGCCTTCTGAGTACTATTCCTCAAGTTTGATTCCTAGCTAGGTAAACCCGGACTTCGGTGGCTACATGGGAGTAAACGTGTTAAGCTTGTGGAGAAAGCCTTTGACCAATGGCAATCTGCTTGTGCTTGTGGCAGGGATTAGGCAGGAACTCTGCCACTCAGGGTTTTTACCTTCCAATAAGCTGTGCCTTTGGACTGAAGCAGGCGACCTGTCTGTATCACATCCAGGGAATTAGGGCCTGAGGGGAGTTTGACACCTGATTGGCCTCCATTATAGGCCTCTGAGAAAATGGGGCAAGGCTTTCGGAACCCGCTTACAACGAAATGTTTCTATTGAGAAGAGGAGATTTTGCTACTACACGTCAGCAGCTCCTCTCCCTCAGAGTGCTGTTCCTGTGTAGACTAGGGAAAACCACCACCGTTTCCAGGGTTTGATCGGCTCTTTTCCCAGTTGGTATTCTCCATGAAAGAGCTAGAAGGGCTGATCTCAACCAATCGGCCTGCACACCGTGAGTCCTTGGGGTAGGGCAGTCCTGAGTCAAGTGTCTCCTAAAGAACGAAAGCAAAGTTTCCTGCCACAGGAAAGCACAGAGAGGCCTGGTGCTTTCTCTAGGCAATTCAAGTGGGCTGGAAAGGTGAGGCCTAGTCTACATTGTGGAAAAGTTCGCGATTACGGCTATCTTTCTCCCTCTCTCTGTCCCGTACCCTGGGCTCAGCCTTGTGGGAATGCTGATTGGGAGAGTCGGCCTCTCTGCCGGGCTCAGAAGGCTTCTTCCCGTTTGGGCAATTCCGTTTGTGTCTTACTTCGTGGAGGAGGAATGAGGGTGCCCAGAGATTCTCTGACGTGAAATCACTAATGACAGAGCACCTGGAGGAACAGGTTTCTCGGTGGAAGAAGCCAAAAAGCCAGCATTCGTAAGGTCTCTTTGAGAGCTGCCAGACACTCTGCCGTCATAGGCCTAAGAATTGGCCATTGTGACGGCATGGCAACACTTGGAATCCTAGGACACTGTGGAAGGGCGACTCGCAAACTGGATGGAAGAAGCTTCCAAGCGCAGTGTTCTTTCATGTACCAAAGAGAACGCAAGTGTCTGAGGCTGGTAGCATTGTTGCTGGAGAGCACTGCCTCCTCGTGGGCCTGTCGGCAACTTTCCTATTTCCGACGCTCTCAGGAAACTCTTCCAAAACGAGGTTGGGACATGCTTAGAGAGAACAGCTGCGAAGTGGATGCACAGAACATTAACCTAGATACCAGCCCAGGGTCCCAAGCATCCATTTTCCTCTGGAGGGTACGTACCCCACGCAGGGATTCAAGCAGGGAGTTTGCCTTGGACAACTTACACAGAAAACTGGGATGAGACGTTGGGTCACTCTGCTTGTGCTCACACTACGTGGCCCGGAGAAGTTATGATTCAGCAGATGTCAACCCCCTTTCTCCACACATGTGCACCCCAAAGAAGCGCTGGGCCGTGGGTGTTCTCAGGCCAAGAGCAGTCCTTGTTCTCGGCTGCACCGTCTCTGTGGTTCAAAGGTTCTTTATCTCTGCTCTTTTGGAAGCCTTTCAGACCTGACCCTATCCCTGGGCTGCAGAAGCATAGAGGCATAGAGGCCTTTCACCCTGAAGGCATGGGCTTGTTTCACATGGAGAATGTGGCCGTCGCCCCTCCCGTGCTGGAGGCCTGTAAGTTGACACCATTTGTTCTGCCCATGGATATTACAAGTAGGTGTACTCGGTTTGGGCTGCCTGGTGAAACTGTTTTTGCAGTCAGCCAGCCTTCTGAGTAATATTCCTCAAGTTTGATTCCTAGCTAGGTAAACCCGGACTTCGGTGGCTACATGGGAGCAAACGTGTTAAGCTTGTGGAGAAAGCCTTTGACCAATGGCAATCTGCTTGTGCTTGTGGCAGGGATTAGGCAGGAACTCTGCCACTCTGGGTTTTTACCTTCCCATAAGCTGTGCCTTTGGGCTGAAGCAGGCGACGTGTCTGTATCACATCCTGGGAAGTAGGGCCTGAGGGTCGTCTGCCACCTGATTGGCCTCCATTATAGGCAACTGAGAAAATGGGGCAAGGCTTACGGAACCCGCTTACAACGAAATGTTTCTATTGAGAAGAGGAGATTTTGCTACTACACGTCAGCAGCTCCTCTCCCTCAGAGTGCTGTTCCTGGGTAGACTAGGGAAAACCACCACCGGTTCCAGGGTTTGATTGGCTCTTTTCCCAGTTGGTATCCTCCGTGAAAGAGCTAGAAGGGCTGATCTCAACCAATCGGCCTGCACACCGTGAGTCCTTGGGGTAGGGCAGTCCTGAGTCAATGTGTCATCTAGAGAACGAAAGCAAAGTTTCCTGCCACAGGAAAGCACAGAGAGGCCTGGTGCTTTCTCTAGGCAATTCAAGTGGGCTTGAAAGGTGAGGCCTAGTCTACATTGTGGAAAAGTTCGCGATTACGGCTATCTTTCTCCCTCTCTCTGTCCCGTACCCTGGGCTCAGCCTTGTGGGAATGCTGATTGGGAGAGTCGGCCTCTCTGCCGGGCTCAGAAGGCTTCTTCCCGTTTGGGCAATTCCGTTTGTGTCTTACTTCGTGGAGGAGGAATGAGGGTGCCCAGAGATTCTCGGACGTGAAATCACTAATGACAGAGCACCTGGAGGAGCTGGTTTCTCGGTGGAAGAAGCCAAAAAGCCAGCATTCCTAAGGTCTCTTTGAGAGCTGCAAGACCCTCTGCCGTCATAGGCCTAAGAATTGGCCATTGTGACGGCATGGCAACACTTGGAATCCTAGGACACTGTGGAAGGGCGACTCGCAAACTGGATGGAAGAAGCTTCCAAGCCCAGTGTTCTTTCATGTACCAAAGAGAACGCAAGTGTCTGAGGCTGGTAGCATTGTTGCTGGAGAGCACTGCCTCCTCGTGGGCCTGTCGGCTACTTTCCTATTTCCGACGCTCTCAGGAAACTCTTCCAAAACGAGGTTGGGACATGCTTAGAGAGAACAGCTGCGAAGTGGATGCACAGAACATTAACCTAGATACCAGCCCAGGGTCCCAAGCATCCATTTTTCTCTGGAGGGTACGTACCCCACGCAGGGATTCAAGCAGGGAGTTTGCCTTGGACAACTTACACAGAAAACTGGGATGAGACGTTGGGTCACTCTGCTTGTGCTCACACTACGTGGCCCGGAGAAGTTATGACGCAGCAGATGTCAACCCCCTTTCTCCACACATGTGCACCCCAAAGAAGCGCTGGGCCGTGGGTGTTCTCAGGCCAAGAGCAGTCCTTGTTCTCTGCTGCACCGGCTCTGTGGTTCAAAGGTTCTTTATCTCTGCTCTTTTGGAAGCCTTTCACCCCTGTCCCTATCCCTGGGCTGCAGAAGCAAAGAGGCATAGAGGCCTTTCACCCTGAAGGCATGGGCTTGTTTCACATGGAGAATGTGTCCCTCGCCCCTCCCGTGCTGGAGGCGTGTAAGTTGACACCATTTGTTCTGCCCATGGATATTACAAGTAGGTGTACTCGGTTTGGGCTGCCTGGTGAAACTGTTTTTGCAGTCAGCCAGCCCTCTGAGTACTATTCCTCAAGTTTGATTCCTAGCTAGGTAAACCCGGACTTCGGTGGCTACATGGGAGCAAACGTGTTAAGCTTGTGGAGAAAGCCTTTGACCAATGGCAATCTGCTTGTGCTTGTGGCAGGGATTAGGCAGGAACTCTGCCACTCAGGGTTTTTACCTTCCGATAAGCTGTGCCTTTGGGCTGAAGCAGGCGACGTGTCTGTATCACATCCTGGGAAGTAGGGCCTGAGGGGAGTCTGCCACCTGATTGGCCTCCATTATAGGCAACTGAGAAAATGGGGAAGGCTTACGGAACCCGCTTACAACGAAATGTTTCTATTGAGAAGAGGAGATTTTGCTACTACACGTCAGCAGCTCCTCTCCCTCAGAGTGCTGTTCCTGTGTAGACTAGGGAAAACCACCACGGTTTCCAGGGTTTGATCGGCTCTTTTCCCAGTTGGTATCCTCCGTGAAAGAGCTAGAAGGGCTGATCTCAACCAATCGGCCTGCACACCGTGAGTCCTTGGGGTAGGGCAGTCCTGACTCAATGTGTCTCCTAAAGAACGAAAGCAAAGTTTCCTGCCACAGGAAAGCACAGAGAGGCCTGGTGCTTTCTCTAGGCAATTCAAGTGGGCTGGAAAGGTGAGGCCTAGTCTACATTGTGGAAAAGTTCGCGATTACGGCTATCTTTCTCCCTCTCTCTGTCCCGTACCCTGGGCTCAGCCTTGTGGGAATGCTGATTGGGAGAGTCTGCCTCTCTGCCGGGCTCAGAAGGCTTCTTCCCGTTTGGGCAATTCCGTTTGTGTCTTACTTCGTGGAGGAGGAATGAGGGTGCCCAGAGATTCTCGGACGTGAAATCACTAATGACAGAGCACCTGGAGGAGCTGGTTTCTCGGTGGAAGAAGCCAAAAAGCCAGCATTCCTAAGGTCTCTTTGAGAGCTGCAAGACCCTCTGCCGTCATAGGCCTAAGAATTGGCCATTGTGACGGCATGGCAACACTTGGAATCCTAGGACACTGTGGAAGGGCGACTCGCAAACTGGATGGAAGAAGCTTCCAAGCCCAGTGTTCTTTCATGTACCAAAGAGAACGCAAGTGTCTGAGGCTGGTAGCATTGTTGCTGGAGAGCACTGCCTCCTCGTGGGCCTGTCGGCTACTTTCCTATTTCCGACGCTCTCAGGAAACTCTTCCAAAACGAGGTTGGGACATGCTTAGAGAGAACAGCTGCGAAGTGGATGCACAGAACATTAACCTAGATACCAGCCCAGGGTCCCAAGCATCCATTTTTCTCTGGAGGGTACGTACCCCACGCAGGGATTCAAGCAGGGAGTTTGCCTTGGACAACTTACACAGAAAACTGGGATGAGACGTTGGGTCACTCTGCTTGTGCTCACACTACGTGGCCCGGAGAAGTTATGACGCAGCAGATGTCAACCCCCTTTCTCCACACATGTGCACCCCAAAGAAGCGCTGGGCCGTGGGTGTTCTCAGGCCAAGAGCAGTCCTTGTTCTCTGCTGCACCGGCTCTGTGGTTCAAAGGTTCTTTATCTCTGCTCTTTTGGAAGCCTTTCACCCCTGACCCTATCCCTGGGCTGCAGAAGCAAAGAGGCATAGAGGCCTTTCACCCTGAAGGCATGGGCTTGTTTCACATGGAGAATGTGTCCCTCGCCCCTCCTGTGCTGGAAGCGTATAAGTTGACACCATTTGTTCTGCCCATGGATATTACAAGTAGGTGTACTCGGTTTGGGCTGCCTGGTGAAACTGTTTTTGCAGTCAGCCAGCCCTCTGAGTACTATTCCTCAAGTTTGATTCCTAGCTAGGTAAACCCGGACTTCGGTGGCTACATGGGAGCAAACGTGTTAAGCTTGTGGAGAAAGCCTTTGACCAATGGCAATCTGCTTGTGCTTGTGGCAGGGATTAGGCAGGAACTCTGCCACTCAGGGTTTTTACCTTCCGATAAGCTGTGCCTTTGGGCTGAAGCAGGCGACGTGTCTGTATCACATCCTGGGAAGTAGGGCCTGAGGGGAGTCTGCCACCTGATTGGCCTCCATTATAGGCAACTGAGAAAATGGGGCAAGGCTTACGGAACCCGCTTACAACGAAATGTTTCTATTGAGAAGAGGAGATTTTGCTACTACACGTCAGCAGCTCCTCTCCCTCAGAGTGCTGTTCCTGTGTAGACTAGGGAAAACCACCACGGTTTCCAGGGTTTGATCGGCTCTTTTCCCAGTTGGTATCCTCCGTGAAAGAGCTAGAAGGGCTGATCTCAACCAATCGGCCTGCACACCGTGAGTCCTTGGGGTAGGGCAGTCCTGAGTCAATGTGTCTCCTAAAGAACGAAAGCAAAGTTTCCTGCCACAGGAAAGCACAGAGAGGCCTGGTGCTTTCTCTAGGCAATTCAAGTGGGCTGGAAAGGTGAGGCCTAGTCTACATTGTGGAAAAGTTCGCGATTACGGCTATCTTTCTCCCTCTCTCTGTCCCGTACCCTGGGCTCAGCCTTGTGGGAATGCTGATTGGGAGAGTCTGCCTCTCTGCCGGGCTCAGAAGGCTTCTTCCCGTTTGGGCAATTCCGTTTGTGTCTTACTTCGTGGAGGAGGAATGAGGGTGCCGAGAGATTCTCGGACGTGAAATCACTAATGACGGAGCACCTGGAGGATCTGGTTTCTCGGTGGAAGAAGCCAAAAAGCCAGCATTCCTAAGGTCTCTTTGAGAGCTGCCAGACACTCTGCCGTCATAGGCCTAAGAATTGGCCATTGTGACGGCATGGCAACACTTGGAATCCTAGGACACTGTGGAAGGGCGACTCGCAAACTGGATGGAAGAAGCTTCCAAGCCCAGTGTTCTTTCATCTACCAAAGAGAACGCAAGTGTCTGAGGCTGGTAGCATTGTTGCTGGAGAGCACTGCCTCCTCGTGGGCCTGTCGGCTACTTTCCTATTTCCGACGCTCTCAGGAAACTCTTCCAAAACGAGGTTGGGACATGCTTAGAGAGAACAGCTGCGAAGTGGATGCACAGAACATTAATCTAGATACCAGCCCAGGGTCCCAAGCATCCATTTTTCTCTGGAGGGTACGTACCCCACGCAGGGATTCAAGCAGGGAGTTTGCCTTGGACAACTTACACAGAAAACTGGGATGAGACGTTGGGTCACTCTGCTTGTGCTCACACTACGTGGCCCGGAGAAGTTATGACGCAGCAGATGTCAACCCCCTTTCTCCACACATGTGCACCCCAAAGAAGCGCTGGGCCGTGGGTGTTCTCAGGCCAAGAGCAGTCCTTGTTCTCTGCTGCACCGGCTCTGTGGTTCAAAGGTTCTTTATCTCTGCTCTTTTGGAAGCCTTTCACCCCTGACCCTATCCCTGGGCTGCAGAAGCAAAGAGGCATAGAGGCCTTTCACCCTGAAGGCATGGGCTTGTTTCACATGGAGAATGTGTCCCTCGCCCCTCCCGTGCTGGAGGCGTGTAAGTTGACACCATTTGTTCTGCCCATGGATATTACAAGTAGGTGTACTCGGTTTGGGCTGCCTGGTGAAACTGTTTTTGCAGTCAGCCAGCCCTCTGAGTACTATTCCTCAAGTTTGATTCCTAGCTAGGTAAACCCGGACTTCGGTGGCTACATGGGAGCAAACGTGTTAAGCTTGTGGAGAAAGCCTTTGACCAATGGCAATCTGCTTGTGCTTGTGGCAGGGATTAGGCAGGAACTCTGCCACTCAGGGTTTTTACCTTCCGATAAGCTGTGCCTTTGGGCTGAAGCAGGCGACGTGTCTGTATCACATCCTGGGAAGTAGGGCCTGAGGGGAGTCTGCCACCTGATTGGCCTCCATTATAGGCAACTGAGAAAATGGGGCAAGGCTTACGGAACCCGCTTACAACGAAATGTTTCTATTGAGAAGAGGAGATTTTGCTACTACACGTCAGCAGCTCCTCTCCCTCAGAGTGCTGTTCCTGTGTAGACTAGGGAAAACCACCACGGTTTCCAGGGTTTGATCGGCTCTTTTCCCAGTTGGTATCCTCCGTGAAAGAGCTAGAAGGGCTGATCTCAACCAATCGGCCTGCACACCGTGAGTCCTGGGGGTAGGGCAGTCCTGAGTCAATGTGTCTCCTAAAGAACGAAAGCAAAGTTTCCTGCCACAGGAAAGCACAGAGAGGCCTGGTGCTTTCTCTAGGCAATTCAAGTGGGCTGGAAAGGTGAGGCCTAGTCTACATTGTGGAAAAGTTCGCGATTACGGCTATCTTTCTCCCTCTCTCTGTCCCGTACCCTGGGCTCAGCCTTGTGGGAATGCTGATTGGGAGAGTCTGCCTCTCTGCCGGGCTCAGAAGGCTTCTTCCCGTTTGGGCAATTCCGTTTGTGTCTTACTTCGTGGAGGAGGAATGAGGGTGCCCAGAGATTCTCTGACGTGAAATCACTAATGACAGAGCACCTGGAGGAGCTGGTTTCTCAGTGGAAGAAGCCAAAAAGCCAGCATTCCTAAGGTCTCTTTGAGAGCTGCCAGACACTCTGCCGTCATAGGCCTAAGAATTGACCATTGTGACGGCATGGCAACACTTGGAATCCTAGGACACTGTGGAAGGGCGACTCGCAAACTGGATGGAAGAAGCTTCCAAGCCCAGTGTTCTTTCATGTACCAAAGAGAACGCAAGTGTCTGAGGCTGGTAGCATTGTTGCTGGAGAGCACTGCCTCCTCGTGGGCCTGTCGGCTACTTTCCTATTTCCGACGCTCTCAGGAAACTCTTCCAAAACGAGGTTGGGACATGCTTAGAGAGAACAGCTGCGAAGTGGATGCACAGAACATTAACCTAGATAACAGCCCAGGCTCCCAAGCATCCATTTTTCTCTGGAGGGTACGTACCCCACGCAGGGATTCAAGCAGGGAGTTTGCCTTGGACAACTTACACAGAAAACTGGGATGAGACGTTGGGTCACTCTGCTTGTGCTCACACTACGTGGCCCGGAGAAGTTATGACGCAGCAGATGTCAACCCCCTTTCTCCACACATGTGCACCCCAAAGAAGCGCTGGGCCGTGGGTGTTCTCAGGCCAAGAGCAGTCCTTGTTCTCTGCTGCACCGGCTCTGTGGTTCAAAGGTTCTTTATCTCTGCTCTTTTGGAAGCCTTTCACCCCTGACCCTATCCCTGGGCTGCAGAAGCAAAGAGGCATAGAGGCCTTTCACCCTGAAGGCATGGGCTTGTTTCACATGGAGAATGTGTCCCTCGCCCCTCCTGTGCTGGAGGCGTGTAAGTTGACACAATTTGTTCTGCCCATGGATATTACAAGTAGGTGTACTCGGTTTGGGCTGCCTGGTGAAACTGTTTTTGCAGTCAGCCAGCCCTCTGAGTACTATTCCTCAAGTTTGATTCCTAGCTAGGTAAACCCGGACTTCGGTGGCTACATGGGAGCAAACGTGTTAAGCTTGTGGAGAAAGCCTTTGACCAATGGCAATCTGCTTGTGCTTGTGGCAGGGATTAGGCAGGAACTCTGCCACTCAGGGTTTTTACCTTCCGATAAGCTGTGCCTTTGGGCTGAAGCAGGCGACGTGTCTGTATCACATCCTGGGAAGTAGGGCCTGAGGGGAGTCTGCCACCTGATTGGCCTCCATTATAGGCAACTGAGAAAATGGGGCAAGGCTTACGGAACCCGCTTACAACGAAATGTTTCTATTGAGAAGAGGAGATTTTGCTACTACACGTCAGCAGCTCCTCTCCCTCCGAGTGCTGTTCCTGTGTAGACTAGGGAAAACCACCACGGTTTCCAGGGTTTGATCGGCTCTTTTCCCAGTTGGTATCCTCCGTGAAAGAGCTAGAAGGGCTGATCTCAACCAATCGGCCTGCACACCGTGAGTCCTTGGGGTAGGGCAGTCCTGAGTCAATGTGTCTCCTAAAGAACGAAAGCAAAGTTTCCTGCCACAGGAAAGCACAGAGAGGCCTGGTGCTTTCTGTAGGCAATTCAAGTGGGCTGGAAAGGTGAGGCCTAGTCTACATTGTGGAAAAGTTCGCGATTACGGCTATCTTTCTCCCTCTCTCTGCCCCGTACCCTGGGCTCAGCCTTGTGGGAATGCTGATTGGGAGAGTCTGCCTCTCTGCCGGGCTCAGAAGGCTTCTTCCCGTTTGGGCAATTCCGTTTGTGTCTTACTTCGTGGAGGAGGAATGAGGGTGCCCAGAGATTCTCTGACGTGAAATCACTAATGACAGAGCACCTGGAGGAGCTGGTTTCTCGGTGGAAGAAGCCAAATAGCCAGCATTCCTAAGGTCTCTTTGAGAGCTGCCAGACACTCTGCCGTCATAGGCCTAAGAATTGGCCATTGTGACAGCATGGCAACACTTGGAATCCTAGGACACTGTGGAAGGGCGACTCGCAAACTGGATGGAAGAAGCTTCCAAGCCCAGTGTTCTTTCATGTACCAAAGAGAACGCAAGTGTCTGAGGCTGGTAGCATTGTTGCTGGAGAGCACTGCCTCCTCGTGGGCCTGTCGGCTACTTTCCTATTTCCGACGCTCTCAGGAAACTCTTCCAAAACGAGGTTGGGACATGCTTAGAGAGAACAGCTGCGAAGTGGATGCACAGAACATTAACCTAGATACCAGCCCAGGGTCCCAAGCATCCATTTTTCTCTGGAGGGTACGTACCCCACGCAGGCATTCAAGCTGGGAGTTTGCCTTGGACAACTTACACAGAAAACTGGGATGAGACGTTGGGTCACTCTGCTTGTGCTCACACTACGTGGCCCGGAGAAGTTATGACGCAGCAGATATCAACCCCCTTTCTCCACACATGTGCACTCCAAAGTAGCGCTGGGCCGTGGGTGTTCTCAGGCCAAGAGCAGTCCTTGTTCTCGGCTGTACCGGCTCTGTGGTTCAAAGGTTCCTTATCTCTGCTCTTTTGGAAGCCTTTCACCCCTGACCCTATCCCTGGGCTGCAGAACCAAAGAGGCATAGAGGCCTTTCACCCTGAAGGCATGGGCTTGTTTCACATGGAGAATGTGGCCGTCGCCCCTCCCGTGCTGGAGGCGTGTAAGTTGACACCATTTGTTCTGCCCATGGATATTACAAGTAGGTGTACTCGGTTTGGGCTGCCTGGTGAAACTGTTTTTGCAGTCAGCCAGCCCTCTGAGTACTATTCCTCAAGTTTGATTCCTAGCTAGGTAAACCCGGACTTCGGTGGCTACATGGGAGCAAACGTGTTAAGCTTGTGGAGAAAGCCTTTGACCAATGGCAATCTGCTTGTGCTTGTGGCAGGGATTAGGCAGGAACTCTGCCACTCAGGGTTTTTACCTTCCGATAAGCTGTGCCTTTGGGCTGAAGCAGGCGACGTGTCTGTATCACATCCTGGGAAGTAGGGCCTGAGGGGAGTCTGCCACCTGATTGGCCTCCATTATAGGCAACTGAGAAAATGGGGCAAGGCTTACGGAACCCGCTTACAACGAAATGTTTCTATTGAGAAGAGGAGATTTTGCTACTACACGTCAGCAGCTCCTCTCCCTCAGAGTGCTGTTCCTGTGTAGACTAGGGAAAACCACCACGGTTTCCAGGGTTTGATCGGCTCTTTTCCCAGTTGGTATCCTCCGTGAAAGAGCTAGAAGGGCTGATCTCAACCAATCGGCCTGCACACCGTGAGTCCTTGGGGTAGGGCAGTCCTGAGTCAATGTGTCTCCTAAAGAACGAAAGCAAAGTTTCCTGCCACAGGAAAGCACAGAGAGGCCTGGTGCTTTCTCTAGGCAATTCAAGTGGGCTGGAAAGTTGAGGCCTAGTCTACATTGTGGAAAAGTTCGCGATTACGGCTATCTTTCTCCCTCTCTCTGTCCCGTACCCTGGGCTCAGCCTTGTGGGAATGCTGATTGGGAGAGTCTGCCTCTCTGCCGGGCTCAGAAGGCTTCTTCCCGTTTGGGCAATTCCGTTTGTGTCTTACTTCGTGGAGGAGGAATGAGGGTGCCCAGAGATTCTCGGACGTGAAATCACTAATGACAGAGCACCTGGAGGAGCAGGTTTCTCGGTGGAAGAAGCCAAAAAGCCAGCATTCCTAAGGTCTCTTTGAGAGCTGCCAGACACTCTGCCGTCATAGGCCTAAGAATTGGCCATTGTGACGGCATGGCAACACTTGGAATCCTAGGACACTGTGGAAGGGCGACTCGCAAACTGGATGGAAGAAGCTTCCAAGCCCAGTGTTCTTTCATCTACCAAAGAGAACGCAAGTGTCTGAGGCTGGTAGCATTGTTGCTGGAGAGCACTGCCTCCTCGTGGGCCTGTCGGCTACTTTCCTATTTCCGACGCTCTCAGGAAACTCTTCCAAAACGAGGTTGGGACATGCTTAGAGAGAACAGCTGCGAAGTGGATGCACAGAACATTAATCTAGATACCAGCCCAGGGTCCCAAGCATCCATTTTTCTCTGGAGGGTACGTACCCCACGCAGGGATTCAAGCAGGGAGTTTGCCTTGGACAACTTACACAGAAAACTGGGATGAGACGTTGGGTCACTCTGCTTGTGCTCACACTACGTGGCCCGGAGAAGTTATGACGCAGCAGATGTCAACCCCCTTTCTCCACACATGTGCACCCCAAAGAAGCGCTGGGCCGTGGGTGTTCTCAGGCCAAGAGCAGTCCTTGTTCTCTGCTGCACCGGCTCTGTGGTTCAAAGGTTCTTTATCTCTGCTCTTTTGGAAGCCTTTCACCCCTGACCCTATCCCTGGGCTGCAGAAGCAAAGAGGCATAGAGGCCTTTCACCCTGAAGGCATGGGCTTGTTTCACATGGAGAATGTGTCCCTCGCCCCTCCCGTGCTGGAGGCGTGTAAGTTGACACCATTTGTTCTGCCCATGGATATTACAAGTAGGTGTACTCGGTTTGGGCTGCCTGGTGAAACTGTTTTTGCAGTCAGCCAGCCCTCTGAGTACTATTCCTCAAGTTTGATTCCTAGCTAGGTAAACCCGGACTTCGGTGGCTACATGGGAGCAAACGTGTTAAGCTTGTGGAGAAAGCCTTTGACCAATGGCAATCTGCTTGTGCTTGTGGCAGGGATTAGGCAGGAACTCTGCCACTCAGGGTTTTTACCTTCCGATAAGCTGTGCCTTTGGGCTGAAGCAGGCGACGTGTCTGTATCACATCCTGGGAAGTAGGGCCTGAGGGGAGTCTGCCACCTGATTGGCCTCCATTATAGGCAACTGAGAAAATGGGGCAAGGCTTACGGAACCCGCTTACAACGAAATGTTTCTATTGAGAAGAGGAGATTTTGCTACTACACGTCAGCAGCTCCTCTCCCTCAGAGTGCTGTTCCTGTGTAGACTAGGGAAAACCACCACGGTTTCCAGGGTTTGATCGGCTCTTTTCCCAGTTGGTATCCTCCGTGAAAGAGCTAGAAGGGCTGATCTCAACCAATCGGCCTGCACACCGTGAGTCCTTGGGGTAGGGCAGTCCTGAGTCAATGTGTCTCCTAAAGAACGAAAGCAAAGTTTCCTGCCACAGGAAAGCACAGAGAGGCCTGGTGCTTTCTCTAGGCAATTCAAGTGGGCTGGAAAGGTGAGGCCTAGTCTACATTGTGGAAAAGTTCGCGATTACGGCTATCTTTCTCCCTCTCTCTGTCCCGTACCCTGGGCTCAGCCTTGTGGGAATGCTGATTGGGAGAGTCTGCCTCTCTGCCGGGCTCAGAAGGCTTCTTCCCGTTTGGGCAATTCCGTTTGTGTCTTACTTCGTGGAGGAGGAATGAGGGTGCCGAGAGATTCTCGGACGTGAAATCACTAATGACAGAGCACCTGGAGGAGCTGGTTTCTCGGTGGAAGAAGCCAAAAAGCCAGCATTCCTAAGGTCTCTTTGAGAGCTGCCAGACACTCTGCCGTCATAGGCCTAAGAATTGGCCATTGTGACGGCATGGCAACACTTGGAATCCTAGGACACTGTGGAAGGGCGACTCGCAAACTGGATGGAAGAAGCTTCCAAGCCCAGTGTTCTTTCATCTACCAAAGAGAACGCAAGTGTCTGAGGCTGGTAGCATTGTTGCTGGAGAGCACTGCCTCCTCGTGGGCCTGTCGGCTACTTTCCTATTTCCGACGCTCTCAGGAAACTCTTCCTAAACGAGGTTGGGACATGCTTAGAGAGAACAGCTGCGAAGTGGATGCACAGAACATTAATCTAGATACCAGCCCAGGGTCCCAAGCATCCATTTTTCTCTGGAGGGTACGTACCCCACGCAGGGATTCAAGCAGGGAGTTTGCCTTGGACAACTTACACAGAAAACTGGGATGAGACGTTGGGTCACTCTGCTTGTGCTCACACTACGTGGCCGGGAGAAGTTATGACGCAGCAGATGTCAACCCCCTTTCTCCACACATGTGCACCCCAAAGAAGCGCTGGGCCGTGGGTGTTCTCAGGCCAAGAGCAGTCCTTGTTCTCTGCTGCACCGGCTCTGTGGTTCAAAGGTTCTTTATCTCTGCTCTTTTGGAAGCCTTTCACCCCTGACCCTATCCCTGGGCTGCAGAAGCAAAGAGGCATAGAGGCCTTTCACCCTGAAGGCATGGGCTTGTTTCACATGGAGAATGTGTCCCTCGCCCCTCCCGTGCTGGAGGCGTGTAAGTTGACACCATTTGTTCTGCCCATGGATATTACAAGTAGGTGTACTCGGTTTGGGCTGCCTGGTGAAACTGTTTTTGCAGTCAGCCAGCCCTCTGAGTACTATTCCTCAAGTTTGATTCCTAGCTAGGTAAACCCGGACTTCGGTGGCTACATGGGAGCAAACGTGTTAAGCTTGTGGAGAAAGCCTTTGACCAATGGCAATCTGCTTGTGCTTGTGGCAGGGATTAGGCAGGAACTCTGCCACTCAGGGTTTTTACCTTCCGATAAGCTGTGCCTTTGGGCTGAAGCAGGCGACGTGTCTGTATCACATCCTGGGAAGTAGGGCCTGAGGGGAGTCTGCCACCTGATTGGCCTCCATTATAGGCAACTGAGAAAATGGGGCAAGGCTTACGGAACCCGCTTACAACGAAATGTTTCTATTGAGAAGAGGAGATTTTGCTACTACACGTCAGCAGCTCCTCTCCCTCAGAGTGCTGTTCCTGTGTAGACTAGGGAAAACCACCACGGTTTCCAGGGTTTGATCGGCTCTTTTCCCAGTTGGTATCCTCCGTGAAAGAGCTAGAAGGGCTGATCTCAACCAATCGGCCTGCACACCGTGAGTCCTTGGGGTAGGGCAGTCCTGAGTCAATGTGTCTCCTAAAGAACGAAAGCAAAGTTTCCTGCCACAGGAAAGCACAGAGAGGCCTGGTGCTTTCTGTAGGCAATTCAAGTGGGCTGGAAAGGTGAGGCCTAGTCTACATTGTGGAAAAGTTCGCGATTACGGCTATCTTTCTCCCTCTCTCTGCCCCGTACCCTGGGCTCAGCCTTGTGGGAATGCTGATTGGGAGAGTCTGCCTCTCTGCCGGGCTCAGAAGGCTTCTTCCCGTTTGGGCAATTCCGTTTGTGTCTTACTTCGTGGAGGAGGAATGAGGGTGCCCAGAGATTCTCTGACGTGAAATCACTAATGACAGAGCACCTGGAGGAGCTGGTTTCTCGGTGGAAGAAGCCAAATAGCCAGCATTCCTAAGGTCTCTTTGAGAGCTGCCAGACACTCTGCCGTCATAGGCCTAAGAATTGGCCATTGTGACAGCATGGCAACACTTGGAATCCTAGGACACTGTGGAAGGGCGACTCGCAAACTGGATGGAAGAAGCTTCCAAGCCCAGTGTTCTTTCATGTACCAAAGAGAACGCAAGTGTCTGAGGCTGGTAGCATTGTTGCTGGAGAGCACTGCCTCCTCGTGGGCCTGTCGGCTACTTTCCTATTTCCGACGCTCTCAGGAAACTCTTCCAAAACGAGGTTGGGACCTGCTTAGAGAGAACAGCTGCGAAGTGGATGCACAGAACATTAACCTAGATACCAGCCCAGGGTCCCAAGCATCCATTTTTCTCTGGAGGGTACGTACCCCACGCAGGCATTCAAGCTGGGAGTTTGCCTTGGACAACTTACACAGAAAACTGGGATGAGACGTTGGGTCACTCTGCTTGTGCTCACACTACGTGGCCCGGAGAAGTTATGACGCAGCAGATATCAACCCCCTTTCTCCACACATGTGCACTCCAAAGTAGCGCTGGGCCGTGGGTGTTCTCAGGCCAAGAGCAGTCCTTGTTCTCGGCTGTACCGGCTCTGTGGTTCAAAGGTTCCTTATCTCTGCTCTTTTGGAAGCCTTTCACCCCTGACCCTATCCCTGGGCTGCAGAAGCAAAGAGGCATAGAGGCCTTTCACCCTGAAGGCATGGGCTTGTTTCACATGGAGAATGTGGCCGTCGCCCCTCCCGTGCTGGAGGCGTGTAAGTTGACACCATTTGTTCTGCCCATGGATATTACAAGTAGGTGTACTCGGTTTGGGCTGCCTGGTGAAACTGTTTTTGCAGTCAGCCAGCCCTCTGAGTACTATTCCTCAAGTTTGATTCCTAGCTAGGTAAACCCGGACTTCGGTGGCTACATGGGAGCAAACGTGTTAAGCTTGTGGAGAAAGCCTTTGACCAATGGCAATCTGCTTGTGCTTGTGGCAGGGATTAGGCAGGAACTCTGCCACTCAGGGTTTTTACCTTCCGATAAGCTGTGCCTTTGGGCTGAAGCAGGCGACGTGTCTGTATCACATCCTGGGAAGTAGGGCCTGAGGGGAGTCTGCCACCTGATTGGCCTCCATTATAGGCAACTGAGAAAATGGGGCAAGGCTTACGGAACCCGCTTACAACGAAATGTTTCTATTGAGAAGAGGAGATTTTGCTACTACACGTCAGCAGCTCCTCTCCCTCAGAGTGCTGTTCCTGTGTAGACTAGGGAAAACCACCACGGTTTCCAGGGTTTGATCGGCTCTTTTCCCAGTTGGTATCCTCCGTGAAAGAGCTAGAAGGGCTGATCTCAACCAATCGGCCTGCACACCGTGAGTCCTTGGGGTAGGGCAGTCCTGAGTCAATGTGTCTCCTAAAGAACGAAAGCAAAGTTTCCTGCCACAGGAAAGCACAGAGAGGCCTGGTGCTTTCTCTAGGCAATTCAAGTGGGCTGGAAAGTTGAGGCCTAGTCTACATTGTGGAAAAGTTCGCGATTACGGCTATCTTTCTCCCTCTCTCTGTCCCGTACCCTGGGCTCAGCCTTGTGGGAATGCTGATTGGGAGAGTCTGCCTCTCTGCCGGGCTCAGAAGGCTTCTTCCCGTTTGGGCAATTCCGTTTGTGTCTTACTTCGTGGAGGAGGAATGAGGGTGCCCAGAGATTCTCGGACGTGAAATCACTAATGACAGAGCACCTGGAGGAGCAGGTTTCTCGGTGGAAGAAGCCAAAAAGCCAGCATTCCTAAGGTCTCTTTGAGAGCTGCCAGACACTCTGCCGTCATAGGCCTAAGAATTGGCCATTGTGACGGCATGGCAACACTTGGAATCCTAGGACACTGTGGAAGGGCGACTCGCAAACTGGATGGAAGAAGCTTCCAAGCCCAGTGTTCTTTCATCTACCAAAGAGAACGCAAGTGTCTGAGGCTGGTAGCATTGTTGCTGGAGAGCACTGCCTCCTCGTGGGCCTGTCGGCTACTTTCCTATTTCCGACGCTCTCAGGAAACTCTTCCAAAACGAGGTTGGGACATGCTTAGAGAGAACAGCTGCGAAGTGGATGCACAGAACATTAATCTAGATACCAGCCCAGGGTCCCAAGCATCCATTTTTCTCTGGAGGGTACGTACCCCACGCAGGGATTCAAGCAGGGAGTTTGCCTTGGACAACTTACACAGAAAACTGGGATGAGACGTTGGGTCACTCTGCTTGTGCTCACACTACGTGGCCCGGAGAAGTTATGACGCAGCAGATGTCAACCCCCTTTCTCCACACATGTGCACCCCAAAGAAGCGCTGGGCCGTGGGTGTTCTCAGGCCAAGAGCAGTCCTTGTTCTCTGCTGCACCGGCTCTGTGGTTCAAAGGTTCTTTATCTCTGCTCTTTTGGAAGCCTTTCACCCCTGACCCTATCCCTGGGCTGCAGAAGCAAAGAGGCATAGAGGCCTTTCACCCTGAAGGCATGGGCTTGTTTCACATGGAGAATGTGTCCCTCGCCCCTCCCGTGCTGGAGGCGTGTAAGTTGACACCATTTGTTCTGCCCATGGATATTACAAGTAGGTGTACTCGGTTTGGGCTGCCTGGTGAAACTGTTTTTGCAGTCAGCCAGCCCTCTGAGTACTATTCCTCAAGTTTGATTCCTAGCTAGGTAAACCCGGACTTCGGTGGCTACATGGGAGCAAACGTGTTAAGCTTGTGGAGAAAGCCTTTGACCAATGGCAATCTGCTTGTGCTTGTGGCAGGGATTAGGCAGGAACTCTGCCACTCAGGGTTTTTACCTTCCGATAAGCTGTGCCTTTGGGCTGAAGCAGGCGACGTGTCTGTATCACATCCTGGGAAGTAGGGCCTGAGGGGAGTCTGCCACCTGATTGGCCTCCATTATAGGCAACTGAGAAAATGGGGCAAGGCTTACGGAACCCGCTTACAACGAAATGTTTCTATTGAGAAGAGGAGATTTTGCTACTACACGTCAGCAGCTCCTCTCCCTCAGAGTGCTGTTCCTGTGTAGACTAGGGAAAACCACCACGGTTTCCAGGGTTTGATCGGCTCTTTTCCCAGTTGGTATCCTCCGTGAAAGAGCTAGAAGGGCTGATCTCAACCAATCGGCCTGCACACCGTGAGTCCTTGGGGTAGGGCAGTCCTGAGTCAATGTGTCTCCTAAAGAACGAAAGCAAAGTTTCCTGCCACAGGAAAGCACAGAGAGGCCTGGTGCTTTCTGTAGGCAATTCAAGTGGGCTGGAAAGGTGAGGCCTAGTCTACATTGTGGAAAAGTTCGCGATTACGGCTATCTTTCTCCCTCTCTCTGTCCCGTACCCTGGGCTCAGCCTTGTGGGAATGCTGATTGGGAGAGTCTGCCTCTCTGCCGGGCTCAGAAGGCTTCTTCCCGTTTGGGCAATTCCGTTTGTGTCTTACTTCGTGGAGGAGGAATGAGGGTGCCGAGAGATTCTCGGACGTGAAATCACTAATGACGGAGCACCTGGAGGAGCTGGTTTCTCGGTGGAAGAAGCCAAAAAGCCAGCATTCCTAAGGTCTCTTTGAGAGCTGCCAGACACTCTGCCGTCATAGGCCTAAGAATTGGCCATTGTGACGGCATGGCAACACTTGGAATCCTAGGACACTGTGGAAGGGCGACTCGCAAACTGGATGGAAGAAGCTTCCAAGCCCAGTGTTCTTTCATCTACCAAAGAGAACGCAAGTGTCTGAGGCTGGTAGCATTGTTGCTGGAGAGCACTGCCTCCTCGTGGGCCTGTCGGCTACTTTCCTATTTCCGACGCTCTCAGGAAACTCTTCCTAAACGAGGTTGGGACATGCTTAGAGAGAACAGCTGCGAAGTGGATGCACAGAACATTAATCTAGATACCAGCCCAGGGTCCCAAGCATCCATTTTTCTCTGGAGGGTACGTACCCCACGCAGGGATTCAAGCAGGGAGTTTGCCTTGGACAACTTACACAGAAAACTGGGATGAGACGTTGGGTCACTCTGCTTGTGCTCACACTACGTGGCCGGGAGAAGTTATGACGCAGCAGATGTCAACCCCCTTTCTCCACACATGTGCACCCCAAAGAAGCGCTGGGCCGTGGGTGTTCTCAGGCCAAGAGCAGTCCTTGTTCTCTGCTGCACCGGCTCTGTGGTTCAAAGGTTCTTTATCTCTGCTCTTTTGGAAGCCTTTCACCCCTGACCCTATCCCTGGGCTGCAGAAGCAAAGAGGCATAGAGGCCTTTCACCCTGAAGGCATGGGCTTGTTTCACATGGAGAATGTGTCCCTCGCCCCTCCCGTGCTGGAGGCGTGTAAGTTGACACCATTTGTTCTGCCCATGGATATTACAAGTAGGTGTACTCGGTTTGGGCTGCCTGGTGAAACTGTTTTTGCAGTCAGCCAGCCCTCTGAGTACTATTCCTCAAGTTTGATTCCTAGCTAGGTAAACCCGGACTTCGGTGGCTACATGGGAGCAAACGTGTTAAGCTTGTGGAGAAAGCCTTTGACCAATGGCAATCTGCTTGTGCTTGTGGCAGGGATTAGGCAGGAACTCTGCCACTCAGGGTTTTTACCTTCCGATAAGCTGTGCCTTTGGGCTGAAGCAGGCGACGTGTCTGTATCACATCCTGGGAAGTAGGGCCTGAGGGGAGTCTGCCACCTGATTGGCCTCCATTATAGGCAACTGAGAAAATGGGGCAAGGCTTACGGAACCCGCTTACAACGAAATGTTTCTATTGAGAAGAGGAGATTTTGCTACTACACGTCAGCAGCTCCTCTCCCTCAGAGTGCTGTTCCTGTGTAGACTAGGGAAAACCACCACGGTTTCCAGGGTTTGATCGGCTCTTTTCCCAGTTGGTATCCTCCGTGAAAGAGCTAGAAGGGCTGATCTCAACCAATCGGCCTGCACACCGTGAGTCCTTGGGGTAGGGCAGTCCTGAGTCAATGTGTCTCCTAAAGAACGAAAGCAAAGTTTCCTGCCACAGGAAAGCACAGAGAGGCCTGGTGCTTTCTCTAGGCAATTCAAGTGGGCTGGAAAGTTGAGGCCTAGTCTACATTGTGGAAAAGTTCGCGATTACGGCTATCTTTCTCCCTCTCTCTGTCCCGTACCCTGGGCTCAGCCTTGTGAGAATGCTGATTGGGAGAGTCTGCCTCTCTGCCGGGCTCAGAAGGCTTCTTCCCGTTTGGGCAATTCCGTTTGTGTCTTACTTCGTGGAGGAGGAATGAGGGTGCCCAGAGATTCTCGGACGTGAAATCACTAATGACAGAGCACCTGGAGGAGCAGGTTTCTCGGTGGAAGAAGCCAAAAAGCCAGCATTCCTAAGGTCTCTTTGAGAGCTGCCAGACACTCTGCCGTCATAGGCCTAAGAATTGGCCATTGTGACGGCATGGCAACACTTGGAATCCTAGGACACTGTGGAAGGGCGACTCGCAAACTGGATGGAAGAAGCTTCCAAGCCCAGTGTTCTTTCATCTACCAAAGAGAACGCAAGTGTCTGAGGCTGGTAGCATTGTTGCTGGAGAGCACTGCCTCCTCGTGGGCCTGTCGGCTACTTTCCTATTTCCGACGCTCTCAGGAAACTCTTCCAAAACGAGGTTGGGACATGCTTAGAGAGAACAGCTGCGAAGTGGATGCACAGAACATTAATCTAGATACCAGCCCAGGGTCCCAAGCATCCATTTTTCTCTGGAGGGTACGTACCCCACGCAGGGATTCAAGCAGGGAGTTTGCCTTGGACAACTTACACAGAAAACTGGGATGAGACGTTGGGTCACTCTGCTTGTGCTCACACTACGTGGCCCGGAGAAGTTATGACGCAGCAGATGTCAACCCCCTTTCTCCACACATGTGCACCCCAAAGAAGCGCTGGGCCGTGGGTGTTCTCAGGCCAAGAGCAGTCCTTGTTCTCTGCTGCACCGGCTCTGTGGTTCAAAGGTTCTTTATCTCTGCTCTTTTGGAAGCCTTTCACCCCTGACCCTATCCCTGGGCTGCAGAAGCAAAGAGGCATAGAGGCCTTTCACCCTGAAGGCATGGGCTTGTTTCACATGGAGAATGTGTCCCTCGCCCCTCCCGTGCTGGAGGCGTGTAAGTTGACACCATTTGTTCTGCCCATGGATATTACAAGTAGGTGTACTCGGTTTGGGCTGCCTGGTGAAACTGTTTTTGCAGTCAGCCAGCCCTCTGAGTACTATTCCTCAAGTTTGATTCCTAGCTAGGTAAACCCGGACTTCGGTGGCTACATGGGAGCAAACGTGTTAAGCTTGTGGAGAAAGCCTTTGACCAATGGCAATCTGCTTGTGCTTGTGGCAGGGATTAGGCAGGAACTCTGCCACTCAGGGTTTTTACCTTCCGATAAGCTGTGCCTTTGGGCTGAAGCAGGCGACGTGTCTGTATCACATCCTGGGAAGTAGGGCCTGAGGGGAGTCTGCCACCTGATTGGCCTCCATTATAGGCAACTGAGAAAATGGGGCAAGGCTTACGGAACCCGCTTACAACGAAATGTTTCTATTGAGAAGAGGAGATTTTGCTACTACACGTCAGCAGCTCCTCTCCCTCAGAGTGCTGTTCCTGTGTAGACTAGGGAAAACCACCACGGTTTCCAGGGTTTGATCGGCTCTTTTCCCAGTTGGTATCCTCCGTGAAAGAGCTAGAAGGGCTGATCTCAACCAATCGGCCTGCACACCGTGAGTCCTTGGGGTAGGGCAGTCCTGAGTCAATGTGTCTCCTAAAGAACGAAAGCAAAGTTTCCTGCCACAGGAAAGCACAGAGAGGCCTGGTGCTTTCTCTAGGCAATTCAAGTGGGCTGGAAAGGTGAGGCCTAGTCTACATTGTGGAAAAGTTCGCGATTACGGCTATCTTTCTCCCTCTCTCTGTCCCGTACCCTGGGCTCAGCCTTGTGGGAATGCTGATTGGGAGAGTCTGCCTCTCTGCCGGGCTCAGAAGGCTTCTTCCCGTTTGGGCAATTCCGTTTGTGTCTTACTTCGTGGAGGAGGAATGAGGGTGCCCAGAGATTCTCTGACGTGAAATCACTAATGACAGAGCACCTGGAGGAGCTGGTTTCTCAGTGGAAGAAGCCAAAAAGCCAGCATTCCTAAGGTCTCTTTGAGAGCTGCCAGACACTCTGCCGTCATAGGCCTAAGAATTGGCCATTGTTACGGCATGGCAACACTTGGAATCCTAGGACACTGTGGAAGGGCGACTCGCAAACTGGATGGAAGAAGCTTCCAAGCCCAGTGTTCTTTCATGTACCAAAGAGAACGCAAGTGTCTGAGGCTGGTAGCATTGTTGCTGGAGAGCACTGCCTCCTCGTGGGCCTGTCGGCTACTTTCCTATTTCCGACGCTCTCAGGAAACTCTTCCAAAACGAGGTTGGGACATCCTTAGAGAGAACAGCTGCGAAGTGGATGCACAGAACATTAACCTAGATAACAGCCCAGGCTCCCAAGCATCCATTTTTCTCTGGAGGGTACGTACCCCACGCAGGGATTCAAGCAGGGAGTTTGCCTTGGACAACTTACACAGAAAACTGGGATGAGACGTTGGGTCACTCTGCTTGTGCTCACACTACGTGGCCCGGAGAAGTTATGACGCAGCAGATGTCAACCCCCTTTCTCCACACATGTGCACCCCAAAGAAGCGCTGGGCCGTGGGTGTTCTCAGGCCAAGAGCAGTCCTTGTTCTCTGCTGCACCGGCTCTGTGGTTCAAAGGTTCTTTATCTCTGCTCTTTTGGAAGCCTTTCACCCCTGACCCTATCCCTGGGCTGCAGAAGCAAAGAGGCATAGAGGCCTTTCACCCTGAAGGCATGGGCTTGTTTCACATGGAGAATGTGTCCCTCGCCCCTCCTGTGCTGGAGGCGTGTAAGTTGACACAATTTGTTCTGCCCATGGATATTACAAGTAGGTGTACTCGGTTTGGGCTGCCTGGTGAAACTGTTTTTGCAGTCAGCCAGCCCTCTGAGTACTATTCCTCAAGTTTGATTCCTAGCTAGGTAAACCCGGACTTCGGTGGCTACATGGGAGCAAACGTGTTAAGCTTGTGGAGAAAGCCTTTGACCAATGGCAATCTGCTTGTGCTTGTGGCAGGGATTAGGCAGGAACTCTGCCACTCAGGGTTTTTACCTTCCGATAAGCTGTGCCTTTGGGCTGAAGCAGGCGACGTGTCTGTATCACATCCTGGGAAGTAGGGCCTGAGGGGAGTCTGCCACCTGATTGGCCTCCATTATAGGCAACTGAGAAAATGGGGCAAGGCTTACGGAACCCGCTTACAACGAAATGTTTCTATTGAGAAGAGGAGATTTTGCTACTACACGTCAGCAGCTCCTCTCCCTCCGAGTGCTGTTCCTGTGTAGACTAGGGAAAACCACCACGGTTTCCAGGGTTTGATCGGCTCTTTTCCCAGTTGGTATCCTCCGTGAAAGAGCTAGAAGGGCTGATCTCAACCAATCGGCCTGCACACCGTGAGTCCTTGGGGTAGGGCAGTCCTGAGTCAATGTGTCTCCTAAAGAACGAAAGCAAAGTTTCCTGCCACAGGAAAGCACAGAGAGGCCTGGTGCTTTCTGTAGGCAATTCAAGTGGGCTGGAAAGGTGAGGCCTAGTCTACATTGTGGAAAAGTTCGCGATTACGGCTATCTTTCTCCCTCTCTCTGCCCCGTACCCTGGGCTCAGCCTTGTGGGAATGCTGATTGGGAGAGTCTGCCTCTCTGCCGGGCTCAGAAGGCTTCTTCCCGTTTGGGCAATTCCGTTTGTGTCTTACTTCGTGGAGGAGGAATGAGGGTGCCCAGAGATTCTCTGACGTGAAATCACTAATGACAGAGCACCTGGAGGAGCTGGTTTCTCGGTGGAAGAAGCCAAATAGCCAGCATTCCTAAGGTCTCTTTGAGAGCTGCCAGACACTCTGCCGTCATAGGCCTAAGAATTGGCCATTGTGACAGCATGGCAACACTTGGAATCCTAGGACACTGTGGAAGGGCGACTCGCAAACTGGATGGAAGAAGCTTCCAAGCCCAGTGTTCTTTCATGTACCAAAGAGAACGCAAGTGTCTGAGGCTGGTAGCATTGTTGCTGGAGAGCACTGCCTCCTCGTGGGCCTGTCGGCTACTTTCCTATTTCCGACGCTCTCAGGAAACTCTTCCAAAACGAGGTTGGGACCTGCTTAGAGAGAACAGCTGCGAAGTGGATGCACAGAACATTAACCTAGATACCAGCCCAGGGTCCCAAGCATCCATTTTTCTCTGGAGGGTACGTACCCCACGCAGGCATTCAAGCTGGGAGTTTGCCTTGGACAACTTACACAGAAAACTGGGATGAGACGTTGGGTCACTCTGCTTGTGCTCACACTACGTGGCCCGGAGAAGTTATGATGCAGCAGATATCAACCCCCTTTCTCCACACATGTGCACTCCAAAGTAGCGCTGGGCCGTGGGTGTTCTCAGGCCAAGAGCAGTCCTTGTTCTCGGCTGTACCGGCTCTGTGGTTCAAAGGTTCCTTATCTCTGCTCTTTTGGAAGCCTTTCACCCCTGACCCTATCCCTGGGCTGCAGAACCAAAGAGGCATAGAGGCCTTTCACCCTGAAGGCATGGGCTTGTTTCACATGGAGAATGTGGCCGTCGCCCCTCCCGTGCTGGAGGCGTGTAAGTTGACACCATTTGTTCTGCCCATGGATATTACAAGTAGGTGTACTCGGTTTGGGCTGCCTGGTGAAACTGTTTTTGCAGTCAGCCAGCCCTCTGAGTACTATTCCTCAAGTTTGATTCCTAGCTAGGTAAACCCGGACTTCGGTGGCTACATGGGAGCAAACGTGTTAAGCTTGTGGAGAAAGCCTTTGACCAATGGCAATCTGCTTGTGCTTGTGGCAGGGATTAGGCAGGAACTCTGCCACTCAGGGTTTTTACCTTCCGATAAGCTGTGCCTTTGGGCTGAAGCAGGCGACGTGTCTGTATCACATCCTGGG
Source organism: Balaenoptera physalus (assembly GCF_965194825.1). Classification (NCBI taxonomy): domain Eukaryota; kingdom Metazoa; phylum Chordata; class Mammalia; order Artiodactyla; family Balaenopteridae; genus Balaenoptera; species Balaenoptera physalus. The sequence goes on along the minus strand of NC_138897.1, from coordinate 34,983,265 downwards.
AAGTAGGGCCTGAGGGGAGTCTGCCACCTGATTGGCCTCCATTATAGGCAACTGAGAAAATGGGGCAAGGCTTACGGAACCCGCTTACAACGAAATGTTTCTATTGAGAAGAGGAGATTTTGCTACTACACGTCAGCAGCTCCTCTCCCTCAGAGTGCTGTTCCTGTGTAGACTAGGGAAAACCACCACGGTTTCCAGGGTTTGATCGGCTCTTTTCCCAGTTGGTATCCTCCGTGAAAGAGCTAGAAGGGCTGATCTCAACCAATCGGCCTGCACACCGTGAGTCCTTGGGGTAGGGCAGTCCTGAGTCAATGTGTCTCCTAAAGAACGAAAGCAAAGTTTCCTGCCACAGGAAAGCACAGAGAGGCCTGGTGCTTTCTCTAGGCAATTCAAGTGGGCTGGAAAGGTGAGGCCTAGTCTACATTGTGGAAAAGTTCGCGATTACGGCTATCTTTCTCCCTCTCTCTGTCCCGTACCCTGGGCTCAGCCTTGTGGGAATGCTGATTGGGAGAGTCTGCCTCTCTGCCGGGCTCAGAAGGCTTCTTCCCGTTTGGGCAATTCCGTTTGTGTCTTACTTCGTGGAGGAGGAATGAGGGTGCCCAGAGATTCTCTGACGTGAAATCACTAATGACAGAGCACCTGGAGGAGCTGGTTTCTCAGTGGAAGAAGCCAAAAAGCCAGCATTCCTAAGGTCTCTTTGAGAGCTGCCAGACACTCTGCCGTCATAGGCCTAAGAATTGGCCATTGTTACGGCATGGCAACACTTGGAATCCTAGGACACTGTGGAAGGGCGACTCGCAAACTGGATGGAAGAAGCTTCCAAGCCCAGTGTTCTTTCATGTACCAAAGAGAACGCAAGTGTCTGAGGCTGGTAGCATTGTTGCTGGAGAGCACTGCCTCCTCGTGGGCCTGTCGGCTACTTTCCTATTTCCGACGCTCTCAGGAAACTCTTCCAAAACGAGGTTGGGACATGCTTAGAGAGAACAGCTGCGAAGTGGATGCACAGAACATTAACCTAGATAACAGCCCAGGCTCCCAAGCATCCATTTTTCTCTGGAGGGTACGTACCCCACGCAGGGATTCAAGCAGGGAGTTTGCCTTGGACAACTTACACAGAAAACTGGGATGAGACGTTGGGTCACTCTGCTTGTGCTCACACTACGTGGCCCGGAGAAGTTATGACGCAGCAGATGTCAACCCCCTTTCTCCACACATGTGCACCCCAAAGAAGCGCTGGGCCGTGGGTGTTCTCAGGCCAAGAGCAGTCCTTGTTCTCTGCTGCACCGGCTCTGTGGTTCAAAGGTTCTTTATCTCTGCTCTTTTGGAAGCCTTTCACCCCTGACCCTATCCCTGGGCTGCAGAAGCAAAGAGGCATAGAGGCCTTTCACCCTGAAGGCATGGGCTTGTTTCACATGGAGAATGTGTCCCTCGCCCCTCCTGTGCTGGAGGCGTGTAAGTTGACACAATTTGTTCTGCCCATGGATATTACAAGTAGGTGTACTCGGTTTGGGCTGCCTGGTGAAACTGTTTTTGCAGTCAGCCAGCCCTCTGAGTACTATTCCTCAAGTTTGATTCCTAGCTAGGTAAACCCGGACTTCGGTGGCTACATGGGAGCAAACGTGTTAAGCTTGTGGAGAAAGCCTTTGACCAATGGCAATCTGCTTGTGCTTGTGGCAGGGATTAGGCAGGAACTCTGCCACTCAGGGTTTTTACCTTCCGATAAGCTGTGCCTTTGGGCTGAAGCAGGCGACGTGTCTGTATCACATCCTGGGAAGTAGGGCCTGAGGGGAGTCTGCCACCTGATTGGCCTCCATTATAGGCAACTGAGAAAATGGGGCAAGGCTTACGGAACCCGCTTACAACGAAATGTTTCTATTGAGAAGAGGAGATTTTGCTACTACACGTCAGCAGCTCCTCTCCCTCCGAGTGCTGTTCCTGTGTAGACTAGGGAAAACCACCACGGTTTCCAGGGTTTGATCGGCTCTTTTCCCAGTTGGTATCCTCCGTGAAAGAGCTAGAAGGGCTGATCTCAACCAATCGGCCTGCACACCGTGAGTCCTTGGGGTAGGGCAGTCCTGAGTCAATGTGTCTCCTAAAGAACGAAAGCAAAGTTTCCTGCCACAGGAAAGCACAGAGAGGCCTGGTGCTTTCTGTAGGCAATTCAAGTGGGCTGGAAAGGTGAGGCCTAGTCTACATTGTGGAAAAGTTCGCGATTACGGCTATCTTTCTCCCTCTCTCTGCCCCGTACCCTGGGCTCAGCCTTGTGGGAATGCTGATTGGGAGAGTCTGCCTCTCTGCCGGGCTCAGAAGGCTTCTTCCCGTTTGGGCAATTCCGTTTGTGTCTTACTTCGTGGAGGAGGAATGAGGGTGCCCAGAGATTCTCTGACGTGAAATCACTAATGACAGAGCACCTGGAGGAGCTGGTTTCTCGGTGGAAGAAGCCAAATAGCCAGCATTCCTAAGGTCTCTTTGAGAGCTGCCAGACACTCTGCCGTCATAGGCCTAAGAATTGGCCATTGTGACAGCATGGCAACACTTGGAATCCTAGGACACTGTGGAAGGGCGACTCGCAAACTGGATGGAAGAAGCTTCCAAGCCCAGTGTTCTTTCATGTACCAAAGAGAACGCAAGTGTCTGAGGCTGGTAGCATTGTTGCTGGAGAGCACTGCCTCCTCGTGGGCCTGTCGGCTACTTTCCTATTTCCGACGCTCTCAGGAAACTCTTCCAAAACGAGGTTGGGACCTGCTTAGAGAGAACAGCTGCGAAGTGGATGCACAGAACATTAACCTAGATACCAGCCCAGGGTCCCAAGCATCCATTTTTCTCTGGAGGGTACGTACCCCACGCAGGCATTCAAGCTGGGAGTTTGCCTTGGACAACTTACACAGAAAACTGGGATGAGACGTTGGGTCACTCTGCTTGTGCTCACACTACGTGGCCCGGAGAAGTTATGACGCAGCAGATATCAACCCCCTTTCTCCACACATGTGCACTCCAAAGTAGCGCTGGGCCGTGGGTGTTCTCAGGCCAAGAGCAGTCCTTGTTCTCGGCTGTACCGGCTCTGTGGTTCAAAGGTTCCTTATCTCTGCTCTTTTGGAAGCCTTTCACCCCTGACCCTATCCCTGGGCTGCAGAACCAAAGAGGCATAGAGGCCTTTCACCCTGAAGGCATGGGCTTGTTTCACATGGAGAATGTGGCCGTCGCCCCTCCCGTGCTGGAGGCGTGTAAGTTGACACCATTTGTTCTGCCCATGGATATTACAAGTAGGTGTACTCGGTTTGGGCTGCCTGGTGAAACTGTTTTTGCAGTCAGCCAGCCCTCTGAGTACTATTCCTCAAGTTTGATTCCTAGCTAGGTAAACCCGGACTTCGGTGGCTACATGGGAGCAAACGTGTTAAGCTTGTGGAGAAAGCCTTTGACCAATGGCAATCTGCTTGTGCTTGTGGCAGGGATTAGGCAGGAACTCTGCCACTCAGGGTTTTTACCTTCCGATAAGCTGTGCCTTTGGGCTGAAGCAGGCGACGTGTCTGTATCACATCCTGGGAAGTAGGGCCTGAGGGGAGTCTGCCACCTGATTGGCCTCCATTATAGGCAACTGAGAAAATGGGGCAAGGCTTACGGAACCCGCTTACAACGAAATGTTTCTATTGAGAAGAGGAGATTTTGCTACTACACGTCAGCAGCTCCTCTCCCTCAGAGTGCTGTTCCTGTGTAGACTAGGGAAAACCACCACGGTTTCCAGGGTTTGATCGGCTCTTTTCCCAGTTGGTATCCTCCGTGAAAGAGCTAGAAGGGCTGATCTCAACCAATCGGCCTGCACACCGTGAGTCCTTGGGGTAGGGCAGTCCTGAGTCAATGTGTCTCCTAAAGAACGAAAGCAAAGTTTCCTGCCACAGGAAAGCACAGAGAGGCCTGGTGCTTTCTCTAGGCAATTCAAGTGGGCTGGAAAGTTGAGGCCTAGTCTACATTGTGGAAAAGTTCGCGATTACGGCTATCTTTCTCCCTCTCTCTGTCCCGTACCCTGGGCTCAGCCTTGTGGGAATGCTGATTGGGAGAGTCTGCCTCTCTGCCGGGCTCAGAAGGCTTCTTCCCGTTTGGGCAATTCCGTTTGTGTCTTACTTCGTGGAGGAGGAATGAGGGTGCCCAGAGATTCTCGGACGTGAAATCACTAATGACAGAGCACCTGGAGGAGCAGGTTTCTCGGTGGAAGAAGCCAAAAAGCCAGCATTCCTAAGGTCTCTTTGAGAGCTGCCAGACACTCTGCCGTCATAGGCCTAAGAATTGGCCATTGTGACGGCATGGCAACACTTGGAATCCTAGGACACTGTGGAAGGGCGACTCGCAAACTGGATGGAAGAAGCTTCCAAGCCCAGTGTTCTTTCATCTACCAAAGAGAACGCAAGTGTCTGAGGCTGGTAGCATTGTTGCTGGAGAGCACTGCCTCCTCGTGGGCCTGTCGGCTACTTTCCTATTTCCGACGCTCTCAGGAAACTCTTCCAAAACGAGGTTGGGACATGCTTAGAGAGAACAGCTGCGAAGTGGATGCACAGAACATTAATCTAGATACCAGCCCAGGGTCCCAAGCATCCATTTTTCTCTGGAGGGTACGTACCCCACGCAGGGATTCAAGCAGGGAGTTTGCCTTGGACAACTTACACAGAAAACTGGGATGAGACGTTGGGTCACTCTGCTTGTGCTCACACTACGTGGCCCGGAGAAGTTATGACGCAGCAGATGTCAACCCCCTTTCTCCACACATGTGCACCCCAAAGAAGCGCTGGGCCGTGGGTGTTCTCAGGCCAAGAGCAGTCCTTGTTCTCTGCTGCACCGGCTCTGTGGTTCAAAGGTTCTTTATCTCTGCTCTTTTGGAAGCCTTTCACCCCTGACCCTATCCCTGGGCTGCAGAAGCAAAGAGGCATAGAGGCCTTTCACCCTGAAGGCATGGGCTTGTTTCACATGGAGAATGTGTCCCTCGCCCCTCCCGTGCTGGAGGCGTGTAAGTTGACACCATTTGTTCTGCCCATGGATATTACAAGTAGGTGTACTCGGTTTGGGCTGCCTGGTGAAACTGTTTTTGCAGTCAGCCAGCCCTCTGAGTACTATTCCTCAAGTTTGATTCCTAGCTAGGTAAACCCGGACTTCGGTGGCTACATGGGAGCAAACGTGTTAAGCTTGTGGAGAAAGCCTTTGACCAATGGCAATCTGCTTGTGCTTGTGGCAGGGATTAGGCAGGAACTCTGCCACTCAGGGTTTTTACCTTCCGATAAGCTGTGCCTTTGGGCTGAAGCAAGCGACGTGTCTGTATCACATCCTGGGAAGTAGGGCCTGAGGGGAGTCTGCCACCTGATTGGCCTCCATTATAGGCAACTGAGAAAATGGGGCAAGGCTTACGGAACCCGCTTACAACGAAATGTTTCTATTGAGAAGAGGAGATTTTGCTACTACACGTCAGCAGCTCCTCTCCCTCAGAGTGCTGTTCCTGTGTAGACTAGGGAAAACCACCACGGTTTCCAGGGTTTGATCGGCTCTTTTCCCAGTTGGTATCCTCCGTGAAAGAGCTAGAAGGGCTGATCTCAACCAATCGGCCTGCACACCGTGAGTCCTTGGGGTAGGGCAGTCCTGAGTCAATGTGTCTCCTAAAGAACGAAAGCAAAGTTTCCTGCCACAGGAAAGCACAGAGAGGCCTGGTGCTTTCTCTAGGCAATTCAAGTGGGCTGGAAAGGTGAGGCCTAGTCTACATTGTGGAAAAGTTCGCGATTACGGCTATCTTTCTCCCTCTCTCTGTCCCGTACCCTGGGCTCAGCCTTGTGGGAATGCTGATTGGGAGAGTCTGCCTCTCTGCCGGGCTCAGAAGGCTTCTTCCCGTTTGGGCAATTCCGTTTGTGTCTTACTTCGTGGAGGAGGAATGAGGGTGCCCAGAGATTCTCTGACGTGAAATCACTAATGACAGAGCACCTGGAGGAGCTGGTTTCTCGGTGGAAGAAGCCAAAAAGCCAGCATTCCTAAGGTCTCTTTGAGAGCTGCCAGACACTCTGCCGTCATAGGCCTAAGAATTGGCCATTGTGACGGCATGGCAACACTTGGAATCCTAGGACACTGTGGAAGGGCGACTCGCAAACTGGATGGAAGAAGCTTCCAAGCCCAGTGTTCTTTCATGTACCAAAGAGAACGCAAGTGTCTGAGGCTGGTAGCATTGTTGCTGGAGAGCACTGCCTCCTCGTGGGCCTGTCGGCTACTTTCCTATTTCCGACGCTCTCAGGAAACTCTTCCAAAACGAGGTTGGGACATGCTTAGAGAGAACAGCTGCGAAGTGGATGCACAGAACATTAACCTAGATACCAGCCCAGGGTCCCAAGCATCCATTTTTCTCTGGAGGGTACGTACCCCACGCAGGGATTCAAGCAGGGAGTTTGCCTTGGACAACTTACACAGAAAACTGGGATGAGACGTTGGGTCACTCTGCTTGTGCTCACACTACGTGGCCCGGAGAAGTTATGACGCAGCAGATGTCAACCCCCTTTCTCCACACATGTGCACCCCAAAGAAGCGATGGGCCGTGGGTGTTCTCAGGCCAAGAGCAGTCCTTGTTCTCTGCTGCACCGGCTCTGTGGTTCAAAGGTTCTTTATCTCTGCTCTTTTGGAAGCCTTTCACCCCTGACCCTATCCCTGGGCTGCAGAAGCAAAGAGGCATAGAGGCCTTTCACCCTGAAGGCATGGGCTTGTTTCACATGGAGAATGTGTCCCTCGCCCCTCCTGTGCTGGAGGCGTGTAAGTTGACACAATTTGTTCTGCCCATGGATATTACACGTAGGTGTACTCGGTTTGGGCTGCCTGGTGAAACTGTTTTTGCAGTCAGCCAGCCCTCTGAGTACTATTCCTCAAGTTTGATTCCTAGCTAGGTAAACCCGGACTTCGGTGGCTACATGGGAGCAAACGTGTTAAGCTTGTGGAGAAAGCCTTTGACCAATGGCAATCTGCTTGTGCTTGTGGCAGGGATTAGGCAGGAACTCTGCCACTCAGGGTTTTTACCTTCCGATAAGCTGTGCCTTTGGGCTGAAGCAGGCGACGTGTCTGTATCACATCCTGGGAAGTAGGGCCTGAGGGGAGTCTGCCACCTGATTGGCCTCCATTATAGGCAACTGAGAAAATGGGGCAAGGCTTACGGAACCCGCTTACAACGAAATGTTTCTATTGAGAAGAGGAGATTTTGCTACTACACGTCAGCAGCTCCTCTCCCTCAGAGTGCTGTTCCTGTGTAGACTAGGGAAAACCACCACGGTTTCCAGGGTTTGATCGGCTCTTTTCCCAGTTGGTATCCTCCGTGAAAGAGCTAGAAGGGCTGATCTCAACCAATCGGCCTGCACACCGTGAGTCCTTGGGGTAGGGCAGTCCTGAGTCAATGTGTCTCCTAAAGAACGAAAGCAAAGTTTCCTGCCACAGGAAAGCACAGAGAGGCCTGGTGCTTTCTGTAGGCAATTCAAGTGGGCTGGAAAGGTGAGGCCTAGTCTACATTGTGGAAAAGTTCGCGATTACGGCTATCTTTCTCCCTCTCTCTGCCCCGTACCCTGGGCTCAGCCTTGTGGGAATGCTGATTGGGAGAGTCTGCCTCTCTGCCAGGCTCAGAAGGCTTCTTCCCGTTTGGGCAATTCCGTTTGTGTCTTACTTCGTGGAGGAGGAATGAGGGTGCCCAGAGATTCTCTGACGTGAAATCACTAATGACAGAGCACCTGGAGGAGCTGGTTTCTCGGTGGAAGAAGCCAAATAGCCAGCATTCCTAAGGTCTCTTTGAGAGCTGCCAGACACTCTGCCGTCATAAGCCTAAGAATTGGCCATTGTGACAGCATGGCAACACTTGGAATCCTAGGACACTGTGGAAGGGCGACTCGCAAACTGGATGGAAGAAGCTTCCAAGCCCAGTGTTCTTTCATGTACCAAAGAGAACGCAAGTGTCTGAGGCTGGTAGCATTGTTGCTGGAGAGCACTGCCTCCTCGTGGGCCTGTCGGCTACTTTCCTATTTCCGACGCTCTCAGGAAACTCTTCCAAAACGAGGTTGGGACCTGCTTAGAGAGAACAGCTGCGAAGTGGATGCACAGAACATTAACCTAGATACCAGCCCAGGGTCCCAAGCATCCATTTTTCTCTGGAGGGTACGTACCCCACGCAGGCATTCAAGCTGGGAGTTTGCCTTGGACAACTTACACAGAAAACTGGGATGAGACGTTGGGTCACTCTGCTTGTGCTCACACTACGTGGCCCGGAGAAGTTATGACGCAGCAGATATCAACCCCCTTTCTCCACACATGTGCACTCCAAAGTAGCGCTGGGCCGTGGGTGTTCTCAGGCCAAGAGCAGTCCTTGTTCTCGGCTGTACCGGCTCTGTGGTTCAAAGGTTCCTTATCTCTGCTCTTTTGGAAGCCTTTCACCCCTGACCCTATCCCTGGGCTGCAGAACCAAAGAGGCATAGAGGCCTTTCACCCTGAAGGCATTGGCTTGTTTCACATGGAGAATGTGGCCGTCGCCCCTCCCGTGCTGGAGGCGTGTAAGTTGACACCATTTGTTCTGCCCATGGATATTACAAGTAGGTGTACTCGGTTTGGGCTGCCTGGTGAAACTGTTTTTGCAGTCAGCCAGCCCTCTGAGTACTATTCCTCAAGTTTGATTCCTAGCTAGGTAAACCCGGACTTCGGTGGCTACATGGGAGCAAACGTGTTAAGCTTGTGGAGAAAGCCTTTGACCAATGGCAATCTGCTTGTGCTTGTGGCAGGGATTAGGCAGGAACTCTGCCACTCAGGGTTTTTACCTTCCGATAAGCTGTGCCTTTGGGCTGAAGCAGGCGACGTGTCTGTATCACATCCTGGGAAGTAGGGCCTGAGGGGAGTCTGCCACCTGATTGGCCTCCATTATAGGCAACTGAGAAAATGGGGCAAGGCTTACGGAACCCGCTTACAACGAAATGTTTCTATTGAGAAGAGGAGATTTTGCTACTACACGTCAGCAGCTCCTCTCCCTCAGAGTGCTGTTCCTGTGTAGACTAGGGAAAACCACCACGGTTTCCAGGGTTTGATCGGCTCTTTTCCCAGTTGGTATCCTCCGTGAAAGAGCTAGAAGGGCTGACCTCAACCAATCGGCCTGCACACCGTGAGTCCTTGGGGTAGGGCAGTCCTGAGTCAATGTGTCTCCTAAAGAACGAAAGCAAAGTTTCCTGCCACAGGAAAGCACAGAGAGGCCTGGTGCTTTCTCTAGGCAATTCAAGTGGGCTGGAAAGTTGAGGCCTAGTCTACATTGTGGAAAAGTTCGCGATTACGGCTATCTTTCTCCCTCTCTCTGTCCCGTACCCTGGGCTCAGCCTTGTGGGAATGCTGATTGGGAGAGTCTGCCTCTCTGCCGGGCTCAGAAGGCTTCTTCCCGTTTGGGCAATTCCGTTTGTGTCTTACTTCGTGGAGGAGGAATGAGGGTGCCCAGAGATTCTCGGACGTGAAATCACTAATGACAGAGCACCTGGAGGAGCAGGTTTCTCGGTGGAAGAAGCCAAAAAGCCAGCATTCCTAAGGTCTCTTTGAGAGCTGCCAGACACTCTGCCGTCATAGGCCTAAGAATTGGCCATTGTGACGGCATGGCAACACTTGGAATCCTAGGACACTGTGGAAGGGCGACTCGCAAACTGGATGGAAGAAGCTTCCAAGCCCAGTGTTCTTTCATGTACCAAAGAGAACGCAAGTGTCTGAGGCTGGTAGCATTGTTGCTGGAGAGCACTGCCTCCTCGTGGGCCTGTCGGCTACTTTCCTATTTCCGACGCTCTCAGGAAACTCTTCCAAAACGAGGTTGGGACATGCTTAGAGAGAACAACTGCGAAGTGGATGCACAGAACATTAATCTAGATACCAGCCCAGGGTCCCAAGCATCCATTTTTCTCTGGAGGGTACGTACCCCACGCAGGGATTCAAGCAGGGAGTTTGCCTTGGACAACTTACACAGAAAACTGGGATGAGACGTTGGGTCACTCTGCTTGTGCTCACACTACGTGGCCCGGAGAAGTTATGACGCAGCAGATGTCAACCCCCTTTCTCCACACATGTGCACCCCAAAGAAGCGCTGGGCCGTGGGTGTTCTCAGGCCAAGAGCAGTCCTTGTTCTCTGCTGCACCGGCTCTGTGGTTCAAAGGTTCTTTATCTCTGCTCTTTTGGAAGCCTTTCACCCCTGACCCTATCCCTGGGCTGCAGAAGCAAAGAGGCATAGAGGCCTTTCACCCTGAAGGCATGGGCTTGTTTCACATGGAGAATGTGGCCGTCGCCCCTCCCGTGCTGGAGGCGTGTAAGTTGACACCATTTGTTCTGCCCATGGATATTACAAGTAGGTGTACTCGGTTTGGGCTGCCTGGTGAAACTGTTTTTGCAGTCAGCCAGCCCTCTGAGTACTATTCCTCAAGTTTGATTCCTAGCTAGGTAAACCCGGACTTCGGTGGCTACATGGGAGCAAACGTGTTAAGCTTGTGGAGAAAGCCTTTGACCAATGGCAATCTGCTTGTGCTTGTGGCAGGGATTAGGCAGGAACTCTGCCACTCAGGGTTTTTACCTTCCGATAAGCTGTGCCTTTGGGCTGAAGCAGGCGACGTGTCTGTATCACATCCTGGGAAGTAGGGCCTGAGGGGAGTCTGCCACCTGATTGGCCTCCATTATAGGCAACTGAGAAAATGGGGCAAGGCTTACGGAACCCGCTTACAACGAAATGTTTCTATTGAGAAGAGGAGATTTTGCTACTACACGTCAGCAGCTCCTCTCCCTCAGAGTGCTGTTCCTGTGTAGACTAGGGAAAACCACCACGGTTTCCAGGGTTTGATCGGCTCTTTTCCCAGTTGGTATCCTCCGTGAAAGAGCTAGAAGGGCTGATCTCAACCAATCGGCCTGCACACCGTGAGTCCTTGGGGTAGGGCAGTCCTGAGTCAATGTGTCTCCTAAAGAACGAAAGCAAAGTTTCCTGCCACAGGAAAGCACAGAGAGGCCTGGTGCTTTCTCTAGGCAATTCAAGTGGGCTGGAAAGGTGAGGCCTAGTCTACATTGTGGAAAAGTTCGCGATTACGGCTATCTTTCTCCCTCTCTCTGTCCCGTACCCTGGGCTCAGCCTTGTGGGAATGCTGATTGGGAGAGTCTGCCTCTCTGCCGGGCTCAGAAGGCTTCTTCCCGTTTGGGCAATTCCGTTTGTGTCTTACTTCGTGGAGGAGGAATGAGGGTGCCCAGAGATTCTCGGACGTGAAATCACTAATGACAGAGCACCTGGAGGAGCTGGTTTCTCGGTGGAAGAAGCCAAAAAGCCAGCATTCCTAAGGTCTCTTTGAGAGCTGCCAGACACTCTGCCGTCATAGGCCTAAGAATTGGCCATTGTGACGGCATGGCAACACTTGGAATCCTAGGACACTGTGGAAGGGCGACTCGCAAACTGGATGGAAGAAGCTTCCAAGCCCAGTGTTCTTTCATGTACCAAAGAGAACGCAAGTGTCTGAGGCTGGTAGCATTGTTGCTGGAGAGCACTGCCTCCTCGTGGGCCTGTCGGCTACTTTCCTATTTCCGACGCTCTCAGGAAACTCTTCCAAAACGAGGTTGGGACCTGCTTAGAGAGAACAGCTGCGAAGTGGATGCACAGAACATTAACCTAGATACCAGCCCAGGGTCCCAAGCATCCATTTTTCTCTGGAGGGTACGTACCCCACGCAGGCATTCAAGCTGGGAGTTTGCCTTGGACAACTTACACAGAAAACTGGGATGAGACGTTGGGTCACTCTGCTTGTGCTCACACTACGTGGCCCGGAGAAGTTATGACGCAGCAGATATCAACCCCCTTTCTCCACACATGTGCACTCCAAAGTAGCGCTGGGCCGTGGGTGTTCTCAGGCCAAGAGCAGTCCTTGTTCTCGGCTGTACCGGCTCTGTGGTTCAAAGGTTCCTTATCTCTGCTCTTTTGGAAGCCTTTCACCCCTGACCCTATCCCTGGGCTGCAGAACCAAAGAGGCATAGAGGCCTTTCACCCTGAAGGCATGGGCTTGTTTCACATGGAGAATGTGGCCGTCGCCCCTCCCGTGCTGGAGGCGTGTAAGTTGACACCATTTGTTCTGCCCATGGATATTACAAGTAGGTGTACTCGGTTTGGGCTGCCTGGTGAAACTGTTTTTGCAGTCAGCCAGCCCTCTGAGTACTATTCCTCAAGTTTGATTCCTAGCTAGGTAAACCCGGACTTCGGTGGCTACATGGGAGCAAACGTGTTAAGCTTGTGGAGAAAGCCTTTGACCAATGGCAATCTGCTTGTGCTTGTGGCAGGGATTAGGCAGGAACTCTGCCACTCAGGGTTTTTACCTTCCGATAAGCTGTGCCTTTGGGCTGAAGCAGGCGACGTGTATGTATCACATCCTGGGAAGTAGGGCCTGAGGGGAGTCTGCCACCTGATTGGCCTCCATTATAGGCAACTGAGAAAATGGGGCAAGGCTTACGGAACCCGCTTACAACGAAATGTTTCTATTGAGAAGAGGAGATTTTGCTACTACACGTCAGCAGCTCCTCTCCCTCAGAGTGCTGTTCCTGTGTAGACTAGGGAAAACCACCACGGTTTCCAGGGTTTGATCGGCTCTTTTCCCAGTTGGTATCCTCCGTGAAAGAGCTAGAAGGGCTGACCTCAACCAATCGGCCTGCACACCGTGAGTCCTTGGGGTAGGGCAGTCCTGAGTCAATGTGTCTCCTAAAGAACGAAAGCAAAGTTTCCTGCCACAGGAAAGCACAGAGAGGCCTGGTGCTTTCTCTAGGCAATTCAAGTGGGCTGGAAAGTTGAGGCCTAGTCTACATTGTGGAAAAGTTCGCGATTACGGCTATCTTTCTCCCTCTCTCTGTCCCGTACCCTGGGCTCAGCCTTGTGGGAATGCTGATTGGGAGAGTCTGCCTCTCTGCCGGGCTCAGAAGGCTTCTTCCCGTTTGGGCAATTCCGTTTGTGTCTTACTTCGTGGAGGAGGAATGAGGGTGCCCAGAGATTCTCGGACGTGAAATCACTAATGACAGAGCACCTGGAGGAGCAGGTTTCTCGGTGGAAGAAGCCAAAAAGCCAGCATTCCTAAGGTCTCTTTGAGAGCTGCCAGACACTCTGCCGTCATAGGCCTAAGAATTGGCCATTGTGACGGCATGGCAACACTTGGAATCCTAGGACACTGTGGAAGGGCGACTCGCAAACTGGATGGAAGAAGCTTCCAAGCCCAGTGTTCTTTCATGTACCAAAGAGAACGCAAGTGTCTGAGGCTGGTAGCATTGTTGCTGGAGAGCACTGCCTCCTCGTGGGCCTGTCGGCTACTTTCCTATTTCCGACGCTCTCAGGAAACTCTTCCAAAACGAGGTTGGGACATGCTTAGAGAGAACAGCTGCGAAGTGGATGCACAGAACATTAATCTAGATACCAGCCCAGGGTCCCAAGCATCCATTTTTCTCTGGAGGGTACGTACCCCACGCAGGGATTCAAGCAGGGAGTTTGCCTTGGACAACTTACACAGAAAACTGGGATGAGACGTTGGGTCACTCTGCTTGTGCTCACACTACGTGGCCCGGAGAAGTTATGACGCAGCAGATGTCAACCCCCTTTCTCCACACATGTGCACCCCAAAGAAGCGCTGGGCCGTGGGTGTTCTCAGGCCAAGAGCAGTCCTTGTTCTCTGCTGCACCGGCTCTGTGGTTCAAAGGTTCTTTATCTCTGCTCTTTTGGAAGCCTTTCACCCCTGACCCTATCCCTGGGCTGCAGAAGCAAAGAGGCATAGAGGCCTTTCACCCTGAAGGCATGGGCTTGTTTCACATGGAGAATGTGTCCCTCGCCCCTCCCGTGCTGGAGGCGTGTAAGTTGACACCATTTGTTCTGCCCATGGATATTACAAGTAGGTGTACTCGGTTTGGGCTGCCTGGTGAAACTGTTTTTGCAGTCAGCCAGCCCTCTGAGTACTATTCCTCAAGTTTGATTCCTAGCTAGGTAAACCCGGACTTCGGTGGCTACATGGGAGCAAACGTGTTAAGCTTGTGGAGAAAGCCTTTGACCAATGGCAATCTGCTTGTGCTTGTGGCAGGGATTAGGCAGGAACTCTGCCACTCAGGGTTTTTACCTTCCGATAAGCTGTGCCTTTGGGCTGAAGCAGGCGACGTGTCTGTATCACATCCTGGGAAGTAGGGCCTGAGGGGAGTCTGCCACCTGATTGGCCTCCATTATAGGCAACTGAGAAAATGGGGCAAGGCTTACGGAACCCGCTTACAACGAAATGTTTCTATTGAGAAGAGGAGATTTTGCTACTACACGTCAGCAGCTCCTCTCCCTCAGAGTGCTGTTCCTGTGTAGACTAGGGAAAACCACCACGGTTTCCAGGGTTTGATCGGCTCTTTTCCCAGTTGGTATCCTCCGTGAAAGAGCTAGAAGGGCTGATCTCAACCAATCGGCCTGCACACCGTGAGTCCTTGGGGTAGGGCAGTCCTGAGTCAATGTGTCTCCTAAAGAACGAAAGCAAAGTTTCCTGCCACAGGAAAGCACAGAGAGGCCTGGTGCTTTCTCTAGGCAATTCAAGTGGGCTGGAAAGGTGAGGCCTAGTCTACATTGTGGAAAAGTTCGCGATTACGGCTATCTTTCTCCCTCTCTCTGCCCCGTACCCTGGGCTCAGCCTTGTGGGAATGCTGATTGGGAGAGTCTGCCTCTCTGCCGGGCTCAGAAGGCTTCTTCCCGTTTGGGCAATTCCGTTTGTGTCTTACTTCATGGAGGAGGAATGATGGTGCCCAGAGATTCTCGGACGTGAAATCACTAATGACAGAGCACCTGGAGGAGCAGGTTTCTCGGTGGAAGAAGCCAAAAAGCCAGCATTCCTAAGGTCTCTTTGAGAGCTGCCAGACACTCTGCCGTCATAGGCCTAAGAATTGGCCATTGTGACGGCATGGCAACACTTGGAATCCTAGGACACTGTGGAAGGGCGACTCGCAAACTGGATGGAAGAAGCTTCCAAGCCCAGTGTTCTTTCATGTACCAAAGAGAACGCAAGTGTCTGAGGCTGGTAGCATTGTTGCTGGAGAGCACTGCCTCCTCGTGGGCCTGTCGGCTACTTTCCTATTTCCGACGCTCTCAGGAAACTCTTCCAAAACGAGGTTGGGACATGCTTAGAGAGAACAGCTGCGAAGTGGATGCACAGAACATTAACCTAGATACCAGCCCAGGGTCCCAAGCATCCATTTTTCTCTGGAGGGTACGTACCCCACGCAGGGATTCAAGCAGGGAGTTTGCCTTGGACAACTTACACAGAAAACTGGGATGAGACGTTGGGTCACTCTGCTTGTGCTCACACTACGTGCCCCAGAGAAGTTGTGACGTAGCAGATATCAAGCCCTTTCTCTACACATGTGGACCCCAAAGAAGCGGTGCGCAGTGGGTGTTCTCAGGCCAAGAGCAGTCCTTGTTCTCGGCTGTACTGGCTGTGTGGTTCAAAGGTTCTTTATCTCTGCTCTTTTGGAAGCCTTTCACCCCTGACCCTATCCCTGGGCTGCAGAAGCAAAGAGGCATAGAGGCCTTTCACCCTGAAGGCATGGGCTTGTTTCACATGGAGAATGTGGCCGTCGCCCCTCCCGTGCTGGAGGCGTGTAAGTTGACACCATTTGTTCTGCCCATGGATATTACAAGTAGGTGTACTCGGTTTGGGCTGCCTGGTGAAACTGTTTTTGCAGTCAGCCAGCCCTCTGAGTACTATTCCTCAAGTTTGATTCCTAGCTAGGTAAACCGGGACTTCGGTGGCTACATGGGAGCAAACGTGTTAAGCTTGTGGAGAAAGCCTTTGACCAATGGCAATCTGCTTGTGCTTGTGGCAGGGATTAGGCAGGAACTCTGCCACTCAGGGTTTTTACCTTCCGATAAGCTGTGCCTTTGGGCTGAAGCAGGCGACGTGTCTGTATCACATCCTGGGAAGTAGGGCCTGAGGGGAGTCTGCCACCTGATTGGCCTCCATTATAGGCAACTGAGAAAATGGGGCAAGGCTTACGGAACCCGCTTACAACGAAATGTTTCTATTGAGAAGAGGAGATTTTGCTACTACACGTCAGAAGCTCCTCTCCCTCCGAGTGCTGTTCCTGTGTAGACTAGGGAAAACCACCACGGTTTCCAGCGTTTGATCGGCTCTTTTCCCAGTTGGTATCCTCCGTGAAAGAGCTAGAAGGGCTGATCTCAACCAATCGGCCTGCACACCGTGAGTCCTTGGGGTAGGGCAGTCCTGAGTCAATGTGTCTCCTAAAGAACGAAAGCAAAGTTTCCTGCCACAGGAAAGCACAGAGAGGCCTGGTGCTTTCTCTAGGCAATTCAAGTGGGCTTGAAAGTTGAGGCCTAGTCTACATTGTGGAAAAATTCGCGATTACGGCTATCTTTCTCCCTCTCTGTGTCCCGTACCCTGGGCTCAGCCTTGTGGGAATGCTGATTGGGAGAGTCTGCCTCTCTGCCGGGCTCAGAAGGCTTCTTCCCGTTTGGGCAATTCCGTTTGTGTCTTACTTCGTGGAGGAGGAATGAGGGTGCCCAGAGATTCTCGGACGTGAAATTACTAATGACAGAGCACCTGGAGGAGCTGGTTTCTCGGTGGAAGAAGCTAAAAAGCCAGCATTCCTAAGGTCTCTTTGAGAGCTGCCAGACACTCTGCCGTCATAGGCCTAAGAATTGGCCATTGTGACGGCATGGCAACACTTGGAATCCTAGGACACTGTGGAAGGGCGACTCGCAAACTGGATGGAAGAAGCTTCCAAGCCCAGTGTTCTTTCATCTACCAAAGAGAACGCAAGTGTCTGAGGCTGGTAGCATTGTTGCAGGAGAGCACTGCCTCCTCGTGGGCCTGTCGGCTACTTTCCTATTTCCGACGCTCTCAGGAAACTCTTCCAAAACGAGGTTGGGACATGCTTAGAGAGAACAGCTGCGAAGTGGATGCACAGAACATTAACCTAGATACCAGCCCAGGGTCCCAAGCATCCATTTTTCTCTGGAGGGTACGTACCCCACGCAGGGATTCAAGCAGGGAGTTTGCCTTGGACAACTTACACAGAAAACTGGGATGAGACGTTGGGTCACTCTGCTTGTGCTCACACTACGTGGCCCGGGGAAGTTATGACGCAGCAGATGTCAAGCCCCTTTCTCCACACATGTGCACCCCAAAGAAGCGCTGGGCCGTGGGTGTTCTCAGGCCAAGAGCAGTCCTTGTTCTCGGCTGCACCGGCTCTGTGGTTCAAAGGTTCTTTATCTCTGCTCTTTTGGAAGCCTTTCACCCCTGACCCTATCCCTGGGCTGCAGAAGCAAAGAGGCATAGAGGCCTTTCACCCTGAAGGCATGGGCTTGTTTCACATGGAGAATGTGGCCATCGCCCCTCCCGTGCTGGAGGCCTGTAAGTTGACACCATTTGTTCTGCCCATGGATATTACAAGTAGGTGTACTCGGTTTGGGCTGCCTGGTGAAACAGTTTTTGCAGTCAGCCAGCCTTCTGAGTAATATTCCTCAAGTTTGATTCCTAGCTAGGTAAACCCGGACTTCGGTGGCTACATGGGAGCAAACGTGTTAAGCTTGTGGAGAAAGCCTTTGACCAATGGCAATCTGCTTGTGCTTGTGGCAGGGATTAGGCAGGAACTCTGCCACTCAGGGTTTTTACCTTCCGATAAGCTGTGCCTTTGGGCTGAAGCAGGCGACCTGTCTGTATCACATCCAGGGAATTAGGGCCTGAGGGGAGTCTGCCACCTGATTGGCCTCCGTTATAGGCAACTGAGAAAATGGGGCAAGGCTTACGGAACCCGCTTACAACGAAATGTTTCTATTGAGAAGAGGAGATTTTGCTACTACACGTCAGCAGGTCCTCTCCCTCAGAGTGCTGTTCCTGTGTAGACTAGGGAGAACCACCACCGTTTCCAGGGTTTGATTGGCTCTTTTCCCAGTTGGTATTCTCCATGAAAGAGCTAGAAGGGCTGATCTCAACCAATCGGCCTGCACACTGTGAGTCCTTGGGGTAGGGCAGTCCTGAGTCAATGTGTCTCCTAAAGAACGAAAGCAAAGTTTCCTGCCACAGGAAAGCACAGAGAGGCCTGGTGCTTTCTCTAGGCAATTCAAGTGGGCTGGAAAGGTGAGGCCTAGTCTACATTGTGGAAAAGTTCGCGATTACGGCTATTTTCCTCCCTCTCTCTGTCCCGTACCCTGGGCTCAGCCTTGTGGGAATGCTGATTGGGAGAGTCTGCCTCTCTGCCGGGCTCAGAAGGCTTCTTCCCGTTTGGGCAATTCCGTTTGTGTCTTACTTCGTGGAGGAGGAATGAGGGTGCCCAGAGATTCTCGGACGTGAAATCACTAATGACAGAACACCTGGAGGAGCAGGTTTCTCGGTGGAAGAAGCCAAAAAGCCAGCATTCCTAAGGTCTCTTTGAGAGCTGCCAGACACTCTGCCGTCATAGGCCTAAGAATTGGCCATTGTGACGGCATGGCAACACTTGGAATCCTAGGACACTGTGGAAGGGCGACTCGCAAACTGGATGGAAGAAGCTTCCAAGCCCAGTGTTCTTTCATGTACCAAAGAGACCGCAAGTGTCTGAGGCTGGTAGCATTGTTGCTGGAGAGCACTGCCTCCTCGTGGGCCTGTCGGCTACTTTCCTATTTCCGACGCTCTCAGGAAACTCTTCCAAAACGAGGTTGGGACATGCTTAGAGAGAACAGCTGCGAAGTGGATGCACAGAACATTAACCTAGATACCAGCCCAGGGTCCCAAGCATCCATTTTCCTCTGGAGGGTACGTACCCCACGCAGGGATTCAAGCAGGGAGTTTGCCTTGGACAACTTACACAGAAAACTGGGATGAGACGTTGGGTCACTCTGCTTGTGCTCACACTACGTGGCCCGGAGAAGTTATGACGCAGCAGATGTCAAGCCCCTTTCTCCACACATGTGCACCCCAAAGAAGCGCTGGGCCGTGGGTGTTCTCAGGCCAAGAGCAGTCCTTGTTTTCTGCTGCACCGGCTCTGTGGTTCAAAGGTTCTTTATCTCTGCTCTTTTGGAAGCCTTTCACCCCTGACCCTATCCCTGGGCTGCAGAAGCAAAGAGGCATAGAGGCCTTTCACCCTGAAGGCATGGGCTTGTTTCACATGGAGAATGTGTCCCTCGCCCCTCCCGTGCTGGAGGCGTGTAAGTTGACACCATTTGTTCTGCCCATGGATATTACAAGTAGGTGTACTCGGTTTGGGCTGCCTGGTGAAACTGTTTTTGCAGTCAGCCAGCCCTCTGAGTACTATTCCTCAAGTTTGATTCCTAGCTAGGTAAACCCGGACTTCGGTGGCTACATGGGAGCAAACGTGTTAAGCTTGTGGAGAAAGCCTTTGACCAATGGCAATCTGCTTGTGCTTGTGGCAGGGATTAGGCAGGAACTCTGCCACTCAGGGTTTTTACCTTCCGATAAGCTGTGCCTTTGGGCTGAAGCAGGCGACCTGTCTGTATCACATCCAGGGAATTAGGGCCTGAGGGGAGTCTGCCACCTGATTGGCCTCCATTATAGGCAACTGAGAAAATGGGGCAAGGCTTACGGAACCCGCTTACAACGAAATGTTTCTATTGAGAAGAGGAGATTATGCTACTACACGTCAGCAGCTCCTCTCCCTCAGAGTGCTGTTCCTGTGTAGACTAGGGAAAACCACCACGGTTTCCAGGGTTTGATCGGCTCTTTTCCCAGTTGGTATCCTCCGTGAAAGAGCTAGAAGGGCTGATCTCAACCAATCGGCCTGCACACCGTGAGTCCTTGGGGTAGGGCAGTCCTGAGTCAATGTGTCTCCTAAAGAACGAAAGCAAAGTTTCCTGCCACAGGAAAGCACAGAGAGGCCTGGTGCTTTCTCTAGGCAATTCAAGTGGGCTGGAAAGTTGAGGCCTAGTCTACATTGTGGAAAAGTTCGCGATTACGGCTATCTTTCTCCCTCTCTCTGTCCCGTACCCTGGGCTCAGCCTTGTGGGAATGCTGATTGGGAGAGTCTGCCTCTCTGCCGGGCTCAGAAGGCTTCTTCCCGTTTGGGCAATTCCGTTTGTGTCTTACTTCGTGGAGGAGGAATGAGGGTGCCCAGAGATTCTCTGACGTGAAATCACTAATGACAGAGCACCTGGAGGAGCTGGTTTCTCGGTGGAAGAAGCCAAAAAGCCAGCATTCCTAAGGTCTCTTTGAGAGCTGCCAGACCCTCTGCCGTCATAGGCCTAAGAATTGGCCATTGTGACGGCATGGCAACACTTGGAATCCTAGGACACTGTGGAAGGGCGACTCGCAAACTGGATGGAAGAAGCTTCCAAGCCCAGTGTTCTTTCATGTACCAAAGAGAACGCAAGTGTCTGAGGCTGGTAGCATTGTTGCTGGAGAGCACTGCCTCCTCGTGGGCCTGTCGGCTACTTTCCTATTTCCGACGCTCTCAGGAAACTCTTCCAAAACGAGGTTGGGACATGCTTAGAGAGAAGAGCTGCGAAGTGGATGCACAGAACATTAACCTAGATACCAGCCCAGGGTCCCAAGCATCCATTTTTCTCTGGAGGGTACGTACCCCACGCAGGGATTCAAGCAGGGAGTTTGCCTTGGACAACTTACACAGAAAACTGGGATGAGACGTTGGGTCACTCTGCTTGTGCTCACACTACGTGGCCCGGAGAAGTTATGACGCAGCAGATGTCAACCCCCTTTCTCCACACATGTGCACCCCAAAGAAGCGCTGGGCCGTGGGTGTTCTCAGGCCAAGAGCAGTCCTTGTTCTCTGCTGCACCGGCTCTGTGGTTCAAAGGTTCTTTATCTCTGCTCTTTTGGAAGCCTTTCACCCCTGTCCCTATCCCTGGGCTGCAGAAACAAAGAGGCATAGAGGCCTTTCACCCTGAAGGCATGGGCTTGTTTCACATGGAGAATGTGTCCCTCGCCCCTCCCGTGCTGGAGGCGTGTAAGTTGACACCATTTGTTCTGCCCATGGATATTACAAGTAGGTGTACTCGGTTTGGGCTGCCTGGTGAAACTGTTTTTGCAGTCAGCCAGCCCTCTGAGTACTATTCCTCAAGTTTGATTCCTAGCTAGGTAAACCCGGACTTCGGTGGCTACATGGGAGCAAACGTGTTAAGCTTGTGGAGAAAGCCTTTGACCAATGGCAATCTGCTTGTGCTTGTGGCAGGGATTAGGCAGGAACTCTGCCACTCAGGGTTTTTACCTTCCGATAAGCTGTGCCTTTGGGCTGAAGCAGGCGACGTGTCTGTATCACATCCTGGGAAGTAGGGCCTGAGGGGAGTCTGCCACCTGATTGGCCTCCATTATAGGCAACTGAGAAAATGGGGCAAGGCTTACGGAACCCGCTTACAACGAAATGTTTCTATTGAGAAGAGGAGATTTTGCTACTACACGTCAGCAGCTCCTCTCCCTCAGAGTGCTGTTCCTGTGTAGACTAGGGAAAACCACCACGGTTTCCAGGGTTTGATCGGCTCTTTTCCCAGTTGGTATCCTCCGTGAAAGAGCTAGAAGGGCTGATCTCAACCAATCGGCCTGCACACCGTGAGTCCTTGGGGTAGGGCAGTCCTGAGTCAATGTGTCTCCTAAAGAACGAAAGCAAAGTTTCCTGCCACAGGAAAGCACAGAGAGGCCTGGTGCTTTCTCTAGGCAATTCAAGTGGGCTGGAAAGGTGAGGCCTAGTCTACATTGTGGAAAAGTTCGCGATTACGGCTATCTTTCTCCCTCTCTCTGTCCCGTACCCTGGGCTCAGCCTTGTGGGAATGCTGATTGGGAGAGTCTGCCTCTCTGCCGGGCTCAGAAGGCTTCTTCCCGTTTGGGCAATTCCGTTTGTGTCTTACTTCGTGGAGGAGGAATGAGGGTGCCCAGAGATTCTCTGACGTGAAATCACTAATGACAGAGCACCTGGAGGAGCTGGTTTCTCGGTGGAAGAAGCCAAAAAGCCAGCATTCCTAAGGTCTCTTTGAGAGCTGCCAGACACTCTGCCGTCATAGGCCTAAGAATTGGCCATTGTGACGGCATGGCAACACTTGGAATCCTAGGACACTGTGGAAGGGCGACTCGCAAACTGGATGGAAGAAGCTTCCAAGCCCAGTGTTCTTTCATGTACCAAAGAGAACGCAAGTGTCTGAGGCTGGTAGCATTGTTGCTGGAGAGCACTGCCTCCTCGTGGGCCTGTCGGCTACTTTCCTCTTTCCGACGCTCTCAGGAAACTCTTCCAAAACGAGGTTGGGACATGCTTAGAGAGAACAGCTGCGAAGTGGATGCACAGAACATTAACCTAGATACCAGCCCAGGGTCCCAAGCATCCATTTTTCTCTGGAGGGTACGTACCCCACGCAGGGATTCAAGCAGGGAGTTTGCCTTGGACAACTTACACAGAAAACTGGGATGAGACGTTGGGTCACTCTGCTTGTGCTCACACTACGTGGCCCGGAGAAGTTATGACGCAGCAGATGTCAACCCCCTTTCTCCACACATGTGCACCCCAAAGAAGCGCTGGGCCGTGGGTGTTCTCATGCCAAGAGCAGTCCTTGTTCTCTGCTGCACCGGCTCTGTGGTTCAAAGGTTCTTTATCTCTGCTCTTTTGGAAGCCTTTCACCCCTGACCCTATCCCTGGGCTGCAGAAGCAAAGAGGCATAGAGGCCTTTCACCCTGAAGGCATGGGCTTGTTTCACATGGAGAATGTGTCCATCGCCCCTCCCGTGCTGGAGGCGTGTAAGTTGACACCATTTGTTCTGCCCATGGATATTACAAGTAGGTGTACTCGGTTTGGGCTGCCTGGTGAAACTGTTTTTGCAGTCAGCCAGCCCTCTGAGTACTATTCCTCAAGTTTGATTCCTAGCTAGGTAAACCCGGACTTCGGTGGCTACATGGGAGCAAACGTGTTAAGCTTGTGGAGAAAGCCTTTGACCAATGGCAATCTGCTTGTGCTTGTGGCAGGGATTAGGCAGGAACTCTGCCACTCAGGGTTTTTACCTTCCGATAAGCTGTGCCTTTGGGCTGAAGCAGGCGACGTGTCTGTATCACATCCTGGGAAGTAGGGCCTGAGGGGAGTCTGCCACCTGATTGGCCTCCATTATAGGCAACTGAGAAAATGGGGCAAGGCTTACGGAACCCGCTTACAACGAAATGTTTCTATTGAGAAGAGGAGATTTTGCTACTACACGTCAGCAGCTCCTCTCCCTCAGAGTGCTGTTCCTGTGTAGACTAGGGAAAACCACCACGGTTTCCAGGGTTTGATCGGCTCTTTTCCCAGTTGGTATCCTCCGTGAAAGAGCTAGAAGGGCTGATCTCAACCAATCGGCCTGCACACCGTGAGTCTTTGGGGTAGGGCTGTCCTGAGTCAATGTGTCTCCTAAAGAACGAAAGCAAAGTTTCCTGCCACAGGAAAGCACAAAGAGGCCTGGTGCTTTCTCTAGGAAATTCAAGTGGGCTGGAAAGGTGAGGCCTAGTCTACATTGTGGAAAAGTTCGCGATTACGGCTATCTTTCTCCCTCTCTCTGCCCCGTACCCTGGGCTCAGCCTTGTGGGAATGCTGATTGGGAGAGTCTGCCTCTCTGCCGGGCTCAGAAGGCTTCTTCCCGTTTGGGCAATTCCGTTTGTGTCTTAATTCGTGGAGGAGGAATGAGGGTGCCCAGAGATTCTCGGACGTGAAATCACTAATGACAGAGCACCTGGAGGAGCTGGTTTCTCGGTGGAAGAAGCCAAAAAGCCAGCATTCCTAAGGTCTCTTTGAGAGCTGCCAGACACTCTGCCGTCATAGGCCTAAGAATTGGCCATTGTGACGGCATGGCAACACTTGGAATCCTAGGACACTGTGGAAGGGCGACTCGCAAACTGGATGGAAGAAGCTTCCAAGCCCAGTGTTCTTTCATGTACCAAAGAGAACGCAAGTGTCTGAGGCTGGTAGCATTGTTGCTGGAGAGCACTGCCTCCTCGTGGGCCTGTCGGCTACTTTCCTATTTCCGAAGCTCTCAGGAAACTCTTCCTAAACGAGGTTGGGACATGCTTAGAGAGAACAGCTGCGAAGTGGATGCACAGAACATTAATCTAGATACCAGCCCAGGGTCCCAAGCATCCATTTTTCTCTGGAGGGTACGTACCCCACGCAGGGTTTCAAGCAGGGAGTTTGCCTTGGACAACTTACACAGAAAACTGGGATGAGACGTTGGGTCACTCTGCTTGTGCTCACACTACGTGGCCCGGAGAAGTTATGACGCAGCAGATGTCAACCCCCTTTCTCCACACATGTGCACCCCAAAGAAGCGCTGGGCCGTGGGTGTTCTCATGCCAAGAGCAGTCCTTGTTCTCTGCTGCACCGGCTCTGTGGTTCAAAGGTTCTTTATCTCTGCTCTTTTGGAAGCCTTTCACCCCTGACCCTATCCCTGGGCTGCAGAAGCAAAGAGGCATAGAGGCCTTTCACCCTGAAGGCATGGGCTTGTTTCACATGGAGAATGTGTCCATCGCCCCTCCCGTGCTGGAGGCGTGTAAGTTGACACCATTTGTTCTGCCCATGGATATTACAAGTAGGTGTACTCGGTTTGGGCTGCCTGGTGAAACTGTTTTTGCAGTCAGCCAGCCCTCTGAGTACTATTCCTCAAGTTTGATTCCTAGCTAGGTAAACCCGGACTTCGGTGGCTACATGGGAGCAAACGTGTTAAGCTTGTGGAGAAAGCCTTTGACCAATGGCAATCTGCTTGTGCTTGTGGCAGGGATTAGGCAGGAACTCTGCCACTCAGGGTTTTTACCTTCCGATAAGCTGTGCCTTTGGGCTGAAGCAGGCGACGTGTCTGTATCACATCCTGGGAAGTAGGGCCTGAGGGGAGTCTGCCACCTGATTGGCCTCCATTATAGGCAACTGAGAAAATGGGGCAAGGCTTACGGAACCCGCTTACAACGAAATGTTTCTATTGAGAAGAGGAGATTTTGCTACTACACGTCAGCAGCTCCTCTCCCTCAGAGTGCTGTTCCTGTGTAGACTAGGGAAAACCACCACGGTTTCCAGGGTTTGATCGGCTCTTTTCCCAGTTGGTATCCTCCGTGAAAGAGCTAGAAGGGCTGATCTCAACCAATCGGCCTGCACACCGTGAGTCTTTGGGGTAGGGCTGTCCTGAGTCAATGTGTCTCCTAAAGAACGAAAGCAAAGTTTCCTGCCACAGGAAAGCACAAAGAGGCCTGGTGCTTTCTCTAGGAAATTCAAGTGGGCTGGAAAGGTGAGGCCTAGTCTACATTGTGGAAAAGTTCGCGATTACGGCTAT
This sequence comes from Balaenoptera physalus, assembly GCF_965194825.1. Taxonomy (NCBI): domain Eukaryota; kingdom Metazoa; phylum Chordata; class Mammalia; order Artiodactyla; family Balaenopteridae; genus Balaenoptera; species Balaenoptera physalus. The sequence goes on along the minus strand of NC_138897.1, from coordinate 34,958,007 downwards.
CTTTCTCCCTCTCTCTGCCCCGTACCCTGGGCTCAGCCTTGTGGGAATGCTGATTGGGAGAGTCTGCCTCTCTGCCGGGCTCAGAAGGCTTCTTCCCGTTTGGGCAATTCCGTTTGTGTCTTAATTCGTGGAGGAGGAATGAGGGTGCCCAGAGATTCTCGGACGTGAAATCACTAATGACAGAGCACCTGGAGGAGCTGGTTTCTCGGTGGAAGAAGCCAAAAAGCCAGCATTCCTAAGGTCTCTTTGAGAGCTGCCAGACACTCTGCCGTCATAGGCCTAAGAATTGGCCATTGTGACGGCATGGCAACACTTGGAATCCTAGGACACTGTGGAAGGGCGACTCGCAAACTGGATGGAAGAAGCTTCCAAGCCCAGTGTTCTTTCATGTACCAAAGAGAACGCAAGTGTCTGAGGCTGGTAGCATTGTTGCTGGAGAGCACTGCCTCCTCGTGGGCCTGTCGGCTACTTTCCTATTTCCGAAGCTCTCAGGAAACTCTTCCTAAACGAGGTTGGGACATGCTTAGAGAGAACAGCTGCGAAGTGGATGCACAGAACATTAATCTAGATACCAGCCCAGGGTCCCAAGCATCCATTTTTCTCTGGAGGGTACGTACCCCACGCAGGGTTTCAAGCAGGGAGTTTGCCTTGGACAACTTACACAGAAAACTGGGATGAGACGTTGGGTCACTCTGCTTGTGCTCACACTACGTGGCCCGGAGAAGTTATGACGCAGCAGATGTCAACCCCCTTTCTCCACACATGTGCACCCCAAAGAAGCGCTGGGCCGTGGGTGTTCTCAGGCCAAGAGCAGTCCTTGTTCTCTGCTGCACCGGCTCTGTGGTTCAAAGGTTCTTTATCTCTGCTCTTTTGGAAGCCTTTCACCCCTGACCCTATCCCTGGGCTGCAGAAGCAAAGAGGCATAGAGGCCTTTCACCCTGAAGGCATGGGCTTGTTTCACATGGAGAATGTGTCCCTCGCCCCTCCCGTGCTGGAGGCGTGTAAGTTGACACCATTTGTTCTGCCCATGGATATTACAAGTAGGTGTACTCGGTTTGGGCTGCCTGGTGAAACTGTTTTTGCAGTCAGCCAGCCCTCTGAGTACTATTCCTCAAGTTTGATTCCTAGCTAGGTAAACCCGGACTTCGGTGGCTACATGGGAGCAAACGTGTTAAGCTTGTGGAGAAAGCCTTTGACCAATGGCAATCTGCTTGTGCTTGTGGCAGGGATTAGGCAGGAACTCTGCCACTCAGGGTTTTTACCTTCCGATAAGCTGTGCCTTTGGGCTGAAGCAGGCGACCTGTCTGTATCACATCCAGGGAATTAGGGCCTGAGGGGAGTCTGCCACCTGATTGGCCTCCATTATAGGCAACTGAGAAAATGGGGCAAGGCTTACGGAACCCGCTTACAACGAAATGTTTCTATTGAGAAGAGGAGATTATGCTACTACACGTCAGCAGCTCCTCTCCCTCAGAGTGCTGTTCCTGTGTAGACTAGGGAAAACCACCACGGTTTCCAGGGTTTGATCGGCTCTTTTCCCAGTTGGTATCCTCCGTGAAAGAGCTAGAAGGGCTGATCTCAACCAATCGGCCTGCACACCGTGAGTCCTTGGGGTAGGGCAGTCCTGAGTCAATGTGTCTCCTAAAGAACGAAAGCAAAGTTTCCTGCCACAGGAAAGCACAGAGAGGCCTGGTGCTTTCTCTAGGCAATTCAAGTGGGCTGGAAAGTTGAGGCCTAGTCTACATTGTGGAAAAGTTCGCGATTACGGCTATCTTTCTCCCTCTCTCTGTCCCGTACCCTGGGCTCAGCCTTGTGGGAATGCTGATTGGGAGAGTCTGCCTCTCTGCCGGGCTCAGAAGGCTTCTTCCCGTTTGGGCAATTCCGTTTGTGTCTTACTTCGTGGAGGAGGAATGAGGGTGCCCAGAGATTCTCTGACGTGAAATCACTAATGACAGAGCACCTGGAGGAGCTGGTTTCTCGGTGGAAGAAGCCAAAAAGCCAGCATTCCTAAGGTCTCTTTGAGAGCTGCCAGACCCTCTGCCGTCATAGGCCTAAGAATTGGCCATTGTGACGGCATGGCAACACTTGGAATCCTAGGACACTGTGGAAGGGCGACTCGCAAACTGGATGGAAGAAGCTTCCAAGCCCAGTGTTCTTTCATGTACCAAAGAGAACGCAAGTGTCTGAGGCTGGTAGCATTGTTGCTGGAGAGCACTGCCTCCTCGTGGGCCTGTCGGCTACTTTCCTATTTCCGACGCTCTCAGGAAACTCTTCCAAAACGAGGTTGGGACATGCTTAGAGAGAACAGCTGCGAAGTGGATGCACAGAACATTAACCTAGATACCAGCCCAGGGTCCCAAGCATCCATTTTTCTCTGGAGGGTACGTACCCCACGCAGGGATTCAAGCAGGGAGTTTGCCTTGGACAACTTACACAGAAAACTGGGATGAGACGTTGGGTCACTCTGCTTGTGCTCACACTACGTGGCCCGGAGAAGTTATGACGCAGCAGATGTCAACCCCCTTTCTCCACACATGTGCACCCCAAAGAAGCGCTGGGCCGTGGGTGTTCTCAGGCCAAGAGCAGTCCTTGTTCTCTGCTGCACCGGCTCTGTGGTTCAAAGGTTCTTTATCTCTGCTCTTTTGGAAGCCTTTCACCCCTGTCCCTATCCCTGGGCTGCAGAAGCAAAGAGGCATAGAGGCCTTTCACCCTGAAGGCATGGGCTTGTTTCACATGGAGAATGTGTCCCTCGCCCCTCCCGTGCTGGAGGCGTGTAAGTTGACACCATTTGTTCTGCCCATGGATATTACAAGTAGGTGTACTCGGTTTGGGCTGCCTGGTGAAACTGTTTTTGCAGTCAGCCAGCCCTCTGAGTACTATTCCTCAAGTTTGATTCCTAGCTAGGTAAACCCGGACTTCGGTGGCTACATGGGAGCAAACGTGTTAAGCTTGTGGAGAAAGCCTTTGACCAATGGCAATCTGCTTGTGCTTGTGGCAGGGATTAGGCAGGAACTCTGCCACTCAGGGTTTTTACCTTCCGATAAGCTGTGCCTTTGGGCTGAAGCAGGCGACGTGTCTGTATCACATCCTGGGAAGTAGGGCCTGAGGGGAGTCTGCCACCTGATTGGCCTCCATTATAGGCAACTGAGAAAATGGGGCAAGGCTTACGGAACCCGCTTACAACGAAATGTTTCTATTGAGAAGAGGAGATTTTGCTACTACACGTCAGCAGCTCCTCTCCCTCAGAGTGCTGTTCCTGTGTAGACTAGGGAAAACCACCACGGTTTCCAGGGTTTGATCGGCTCTTTTCCCAGTTGGTATCCTCCGTGAAAGAGCTAGAAGGGCTGATCTCAACCAATCGGCCTGCACACCGTGAGTCCTTGGGGTAGGGCAGTCCTGAGTCAATGTGTCTCCTAAAGAACGAAAGCAAAGTTTCCTGCCGCAGGAAAGCACAGAGAGGCCTGGTGCTTTCTCTAGGCAATTCAAGTGGGCTGGAAAGGTGAGGCCTAGTCTACATTGTGGAAAAGTTCGCGATTACGGCTATCTTTCTCCCTCTCTCTGTCCCGTACCCTGGGCTCAGCCTTGTGGGAATGCTGATTGGGAGAGTCTGCCTCTCTGCCGGGCTCAGAAGGCTTCTTCCCGTTTGGGCAATTCCGTTTGTGTCTTACTTCGTGGAGGAGGAATGAGGGTGCCCAGAGATTCTCTGACGTGAAATCACTAATGACAGAGCACCTGGAGGAGCTGGTTTCTCGGTGGAAGAAGCCAAAAAGCCAGCATTCCTAAGGTCTCTTTGAGAGCTGCCAGACACTCTGCCGTCATAGGCCTAAGAATTGGCCATTGTGACGGCATGGCAACACTTGGAATCCTAGGACACTGTGGAAGGGCGACTCGCAAACTGGATGGAAGAAGCTTCCAAGCCCAGTGTTCTTTCATGTACCAAAGAGAACGCAAGTGTCTGAGGCTGGTAGCATTGTTGCTGGAGAGCACTGCCTCCTCGTGGGCCTGTCGGCTACTTTCCTATTTCCGACGCTCTCAGGAAACTCTTCCAAAACGAGGTTGGGACATGCTTAGAGAGAACAGCTGCGAAGTGGATGCACAGAACATTAACCTAGATACCAGCCCAGGGTCCCAAGCATCCATTTTTCTCTGGAGGGTACGTACCCCACGCAGGGATTCAAGCAGGGAGTTTGCCTTGGACAACTTACACAGAAAACTGGGATGAGACGTTGGGTCACTCTGCTTGTGCTCACACTACGTGGCCCGGAGAAGTTATGACGCAGCAGATGTCAACCCCCTTTCTCCACACATGTGCACCCCAAAGAAGCGCTGGGCCGTGGGTGTTCTCAGGCCAAGAGCAGTCCTTGTTCTCTGCTGCACCGGCTCTGTGGTTCAAAGGTTCTTTATCTCTGCTCTTTTGGAAGCCTTTCACCCCTGACCCTATCCCTGGGCTGCAGAAGCAAAGAGGCATAGAGGCCTTTCACCCTGAAGGCATGGGCTTGTTTCACATGGAGAATGTGTCCCTCGCCCCTCCTGTGCTGGAAGCGTGTAAGTTGACACCATTTGTTCTGCCCATGGATATTACAAGTAGGTGTACTCGGTTTGGGCTGCCTGGTGAAACTGTTTTTGCAGTCAGCCAGCCCTCTGAGTACTATTCCTCAAGTTTGATTCCTAGCTAGGTAAACCCGGACTTCGGTGGCTACATGGGAGCAAACGTGTTAAGCTTGTGGAGAAAGCCTTTGACCAATGGCAATCTGCTTGTGCTTGTGGCAGGGATTAGGCAGGAACTCTGCCACTCAGGGTTTTTACCTTCCGATAAGCTGTGCCTTTGGGCTGAAGCAGGCGACGTGTCTGTATCACATCCTGGGAAGTAGGGCCTGAGGGGAGTCTGCCACCTGATTGGCCTCCATTATAGGCAACTGAGAAAATGGGGCAAGGCTTACGGAACCCGCTTACAACGAAATGTTTCTATTGAGAAGAGGAGATTTTGCTACTACACGTCAGCAGCTCCTCTCCCTCAGAGTGCTGTTCCTGTGTAGACTAGGGAAAACCACCACGGTTTCCAGGGTTTGATCGGCTCTTTTCCCAGTTGGTATCCTCCGTGAAAGAGCTAGAAGGGCTGATCTCAACCAATCGGCCTGCACACCGTGAGTCCTTGGGGTAGGGCAGTCCTGAGTCAATGTGTCTCCTAAAGAACGAAAGCAAAGTTTCCTGCCACAGGAAAGCACAGAGAGGCCTGGTGCTTTCTCTAGGCAATTCAAGTGGGCTGGAAAGGTGAGGCCTAGTCTACATTGTGGAAAAGTTCGCGATTACGGCTATCTTTCTCCCTCTCTCTGTCCCGTACCCTGGGCTCAGCCTTGTGGGAATGCTGATTGGGAGAGTCTGCCTCTCTGCCGGGCTCAGAAGGCTTCTTCCCGTTTGGGCAATTCCGTTTGTGTCTTACTTCGTGGAGGAGGAATGAGGGTGCCCAGAGATTCTCTGACGTGAAATCTCTAATGACAGAGCACCTGGAGGAGCTGGTTTCTCGGTGGAAGAAGCCAAAAAGCCAGCATTCCTAAGGTCTCTTTGAGAGCTGCCAGACACTCTGCCGTCATAGGCCTAAGAATTGGCCATTGTGACGGCATGGCAACACTTGGAATCCTAGGACACTGTGGAAGGGCGACTCGCAAACTGGATGGAAGAAGCTTCCAAGCCCAGTGTTCTTTCATCTACCAAAGAGAACGCAAGTGTCTGAGGCTGGTAGCATTGTTGCTGGAGAGCACTGCCTCCTCGTGGGCCTGTCGGCTACTTTCCTATTTCCGACGCTCTCAGGAAACTCTTCCAAAACGAGGTTGGGACATGCTTAGAGAGAACAGCTGCGAAGTGGATGCACAGAACATTAACCTAGATACCAGCCCAGGGTCCCAAGCATCCATTTTTCTCTGGAGGGTACGTACCCCACGCAGGGATTCAAGCAGGGAGTTTGCCTTGGACAACTTACACAGAAAACTGGGATGAGACGTTGGGTCACTCTGCTTGTGCTCACACTACGTGGCCCGGAGAAGTTATGACGCAGCAGATGTCAACCCCCTTTCTCCACACATGTGCACCCCAAAGAAGCGCTGGGCCGTGGGTGTTCTCAGGCCAAGAGCAGTCCTTGTTCTCTGCTGCACCGGCTCTGTGGTTCAAAGGTTCTTTATCTCTGCTCTTTTGGAAGCCTTTCACCCCTGACCCTATCCCTGGGCTGCAGAAGCAAAGAGGCATAGAGGCCTTTCACCCTGAAGGCATGGGCTTGTTTCACATGGAGAATGTGTCCCTCGCCCCTCCCGTGCTGGAGGCGTGTAAGTTGACACCATTTGTTCTGCCCATGGATATTACAAGTAGGTGTACTCGGTTTGGGCTGCCTGGTGAAACTGTTTTTGCAGTCAGCCAGCCCTCTGAGTACTATTCCTCAAGTTTGATTCCTAGCTAGGTAAACCCGGACTTCGGTGGCTACATGGGAGCAAACGTGTTAAGCTTGTGGAGAAAGTCTTTGACCAATGGCAATCTGCTTGTGCTTGTGGCAGGGATTAGGCAGGAACTCTGCCACTCAGGGTTTTTACCTTCCGATAAGCTGTGCCTTTGGGCTGAAGCAGGCGACGTGTCTGTATCACATCCTGGGAAGTAGGGCCTGAGGGGAGTCTGCCACCTGATTGGCCTCCATTATAGGCAACTGAGAAAATGGGGCAAGGCTTACGGAACCCGCTTACAACGAAATGTTTCTATTGAGAAGAGGAGATTTTGCTACTACACGTCAGCAGCTCCTCTCCCTCAGAGTGCTGTTCCTGTGTAGACTAGGGAAAACCACCACGGTTTCCAGGGTTTGATCGGCTCTTTTCCCAGTTGGTATCCTCCGTGAAAGAGCTAGAAGGGCTGATCTCAACCAATCGGCCTGCACACCGTGAGTCCTTGGGGTAGGGCAGTCCTGAGTCAATGTGTCTCCTAAAGAACGAAAGCAAAGTTTCCTGCCACAGGAAAGCACAAAGAGGCCTGGTGCTTTCTGTAGGCAATTCAAGTGGGCTGGAAAGGTGAGGCCTAGTCTACATTGTGGAAAAGTTCGCGATTACGGCTATCTTTCTCCCTCTCTCTGCCCCGTACCCTGGGCTCAGCCTTGTGGGAATGCTGATTGGGAGAGTCTGCCTCTCTGCCGGGCTCAGAAGGCTTCTTCCCGTTTGGGCAATTCCGTTTGTGTCTTAATTCGTGGAGGAGGAATGAGGGTGCCCAGAGATTCTCGGACGTGAAATCACTAATGACAGAGCACCTGGAGGAGCTGGTTTCTCGGTGGAAGAAGCCAAAAAGCCAGCATTCCTAAGGTCTCTTTGAGAGCTGCCAGACACTCTGCCGTCATAGGCCTAAGAATTGGCCATTGTGACGGCATGGCAACACTTGGAATCCTAGGACACTGTGGAAGGGCGACTCGCAAACTGGATGGAAGAAGCTTCCAAGCCCAGTGTTCTTTCATGTACCAAAGAGAACGCAAGTGTCTGAGGCTGGTAGCATTGTTGCTGGAGAGCACTGCCTCCTCGTGGGCCTGTCGGCTACTTTCCTATTTCCGACGCTCTCAGGAAACTCTTCCTAAACGAGGTTGGGACATGCTTAGAGAGAACAGCTGCGAAGTGGATGCACAGAACATTAATCTAGATACCAGCCCAGGGTCCCAAGCATCCATTTTTCTCTGGAGGGTACGTACCCCACGCAGGGATTCAAGCAGGGAGTTTGCCTTGGACAACTTACACAGAAAACTGGGATGAGACGTTGGGTCACTCTGCTTGTGCTCACACTACGTGGCCCGGAGAAGTTATGACGCAGCAGATGTCAACCCCCTTTCTCCACACATGTGCACCCCAAAGAAGCGCTGGGCCGTGGGTGTTCTCAGGCCAAGAGCAGTCCTTGTTCTCTGCTGCACCGGCTCTGTGGTTCAAAGGTTCTTTATCTCTGCTCTTTTGGAAGCCTTTCACCCCTGACCCTATCCCTGGGCTGCAGAAGCAAAGAGGCATAGAGGCCTTTCACCCTGAAGGCATGGGCTTGTTTCACATGGAGAATGTGTCCCTCGCCCCTCCCGTGCTGGAGGCGTGTAAGTTGACACCATTTGTTCTGCCCATGGATATTACAAGTAGGTGTACTCGGTTTGGGCTGCCTGGTGAAACTGTTTTTGCAGTCAGCCAGCCCTCTGAGTACTATTCCTCAAGTTTGATTCCTAGCTAGGTAAACCCGGACTTCGGTGGCTACATGGGAGCAAACGTGTTAAGCTTGTGGAGAAAGCCTTTGACCAATGGCAATCTGCTTGTGCTTGTGGCAGGGATTAGGCAGGAACTCTGCCACTCAGGGTTTTTACCTTCCGATAAGCTGTGCCTTTGGGCTGAAGCAGGCGACGTGTCTGTATCACATCCTGGGAAGTAGGGCCTGAGGGGAGTCTGCCACCTGATTGGCCTCCATTATAGGCAACTGAGAAAATGGGGCAAGGCTTACGGAACCCGCTTACAACGAAATGTTTCTATTGAGAAGAGGAGATTTTGCTACTACACGTCAGCAGCTCCTCTCCCTCAGAGTGCTGTTCCTGTGTAGACTAGGGAAAACCACCACGGTTACCAGGGTTTGATCGGCTCTTTTCCCAGTTGGTATCCTCCGTGAAAGAGCTAGAAGGGCTGATCTCAACCAATCGGCCTGCACACCGTGAGTCCTTGGGGTAGGGCAGTCCTGAGTCAATGTGTCTCCTAAAGAACGAAAGCAAAGTTTCCTGCCACAGGAAAGCACAGAGAGGCCTGGTGCTTTCTCTAGGCAATTCAAGTGGGCTGGAAAGGTGAGGCCTAGTCTACATTGTGGAAAAGTTCGCGATTACGGCTATCTTTCTCCCTCTCTCTGTCCCGTACCCTGGGCTCAGCCTTGTGGGAATGCTGATTGGGAGAGTCTGCCTCTCTGCCGGGCTCAGAAGGCTTCTTCCCGTTTGGGCAATTCCGTTTGTGTCTTACTTCGTGGAGGAGGAATGAGGGTGCCCAGAGATTCTCTGACGTGAAATCACTAATGACAGAGCACCTGGAGGAGCTGGTTTCTCGGTGGAAGAAGCCAAAAAGCCAGCATTCCTAAGGTCTCTTTGAGAGCTGCCAGACACTCTGCCGTCATAGGCCTAAGAATTGGCCATTGTGACGGCATGGCAACACTTGGAATCCTAGGACACTGTGGAAGGGCGACTCGCAAACTGGATGGAAGAAGCTTCCAAGCCCAGTGTTCTTTCATGTACCAAAGAGAACGCAAGTGTCTGAGGCTGGTAGCATTGTTGCTGGAGAGCACTGCCTCCTCGTGGGCCTGTCGGCTACTTTCCTATTTCCGACGCTCTCAGGAAACTCTTCCAAAACGAGGTTGGGACATGCTTAGAGAGAACAGCTGCGAAGTGGATGCACAGAACATTAACCTAGATAACAGCCCAGGCTCCCAAGCATCCATTTTTCTCTGGAGGGTACGTACCCCACGCAGGCATTCAAGCAGGGAGTTTGCCTTGGACAACTTACACAGAAAACTGGGATGAGACGTTGGGTCACTCTGCTTGTGCTCACACTACGTGGCCCGGAGAAGTTATGACGCAGCAGATGTCAACCCCCTTTCTCCACACATGTGCACCCCAAAGAAGCGCTGGGCCGTGGGTGTTCTCAGGCCAAGAGCAGTCCTTGTTCTCTGCTGCACCGGCTCTGTGGTTCAAAGGTTCTTTATCTCTGCTCTTTTGGAAGCCTTTCACCCCTGACCCTATCCCTGGGCTGCAGAAGCAAAGAGGCATAGAGGCCTTTCACCCTGAAGGCATGGGCTTGTTTCACATGGAGAATGTGTCCCTCGCCCCTCCCGTGCTGGAGGCGTGTAAGTTGACACCATTTGTTCTGCCCATGGATATTACAAGTAGGTGTACTCGGTTTGGGCTGCCTGGTGAAACTGTTTTTGCAGTCAGCCAGCCCTCTGAGTACTATTCCTCAAGTTTGATTCCTAGCTAGGTAAACCCGGACTTCGGTGGCTACATGGGAGCAAACGTGTTAAGCTTGTGGAGAAAGCCTTTGACCAATGGCAATCTGCTTGTGCTTGTGGCAGGGATTAGGCAGGAACTCTGCCACTCAGGGTTTTTACCTTCCGATAAGCTGTGCCTTTGGGCTGAAGCAGGCGACGTGTCTGTATCACATCCTGGGAAGTAGGGCCTGAGGGGAGTCTGCCACCTGATTGGCCTCCATTATAGGCAACTGAGAAAATGGGGCAAGGCTTACGGAACCCGCTTACAACGAAATGTTTCTATTGAGAAGAGGAGATTTTGCTACTACACGTCAGCAGCTCCTCTCCCTCAGAGTGCTGTTCCTGTGTAGACTAGGGAAAACCACCACGGTTTCCAGGGTTTGATCGGCTCTTTTCCCAGTTGGTATCCTCCGTGAAAGAGCTAGAAGGGCTGATCTCAACCAATCGGCCTGCACACCGTGAGTCCTTGGGGTAGGGCAGTCCTGAGTCAATGTGTCTCCTAAAGAACGAAAGCAAAGTTTCCTGCCACAGGAAAGCACAGAGAGGCCTGGTGCTTTCTCTAGGCAATTCAAGTGGGCTGGAAAGGTGAGGCCTAGTCTACATTGTGGAAAAGTTCGCGATTACGGCTATCTTTCTCCCTCTCTCTGCCCCGTACCCTGGGCTCAGCCTTGTGGGAATGCTGATTGGGAGAGTCTGCCTCTCTGCCGGGCTCAGAAGGCTTCTTCCCGTTTGGGCAATTCCGTTTGTGTCTTAATTCGTGGAGGAGGAATGAGGGTGCCCAGAGATTCTCGGACGTGAAATCACTAATGACAGAGCACCTGGAGGAGCTGGTTTCTCGGTGGAAGAAGCCAAAAAGCCAGCATTCCTAAGGTCTCTTTGAGAGCTGCCAGACACTCTGCCGTCATAGGCCTAAGAATTGGCCATTGTGACGGCATGGCAACACTTGGAATCCTAGGACACTGTGGAAGGGCGACTCGCAAACTGGATGGAAGAAGCTTCCAAGCCCAGTGTTCTTTCATGTACCAAAGAGAACGCAAGTGTCTGAGGCTGGTAGCATTGTTGCTGGAGAGCACTGCCTCCTCGTGGGCCTGTCGGCTACTTTCCTATTTCCGACGCTCTCAGGAAACTCTTCCTAAACGAGGTTGGGACATGCTTAGAGAGAACAGCTGCGAAGTGGATGCACAGAACATTAATCTAGATACCAGCCCAGGGTCCCAAGCATCCATTTTTCTCTGGAGGGTACGTACCCCACGCAGGGATTCAAGCAGGGAGTTTGCCTTGGACAACTTACACAGAAAACTGGGATGAGACGTTGGGTCACTCTGCTTGTGCTCACACTACGTGGCCCGGAGAAGTTATGACGCAGCAGATGTCAACCCCCTTTCTCCACACATGTGCACCCCAAAGAAGCGCTGGGCCGTGGGTGTTCTCAGGCCAAGAGCAGTCCTTGTTCTCTGCTGCACCGGCTCTGTGGTTCAAAGGTTCTTTATCTCTGCTCTTTTGGAAGCCTTTCACCCCTGACCCTATCCCTGGGCTGCAGAAGCAAAGAGGCATAGAGGCCTTTCACCCTGAAGGCATGGGCTTGTTTCACATGGAGAATGTGTCCCTCGCCCCTCCCGTGCTGGAGGCGTGTAAGTTGACACCATTTGTTCTGCCCATGGATATTACAAGTAGGTGTACTCGGTTTGGGCTGCCTGGTGAAACTGTTTTTGCAGTCAGCCAGCCCTCTGAGTACTATTCCTCAAGTTTGATTCCTAGCTAGGTAAACCCGGACTTCGGTGGCTACATGGGAGCAAACGTGTTAAGCTTGTGGAGAAAGCCTTTGACCAATGGCAATCTGCTTGTGCTTGTGGCAGGGATTAGGCAGGAACTCTGCCACTCAGGGTTTTTACCTTCCGATAAGCTGTGCCTTTGGGCTGAAGCAGGCGACGTGTCTGTATCACATCCTGGGAAGTAGGGCCTGAGGGGAGTCTGCCACCTGATTGGCCTCCATTATAGGCAACTGAGAAAATGGGGCAAGGCTTACGGAACCCGCTTACAACGAAATGTTTCTATTGAGAAGAGGAGATTTTGCTACTACACGTCAGCAGCTCCTCTCCCTCAGAGTGCTGTTCCTGTGTAGACTAGGGAAAACCACCACGGTTACCAGGGTTTGATCGGCTCTTTTCCCAGTTGGTATCCTCCGTGAAAGAGCTAGAAGGGCTGATCTCAACCAATCGGCCTGCACACCGTGAGTCCTTGGGGTAGGGCAGTCCTGAGTCAATGTGTCTCCTAAAGAACGAAAGCAAAGTTTCCTGCCACAGGAAAGCACAGAGAGGCCTGGTGCTTTCTCTAGGCAATTCAAGTGGGCTGGAAAGGTGAGGCCTAGTCTACATTGTGGAAAAGTTCGCGATTACGGCTATCTTTCTCCCTCTCTCTGTCCCGTACCCTGGGCTCAGCCTTGTGGGAATGCTGATTGGGAGAGTCTGCCTCTCTGCCGGGCTCAGAAGGCTTCTTCCCGTTTGGGCAATTCCGTTTGTGTCTTACTTCGTGGAGGAGGAATGAGGGTGCCCAGAGATTCTCGGACGTGAAATCACTAATGACAGAGCACCTGGAGGAGCTGGTTTCTCGGTGGAAGAAGCCAAAAAGCCAGCATTCCTAAGGTCTCTTTGAGAGCTGCCAGACACTCTGCCGTCATAGGCCTAAGAATTGGCCATTGTGACGGCATGGCAACACTTGGAATCCTAGGACACTGTGGAAGGGCGACTCGCAAACTGGATGGAAGAAGCTTCCAAGCCCAGTGTTCTTTCATCTACCAAAGAGAACGCAAGTGTCTGAGGCTGGTAGCATTGTTGCTGGAGAGCACTGCCTCCTCGTGGGCCTGTCGGCTACTTTCCTATTTCCGACGCTCTCAGGAAACTCTTCCAAAACGAGGTTGGGACATGCTTAGAGAGAACAGCTGCGAAGTGGATGCACAGAACATTAACCTAGATACCAGCCCAGGCTCCCAAGCATCCATTTTTCTCTGGAGGGTACGTACCCCACGCAGGCATTCAAGCAGGGAGTTTGCCTTGGACAACTTACACAGAAAACTGGGATGAGACGTTGGGTCACTCTGCTTGTGCTCACACTACGTGGCCCGGAGAAGTTATGACGCAGCAGATGTCAACCCCCTTTCTCCACACATGTGCACCCCAAAGAAGCGCTGGGCCGTGGGTGTTCTCAGGCCAAGAGCAGTCCTTGTTCTCTGCTGCACCGGCTCTGTGGTTCAAAGGTTCTTTATCTCTGCTCTTTTGGAAGCCTTTCACCCCTGACCCTATCCCTGGGCTGCAGAAGCAAAGAGGCATAGAGGCCTTTCACCCTGAAGGCATGGGCTTGTTTCACATGGAGAATGTGTCCCTCGCCCCTCCCGTGCTGGAGGCGTGTAAGTTGACACCATTTGTTCTGCCCATGGATATTACAAGTAGGTGTACTCGGTTTGGGCTGCCTGGTGAAACTGTTTTTGCAGTCAGCCAGCCCTCTGAGTACTATTCCTCAAGTTTGATTCCTAGCTAGGTAAACCCGGACTTCGGTGGCTACATGGGAGCAAACGTGTTAAGCTTGTGGAGAAAGCCTTTGACCAATGGCAATCTGCTTGTGCTTGTGGCAGGGATTAGGCAGGAACTCTGCCACTCAGGGTTTTTACCTTCCGATAAGCTGTGCCTTTGGGCTGAAGCAGGCGACGTGTCTGTATCACATCCTGGGAAGTAGGGCCTGAGGGGAGTCTGCCACCTGATTGGCCTCCATTATAGGCAACTGAGAAAATGGGGCAAGGCTTACGGAACCCGCTTACAACGAAATGTTTCTATTGAGAAGAGGAGATTTTGCTACTACACGTCAGCAGCTCCTCTCCCTCAGAGTGCTGTTCCTGTGTAGATTAGGGAAAACCACCACGGTTACCAGGGTTTGATCGGCTCTTTTCCCAGTTGGTATCCTCCGTGAAAGAGCTAGAAGGGCTGATCTCAACCAATCGGCCTGCACACCGTGAGTCCTTGGGGTAGGGCAGTCCTGAGTCAATGTGTCTCCTAAAGAACGAAAGCAAAGTTTCCTGCCACAGGAAAGCACAGAGAGGCCTGGTGCTTTCTCTAGGCAATTCAAGTGGGCTGGAAAGGTGAGGCCTAGTCTACATTGTGGAAAAGTTCGCGATTACGGCTATCTTTCTCCCTCTCTCTGTCCCGTACCCTGGGCTCAGCCTTGTGGGAATGCTGATTGGGAGAGTCTGCCTCTCTGCCGGGCTCAGAAGGCTTCTTCCCGTTTGGGCAATTCCGTTTGTGTCTTACTTCGTGGAGGAGGAATGAGGGTGCCCAGAGATTCTCTGACGTGAAATCACTAATGACAGAGCACCTGGAGGAGCTGGTTTCTCGGTGGAAGAAGCCAAAAAGCCAGCATTCCTAAGGTCTCTTTGAGAGCTGCCAGACACTCTGCCGTCATAGGCCTAAGAATTGGCCATTGTGACGGCATGGCAACACTTGGAATCCTAGGACACTGTGGAAGGGCGACTCGCAAACTGGATGGAAGAAGCTTCCAAGCCCAGTGTTCTTTCATGTACCAAAGAGAACGCAAGTGTCTGAGGCTGGTAGCATTGTTGCTGGAGAGCACTGCCTCCTCGTGGGCCTGTCGGCTACTTTCCTATTTCCGACGCTCTCAGGAAACTCTTCCAAAACGAGGTTGGGACATGCTTAGAGAGAACAGCTGCGAAGTGGATGCACAGAACATTAACCTAGATAACAGCCCAGGCTCCCAAGCATCCATTTTTCTCTGGAGGGTACGTACCCCACGCAGGCATTCAAGCAGGGAGTTTGCTTTGGACAACTTACACAGAAAACTGGGATGAGACGTTGGGTCACTCTGCTTGTGCTCACACTACGTGGCCCGGAGAAGTTATGACGCAGCAGATGTCAACCCCCTTTCTCCACACATGTGCACCCCAAAGAAGCGCTGGGCCGTGGGTGTTCTCAGGCCAAGAGCAGTCCTTGTTCTCTGCTGCACCGGCTCTGTGGTTCAAAGGTTCTTTATCTCTGCTCTTTTGGAAGCCTTTCACCCCTGACCCTATCCCTGGGCTGCAGAAGCAAAGAGGCATAGAGGCCTTTCACCCTGAAGGCATGGGCTTGTTTCACATGGAGAATGTGTCCCTCGCCCCTCCCGTGCTGGAGGCGTGTAAGTTGACACCATTTGTTCTGCCCATGGATATTACAAGTAGGTGTACTCGGTTTGGGCTGCCTGGTGAAACTGTTTTTGCAGTCAGCCAGCCCTCTGAGTACTATTCCTCAAGTTTGATTCCTAGCTAGGTAAACCCGGACTTCGGTGGCTACATGGGAGCAAACGTGTTAAGCTTGTGGAGAAAGCCTTTGACCAATGGCAATCTGCTTGTGCTTGTGGCAGGGATTAGGCAGGAACTCTGCCACTCAGGGTTTTTACCTTCCGATAAGCTGTGCCTTTGGGCTGAAGCAGGCGACGTGTCTGTATCACATCCTGGGAAGTAGGGCCTGAGGGGAGTCTGCCACCTGATTGGCCTCCATTATAGGCAACTGAGAAAATGGGGCAAGGCTTACGGAACCCGCTTACAACGAAATGTTTCTATTGAGAAGAGGAGATTTTGCTACTACACGTCAGCAGCTCCTCTCCCTCAGAGTGCTGTTCCTGTGTAGACTAGGGAAAACCACCACGGTTACCAGGGTTTGATCGGCTCTTTTCCCAGTTGGTATCCTCCGTGAAAGAGCTAGAAGGGCTGATCTCAACCAATCGGCCTGCACACCGTGAGTCCTTGGGGTAGGGCAGTCCTGAGTCAATGTGTCTCCTAAAGAACGAAAGCAAAGTTTCCTGCCACAGGAAAGCACAGAGAGGCCTGGTGCTTTCTCTAGGCAATTCAAGTGGGCTGGAAAGGTGAGGCCTAGTCTACATTGTGGAAAAGTTCGCGATTACGGCTATCTTTCTCCCTCTCTCTGTCCCGTACCCTGGGCTCAGCCTTGTGGGAATGCTGATTGGGAGAGTCTGCCTCTCTGCCGGGCTCAGAAGGCTTCTTCCCGTTTGGGCAATTCCGTTTGTGTCTTACTTCGTGGAGGAGGAATGAGGGTGCCCAGAGATTCTCTGACGTGAAATCACTAATGACAGAGCACCTGGAGGAGCTGGTTTCTCGGTGGAAGAAGCCAAAAAGCCAGCATTCCTAAGGTCTCTTTGAGAGCTGCCAGACACTCTGCCGTCATAGGCCTAAGAATTGGCCATTGTGACGGCATGGCAACACTTGGAATCCTAGGACACTGTGGAAGGGCGACTCGCAAACTGGATGGAAGAAGCTTCCAAGCCCAGTGTTCTTTCATGTACCAAAGAGAACGCAAGTGTCTGAGGCTGGTAGCATTGTTGCTGGAGAGCACTGCCTCCTCGTGGGCCTGTCGGCTACTTTCCTATTTCCGACGCTCTCAGGAAACTCTTCCAAAACGAGGTTGGGACATGCTTAGAGAGAACAGCTGCGAAGTGGATGCACAGAACATTAACCTAGATAACAGCCCAGGCTCCCAAGCATCCATTTTTCTCTGGAGGGTACGTACCCCACGCAGGCATTCAAGCAGGGAGTTTGCCTTGGACAACTTACACAGAAAACTGGGATGAGACGTTGGGTCACTCTGCTTGTGCTCACACTACGTGGCCCGGAGAAGTTATGACGCAGCAGATGTCAACCCCCTTTCTCCACACATGTGCACCCCAAAGAAGCGCTGGGCCGTGGGTGTTCTCAGGCCAAGAGCAGTCCTTGTTCTCTGCTGCACCGGCTCTGTGGTTCAAAGGTTCTTTATCTCTGCTCTTTTGGAAGCCTTTCACCCCTGACCCTATCCCTGGGCTGCAGAAGCAAAGAGGCATAGAGGCCTTTCACCCTGAAGGCATGGGCTTGTTTCACATGGAGAATGTGTCCCTCGCCCCTCCCGTGCTGGAGGCGTGTAAGTTGACACCATTTGTTCTGCCCATGGATATTACAAGTAGGTGTACTCGGTTTGGGCTGCCTGGTGAAACTGTTTTTGCAGTCAGCCAGCCCTCTGAGTACTATTCCTCAAGTTTGATTCCTAGCTAGGTAAACCCGGACTTCGGTGGCTACATGGGAGCAAACGTGTTAAGCTTGTGGAGAAAGCCTTTGACCAATGGCAATCTGCTTGTGCTTGTGGCAGGGATTAGGCAGGAACTCTGCCACTCAGGGTTTTTACCTTCCGATAAGCTGTGCCTTTGGGCTGAAGCAGGCGACGTGTCTGTATCACATCCTGGGAAGTAGGGCCTGAGGGGAGTCTGCCACCTGATTGGCCTCCATTATAGGCAACTGAGAAAATGGGGCAAGGCTTACGGAACCCGCTTACAACGAAATGTTTCTATTGAGAAGAGGAGATTTTGCTACTACACGTCAGCAGCTCCTCTCCCTCAGAGTGCTGTTCCTGTGTAGACTAGGGAAAACCACCACCGTTTCCAGGGTTTGATCGGCTCTTTTCCCAGTTGGTATCCTCCGTGAAAGAGCTAGAAGGGCTGATCTCAACCAATCGGCCTGCACACCGTGAGTCCTTGGGGTAGGGCAGTCCTGAGTCAATGTGTCTCCTAAAGAACGAAAGCAAAGTTTCCTGCCACAGGAAAGCACAGAGAGGCCTGGTGCTTTCTGTAGGCAATTCAAGTGGGCTGGAAAGGTGAGGCCTAGTCTACATTGTGGAAATGTTCGCGATTACGGCTATCTTTCTCCCTCTCTCTGCCCCGTACCCTGGGCTCAGCCTTGTGGGAATGCTGATTGGGAGAGTCTGCCTCTCTGCCGGGCTCAGAAGGCTTCTTCCCGTTTGGGCAATTCCGTTTGTGTCTTACTTCGTGGAGGAGGAATGAGGGTGCCCAGAGATTCTCTGACGTGAAATCACTAATGACAGAGCACCTGGAGGAGCTGGTTTCTCGGTGGAAGAAGCCAAAAAGCCAGCATTCCTAAGGTCTCTTTGAGAGCTGCCAGACACTCTGCCGTCATAGGCCTAAGAATTGGCCATTGTGACGGCATGGCAACACTTGGAATCCTAGGACACTGTGGAAGGGCGACTCGCAAACTGGATGGAAGAAGCTTCCAAGCCCAGTGTTCTTTCATCTACCAAAGAGAACGCAAGTGTCTGAGGCTGGTAGCATTGTTGCTGGAGAGCACTGCCTCCTCGTGGGCCTGTCGGCTACTTTCCTATTTCCGACGCTCTCAGGAAACTCTTCCAAAACGAGGTTGGGACATGCTTAGAGAGAACAGCTGCGAAGTGGATGCACAGAACATTAACCTAGATAACAGCCCAGGCTCCCAAGCATCCATTTTTCTCTGGAGGGTACGTACCCCACGCAGGCATTCAAGCAGGGAGTTTGCCTTGGACAACTTACACAGAAAACTGGGATGAGACGTTGGGTCACTCTGCTTGTGCTCACACTACGTGGCCCGGAGAAGTTATGACGCAGCAGATGTCAACCCCCTTTCTCCACACATGTGCACCCCAAAGAAGCGCTGGGCCGTGGGTGTTCTCAGGCCAAGAGCAGTCCTTGTTCTCTGCTGCACCGGCTCTGTGGTTCAAAGGTTCTTTATCTCTGCTCTTTTGGAAGCCTTTCACCCCTGACCCTATCCCTGGGCTGCAGAAGCAAAGAGGCATAGAGGCCTTTCACCCTGAAGGCATGGGCTTGTTTCACATGGAGAATGTGTCCCTCGCCCCTCCCGTGCTGGAGGCGTGTAAGTTGACACCATTTGTTCTGCCCATGGATATTACAAGTAGGTGTACTCGGTTTGGGCTGCCTGGTGAAACTGTTTTTGCAGTCAGCCAGCCCTCTGAGTACTATTCCTCAAGTTTGATTCCTAGCTAGGTAAACCCGGACTTCGGTGGCTACATGGGAGCAAACGTGTTAAGCTTGTGGAGAAAGCCTTTGACCAATGGCAATCTGCTTGTGCTTGTGGCAGGGATTAGGCAGGAACTCTGCCACTCAGGGTTTTTACCTTCCGATAAGCTGTGCCTTTGGGCTGAAGCAGGCGACGTGTCTGTATCACATCCTGGGAAGTAGGGTCTGAGGGGAGTCTGCCACCTGATTGGCCTCCATTATAGGCAACTGAGAAAATGGGGCAAGGCTTACGGAACCCGCTTACAACGAAATGTTTCTATTGAGAAGAGGAGATTTTGCTACTACACGTCAGCAGCTCCTCTCCCTCAGAGTGCTGTTCCTGTGTAGACTAGGGAAAACCACCACGGTTTCCAGGGTTTGATCGGCTCTTTTCCCAGTTGGTATCCTCCGTGAAAGAGCTAGAAGGGCTGATCTCAACCAATCGGCCTGCACACCGTGAGTCCTTGGGGTAGGGCAGTCCTGAGTCAATGTGTCTCCTAAAGAACGAAAGCAAAGTTTCCTGCCACAGGAAAGCACAGAGAGGCCTGGTGCTTTCTGTAGGCAATTCAAGTGGGCTGGAAAGGTGAGGCCTAGTCTACATTGTGGAAAAGTTCGCGATTACGGCTATCTTTCTCCCTCTCTCTGCCCCGTACCCTGGGCTCAGCCTTGTGGGAATGCTGATTGGGAGAGTCTGCCTCTCTGCCGGGCTCAGAAGGCTTCTTCCCGTTTGGGCAATTCCGTTTGTGTCTTAATTCGTGGAGGAGGAATGAGGGTGCCCAGAGATTCTCGGACGTGAAATCACTAAAGACAGAGCACCTGGAGGAGCTGGTTTCTCGGTGGAAGAAGCCAAAAAGCCAGCATTCCTAAGGTCTCTTTGAGAGCTGCCAGACACTCTGCCGTCATAGGCCTAAGAATTGGCCATTGTGACGGCATGGCAACACTTGGAATCCTAGGACACTGTGGAAGGGCGACTCGCAAACTGGATGGAAGAAGCTTCCAAGCCCAGTGTTCTTTCATCTACCAAAGAGAACGCAAGTGTCTGAGGCTGGTAGCATTGTTGCTGGAGAGCACTGCCTCCTCGTGGGCCTGTCGGCTACTTTCCTATTTCCGACGCTCTCAGGAAACTCTTCCAAAACGAGGTTGGGACATGCTTAGAGAGAACAGCTGCGAAGTGGATGCACAGAACATTAACCTAGATAACAGCCCAGGCTCCCAAGCATCCATTTTTCTCTGGAGGGTACGTACCCCACGCAGGCATTCAAGCAGGGAGTTTGCCTTGGACAACTTACACAGAAAACTGGGATGAGACGTTGGGTCACTCTGCTTGTGCTCACACTACGTGGCCCGGAGAAGTTATGACGCAGCAGATGTCAACCCCCTTTCTCCACACATGTGCACCCCAAAGAAGCGCTGGGCCGTGGGTGTTCTCAGGCCAAGAGCAGTCCTTGTTCTCTGCTGCACCGGCTCTGTGGTTCAAAGGTTCTTTATCTCTGCTCTTTTGGAAGCCTTTCACCCCTGACCCTATCCCTGGGCTGCAGAAGCAAAGAGGCATAGAGGCCTTTCACCCTGAAGGCATGGGCTTGTTTCACATGGAGAATGTGTCCCTCGCCCCTCCCGTGCTGGAGGCGTGTAAGTTGACACCATTTGTTCTGCCCATGGATATTACAAGTAGGTGTACTCGGTTTGGGCTGCCTGGTGAAACTGTTTTTGCAGTCAGCCAGCCCTCTGAGTACTATTCCTCAAGTTTGATTCCTAGCTAGGTAAACCCGGACTTCGGTGGCTACATGGGAGCAAACGTGTTAAGCTTGTGGAGAAAGCCTTTGACCAATGGCAATCTGCTTGTGCTTGTGGCAGGGATTAGGCAGGAACTCTGCCACTCAGGGTTTTTACCTTCCGATAAGCTGTGCCTTTGGGCTGAAGCAGGCGACGTGTCTGTATCACATCCTGGGAAGTAGGGCCTGAGGGGAGTCTGCCACCTGATTGGCCTCCATTATAGGCAACTGAGAAAATGGGGCAAGGCTTACGGAACCCGCTTACAACGAAATGTTTCTATTGAGAAGAGGAGATTTTGCTACTACACGTCAGCAGCTCCTCTCCCTCAGAGTGCTGTTCCTGTGTAGACTAGGGAAAACCACCACCGTTTCCAGGGTTTGATCGGCTCTTTTCCCAGTTGGTATCCTCCGTGAAAGAGCTAGAAGGGCTGATCTCAACCAATCGGCCTGCACACCGTGAGTCCTTGGGGTAGGGCAGTCCTGAGTCAATGTGTCTCCTAAAGAACGAAAGCAAAGTTTCCTGCCACAGGAAAGCACAGAGAGGCCTGGTGCTTTCTCTAGGCAATTCAAGTGGGCTGGAAAGGTGAGGCCTAGTCTACATTGTGGAAAAGTTCGCGATTACGGCTATCTTTCTCCCTCTCTCTGTCCCGTACCCTGGGCTCAGCCTTGTGGGAATGCTGATTGGGAGAGTCTGCCTCTCTGCCGGGCTCAGAAGGCTTCTTCCCGTTTGGGCAATTCCGTTTGTGTCTTACTTCGTGGAGGAGGAATGAGGGTGCCCAGAGATTCTCTGACGTGAAATCACTAATGACAGAGCACCTGGAGGAGCTGGTTTCTCGGTGGAAGAAGCCAAAAAGCCAGCATTCCTAAGGTCTCTTTGAGAGCTGCCAGACACTCTGCCGTCATAGGCCTAAGAATTGGCCATTGTGACGGCATGGCAACACTTGGAATCCTAGGACACTGTGGAAGGGCGACTCGCAAACTGGATGGAAGAAGCTTCCAAGCCCAGTGTTCTTTCATGTACCAAAGAGAACGCAAGTGTCTGAGGCTGGTAGCATTGTTGCTGGAGAGCACTGCCTCCTCGTGGGCCTGTCGGCTACTTTCCTATTTCCGACGCTCTCAGGAAACTCTTCCAAAACGAGGTTGGGACATGCTTAGAGAGAACAGCTGCGAAGTGGATGCACAGAACATTAACCTAGATACCAGCCCAGGCTCCCAAGCATCCATTTTTCTCTGGAGGGTACGTACCCCACGCAGGCATTCAAGCAGGGAGTTTGCTTTGGACAACTTACACAGAAAACTGGGATGAGACGTTGGGTCACTCTGCTTGTGCTCACACTACGTGGCCCGGAGAAGTTATGACGCAGCAGATGTCAACCCCCTTTCTCCACACATGTGCACCCCAAAGAAGCGCTGGGCCGTGGGTGTTCTCAGGCCAAGAGCAGTCCTTGTTCTCTGCTGCACCGGCTCTGTGGTTCAAAGGTTCTTTATCTCTGCTCTTTTGGAAGCCTTTCACCCCTGACCCTATCCCTGGGCTGCAGAAGCAAAGAGGCATAGAGGCCTTTCACCCTGAAGGCATGGGCTTGTTTCACATGGAGAATGTGTCCCTCGCCCCTCCCGTGCTGGAGGCGTGTAAGTTGACACCATTTGTTCTGCCCATGGATATTACAAGTAGGTGTACTCGGTTTGGGCTGCCTGGTGAAACTGTTTTTGCAGTCAGCCAGCCCTCTGAGTACTATTCCTCAAGTTTGATTCCTAGCTAGGTAAACCCGGACTTCGGTGGCTACATGGGAGCAAACGTGTTAAGCTTGTGGAGAAAGCCTTTGACCAATGGCAATCTGCTTGTGCTTGTGGCAGGGATTAGGCAGGAACTCTGCCACTCAGGGTTTTTACCTTCCGATAAGCTGTGCCTTTGGGCTGAAGCAGGCGACGTGTCTGTATCACATCCTGGGAAGTAGGGCCTGAGGGGAGTCTGCCACCTGATTGGCCTCCATTATAGGCAACTGAGAAAATGGGGCAAGGCTTACGGAACCCGCTTACAACGAAATGTTTCTATTGAGAAGAGGAGATTTTGCTACTACACGTCAGCAGCTCCTCTCCCTCAGAGTGCTGTTCCTGTGTAGACTAGGGAAAACCACCACGGTTACCAGGGTTTGATCGGCTCTTTTCCCAGTTGGTATCCTCCGTGAAAGAGCTAGAAGGGCTGATCTCAACCAATCGGCCTGCACACCGTGAGTCCTTGGGGTAGGGCAGTCCTGAGTCAATGTGTCTCCTAAAGAACGAAAGCAAAGTTTCCTGCCACAGGAAAGCACAGAGAGGCCTGGTGCTTTCTCTAGGCAATTCAAGTGGGCTGGAAAGGTGAGGCCTAGTCTACATTGTGGAAAAGTTCGCGATTACGGCTATCTTTCTCCCTCTCTCTGTCCCGTACCCTGGGCTCAGCCTTGTGGGAATGCTGATTGGGAGAGTCTGCCTCTCTGCCGGGCTCAGAAGGCTTCTTCCCGTTTGGGCAATTCCGTTTGTGTCTTACTTCGTGGAGGAGGAATGAGGGTGCCCAGAGATTCTCTGACGTGAAATCACTAATGACAGAGCACCTGGAGGAGCTGGTTTCTCGGTGGAAGAAGCCAAAAAGCCAGCATTCCTAAGGTCTCTTTGAGAGCTGCCAGACACTCTGCCGTCATAGGCCTAAGAATTGGCCATTGTGACGGCATGGCAACACTTGGAATCCTAGGACACTGTGGAAGGGCGACTCGCAAACTGGATGGAAGAAGCTTCCAAGCCCAGTGTTCTTTCATGTACCAAAGAGAACGCAAGTGTCTGAGGCTGGTAGCATTGTTGCTGGAGAGCACTGCCTCCTCGTGGGCCTGTCGGCTACTTTCCTATTTCCGACGCTCTCAGGAAACTCTTCCAAAACGAGGTTGGGACATGCTTAGAGAGAACAGCTGCGAAGTGGATGCACAGAACATTAACCTAGATAACAGCCCAGGCTCCCAAGCATCCATTTTTCTCTGGAGGGTACGTACCCCACGCAGGCATTCAAGCAGGGAGTTTGCCTTGGACAACTTACACAGAAAACTGGGATGAGACGTTGGGTCACTCTGCTTGTGCTCACACTACGTGGCCCGGAGAAGTTATGACGCAGCAGATGTCAACCCCCTTTCTCCACACATGTGCACCCCAAAGAAGCGCTGGGCCGTGGGTGTTCTCAGGCCAAGAGCAGTCCTTGTTCTCTGCTGCACCGGCTCTGTGGTTCAAAGGTTCTTTATCTCTGCTCTTTTGGAAGCCTTTCACCCCTGACCCTATCCCTGGGCTGCAGAAGCAAAGAGGCATAGAGGCCTTTCACCCTGAAGGCATGGGCTTGTTTCACATGGAGAATGTGTCCCTCGCCCCTCCCGTGCTGGAGGCGTGTAAGTTGACACCATTTGTTCTGCCCATGGATATTACAAGTAGGTGTACTCGGTTTGGGCTGCCTGGTGAAACTGTTTTTGCAGTCAGCCAGCCCTCTGAGTACTATTCCTCAAGTTTGATTCCTAGCTAGGTAAACCCGGACTTCGGTGGCTACATGGGAGCAAACGTGTTAAGCTTGTGGAGAAAGCCTTTGACCAATGGCAATCTGCTTGTGCTTGTGGCAGGGATTAGGCAGGAACTCTGCCACTCAGGGTTTTTACCTTCCGATAAGCTGTGCCTTTGGGCTGAAGCAGGCGACGTGTCTGTATCACATCCTGGGAAGTAGGGCCTGAGGGGAGTCTGCCACCTGATTGGCCTCCATTATAGGCAACTGAGAAAATGGGGCAAGGCTTACGGAACCCGCTTACAACGAAATGTTTCTATTGAGAAGAGGAGATTTTGCTACTACACGTCAGCAGCTCCTCTCCCTCAGAGTGCTGTTCCTGTGTAGACTAGGGAAAACCACCACCGTTTCCAGGGTTTGATCGGCTCTTTTCCCAGTTGGTATCCTCCGTGAAAGAGCTAGAAGGGCTGATCTCAACCAATCGGCCTGCACACCGTGAGTCCTTGGGGTAGGGCAGTCCTGAGTCAATGTGTCTCCTAAAGAACGAAAGCAAAGTTTCCTGCCACAGGAAAGCACAGAGAGGCCTGGTGCTTTCTGTAGGCAATTCAAGTGGGCTGGAAAGGTGAGGCCTAGTCTACATTGTGGAAATGTTCGCGATTACGGCTATCTTTCTCCCTCTCTCTGCCCCGTACCCTGGGCTCAGCCTTGTGGGAATGCTGATTGGGAGAGTCTGCCTCTCTGCCGGGCTCAGAAGGCTTCTTCCCGTTTGGGCAATTCCGTTTGTGTCTTACTTCGTGGAGGAGGAATGAGGGTGCCCAGAGATTCTCTGACGTGAAATCACTAATGACAGAGCACCTGGAGGAGCTGGTTTCTCGGTGGAAGAAGCCAAAAAGCCAGCATTCCTAAGGTCTCTTTGAGAGCTGCCAGACACTCTGCCGTCATAGGCCTAAGAATTGGCCATTGTGACGGCATGGCAACACTTGGAATCCTAGGACACTGTGGAAGGGCGACTCGCAAACTGGATGGAAGAAGCTTCCAAGCCCAGTGTTCTTTCATCTACCAAAGAGAACGCAAGTGTCTGAGGCTGGTAGCATTGTTGCTGGAGAGCACTGCCTCCTCGTGGGCCTGTCGGCTACTTTCCTATTTCCGACGCTCTCAGGAAACTCTTCCAAAACGAGGTTGGGACATGCTTAGAGAGAACAGCTGCGAAGTGGATGCACAGAACATTAACCTAGATAACAGCCCAGGCTCCCAAGCATCCATTTTTCTCTGGAGGGTACGTACCCCACGCAGGCATTCAAGCAGGGAGTTTGCCTTGGACAACTTACACAGAAAACTGGGATGAGACGTTGGGTCACTCTGCTTGTGCTCACACTACGTGGCCCGGAGAAGTTATGACGCAGCAGATGTCAACCCCCTTTCTCCACACATGTGCACCCCAAAGAAGCGCTGGGCCGTGGGTGTTCTCAGGCCAAGAGCAGTCCTTGTTCTCTGCTGCACCGGCTCTGTGGTTCAAAGGTTCTTTATCTCTGCTCTTTTGGAAGCCTTTCACCCCTGACCCTATCCCTGGGCTGCAGAAGCAAAGAGGCATAGAGGCCTTTCACCCTGAAGGCATGGGCTTGTTTCACATGGAGAATGTGTCCCTCGCCCCTCCCGTGCTGGAGGCGTGTAAGTTGACACCATTTGTTCTGCCCATGGATATTACAAGTAGGTGTACTCGGTTTGGGCTGCCTGGTGAAACTGTTTTTGCAGTCAGCCAGCCCTCTGAGTACTATTCCTCAAGTTTGATTCCTAGCTAGGTAAACCCGGACTTCGGTGGCTACATGGGAGCAAACGTGTTAAGCTTGTGGAGAAAGCCTTTGACCAATGGCAATCTGCTTGTGCTTGTGGCAGGGATTAGGCAGGAACTCTGCCACTCAGGGTTTTTACCTTCCGATAAGCTGTGCCTTTGGGCTGAAGCAGGCGACGTGTCTGTATCACATCCTGGGAAGTAGGGTCTGAGGGGAGTCTGCCACCTGATTGGCCTCCATTATAGGCAACTGAGAAAATGGGGCAAGGCTTACGGAACCCGCTTACAACGAAATGTTTCTATTGAGAAGAGGAGATTTTGCTACTACACGTCAGCAGCTCCTCTCCCTCAGAGTGCTGTTCCTGTGTAGACTAGGGAAAACCACCACGGTTTCCAGGGTTTGATCGGCTCTTTTCCCAGTTGGTATCCTCCGTGAAAGAGCTAGAAGGGCTGATCTCAACCAATCGGCCTGCACACCGTGAGTCCTTGGGGTAGGGCAGTCCTGAGTCAATGTGTCTCCTAAAGAACGAAAGCAAAGTTTCCTGCCACAGGAAAGCACAGAGAGGCCTGGTGCTTTCTGTAGGCAATTCAAGTGGGCTGGAAAGGTGAGGCCTAGTCTACATTGTGGAAAAGTTCGCGATTACGGCTATCTTTCTCCCTCTCTCTGCCCCGTACCCTGGGCTCAGCCTTGTGGGAATGCTGATTGGGAGAGTCTGCCTCTCTGCCGGGCTCAGAAGGCTTCTTCCCGTTTGGGCAATTCCGTTTGTGTCTTAATTCGTGGAGGAGGAATGAGGGTGCCCAGAGATTCTCGGACGTGAAATCACTAAAGACAGAGCACCTGGAGGAGCTGGTTTCTCGGTGGAAGAAGCCAAAAAGCCAGCATTCCTAAGGTCTCTTTGAGAGCTGCCAGACACTCTGCCGTCATAGGCCTAAGAATTGGCCATTGTGACGGCATGGCAACACTTGGAATCCTAGGACACTGTGGAAGGGCGACTCGCAAACTGGATGGAAGAAGCTTCCAAGCCCAGTGTTCTTTCATCTACCAAAGAGAACGCAAGTGTCTGAGGCTGGTAGCATTGTTGCTGGAGAGCACTGCCTCCTCGTGGGCCTGTCGGCTACTTTCCTATTTCCGACGCTCTCAGGAAACTCTTCCAAAACGAGGTTGGGACATGCTTAGAGAGAACAGCTGCGAAGTGGATGCACAGAACATTAACCTAGATAACAGCCCAGGCTCCCAAGCATCCATTTTTCTCTGGAGGGTACGTACCCCACGCAGGCATTCAAGCAGGGAGTTTGCCTTGGACAACTTACACAGAAAACTGGGATGAGACGTTGGGTCACTCTGCTTGTGCTCACACTACGTGGCCCGGAGAAGTTATGACGCAGCAGATGTCAACCCCCTTTCTCCACACATGTGCACCCCAAAGAAGCGCTGGGCCGTGGGTGTTCTCAGGCCAAGAGCAGTCCTTGTTCTCTGCTGCACCGGCTCTGTGGTTCAAAGGTTCTTTATCTCTGCT
Source organism: Balaenoptera physalus (assembly GCF_965194825.1). Classification (NCBI taxonomy): domain Eukaryota; kingdom Metazoa; phylum Chordata; class Mammalia; order Artiodactyla; family Balaenopteridae; genus Balaenoptera; species Balaenoptera physalus. The sequence continues at coordinate 34,930,560 of NC_138897.1, read as the reverse complement.
CTTTTGGAAGCCTTTCACCCCTGACCCTATCCCTGGGCTGCAGAAGCAAAGAGGCATAGAGGCCTTTCACCCTGAAGGCATGGGCTTGTTTCACATGGAGAATGTGTCCCTCGCCCCTCCCGTGCTGGAGGCGTGTAAGTTGACACCATTTGTTCTGCCCATGGATATTACAAGTAGGTGTACTCGGTTTGGGCTGCCTGGTGAAACTGTTTTTGCAGTCAGCCAGCCCTCTGAGTACTATTCCTCAAGTTTGATTCCTAGCTAGGTAAACCCGGACTTCGGTGGCTACATGGGAGCAAACGTGTTAAGCTTGTGGAGAAAGCCTTTGACCAATGGCAATCTGCTTGTGCTTGTGGCAGGGATTAGGCAGGAACTCTGCCACTCAGGGTTTTTACCTTCCGATAAGCTGTGCCTTTGGGCTGAAGCAGGCGACGTGTCTGTATCACATCCTGGGAAGTAGGGCCTGAGGGGAGTCTGCCACCTGATTGGCCTCCATTATAGGCAACTGAGAAAATGGGGCAAGGCTTACGGAACCCGCTTACAACGAAATGTTTCTATTGAGAAGAGGAGATTTTGCTACTACACGTCAGCAGCTCCTCTCCCTCAGAGTGCTGTTCCTGTGTAGACTAGGGAAAACCACCACCGTTTCCAGGGTTTGATCGGCTCTTTTCCCAGTTGGTATCCTCCGTGAAAGAGCTAGAAGGGCTGATCTCAACCAATCGGCCTGCACACCGTGAGTCCTTGGGGTAGGGCAGTCCTGAGTCAATGTGTCTCCTAAAGAACGAAAGCAAAGTTTCCTGCCACAGGAAAGCACAGAGAGGCCTGGTGCTTTCTGTAGGCAATTCAAGTGGGCTGGAAAGGTGAGGCCTAGTCTACATTGTGGAAAAGTTCGCGATTACGGCTATCTTTCTCCCTCTCTCTGCCCCGTACCCTGGGCTCAGCCTTGTGGGAATGCTGATTGGGAGAGTCTGCCTCTCTGCCGGGCTCAGAAGGCTTCTTCCCGTTTGGGCAATTCCGTTTGTGTCTTACTTCGTGGAGGAGGAATGAGGGTGCCCAGAGATTCTCGGACGTGAAATCACTAATGACAGAGCACCTGGAGGAGCTGGTTTCTCGGTGGAAGAAGCCAAAAAGCCAGCATAACTAAGGTCTCTTTGAGAGCTGCCAGACACTCTGCCGTCATAGGCCTAAGAATTGGCCATTGTGACGGCATGGCAACACTTGGAATCCTAGGACACTGTGGAAGGGCGACTCGCAAACTGGATGGAAGAAGCTTCCAAGCCCAGTGTTCTTTCATCTACCAAAGAGAACGCAAGTGTCTGAGGCTGGTAGCATTGTTGCTGGAGAGCACTGCCTCCTCGTGGGCCTGTCGGCTACTTTCCTATTTCCGACGCTCTCAGGAAACTCTTCCAAAACGAGGTTGGGACATGCTTAGAGAGAACAGCTGCGAAGTGGATGCACAGAACATTAACCTAGATACCAGCCCAGGCTCCCAAGCATCCATTTTTCTCTGGAGGGTACGTACCCCACGCAGGCATTCAAGCAGGGAGTTTGCTTTGGACAACTTACACAGAAAACTGGGATGAGACGTTGGGTCACTCTGCTTGTGCTCACACTACGTGGCCCGGAGAAGTTATGACGCAGCAGATGTCAACCCCCTTTCTCCACACATGTGCACCCCAAAGAAGCGCTGGGCCGTGGGTGTTCTCAGGCCAAGAGCAGTCCTTGTTCTCTGCTGCACCGGCTCTGTGGTTCAAAGGTTCTTTATCTCTGCTCTTTTGGAAGCCTTTCACCCCTGACCCTATCCCTGGGCTGCAGAAGCAAAGAGGCATAGAGGCCTTTCACCCTGAAGGCATGGGCTTGTTTCACATGGAGAATGTGTCCCTCGCCCCTCCCGTGCTGGAGGCGTGTAAGTTGACACCATTTGTTCTGCCCATGGATATTACAAGTAGGTGTACTCGGTTTGGGCTGCCTGGTGAAACTGTTTTTGCAGTCAGCCAGCCCTCTGAGTACTATTCCTCAAGTTTGATTCCTAGCTAGGTAAACCCGGACTTCGGTGGCTACATGGGAGCAAACGTGTTAAGCTTGTGGAGAAAGCCTTTGACCAATGGCAATCTGCTTGTGCTTGTGGCAGGGATTAGGCAGGAACTCTGCCACTCAGGGTTTTTACCTTCCGATAAGCTGTGCCTTTGGGCTGAAGCAGGCGACGTGTCTGTATCACATCCTGGGAAGTAGGGCCTGAGGGGAGTCTGCCACCTGATTGGCCTCCATTATAGGCAACTGAGAAAATGGGGCAAGGCTTACGGAACCCGCTTACAACGAAATGTTTCTATTGAGAAGAGGAGATTTTGCTACTACACGTCAGCAGCTCCTCTCCCTCAGAGTGCTGTTCCTGTGTAGACTAGGGAAAACCACCACGGTTACCAGGGTTTGATCGGCTCTTTTCCCAGTTGGTATCCTCCGTGAAAGAGCTAGAAGGGCTGATCTCAACCAATCGGCCTGCACACCGTGAGTCCTTGGGGTAGGGCAGTCCTGAGTCAATGTGTCTCCTAAAGAACGAAAGCAAAGTTTCCTGCCACAGGAAAGCACAGAGAGGCCTGGTGCTTTCTCTAGGCAATTCAAGTGGGCTGGAAAGGTGAGGCCTAGTCTACATTGTGGAAAAGTTCGCGATTACGGCTATCTTTCTCCCTCTCTCTGTCCCGTACCCTGGGCTCAGCCTTGTGGGAATGCTGATTGGGAGAGTCTGCCTCTCTGCCGGGCTCAGAAGGCTTCTTCCCGTTTGGGCAATTCCGTTTGTGTCTTACTTCGTGGAGGAGGAATGAGGGTGCCCAGAGATTCTCTGACGTGAAATCACTAATGACAGAGCACCTGGAGGAGCTGGTTTCTCGGTGGAAGAAGCCAAAAAGCCAGCATTCCTAAGGTCTCTTTGAGAGCTGCCAGACACTCTGCCGTCATAGGCCTAAGAATTGGCCATTGTGACGGCATGGCAACACTTGGAATCCTAGGACACTGTGGAAGGGCGACTCGCAAACTGGATGGAAGAAGCTTCCAAGCCCAGTGTTCTTTCATGTACCAAAGAGAACGCAAGTGTCTGAGGCTGGTAGCATTGTTGCTGGAGAGCACTGCCTCCTCGTGGGCCTGTCGGCTACTTTCCTATTTCCGACGCTCTCAGGAAACTCTTCCAAAACGAGGTTGGGACATGCTTAGAGAGAACAGCTGCGAAGTGGATGCACAGAACATTAACCTAGATAACAGCCCAGGCTCCCAAGCATCCATTTTTCTCTGGAGGGTACGTACCCCACGCAGGCATTCAAGCAGGGAGTTTGCCTTGGACAACTTACACAGAAAACTGGGATGAGACGTTGGGTCACTCTGCTTGTGCTCACACTACGTGGCCCGGAGAAGTTATGACGCAGCAGATGTCAACCCCCTTTCTCCACACATGTGCACCCCAAAGAAGCGCTGGGCCGTGGGTGTTCTCAGGCCAAGAGCAGTCCTTGTTCTCTGCTGCACCGGCTCTGTGGTTCAAAGGTTCTTTATCTCTGCTCTTTTGGAAGCCTTTCACCCCTGACCCTATCCCTGGGCTGCAGAAGCAAAGAGGCATAGAGGCCTTTCACCCTGAAGGCATGGGCTTGTTTCACATGGAGAATGTGTCCCTCGCCCCTCCCGTGCTGGAGGCGTGTAAGTTGACACCATTTGTTCTGCCCATGGATATTACAAGTAGGTGTACTCGGTTTGGGCTGCCTGGTGAAACTGTTTTTGCAGTCAGCCAGCCCTCTGAGTACTATTCCTCAAGTTTGATTCCTAGCTAGGTAAACCCGGACTTCGGTGGCTACATGGGAGCAAACGTGTTAAGCTTGTGGAGAAAGCCTTTGACCAATGGCAATCTGCTTGTGCTTGTGGCAGGGATTAGGCAGGAACTCTGCCACTCAGGGTTTTTACCTTCCGATAAGCTGTGCCTTTGGGCTGAAGCAGGCGACGTGTCTGTATCACATCCTGGGAAGTAGGGCCTGAGGGGAGTCTGCCACCTGATTGGCCTCCATTATAGGCAACTGAGAAAATGGGGCAAGGCTTACGGAACCCGCTTACAACGAAATGTTTCTATTGAGAAGAGGAGATTTTGCTACTACACGTCAGCAGCTCCTCTCCCTCAGAGTGCTGTTCCTGTGTAGACTAGGGAAAACCACCACCGTTTCCAGGGTTTGATCGGCTCTTTTCCCAGTTGGTATCCTCCGTGAAAGAGCTAGAAGGGCTGATCTCAACCAATCGGCCTGCACACCGTGAGTCCTTGGGGTAGGGCAGTCCTGAGTCAATGTGTCTCCTAAAGAACGAAAGCAAAGTTTCCTGCCACAGGAAAGCACAGAGAGGCCTGGTGCTTTCTGTAGGCAATTCAAGTGGGCTGGAAAGGTGAGGCCTAGTCTACATTGTGGAAATGTTCGCGATTACGGCTATCTTTCTCCCTCTCTCTGCCCCGTACCCTGGGCTCAGCCTTGTGGGAATGCTGATTGGGAGAGTCTGCCTCTCTGCCGGGCTCAGAAGGCTTCTTCCCGTTTGGGCAATTCCGTTTGTGTCTTACTTCGTGGAGGAGGAATGAGGGTGCCCAGAGATTCTCTGACGTGAAATCACTAATGACAGAGCACCTGGAGGAGCTGGTTTCTCGGTGGAAGAAGCCAAAAAGCCAGCATTCCTAAGGTCTCTTTGAGAGCTGCCAGACACTCTGCCGTCATAGGCCTAAGAATTGGCCATTGTGACGGCATGGCAACACTTGGAATCCTAGGACACTGTGGAAGGGCGACTCGCAAACTGGATGGAAGAAGCTTCCAAGCCCAGTGTTCTTTCATCTACCAAAGAGAACGCAAGTGTCTGAGGCTGGTAGCATTGTTGCTGGAGAGCACTGCCTCCTCGTGGGCCTGTCGGCTACTTTCCTATTTCCGACGCTCTCAGGAAACTCTTCCAAAACGAGGTTGGGACATGCTTAGAGAGAACAGCTGCGAAGTGGATGCACAGAACATTAACCTAGATAACAGCCCAGGCTCCCAAGCATCCATTTTTCTCTGGAGGGTACGTACCCCACGCAGGCATTCAAGCAGGGAGTTTGCCTTGGACAACTTACACAGAAAACTGGGATGAGACGTTGGGTCACTCTGCTTGTGCTCACACTACGTGGCCCGGAGAAGTTATGACGCAGCAGATGTCAACCCCCTTTCTCCACACATGTGCACCCCAAAGAAGCGCTGGGCCGTGGGTGTTCTCAGGCCAAGAGCAGTCCTTGTTCTCTGCTGCACCGGCTCTGTGGTTCAAAGGTTCTTTATCTCTGCTCTTTTGGAAGCCTTTCACCCCTGACCCTATCCCTGGGCTGCAGAAGCAAAGAGGCATAGAGGCCTTTCACCCTGAAGGCATGGGCTTGTTTCACATGGAGAATGTGTCCCTCGCCCCTCCCGTGCTGGAGGCGTGTAAGTTGACACCATTTGTTCTGCCCATGGATATTACAAGTAGGTGTACTCGGTTTGGGCTGCCTGGTGAAACTGTTTTTGCAGTCAGCCAGCCCTCTGAGTACTATTCCTCAAGTTTGATTCCTAGCTAGGTAAACCCGGACTTCGGTGGCTACATGGGAGCAAACGTGTTAAGCTTGTGGAGAAAGCCTTTGACCAATGGCAATCTGCTTGTGCTTGTGGCAGGGATTAGGCAGGAACTCTGCCACTCAGGGTTTTTACCTTCCGATAAGCTGTGCCTTTGGGCTGAAGCAGGCGACGTGTCTGTATCACATCCTGGGAAGTAGGGTCTGAGGGGAGTCTGCCACCTGATTGGCCTCCATTATAGGCAACTGAGAAAATGGGGCAAGGCTTACGGAACCCGCTTACAACGAAATGTTTCTATTGAGAAGAGGAGATTTTGCTACTACACGTCAGCAGCTCCTCTCCCTCAGAGTGCTGTTCCTGTGTAGACTAGGGAAAACCACCACGGTTTCCAGGGTTTGATCGGCTCTTTTCCCAGTTGGTATCCTCCGTGAAAGAGCTAGAAGGGCTGATCTCAACCAATCGGCCTGCACACCGTGAGTCCTTGGGGTAGGGCAGTCCTGAGTCAATGTGTCTCCTAAAGAACGAAAGCAAAGTTTCCTGCCACAGGAAAGCACAGAGAGGCCTGGTGCTTTCTGTAGGCAATTCAAGTGGGCTGGAAAGGTGAGGCCTAGTCTACATTGTGGAAAAGTTCGCGATTACGGCTATCTTTCTCCCTCTCTCTGCCCCGTACCCTGGGCTCAGCCTTGTGGGAATGCTGATTGGGAGAGTCTGCCTCTCTGCCGGGCTCAGAAGGCTTCTTCCCGTTTGGGCAATTCCGTTTGTGTCTTAATTCGTGGAGGAGGAATGAGGGTGCCCAGAGATTCTCGGACGTGAAATCACTAAAGACAGAGCACCTGGAGGAGCTGGTTTCTCGGTGGAAGAAGCCAAAAAGCCAGCATTCCTAAGGTCTCTTTGAGAGCTGCCAGACACTCTGCCGTCATAGGCCTAAGAATTGGCCATTGTGACGGCATGGCAACACTTGGAATCCTAGGACACTGTGGAAGGGCGACTCGCAAACTGGATGGAAGAAGCTTCCAAGCCCAGTGTTCTTTCATCTACCAAAGAGAACGCAAGTGTCTGAGGCTGGTAGCATTGTTGCTGGAGAGCACTGCCTCCTCGTGGGCCTGTCGGCTACTTTCCTATTTCCGACGCTCTCAGGAAACTCTTCCAAAACGAGGTTGGGACATGCTTAGAGAGAACAGCTGCGAAGTGGATGCACAGAACATTAACCTAGATAACAGCCCAGGCTCCCAAGCATCCATTTTTCTCTGGAGGGTACGTACCCCACGCAGGCATTCAAGCAGGGAGTTTGCCTTGGACAACTTACACAGAAAACTGGGATGAGACGTTGGGTCACTCTGCTTGTGCTCACACTACGTGGCCCGGAGAAGTTATGACGCAGCAGATGTCAACCCCCTTTCTCCACACATGTGCACCCCAAAGAAGCGCTGGGCCGTGGGTGTTCTCAGGCCAAGAGCAGTCCTTGTTCTCTGCTGCACCGGCTCTGTGGTTCAAAGGTTCTTTATCTCTGCTCTTTTGGAAGCCTTTCACCCCTGACCCTATCCCTGGGCTGCAGAAGCAAAGAGGCATAGAGGCCTTTCACCCTGAAGGCATGGGCTTGTTTCACATGGAGAATGTGTCCCTCGCCCCTCCCGTGCTGGAGGCGTGTAAGTTGACACCATTTGTTCTGCCCATGGATATTACAAGTAGGTGTACTCGGTTTGGGCTGCCTGGTGAAACTGTTTTTGCAGTCAGCCAGCCCTCTGAGTACTATTCCTCAAGTTTGATTCCTAGCTAGGTAAACCCGGACTTCGGTGGCTACATGGGAGCAAACGTGTTAAGCTTGTGGAGAAAGCCTTTGACCAATGGCAATCTGCTTGTGCTTGTGGCAGGGATTAGGCAGGAACTCTGCCACTCAGGGTTTTTACCTTCCGATAAGCTGTGCCTTTGGGCTGAAGCAGGCGACGTGTCTGTATCACATCCTGGGAAGTAGGGCCTGAGGGGAGTCTGCCACCTGATTGGCCTCCATTATAGGCAACTGAGAAAATGGGGCAAGGCTTACGGAACCCGCTTACAACGAAATGTTTCTATTGAGAAGAGGAGATTTTGCTACTACACGTCAGCAGCTCCTCTCCCTCAGAGTGCTGTTCCTGTGTAGACTAGGGAAAACCACCACCGTTTCCAGGGTTTGATCGGCTCTTTTCCCAGTTGGTATCCTCCGTGAAAGAGCTAGAAGGGCTGATCTCAACCAATCGGCCTGCACACCGTGAGTCCTTGGGGTAGGGCAGTCCTGAGTCAATGTGTCTCCTAAAGAACGAAAGCAAAGTTTCCTGCCACAGGAAAGCACAGAGAGGCCTGGTGCTTTCTGTAGGCAATTCAAGTGGGCTGGAAAGGTGAGGCCTAGTCTACATTGTGGAAAAGTTCGCGATTACGGCTATCTTTCTCCCTCTCTCTGCCCCGTACCCTGGGCTCAGCCTTGTGGGAATGCTGATTGGGAGAGTCTGCCTCTCTGCCGGGCTCAGAAGGCTTCTTCCCGTTTGGGCAATTCCGTTTGTGTCTTAATTCGTGGAGGAGGAATGAGGGTGCCCAGAGATTCTCGGACGTGAAATCACTAATGACAGAGCACCTGGAGGAGCTGGTTTCTCGGTGGAAGAAGCCAAAAAGCCAGCATTCCTAAGGTCTCTTTGAGAGCTGCCAGACACTCTGCCGTCATAGGCCTAAGAATTGGCCATTGTGACGGCATGGCAACACTTGGAATCCTAGGACACTGTGGAAGGGCGACTCGCAAACTGGATGGAAGAAGCTTCCAAGCCCAGTGTTCTTTCATCTACCAAAGAGAACGCAAGTGTCTGAGGCTGGTAGCATTGTTGCTGGAGAGCACTGCCTCCTCGTGGGCCTGTCGGCTACTTTCCTATTTCCGACGCTCTCAGGAAACTCTTCCAAAACGAGGTTGGGACATGCTTAGAGAGAACAGCTGCGAAGTGGATGCACAGAACATTAATCTAGATACCAGCCCAGGGTCCCAAGCATCCATTTTTCTCTGGAGGGTACGTACCCCACGCAGGGATTCAAGCAGGGAGTTTGCCTTGGACAACTTACACAGAAAACTGGGATGAGACGTTGGGTCACTCTGCTTGTGCTCACACTACGTGGCCCGGAGAAGTTATGACGCAGCAGATGTCAACCCCCTTTCTCCACACATGTGCACCCCAAAGAAGCGCTGGGCCGTGGGTGTTCTCAGGCCAAGAGCAGTCCTTGTTCTCTGCTGCACCGGCTCTGTGGTTCAAAGGTTCTTTATCTCTGCTCTTTTGGAAGCCTTTCACCCCTGACCCTATCCCTGGGCTGCAGAAGCAAAGAGGCATAGAGGCCTTTCACCCTGAAGGCATGGGCTTGTTTCACATGGAGAATGTGTCCCTCGCCCCTCCCGTGCTGGAGGCGTGTAAGTTGACACCATTTGTTCTGCCCATGGATATTACAAGTAGGTGTACTCGGTTTGGGCTGCCTGGTGAAACTGTTTTTGCAGTCAGCCAGCCCTCTGAGTACTATTCCTCAAGTTTGATTCCTAGCTAGGTAAACCCGGACTTCGGTGGCTACATGGGAGCAAACGTGTTAAGCTTGTGGAGAAAGCCTTTGACCAATGGCAATCTGCTTGTGCTTGTGGCAGGGATTAGGCAGGAACTCTGCCACTCAGGGTTTTTACCTTCCGATAAGCTGTGCCTTTGGGCTGAAGCAGGCGACGTGTCTGTATCACATCCTGGGAAGTAGGGCCTGAGGGGAGTCTGCCACCTGATTGGCCTCCATTATAGGCAACTGAGAAAATGGGGCAAGGCTTACGGAACCCGCTTACAACGAAATGTTTCTATTGAGAAGAGGAGATTTTGCTACTACACGTCAGAAGCTCCTCTCCCTCCGAGTGCTGTTCCTGTGTAGACTAGGGAAAACCACCACCGTTTCCAGGGTTTGGTCGGCTCTTTTCCCAGTTGGTATCCTCCGTGAAAGAGCTAGAAGGGCTGATCTCAACCAATCGGCCTGCACACCGTGAGTCCTTGGGGTAGGGCAGTCCTGAGTCAATGTGTCTCCTAAAGAACGAAAGCAAAGTTTCCTGCCACAGGAAAGCACAGAGAGGCCTGGTGCTTTCTCTAGGCAATTCAAGTGGGCTTGAAAGTTGAGGCCTAGTCTACATTGTGGAAAAATTCGCGATTACGGCTATCTTTCTCCCTCTCTGTGTCCCGTACCCTGGGCTCAGCCTTGTGGGAATGCTGATTGGGAGAGTCTGCCTCTCTGCCGGGCTCAGAAGGCTTCTTCCCGTTTGGGCAATTCCGTTTGTGTCTTACTTCGTGGAGGAGGAATGAGGGTGCCCAGAGATTCTCTGACGTGAAATCACTAATGACAGAGCACCTGGAGGAGCTGGTTTCTCGGTGGAAGAAGCCAAAAAGCCAGCATTCCTAAGGTCTCTTTGAGAGCTGCCAGACACTCTGCCGTCATAGGCCTAAGAATTGGCCATTGTGACGGCATGGCAACACTTGGAATCCTAGGACACTGTGGAAGGGCGACTCGCAAACTGGAAGGAAGAAGCTTCCAAGCCCAGTGTTCTTTCATCTACCAAAGAGAACGCAAGTGTCTGAGGCTGGTAGCATTGTTGCAGGAGAGCACTGCCTCCTCGTGGGCCTGTCGGCTACTTTCTTATTTCCGACGCTCTCAGGAAACTCTTCCAAAACGAGGTTGGGACATGCTTAGAGAGAACAGCTGCGAAGTTGATGCACAGAACATTAACCAAGATACCAGCCCAGGGTCCCAAGCATCCATTTTTCTCTGGAGGGTACGTACCCCACGCAGGGATTCAAGCAGGGAGTTTGCCTTGGACAACTTACACAGAAAACTGGGATGAGACGTTGGGTCACTCTGTTTGTGCTCACACTACGTGGCCCGGAGAAGTTATGACGCAGCAGATGTCAACCCCCTTTCTCCACACATGTGCACTCCAAAGTAGCGCTGGGCCGTGGGTGTTCTCAGGCCAAGAGCAGTCCTTGTTCTCGGCTGTACCGGCTCTGTGGTTCAAAGGTTCTTTATCTCTGCTCTTTTGGAAGCCTTTCACCCCTGACCCTATCCCTGGGCTGCAGAAGCAAAGAGGCAAAGAGGCCTTTCACCCTGAAGGCATGGGCTTGTTTCACATGGAGAATGTGGCCGTCGCCCCTCCCGTGCTGGAGGCGTGTAAGTTGACACCATTTGTTCTGCCCATGGATATTACAAGTAGGTGTACTCGGTTTGGGCTGCCTGGTGAAACTGTTTGTGCAGTCAGCCAGCCCTCTGAGTACTATTCCTCAAGTTTGATTCCTAGCTAGGTAAACCCGGACTTCGGTGGCTACATGGGAGCAAACGTGTTAAGCTTGTGGAGAAAGCCTTTGACCAATTTCAATCTGCTTGTGCTTGTGGCAGGGATTAGGCAGGAACTCTGCCACTCAGGGTTTTTACCTTCCGATAAGCTGTGCCTTTGGGCTGAAGCAGGCGACGTGTCTGTATCACATCCTGGGAAGTAGGGCCTGAGGGGAGTCTGCCACCTGATTGGCCTCCATTATAGGCAACTGAGAAAATGGGGCAAGGCTTACGGAACCCGCTTACAACGAAATGTTTCTATTGAGAAGAGGAGATTTTGCTACTACACGTCAGCAGCTCCTCTCCCTCAGAGTGCTGTTCCTGTGTAGACTAGGGAAAACCACCACGGTTTCCAGGGTTTGATCGGCTCTTTTCCCAGTTGGTATCCTCCGTGAAAGAGCTAGAAGGGCTGATCTCAACCAATCGGCCTGCACACCGTGAGTCCTTGGGGTAGGGCAGTCCTGAGTCAATGTGTTTCCTAAAGAACGAAAGCAAAGTTTCCTGCCACAGGAAAGCACAGAGAGGCCTGGTGCTTTCTGTAGGCAATTCAAGTGGGCTGGAAAGGTGAGGCCTAGTCTACATTGTGGAAAAGTTCGTGATTACGGCTATCTTTCTCCCTCTCTCTGTCCCGTACCCTGGGCTCAGCCTTGTGGGAATGCTGATTGGGAGAGTCTGCCTCTCTGCCGGGCTCAGAAGGCTTCTTCCCGTTTGGGCAATTCCGTTTGTGTCTTACTTCGTGGAGGAGGAATGAGGGTGCCCAGAGATTCTCGGACGTGAAATCACTAATGACAGAGCACCTGGAGGAGCTGGTTTCTCGGTGGAAGAAGCCAAAAAGCCAGCATTCCTAAGGTCTCTTTGAGAGCTGCCAGACACTCTGCCGTCATAGGCCTAAGAATTGGCCATTGTGACGGCATGGCAACACTTGGAATCCTAGGACACTGTGGAAGGGCGACTCCCAAACTGGATGGAAGAAGCTTCCAAGCCCAGTGTTCTTTCATCTACCAAAGAGAACGCAAGTGTCTGAGGCTGGTAGCATTGTTGCAGGAGAGCACTGCCTCCTCGTGGGCCTGTCGGCTACTTTCTTATTTCCGACGCTCTCAGGAAACTCTTCCAAAACGAGGTTGGGACATGCTTAGAGAGAACAGCTGCGAAGTTGATGCACAGAACATTAACCAAGATACCAGCCCAGGGTCCCAAGCATCCATTTTTCTCTGGAGGGTACGTACCCCACGCAGGGATTCAAGCAGGGAGTTTGCCTTGGACAACTTACACAGAAAACTGGGATGAGACGTTGGGTCACTCTGTTTGTGCTCACACTACGTGGCCCGGAGAAGTTATGACGCAGCAGATGTCAACCCCCTTTCTCCACACATGTGCACTCCAAAGTAGCGCTGGGCCGTGGGTGTTCTCAGGCCAAGAGCAGTCCTTGTTCTCGGCTGTACCGGCTCTGTGGTTCAAAGGTTCTTTATCTCTGCTCTTTTGGAAGCCTTTCACCCCTGACCCTATCCCTGGGCTGCAGAAGCAAAGAGGCAAAGAGGCCTTTCACCCTGAAGGCATGGGCTTGTTTCACATGGAGAATGTGGCCGTCGCCCCTCCCGTGCTGGAGGCGTGTAAGTTGACACCATTTGTTCTGCCCATGGATATTACAAGTAGGTGTACTCGGTTTGGGCTGCCTGGTGAAACTGTTTGTGCAGTCAGCCAGCCCTCTGAGTACTATTCCTCAAGTTTGATTCCTAGCTAGGTAAACCCGGACTTCGGTGGCTACATGGGAGCAAACGTGTTAAGCTTGTGGAGAAAGCCTTTGACCAATTTCAATCTGCTTGTGCTTGTGGCAGGGATTAGGCAGGAACTCTGCCACTCAGGGTTTTTACCTTCCGATAAGCTGTGCCTTTGGGCTGAAGCAGGCGACATATCTGTATCACATCCTGGGAAGTAGGGCCTGAGGGGAGTCTGCCACCTGATTGGCCTCCATTATAGGCAACTGAGAAAATGGGGCAAGGCTTACGGAACCCGCTTACAACGAAATGTTTCTATTGAGAAGAGGAGATTTTGCTACTACACGTCAGCAGCTCCTCTCCCTCAGAGTGCTGTTCCTGTGTAGACTAGGGAAAACCACCACGGTTTCCAGGGTTTGATCGGCTCTTTTCCCAGTTGGTATCCTCCGTGAAAGAGCTAGAAGGGCTGATCTCAACCAATCGGCCTGCACACCGTGAGTCCTTGGGGTAGGGCAGTCCTGAGTCAATGTGTTTCCTAAAGAACGAAAGCAAAGTTTCCTGCCACAGGAAAGCACAGAGAGGCCTGGTGCTTTCTGTAGGCAATTCAAGTGGGCTGGAAAGGTGAGGCCTAGTCTACATTGTGGAAAAGTTCGTGATTACGGCTATCTTTCTCCCTCTCTCTGTCCCGTACCCTGGGCTCAGCCTTGTGGGAATGCTGATTGGGAGAGTCTGCCTCTCTGCCGGGCTCAGAAGGCTTCTTCCCGTTTGGGCAATTCCGTTTGTGTCTTACTTCGTGGAGGAGGAATGAGGGTGCCCAGAGATTCTCGGACGTGAAATCACTAATGACAGAGCACCTGGAGGAGCTGGTTTCTCGGTGGAAGAAGCCAAAAAGCCAGCATTCCTAAGGTCTCTTTGAGAGCTGCCAGACACTCTGCCGTCATAGGCCTAAGAATTGGCCATTGTGACGGCATGGCAACACTTGGAATCCTAGGACACTGTGGAAGGGCGACTCCCAAACTGGATGGAAGAAGCTTCCAAGCCCAGTGTTCTTTCATGTACCAAAGAGAACGCAAGTGTCTGAGGCTGGTAGCATTGTTGCTGGAGAGCACTGCCTCCTCGTGGGCCTGTCGGCTACTTTCCTATTTCCGACGCTCTCAGGAAACTCTTCCAAAACGAGGTTGGGACATGCTTAGAGAGAACAGCTGCGAAGTGGATGCACAGAACATTAACCTAGATACCAGCCCAGGGTCCCAAGCATCCATTTTTCTCTGGAGGGTACGTACCCCACGCAGGGATTCAAGCAGGGAGTTTGCCTTGGACAACTTACACAGAAAACTGGGATGAGACGTTGGGTCACTCTACTTGTGCTCACACTACGTGGCCCGGAGAAGTTATGACGCAGCAGATGTCAACCCCCTTTCTCCACACATGTGCACTCCAAAGTAGCGCTGGGCCGTGGGTGTTCTCAGGCCAAGAGCAGTCCTTGTTCTCGGCTACACCGGCTCTGTGGTTCAAAGGTTCTTTATCTCTGCTCTTTTGGAAGCCTTTCACCCCTGACCCTATCCCTGGGCTGCAGAAGCAAAGAGGCATAGAGGCCTTTCACCCTGAAGGCATGGGCTTGTTTCACATGGAGAATGTGGCCGTCGCCCCTCCCGTGCTGGAGGCGTGTAAGTTGACACCATTTGTTCTGCCCATGGATATTACAAGTTGGTGTACTCGGTTTGGGCTGCCTCGTGAAACTGTTTTTGCAGTCAGCCAGCCCTCTGAGTACTATTCCTCAAGTTTGATTCCTAGCTAGGTAAACCCGGACTTCGGTGGCTACATGGGAGCAAACGTGTTAAGCTTGTGGAGAAAGCCTTTGACCAATGGCAATCTGCTTGTGCTTGTGGCAGGGATTAGGCAGGAACTCTGCCACTCAGGGTTTTTACCTTCCGATAAGCTGTGCCTTTGGGCTGAAGCAGGCGACGTGTCTGTATCACATCCTGGGAAGTAGGGCCTGAGGGGAGTCTGCCACCTGATTGGCCTCCATTATAGGCAACTGAGAAAATGGGGCAAGGCTTACGGAACCCGCTTACAACGAAATGTTTCTATTGAGAAGAGGAGATTTTGCTACTACACGTCAGCAGCTCCTCTCCCTCAGAGTGCTGTTCCTGTGTAGACTAGGGAAAACCACCACGGTTTCCAGGGTTTGATCGGCTCTTTTCCCAGTTGGTATCCTCCGTGAAAGAGCTAGAAGGGCTGATCTCAACCAATCGGCCTGCACACCGTGAGTCCTTGGGGTAGGGCAGTCCTGAGTCAATGTGTCTCCTAAAGAACGAAAGCAAAGTTTCCTGCCACAGGAAAGCACAGAGAGGCCTGGTGCTTTCTCTAGGCAATTCAAGTGGGCTGGAAAGGTGAGGCCTAGTCTATATTGTGGAAAAGTTCGCGATTACGGCTATCTTTCTCCCTCTCTCTGTCCCGTACCCTGGGCTCAGCCTTGTGGGAATGCTGATTGGGAGAGTCGGCCTCTCTGCCGGGCTCAGAAGGCTTCTTCCCGTTTGGGCAATTCCGTTTGTGTCTTACTTCGTGGAGGAGGAATGAGGGTGCCCAGAGATTCTCGGACGTGAAATCACTAATGACAGAGCACCTGGAGGAGCTGGTTTCTCGGTGGAAGAAGCCAAAAAGCCAGCATTCCTAAGGTCTCTTTGATAGCTGCCAGACACTCTGCCGTCATAGGCCTAAGAATTGGCCATTGTGACGGCATGGCAACACTTGGAATCCTAGGACACTGTGGAAGGGCGACTCGCAAACTGGATGGAAGAAGCTTCCAAGCCCAGTGTTCTTTCATGTACCAAAGAGAACGCAAGTGTCTGAGGCTGGTAGCATTGTTGCTGGAGAGCACTGCCTCCTCGTGGGCCTGTCGGCTACTTTCCTATTTCCGACGCTCTCAGGAAACTCTTCCAAAGCGAGGTTGGGACATGCTTAGAGAGAACAGCTGCGAAGTGGATGCACAGAACATTAACCTAGATACCAGCCCAGGGTCCCAAGCATCCATTTTTCTCTGGAGGGTACGTACCCCACGCAGGCATTCAAGCTGGGAGTTTGCCTTGGACAACTTACACAGAAAACTGGGATGAGACGTTGGGTCACTCTGCTTGTGCTCACACTACGTGGCCCGGAGAAGTTATGACGCAGCAGATATCAACCCCCTTTCTCCACACATGTGCACTCCAAAGTAGCGCTGGGCCGTGGGTGTTCTCAGGCCAAGAGCAGTCCTTGTTCTCGGCTGTACCGGCTCTGTGGTTCAAAGGTTCCTTATCTCTGCTCTTTTGGAAGCCTTTCACCCCTGACCCTATCCCTGGGCTGCAGAAGCAAAGAGGCATAGAGGCCTTTCACCCTGAAGGCATGGGCTTGTTTCACATGGAGAATGTGGCCGTCGCCCCTCCCGTGCTGGAGGCGTGTAAGTTGACACCATTTGTTCTGCCCATGGATATTACAAGTAGGTGTACTCGGTTTGGGCTGCCTGGTGAAACTGTTTTTGCAGTTAGCCAGCCCTCTGAGTACTATTCCTCAAGTTTGATTCCTAGCTAGGTAAACCCGGACTTCGGTGGCTACATGGGAGCAAACGTGTTAAGCTTGTGGAGAAAGCCTTTGACCAATGGCAATCTGCTTGTGCTTGTGGCAGGGATTAGGCAGGAACTCTGCCACTCAGGGTTTTTACCTTCCGATAAGCTGTGCCTTTGGGCTGAAGCAGGCGACGTGTCTGTATCACATCCTGGGAAGTAGGGCCTGAGGGGAGTCTGCCACCTGATTGGCCTCCATTATAGGCAACTGAGAAAATGGGGCAAGGCTTACGGAACCCGCTTACAACGAAATGTTTCTATTGAGAAGAGGAGATTTTGCTACTACACGTCAGAAGCTCCTCTCCCTCCGAGTGCTGTTCCTGTGTAGACTAGGGAAAACCACCACCGTTTCCAGGGTTTGGTCGGCTCTTTTCCCAGTTGGTATCCTCCGTGAAAGAGCTAGAAGGGCTGATCTCAACCAATCGGCCTGCACACCGTGAGTCCTTGGGGTAGGGCAGTCCTGAGTCAATGTGTCTCCTAAAGAACGAAAGCAAAGTTTCCTGCCACAGCAAAGCACAGAGAGGCCTGGTGCTTTCTCTAGGCAATTCAAGTGGGCTGGAAAGGTGAGGCCTAGTCTACATTGTGGAAAAGTTCGTGATTACGGCTATCTTTCTCCCTCTCTCTGTCCCGTACCCTGGGCTCAGCCTTGTGGGAATGCTGATTGGGAGAGTCTGCCTCTCTGCCGGGCTCAGAAGGCTTCTTCCCGTTTGGGCAATTCCGTTTGTGTCTTACTTCGTGGAGGAGGAATGAGGGTGCCCAGAGATTCTCTGACGTGAAATCACTAATGACAGAGCACCTGGAGGAGCAGGTTTCTCGGTGGAAGAAGCCAAAAAGCCAGCATTCCTAAGGTCTCTTTGAGAGCTGCCAGACACTCTGCCGTCATAGGCCTAAGAATTGGCCATTGTGACGGCATGGCAACACTTGGAATCCTAGGACACTGTGGAAGGGCGACTCGCAAACTGGATGGAAGAAGCTTCCAAGCCCAGTGTTCTTTCATCTACCAAAGAGAACGCAAGTGTCTGAGGCTGGTAGCATTGTTGCTGGAGAGCACTGCCTCCTCGTGGGCCTGTCGGCTACTTTCCTATTTCCGACGCTCTCAGGAAACTCTTCCAAAACGAGGTTGGGACATGCTTAGGGAGAACAGCTGCGAAGTGGATGCACAGAACATTAACCTAGATACCAGCCCAGGGTCCCAAGCATCCATTTTTCTCTGGAGGGTACGTACCCCACGCAGGGATTCAAGCAGGGAGTTTGCCTTGGACAACTTACACAGAAAACTGGGATGAGACGTTGGGTCACTCTGCTTGTGCTCACACTACGTGGCCCGGAGAAGTTATGACGCAGCAGATGTCAACCCCCTTTCTCCACACATGTGCACCCCAAAGAAGCGCTGGGCCGTGGGTGTTCTCAGGCCAAGAGCAGTCCTTGTTCTCTGCTGCACCGGCTCTGTGGTTCAAAGGTTCTTTATCTCTGCTCTTTTGGAAGCCTTTCACCCCTGACCCTATCCCTGGGCTGCAGAAGCAAAGAGGCATAGAGGCCTTTCACCCTGAAGGCATGGGCTTGTTTCACATGGAGAATGTGTCCCTCGCCCCTCCCGTGCTGGAGGCGTGTAAGTTGACACCATTTGTTCTGCCCATGGATATTACAAGTAGGTGTACTCGGTTTGGGCTGCCTGGTGAAACTGTTTTTACAGTCAGCCAGCCCTCTGAGTACTATTCCTCAAGTTTGATTCCTAGCTAGGTAAACCCGGACTTCGGTGGCTACATGGGAGCAAACGTGTTAAGCTTGTGGAGAAAGCCTTTGACCAATGGCAATCTGCTTGTGCTTGTGGCAGGGATTAGGCAGGAACTCTGCCACTCAGGGTTTTTACCTTCCGATAAGCTGTGCCTTTGGGCTGAAGCAGGCGACGTGTCTGTATCACATCCTGGGAAGTAGGGCCTGAGGGGAGTCTGCCACCTGATTGGCCTCCATTATAGGCAACTGAGAAAATGGGGCAAGGCTTACGGAACCCGCTTACAACGAAATGTTTCTATTGAGAAGAGGAGATTTTGCTACTACACGTCAGCAGCTCCTCTCCCTCAGAGTGCTGTTCCTGTGTAGACTAGGGAAAACCACCACGGTTTCCAGGGTTTGATCGGCTCTTTTCCCAGTTGGTATCCTCCGTGAAAGAGCTAGAAGGGCTGATCTCAACCAATCGGCTTGCACACCGTGAGTCCTTGGGGTAGGGCAGTCCTGAGTCAATGTGTCTCCTAAAGAACGAAAGCAAAGTTTCCTGCCACAGGAAAGCACAGAGAGGCCTGGTGCTTTCTCTAGGCAATTCAAGTGGGCTGGAAAGGTGAGGCCTAGTCTACATTGTGGAAAAGTTCGCGATTACGGCTATCTTTCTCCCTCTCTCTGTCCCGTACCCTGGGCTCAGCCTTGTGGGAATGCTGATTGGGAGAGTCTGCCTCTCTGCCGGGCTCAGAAGGCTTCTTCCCGTTTGGGCAATTCCGTTTGTGTCTTACTTCGTGGAGGAGGAATGAGGGTGCCCAGAGATTCTCTGACGTGAAATCACTAATGACAGAGCACCTGGAGGAGCTGGTTTCTCGGTGGAAGAAGCCAAATAGCCAGCATTCCTAAGGTCTCTTTGAGAGCTGCCAGACACTCTGCCGTCATAGGCCTAAGAATTGGCCATTGTGACAGCATGGCAACACTTGGAATCCTAGGACACTGTGGAAGGGCGACTCGCAAACTGGATGGAAGAAGCTTCCAAGCCCAGTGTTCTTTCATGTACCAAAGAGAACGCAAGTGTCTGAGGCTGGTAGCATTGTTGCTGGAGAGCACTGCCTCCTCGTGGGCCTGTCGGCTACTTTCCTATTTCCGACGCTCTCAGGAAACTCTTCCAAAACGAGGTTGGGACATGCTTAGAGAGAACAGCTGCGAAGTGGATGCACAGAACATTAACCTAGATACCAGCCCAGGGTCCCAAGCATCCATTTTTCTCTGGAGGGTACGTACCCCACGCAGGCATTCAAGCTGGGAGTTTGCCTTGGACAACTTACACAGAAAACTGGGATGAGACGTTGGGTCACTCTGCTTGTGCTCACACTACGTGGCCCGGAGAAGTTATGACGCAGCAGATATCAACCCCCTTTCTCCACACATGTGCACTCCAAAGTAGCGCTGGGCCGTGGGTGTTCTCAGGCCAAGAGCAGTCCTTGTTCTCGGCTGTACCGGCTCTGTGGTTCAAAGGTTCCTTATCTCTGCTCTTTTGGAAGCCTTTCACCCCTGACCCTATCCCTGGGCTGCAGAAGCAAAGAGGCATAGAGGCCTTTCACCCTGAAGGCATGGGCTTGTTTCACATGGAGAATGTGGCCGTCGCCCCTCCCGTGCTGGAGGCGTGTAAGTTGACACCATTTGTTCTGCCCATGGATATTACAAGTAGGTGTACTCGGTTTGGGCTGCCTGGTGAAACTGTTTTTGCAGTCAGCCAGCCCTCTGAGTACTATTCCTCAAGTTTGATTCCTAGCTAGGTAAACCCGGACTTCGGTGGCTACATGGGAGCAAAGGTGTTAAGCTTGTGGAGAAAGCCTTTGACCAATGGCAATCTGCTTGTGCTTGTGGCAGGGATTAGGCAGGAACTCTGCCACTCAGGGTTTTTACCTTCCGATAAGCTGTGCCTTTGGGCTGAAGCAGGCGACGTGTCTGTATCACATCCTGGGAAGTAGGGCCTGAGGGGAGTCTGCCACCTGATTGGCCTCCATTATAGGCAACTGAGAAAATGGGGCAAGGCTTACGGAACCCGCTTACAACGAAATGTTTCTATTGAGAAGAGGAGATTTTGCTACTACACGTCAGAAGCTCCTCTCCCTCCGAGTGCTGTTCCTGTGTAGACTAGGGAAAACCACCACCGTTTCCAGGGTTTGGTCGGCTCTTTTCCCAGTTGGTATCCTCCGTGAAAGAGCTAGAAGGGCTGATCTCAACCAATCGGCCTGCACACCGTGAGTCCTTGGGGTAGGGCAGTCCTGAGTCAATGTGTCTCCTAAAGAACGAAAGCAAAGTTTCCTGCCACAGCAAAGCACAGAGAGGCCTGGTGCTTTCTCTAGGCAATTCAAGTGGGCTGGAAAGGTGAGGCCTAGTCTACATTGTGGAAAAGTTCGTGATTACGGCTATCTTTCTCCCTCTCTCTGTCCCGTACCCTGGGCTCAGCCTTGTGGGAATGCTGATTGGGAGAGTCTGCCTCTCTGCCGGGCTCAGAAGGCTTCTTCCCGTTTGGGCAATTCCGTTTGTGTCTTACTTCGTGGAGGAGGAATGAGGGTGCCCAGAGATTCTCTGACGTGAAATCACTAATGACAGAGCACCTGGAGGAGCAGGTTTCTCGGTGGAAGAAGCCAAAAAGCCAGCATTCCTAAGGTATCTTTGAGAGCTGCCAGACACTCTGCCGTCATAGGCCTAAGAATTGGCCATTGTGACGGCATGGCAACACTTGGAATCCTAGGACACTGTGGAAGGGCGACTCCCAAACTGGATGGAAGAAGCTTCCAAGCCCAGTGTTCTTTCATGTACCAAAGAGAACGCAAGTGTCTGAGGCTGGTAGCATTGTTGCTGGAGAGCACTGCCTCCTCGTGGGCCTGTCGGCTACTTTCCTATTTCCGACGCTCTCAGGAAACTCTTCCAAAACGAGGTTGGGACATGCTTAGAGAGAACAGCTGCGAAGTGGATGCACAGAACATTAACCTAGATACCAGCCCAGGGTCCCAAGCATCCATTTTTCTCTGGAGGGTACGTACCCCACGCAGGGATTCAAGCAGGGAGTTTGCCTTGGACAACTTACACAGAAAACTGGGATGAGACGTTGGGTCACTCTGCTTGTGCTCACACTACGTGGCCCGGAGAAGTTATGACGCAGCAGATGTCAACCCCCTTTCTCCACACATGTGCACCCCAAAGAAGCGCTGGGCCGTGGGTGTTCTCAGGCCAAGAGCAGTCCTTGTTCTCTGCTGCACCGGCTCTGTGGTTCAAAGGTTCTTTATCTCTGCTCTTTTGGAAGCCTTTCACCCCTGACCCTATCCCTGGGCTGCAGAAGCAAAGAGGCATAGAGGCCTTTCACCCTGAAGGCATGGGCTTGTTTCACATGGAGAATGTGTCCCTCGCCCCTCCCGTGCTGGAGGCGTGTAAGTTGACACCATTTGTTCTGCCCATGGATATTACAAGTAGGTGTACTCGGTTTGGGCTGCCTGGTGAAACTGTTTTTACAGTCAGCCAGCCCTCTGAGTACTATTCCTCAAGTTTGATTCCTAGCTAGGTAAACCCGGACTTCGGTGGCTACATGGGAGCAAACGTGTTAAGCTTGTGGAGAAAGCCTTTGACCAATGGCAATCTGCTTGTGCTTGTGGCAGGGATTAGGCAGGAACTCTGCCACTCAGGGTTTTTACCTTCCGATAAGCTGTGCCTTTGGGCTGAAGCAGGCGACGTGTCTGTATCACATCCTGGGAAGTAGGGCCTGAGGGGAGTCTGCCACCTGATTGGCCTCCATTATAGGCAACTGAGAAAATGGGGCAAGGCTTACGGAACCCGCTTACAACGAAATGTTTCTATTGAGAAGAGGAGATTTTGCTACTACACGTCAGCAGCTCCTCTCCCTCAGAGTGCTGTTCCTGTGTAGACTAGGGAAAACCACCACGGTTTCCAGGGTTTGATCGGCTCTTTTCCCAGTTGGTATCCTCCGTGAAAGAGCTAGAAGGGCTGATCTCAACCAATCGGCCTGCACACCGTGAGTCCTTGGGGTAGGGCAGTCCTGAGTCAATGTGTCTCCTAAAGAACGAAAGCAAAGTTTCCTGCCACAGGAAAGCACAGAGAGGCCTGGTGCTTTCTCTAGGCAATTCAAGTGGGCTGGAAAGGTGAGGCCTAGTCTACATTGTGGAAAAGTTCGCGATTACGGCTATCTTTCTCCCTCTCTCTGTCCCGTACCCTGGGCTCAGCCTTGTGGGAATGCTGATTGGGAGAGTCTGCCTCTCTGCCGGGCTCAGAAGGCTTCTTCCCGTTTGGGCAATTCCGTTTGTGTCTTACTTCGTGGAGGAGGAATGAGGGTGCCCAGAGATTCTCTGACGTGAAATCACTAATGACAGAGCACCTGGAGGAGCTGGTTTCTCGGTGGAAGAAGCCAAATAGCCAGCATTCCTAAGGTCTCTTTGAGAGCTGCCAGACACTCTGCCGTCATAGGCCTAAGAATTGGCCATTGTGACAGCATGGCAACACTTGGAATCCTAGGACACTGTGGAAGGGCGACTCGCAAACTGGATGGAAGAAGCTTCCAAGCCCAGTGTTCTTTCATGTACCAAAGAGAACGCAAGTGTCTGAGGCTGGTAGCATTGTTGCTGGAGAGCACTGCCTCCTCGTGGGCCTGTCGGCTACTTTCCTATTTCCGACGCTCTCAGGAAACTCTTCCAAAACGAGGTTGGGACATGCTTAGAGAGAACAGCTGCGAAGTGGATGCACAGAACATTAACCTAGATACCAGCCCAGGGTCCCAAGCATCCATTTTTCTCTGGAGGGTACGTACCCCACGCAGGCATTCAAGCTGGGAGTTTGCCTTGGACAACTTACACAGAAAACTGGGATGAGACGTTGGGTCACTCTGCTTGTGCTCACACTACGTGGCCCGGAGAAGTTATGACGCAGCAGATATCAACCCCCTTTCTCCACACATGTGCACTCCAAAGTAGCGCTGGGCCGTGGGTGTTCTCAGGCCAAGAGCAGTCCTTGTTCTCGGCTGTACCGGCTCTGTGGTTCAAAGGTTCCTTATCTCTGCTCTTTTGGAAGCCTTTCACCCCTGACCCTATCCCTGGGCTGCAGAAGCAAAGAGGCATAGAGGCCTTTCACCCTGAAGGCATGGGCTTGTTTCACATGGAGAATGTGGCCGTCGCCCCTCCCGTGCTGGAGGCGTGTAAGTTGACACCATTTGTTCTGCCCATGGATATTACAAGTAGGTGTACTCGGTTTGGGCTGCCTGGTGAAACTGTTTTTGCAGTCAGCCAGCCCTCTGAGTACTATTCCTCAAGTTTGATTCCTAGCTAGGTAAACCCGGACTTCGGTGGCTACATGGGAGCAAACGTGTTAAGCTTGTGGAGAAAGCCTTTGACCAATGGCAATCTGCTTGTGCTTGTGGCAGGGATTAGGCAGGAACTCTGCCACTCAGGGTTTTTACCTTCCGATAAGCTGTGCCTTTGGGCTGAAGCAGGCGACGTGTCTGTATCACATCCTGGGAAGTAGGGCCTGAGGGGAGTCTGCCACCTGATTGGCCTCCATTATAGGCAACTGAGAAAATGGGGCAAGGCTTACGGAACCCGCTTACAACGAAATGTTTCTATTGAGAAGAGGAGATTTTGCTACTACACGTCAGAAGCTCCTCTCCCTCCGAGTGCTGTTCCTGTGTAGACTAGGGAAAACCACCACCGTTTCCAGGGTTTGGTCGGCTCTTTTCCCAGTTGGTATCCTCCGTGAAAGAGCTAGAAGGGCTGATCTCAACCAATCGGCCTGCACACCGTGAGTCCTTGGGGTAGGGCAGTCCTGAGTCAATGTGTCTCCTAAAGAACGAAAGCAAAGTTTCCTGCCACAGGAAAGCACAGAGAGGCCTGGTGCTTTCTCTAGGCAATTCAAGTGGGCTTGAAAGTTGAGGCCTAGTCTACATTGTGGAAAAATTCGCGATTACGGCTATCTTTCTCCCTCTCTGTGTCCCGTACCCTGGGCTCAGCCTAGTGGGAATGCTGATTGGGAGAGTCTGCCTCTCTGCCGGGCTCAGAAGGCTTCTTCCCGTTTGGGCAATTCCGTTTGTGTCTTACTTCGTGGAGGAGGAATGAGGGTGCCCAGAGATTCTCTGACGTGAAATCACTAATGACAGAGCACCTGGAGGAGCTGGTTTCTTGGTGGAAGAAGCCAAAAAGCCAGCATTCCTAAGGTCTCTTTGAGAGCTGCCAGACACTCTGCCGTCATAGGCCTAAGAATTGGCCATTGTGACGGCATGGCAACACTTGGAATCCTAGGACACTGTGGAAGGGCGACTCGCAAACTGGATGGAAGAAGCTTCCAAGCCCAGTGTTCTTTCATCTACCAAAGAGAACGCAAGTGTCTGAGGCTGGTAGCATTGTTGCAGGAGAGCACTGCCTCCTCGTGGGCCTGTCGGCTACTTTCTTATTTCCGACGCTCTCAGGAAACTCTTCCAAAACGAGGTTGGGACATGCTTAGAGAGAACAGCTGCGAAGTTGATGCACAGAACATTAACCAAGATACCAGCCCAGGGTCCCAAGCATCCATTTTTCTCTGGAGGGTACGTACCCCACGCAGGGATTCAAGCAGGGAGTTTGCCTTGGACAACTTACACAGAAAACTGGGATGAGACGTTGGGTCACTCTGTTTGTGCTCACACTACGTGGCCCGGAGAAGTTATGACGCAGCAGATGTCAACCCCCTTTCTCCACACATGTGCACTCCAAAGTAGCGCTGGGCCGTGGGTGTTCTCAGGCCAAGAGCAGTCCTTGTTCTCGGCTGTACCGGCTCTGTGGTTCAAAGGTTCTTTATCTCTGCTCTTTTGGAAGCCTTTCACCCCTGACCCTATCCCTGGGCTGCAGAAGCAAAGAGGCATAGAGGCCTTTCACCCTGAAGGCATGGGCTTGTTTCACATGGAGAATGTGGCCATCGCCCCTCCCGTGCTGGAGGCGTGTAAGTTGACACCATTTGTTCTGCCCATGGATATTACAAGTAGGTGTACTCGGTTTGGGCTGCCTGGTGAAACTGTTTGTGCAGTCAGCCAGCCCTCTGAGTACTATTCCTCAAGTTTGATTCCTAGCTAGGTAAACCCGGACTTCGGTGGCTACATGGGAGCAAACGTGTTAAGCTTGTGGAGAAAGCCTTTGACCAATTTCAATCTGCTTGTGCTTGTGGCAGGGATTAGGCAGGAACTCTGCCACTCAGGGTTTTTACCTTCCGATAAGCTGTGCCTTTGGGCTGAAGCAGGCGACATATCTGTATCACATCCTGGGAAGTAGGGCCTGAGGGGAGTCTGCCACCTGATTGGCCTCCATTATAGGCAACTGAGAAAATGGGGCAAGGCTTACGGAACCCGCTTACAACGAAATGTTTCTATTGAGAAGAGGAGATTTTGCTACTACACGTCAGCAGCTCCTCTCCCTCAGAGTGCTGTTCCTGTGTAGACTAGGGAAAACCACCACGGTTTCCAGGGTTTGATCGGCTCTTTTCCCAGTTGGTATCCTCCGTGAAAGAGCTAGAAGGGCTGATCTCAACCAATCGGCCTGCACACCGTGAGTCCTTGGGGTAGGGCAGTCCTGAGTCAATGTGTCTCCTAAAGAACGAAAGCAAAGTTTCCTGCCACAGGAAAGCACAGAGAGGCCTGGTGCTTTCTGTAGGCAATTCAAGTGGGCTGGAAAGGTGAGGCCTAGTCTACATTGTGGAAAAGTTCGTGATTACGGCTATCTTTCTCCCTCTCTCTGTCCCGTACCCTGGGCTCAGCCTTGTGGGAATGCTGATTGGGAGAGTCTGCCTCTCTGCCGGGCTCAGAAGGCTTCTTCCCGTTTGGGCAATTCCGTTTGTGTCTTACTTCGTGGAGGAGGAATGAGGGTGCCCAGAGATTCTCGGACGTGAAATCACTAATGACAGAGCACCTAGAGGAGCTGGTTTCTCGGTGGAAGAAGCCAAAAAGCCAGCATTCCTAAGGTCTCTTTGAGAGCTGCCAGACACTCTGCCGTCATAGGCCTAAGAATTGGCCATTGTGACGGCATGGCAACACTTGGAATCCTAGGACACTGTGGAAGGGCGACTCCCAAACTGGATGGAAGAAGCTTCCAAGCCCAGTGTTCTTTCATGTACCAAAGAGAACGCAAGTGTCTGAGGCTGGTAGCATTGTTGCTGGAGAGCACTGCCTCCTCGTGGGCCTGTCGGCTACTTTCCTATTTCCGACGCTCTCAGGAAACTCTTCCAAAACGAGGTTGGGACATGCTTAGAGAGAACAGCTGCGAAGTGGATGCACAGAACATTAACCTAGATACCAGCCCAGGGTCCCAAGCATCCATTTTTCTCTGGAGGGTACGTACCCCACGCAGGGATTCAAGCAGGGAGTTTGCCTTGGACAACTTACACAGAAAACTGGGATGAGACGTTGGGTCACTCTACTTGTGCTCACACTACGTGGCCCGGAGAAGTTATGACGCAGCAGATGTCAACCCCCTTTCTCCACACATGTGCACTCCAAAGTAGCGCTGGGCCGTGGGTGTTCTCAGGCCAAGAGCAGTCCTTGTTCTCGGCTGTACCGGCTCTGTGGTTCAAAGGTTCCTTATCTCTGCTCTTTTGGAAGCCTTTCACCCCTGACCCTATCCCTGGGCTGCAGAAGCAAAGAGGCATAGAGGCCTTTCACCCTGAAGGCATGGGCTTGTTTCACATGGAGAATGTGGCCGTCGCCCCTCCCGTGCTGGAGGCGTGTAAGTTGACACCATTTGTTCTGCCCATGGATATTACAAGTAGGTGTACTCGGTTTGGGCTGCCTGGTGAAACTGTTTTTGCAGTCAGCCAGCCCTCTGAGTACTATTCCTCAAGTTTGATTCCTAGCTAGGTAAACCCGGACTTCGGTGGCTACATGGGAGCAAACGTGTTAAGCTTGTGGAGAAAGCCTTTGACCAATGGCAATCTGCTTGTGCTTGTGGCAGGGATTAGGCAGGAACTCTGCCACTCAGGGTTTTTACCTTCCGATAAGCTGTGCCTTTGGGCTGAAGCAGGCGACGTGTCTGTATCACATCCTGGGAAGTAGGGCCTGAGGGGAGTCTGCCACCTGATTGGCCTCCATTATAGGCAACTGAGAAAATGGGGCAAGGCTTACGGAACCCGCTTACAACGAAATGTTTCTATTGAGAAGAGGAGATTTTGCTACTACACGTCAGAAGCTCCTCTCCCTCCGAGTGCTGTTCCTGTGTAGACTAGGGAAAACCACCACCGTTTCCAGGGTTTGGTCGGCTCTTTTCCCAGTTGGTATCCTCCGTGAAAGAGCTAGAAGGGCTGATCTCAACCAATCGGCCTGCACACCGTGAGTCCTTGGGGTAGGGCAGTCCTGAGTCAATGTGTCTCCTAAAGAACGAAAGCAAAGTTTCCTGCCACAGGAAAGCACAGAGAGGCCTGGTGCTTTCTCTAGGCAATTCAAGTGGGCTTGAAAGTTGAGGCCTAGTCTACATTGTGGAAAAATTCGCGATTACGGCTATCTTTCTCCCTCTCTGTGTCCCGTACCCTGGGCTCAGCCTAGTGGGAATGCTGATTGGGAGAGTCTGCCTCTCTGCCGGGCTCAGAAGGCTTCTTCCCGTTTGGGCAATTCCGTTTGTGTCTTACTTCGTGGAGGAGGAATGAGGGTGCCCAGAGATTCTCTGACGTGAAATC
The DNA here is from genome assembly GCF_965194825.1 of Balaenoptera physalus. NCBI lineage: Eukaryota > Metazoa > Chordata > Mammalia > Artiodactyla > Balaenopteridae > Balaenoptera > Balaenoptera physalus. The sequence goes on along the minus strand of NC_138897.1, from coordinate 34,902,903 downwards.
ACTAATGACAGAGCACCTGGAGGAGCTGGTTTCTTGGTGGAAGAAGCCAAAAAGCCAGCATTCCTAAGGTCTCTTTGAGAGCTGCCAGACACTCTGCCGTCATAGGCCTAAGAATTGGCCATTGTGACGGCATGGCAACACTTGGAATCCTAGGACACTGTGGAAGGGCGACTCGCAAACTGGATGGAAGAAGCTTCCAAGCCCAGTGTTCTTTCATCTACCAAAGAGAACGCAAGTGTCTGAGGCTGGTAGCATTGTTGCAGGAGAGCACTGCCTCCTCGTGGGCCTGTCGGCTACTTTCTTATTTCCGACGCTCTCAGGAAACTCTTCCAAAACGAGGTTGGGACATGCTTAGAGAGAACAGCTGCGAAGTTGATGCACAGAACATTAACCAAGATACCAGCCCAGGGTCCCAAGCATCCATTTTTCTCTGGAGGGTACGTACCCCACGCAGGGATTCAAGCAGGGAGTTTGCCTTGGACAACTTACACAGAAAACTGGGATGAGACGTTGGGTCACTCTGTTTGTGCTCACACTACGTGGCCCGGAGAAGTTATGACGCAGCAGATGTCAACCCCCTTTCTCCACACATGTGCACTCCAAAGTAGCGCTGGGCCGTGGGTGTTCTCAGGCCAAGAGCAGTCCTTGTTCTCGGCTGTACCGGCTCTGTGGTTCAAAGGTTCTTTATCTCTGCTCTTTTGGAAGCCTTTCACCCCTGACCCTATCCCTGGGCTGCAGAAGCAAAGAGGCATAGAGGCCTTTCACCCTGAAGGCATGGGCTTGTTTCACATGGAGAATGTGGCCGTCGCCCCTCCCGTGCTGGAGGCGTGTAAGTTGACACCATTTGTTCTGCCCATGGATATTACAAGTAGGTGTACTCGGTTTGGGCTGCCTGGTGAAACTGTTTGTGCAGTCAGCCAGCCCTCTGAGTACTATTCCTCAAGTTTGATTCCTAGCTAGGTAAACCCGGACTTCGGTGGCTACATGGGAGCAAACGTGTTAAGCTTGTGGAGAAAGCCTTTGACCAATTTCAATCTGCTTGTGCTTGTGGCAGGGATTAGGCAGGAACTCTGCCACTCAGGGTTTTTACCTTCCGATAAGCTGTGCCTTTGGGCTGAAGCAGGCGACATATCTGTATCACATCCTGGGAAGTAGGGCCTGAGGGGAGTCTGCCACCTGATTGGCCTCCATTATAGGCAACTGAGAAAATGGGGCAAGGCTTACGGAACCCGCTTACAACGAAATGTTTCTATTGAGAAGAGGAGATTTTGCTACTACACGTCAGCAGCTCCTCTCCCTCAGAGTGCTGTTCCTGTGTAGACTAGGGAAAACCACCACGGTTTCCAGGGTTTGATCGGCTCTTTTCCCAGTTGGTATCCTCCGTGAAAGAGCTAGAAGGGCTGATCTCAACCAATCGGCCTGCACACCGTGAGTCCTTGGGGTAGGGCAGTCCTGAGTCAATGTGTCTCCTAAAGAACGAAAGCAAAGTTTCCTGCCACAGGAAAGCACAGAGAGGCCTGGTGCTTTCTGTAGGCAATTCAAGTGGGCTGGAAAGGTGAGGCCTAGTCTACATTGTGGAAAAGTTCGTGATTACGGCTATCTTTCTCCCTCTCTCTGTCCCGTACCCTGGGCTCAGCCTTGTGGGAATGCTGATTGGGAGAGTCTGCCTCTCTGCCGGGCTCAGAAGGCTTCTTCCCGTTTGGGCAATTCCGTTTGTGTCTTACTTCGTGGAGGAGGAATGAGGGTGCCCAGAGATTCTCGGACGTGAAATCACTAATGACAGAGCACCTAGAGGAGCTGGTTTCTCGGTGGAAGAAGCCAAAAAGCCAGCATTCCTAAGGTCTCTTTGAGAGCTGCCAGACACTCTGCCGTCATAGGCCTAAGAATTGGCCATTGTGACGGCATGGCAACACTTGGAATCCTAGGACACTGTGGAAGGGCGACTCCCAAACTGGATGGAAGAAGCTTCCAAGCCCAGTGTTCTTTCATGTACCAAAGAGAACGCAAGTGTCTGAGGCTGGTAGCATTGTTGCTGGAGAGCACTGCCTCCTCGTGGGCCTGTCGGCTACTTTCCTATTTCCGACGCTCTCAGGAAACTCTTCCAAAACGAGGTTGGGACATGCTTAGAGAGAACAGCTGCGAAGTGGATGCACAGAACATTAACCTAGATACCAGCCCAGGGTCCCAAGCATCCATTTTTCTCTGGAGGGTACGTACCCCACGCAGGGATTCAAGCAGGGAGTTTGCCTTGGACAACTTACACAGAAAACTGGGATGAGACGTTGGGTCACTCTACTTGTGCTCACACTACGTGGCCCGGAGAAGTTATGACGCAGCAGATGTCAACCCCCTTTCTCCACACATGTGCACTCCAAAGTAGCGCTGGGCCGTGGGTGTTCTCAGGCCAAGAGCAGTCCTTGTTCTCGGCTACACCGGCTCTGTGGTTCAAAGGTTCTTTATCTCTGCTCTTTTGGAAGCCTTTCACCCCTGACCCTATCCCTGGGCTGCAGAAGCAAAGAGGCATAGAGGCCTTTCACCCTGAAGGCATGGGCTTGTTTCACATGGAGAATGTGGCCGTCGCCCCTCCCGTGCTGGAGGCGTGTAAGTTGACACCATTTGTTCTGCCCATGGATATTACAAGTTGGTGTACTCGGTTTGGGCTGCCTGGTGAAACTGTTTTTGCAGTCAGCCAGCCCTCTGAGTACTATTCCTCAAGTTTGATTCCTAGCTAGGTAAACCCGGACTTCGGTGGCTACATGGGAGCAAACGTGTTAAGCTTGTGGAGAAAGCCTTTGACCAATGGCAATCTGCTTGTGCTTGTGGCAGGGATTAGGCAGGAACTCTGCCACTCAGGGTTTTTACCTTCCGATAAGCTGTGCCTTTGGGCTGAAGCAGGCGACGTGTCTGTATCACATCCTGGGAAGTAGGGCCTGAGGGGAGTCTGCCACCTGATTGGCCTCCATTATAGGCAACTGAGAAAGTGGGGCAAGGCTTACGGAACCCGCTTACAACGAAATGTTTCTATTGAGAAGAGGAGATTTTGCTACTACACGTCAGCAGCTCCTCTCCCTCAGAGTGCTGTTCCTGTGTAGACTAGGGAAAACCACCACGGTTTCCAGGGTTTGATCGGCTCTTTTCCCAGTTGGTATCCTCCGTGAAAGAGCTAGAAGGGCTGATCTCAATCCATCGGCCTGCACACCGTGAGTCCTTGGGGTAGGGCAGTCCTGAGTCAATGTGTCTCCTAAAGAACGAAAGCAAAGTTTCCTGCCACAGGAAAGCACAGAGAGGCCTGGTGCTTTCTCTAGGCAATTCAAGTGGGCTGGAAAGGTGAGGCCTAGTCTACATTGTGGAAAAGTTCGCGATTACGGCTATCTTTCTCCCTCTCTCTGCCCCGTACCCTGGGCTCAGCCTTGTGGGAATGCTGATTGGGAGAGTCTGCCTCTCTGCCGGGCTCAGAAGGCTTCTTCCCGTTTGGGCAATTCCGTTTGTGTCTTACTTCGTGGAGGAGGAATGAGGGTGCCCAGAGATTCTCGGACGTGAAATCACTAATGACAGAGCACCTGGAGGAGCTGGTTTCTCGGTGGAAGAAGCCAAAAAGCCAGCATTCCTAAGGTCTCTTTGAGAGCTGCCAGACACTCTGCCGTCATAGGCCTAAGAATTGGCCATTGTGACGGCATGGCAACACTTGGAATCCTAGGACACTGTGGAAGGGCGACTCCCAAACTGGATGGAAGAAGCTTCCAAGCCCAGTGTTCTTTCATGTACCAAAGAGAACGCAAGTGTCTGAGGCTGGTAGCATTGTTGCTGGAGAGCACTGCCTCCTCGTGGGCCTGTCGGCTACTTTCCTATTTCCGACGCTCTCAGGAAACTCTTCCAAAACGAGGTTGGGACATGCTTAGAGAGAACAGCTGCGAAGTGGATGCACAGAACATTAACCTAGATACCAGCCCAGGGTCCCAAGCATCCATTTTTCTCTGGAGGGTACGTACCCCACGCAGGGATTCAAGCAGGGAGTTTGCCTTGGACAACTTACACAGAAAACTGGGATGAGACGTTGGGTCACTCTGCTTGTGCTCACACTACGTGGCCCGGAGAAGTTATGACGCAGCAGATGTCAACCCCCTTTCTCCACACATGTGCACCCCAAAGAAGCGCTGGGCCGTGGGTGTTCTCAGGCCAAGAGCAGTCCTTGTTCTCTGCTGCACCGGCTCTGTGGTTCAAAGGTTCTTTATCTCTGCTCTTTTGGAAGCCTTTCACCCCTGACCCTATCCCTGGGCTGCAGAAGCAAAGAGGCATAGAGGCCTTTCACCCTGAAGGCATGGGCTTGTTTCACATGGAGAATGTGTCCCTCGCCCCTCCCGTGCTGGAGGCGTGTAAGTTGACACCATTTGTTCTGCCCATGGATATTACAAGTAGGTGTACTCGGTTTGGGCTGCCTGGTGAAACTGTTTTTGCAGTCAGCCAGCCCTCTGAGTACTATTCCTCAAGTTTGATTCCTAGCTAGGTAAACCCGGACTTCGGTGGCTACATGGGAGCAAACGTGTTAAGCTTGTGGAGAAAGCCTTTGACCAATGGCAATCTGCTTGTGCTTGTGGCAGGGATTAGGCAGGAACTCTGCCACTCAGGGTTTTTACCTTCCGATAAGCTGTGCCTTTGGGCTGAAGCAGGCGACGTGTCTGTATCACATCCTGGGAAGTAGGGCCTGAGGGGAGTCTGCCACCTGATTGGCCTCCATTATAGGCAACTGAGAAAATGGGGCAAGGCTTACGGAACCCGCTTACAACGAAATGTTTCTATTGAGAAGAGGAGATTTTGCTACTACACGTCAGCAGCTCCTCTCCCTCAGAGTGCTGTTCCTGTGTAGACTAGGGAAAACCACCACCGTTTCCAGGGTTTGATCGGCTCTTTTCCCAGTTGGTATCCTCCGTGAAAGAGCTAGAAGGGCTGATCTCAACCAATCGGCCTGCACACCGTGAGTCCTTGGGGTAGGGCAGTCCTGAGTCAATGTGTCTCCTAAAGAACGAAAGCAAAGTTTCCTGCCACAGGAAAGCACAGAGAGGCCTGGTGCTTTCTCTAGGCAATTCAAGTGGGCTGGAAAGTTGAGGCCTAGTCTACATTGTGGAAAAGTTCGCGATTACGGCTATCTTTCTCCCTCTCTCTGTCCCGTACCCTGGGCTCAGCCTTGTGGGAATGCTGATTGGGAGAGTCTGCCTCTCTGCCGGGCTCAGAAGGCTTCTTCCCGTTTGGGCAATTCCGTTTGTGTCTTACTTCGTGGAGGAGGAATGAGGGTGCCCAGAGATTCTCTGACGTGAAATCACTAATGACAGAGCACCTGGAGGAGCTGGTTTCTCGGTGGAAGAAGCCAAAAAGCCAGCATTCCTAAGGTCTCTTTGAGAGCTGCCAGACCCTCTGCCGTCATAGGCCTAAGAATTGGCCATTGTGACGGCATGGCAACACTTGGAATCCTAGGACACTGTGGAAGGGCGACTCGCAAACTGGATGGAAGAAGCTTCCAAGCCCAGTGTTCTTTCATGTACCAAAGAGAACGCAAGTGTCTGAGGCTGGTAGCATTGTTGCTGGAGAGCACTGCCTCCTCGTGGGCCTGTCGGCTACTTTCCTATTTCCGACGCTCTCAGGAAACTCTTCCAAAACGAGGTTGGGACATGCTTAGAGAGAAGAGCTGCGAAGTGGATGCACAGAACATTAACCTAGATACCAGCCCAGGGTCCCAAGCATCCATTTTTCTCTGGAGGGTACGTACCCCACGCAGGGATTCAAGCAGGGAGTTTGCCTTGGACAACTTACACAGAAAACTGGGATGAGACGTTGGGTCACTCTGCTTGTGCTCACACTACGTGGCCCGGAGAAGTTATGACGCAGCAGATGTCAACCCCCTTTCTCCACACATGTGCACCCCAAAGAAGCGCTGGGCCGTGGGTGTTCTCAGGCCAAGAGCAGTCCTTGTTCTCTGCTGCACCGGCTCTGTGGTTCAAAGGTTCTTTATCTCTGCTCTTTTGGAAGCCTTTCACCCCTGTCCCTATCCCTGGGCTGCAGAAGCAAAGAGGCATAGAGGCCTTTCACCCTGAAGGCATGGGCTTGTTTCACATGGAGAATGTGTCCCTCGCCCCTCCCGTGCTGGAGGCGTGTAAGTTGACACCATTTGTTCTGCCCATGGATATTACAAGTAGGTGTACTCGGTTTGGGCTGCCTGGTGAAACTGTTTTTGCAGTCAGCCAGCCCTCTGAGTACTATTCCTCAAGTTTGATTCCTAGCTAGGTAAACCCGGACTTCGGTGGCTACATGGGAGCAAACGTGTTAAGCTTGTGGAGAAAGCCTTTGACCAATGGCAATCTGCTTGTGCTTGTGGCAGGGATTAGGCAGGAACTCTGCCACTCAGGGTTTTTACCTTCCGATAAGCTGTGCCTTTGGGCTGAAGCAGGCGACGTGTCTGTATCACATCCTGGGAAGTAGGGCCTGAGGGGAGTCTGCCACCTGATTGGCCTCCATTATAGGCAACTGAGAAAATGGGGCAAGGCTTACGGAACCCGCTTACAACGAAATGTTTCTATTGAGAAGAGGAGATTTTGCTACTACACGTCAGCAGCTCCTCTCCCTCAGAGTGCTGTTCCTGTGTAGACTAGGGAAAACCACCACCGTTTCCAGGGTTTGATCGGCTCTTTTCCCAGTTGGTATCCTCCGTGAAAGAGCTAGAAGGGCTGATCTCAACCAATCGGCCTGCACACCGTGAGTCCTTGGGGTAGGGCAGTCCTGAGTCAATGTGTCTCCTAAAGAACGAAAGCAAAGTTTCCTGCCACAGGAAAGCACAGAGAGGCCTGGTGCTTTCTCTAGGCAATTCAAGTGGGCTGGAAAGTTGAGGCCTAGTCTACATTGTGGAAAAGTTCGCGATTACGGCTATCTTTCTCCCTCTCTCTGTCCCGTACCCTGGGCTCAGCCTTGTGGGAATGCTGATTGGGAGAGTCTGCCTCTCTGCCGGGCTCAGAAGGCTTCTTCCCGTTTGGGCAATTCCGTTTGTGTCTTACTTCGTGGAGGAGGAATGAGGGTGCCCAGAGATTCTCTGACGTGAAATCACTAATGACAGAGCACCTGGAGGAGCTGGTTTCTCGGTGGAAGAAGCCAAAAAGCCAGCATTCCTAAGGTCTCTTTGAGAGCTGCCAGACCCTCTGCCGTCATAGGCCTAAGAATTGGCCATTGTGACGGCATGGCAACACTTGGAATCCTAGGACACTGTGGAAGGGCGACTCGCAAACTGGATGGAAGAAGCTTCCAAGCCCAGTGTTCTTTCATGTACCAAAGAGAACGCAAGTGTCTGAGGCTGGTAGCATTGTTGCTGGAGAGCACTGCCTCCTCGTGGGCCTGTCGGCTACTTTCCTATTTCCGACGCTCTCAGGAAACTCTTCCAAAACGAGGTTGGGACATGCTTAGAGAGAACAGCTGCGAAGTGGATGCACAGAACATTAACCTAGATACCAGCCCAGGGTCCCAAGCATCCATTTTTCTCTGGAGGGTACGTACCCCACGCAGGGATTCAAGCAGGGAGTTTGCCTTGGACAACTTACACAGAAAACTGGGATGAGACGTTGGGTCACTCTGCTTGTGCTCACACTACGTGGCCCGGAGAAGTTATGACGCAGCAGATGTCAACCCCCTTTCTCCACACATGTGCACCCCAAAGAAGCGCTGGGCCGTGGGTGTTCTCAGGCCAAGAGCAGTCCTTGTTCTCTGCTGCACCGGCTCTGTGGTTCAAAGGTTCTTTATCTCTGCTCTTTTGGAAGCCTTTCACCCCTGACCCTATCCCTGGGCTGCAGAAGCAAAGAGGCATAGAGGCCTTTCACCCTGAAGGCATGGGCTTGTTTCACATGGAGAAGGTGTCCCTCGCCCCTCCTGTGCTGGAAGCGTGTAAGTTGACACCATTTGTTCTGCCCATGGATATTTCAAGTAGGTGTACTCGGTTTGGGCTGCCTGGTGAAACTGTTTTTGCAGTCAGCCAGCCCTCTGAGTATTATTCCTCAAGTTTGATTCCTAGCTAGGTAAACCCGGACTTCGGTGGCTACATGGGAGCAAACGTGTTAAGCTTGTGGAGAAAGCCTTTGACCAATGGCAATCTGCTTGTGCTTGTGGCAGGGATTAGGCAGGAACTCTGCCACTCAGGGTTTTTACCTTCCGATAAGCTGTGCCTTTGGGCTGAAGCAGGCGACGTGTCTGTATCACATCCTGGGAAGTAGGGCCTGAGGGGAGTCTGCCACCTGATTGGCCTCCATTATAGGCAACTGAGAAAATGGGGCAAGGCTTACGGAACCCGCTTACAACGAAATGTTTCTATTGAGAAGAGGAGATTTTGCTACTACACGTCAGAAGCTCCTCTCCCTCCGAGTGCTGTTCCTGTGTAGACTAGGGAAAACCACCACCGTTTCCAGGGTTTGGTCGGCTCTTTTCCCAGTTGGTATCCTCCGTGAAAGAGCTAGAAGGGCTGATCTCAATCCATCGGCCTGCACACCGTGAGTCCTTGGGGTAGGGCAGTCCTGAGTCAATGTGTCTCCTAAAGAACGAAAGCAAAGTTTCCTGCCACAGGAAAGCACAGAGAGGCCTGGTGCTTTCTCTAGGCAATTCAAGTGGGCTGGAAAGGTGAGGCCTAGTCTACATTGTGGAAAAGTTCGCGATTACGGCTATCTTTCTCCCTCTCTCTGCCCCGTACCCTGGGCTCAGCCTTGTGGGAATGCTGATTGGGAGAGTCTGCCTCTCTGCCGGGCTCAGAAGGCTTCTTCCCGTTTGGGCAATTCCGTTTGTGTCTTACTTCGTGGAGGAGGAATGAGGGTGCCCAGAGATTCTCTGACGTGAAATCACTAATGACAGAGCACCTGGAGGAGCAGGTTTCTCGGTGGAAGAAGCCAAAAAGCCAGCATTCCTAAGGTCTCTTTGAGAGCTGCCAGACACTCTGCCGTCATAGGCCTAAGAATTGGCCATTGTGACGGCATGGCAACACTTGGAATCCTAGGACACTGTGGAAGGGCGACTCCCAAACTGGATGGAAGAAGCTTCCAAGCCCAGTGTTCTTTCATGTACCAAAGAGAACGCAAGTGTCTGAGGCTGGTAGCATTGTTGCTGGAGAGCACTGCCTCCTCGTGGGCCTGTCGGCTACTTTCCTATTTCCGACGCTCTCAGGAAACTCTTCCAAAACGAGGTTGGGACATGCTTAGAGAGAACAGCTGCGAAGTGGATGCACAGAACATTAACCTAGATACCAGCCCAGGGTCCCAAGCATCCATTTTTCTCTGGAGGGTACGTACCCCACGCAGGGATTCAAGCAGGGAGTTTGCCTTGGACAACTTACACAGAAAACTGGGATGAGACGTTGGGTCACTCTGCTTGTGCTCACACTACGTGGCCCGGAGAAGTTATGACGCAGCAGATGTCAACCCCCTTTCTCCACACATGTGCACCCCAAAGAAGCGCTGGGCCGTGGGTGTTCTCAGGCCAAGAGCAGTCCTTGTTCTCGGCTGCACCGGCTCTGTGGTTCAAAGGTTCTTTATCTCTGCTCTTTTGGAAGCCTTTCACCCCTGACCCTATCCCTGGGCTGCAGAAGCAAAGAGGCATAGAGGCCTTTCACCCTGAAGGCATGGGCTTGTTTCACATGGAGAATGTGTCCCTCGCCCCTCCCGTGCTGGAGGCGTGTAAGTTGACACCATTTGTTCTGCCCATGGATATTACAAGTAGGTGTACTCGGTTTGGGCTGCCTGGTGAAACTGTTTTTGCAGTCAGCCAGCCCTCTGAGTACTATTCCTCAAGTTTGATTCCTAGCTAGGTAAACCCGGACTTCGGTGGCTACATGGGAGCAAACGTGTTAAGCTTGTGGAGAAAGCCTTTGACCAATGGCAATCTGCTTGTGCTTGTGGCAGGGATTAGGCAGGAACTCTGCCACTCAGGGTTTTTACCTTCCGATAAGCTGTGCCTTTGGGCTGAAGCAGGCGACGTGTCTGTATCACATCCTGGGAAGTAGGGCCTGAGGGGAGTCTGCCACCTGATTGGCCTCCATTATAGGCAACTGAGAAAATGGGGCAAGGCTTACGGAACCCGCTTACAACGAAATGTTTCTATTGAGAAGAGGAGATTTTGCTACTACACGTCAGCAGCTCCTCTCCCTCAGAGTGCTGTTCCTGTGTAGACTAGGGAAAACCACCACCGTTTCCAGGGTTTGATCGGCTCTTTTCCCAGTTGGTATCCTCCGTGAAAGAGCTAGAAGGGCTGATCTCAACCAATCGGCCTGCACACCGTGAGTCCTTGGGGTAGGGCAGTCCTGAGTCAATGTGTCTCCTAAAGAACGAAAGCAAAGTTTCCTGCCACAGGAAAGCACAGAGAGGCCTGGTGCTTTCTCTAGGCAATTCAAGTGGGCTGGAAAGTTGAGGCCTAGTCTACATTGTGGAAAAGTTCGCGATTACGGCTATCTTTCTCCCTCTCTCTGTCCCGTACCCTGGGCTCAGCCTTGTGGGAATGCTGATTGGGAGAGTCTGCCTCTCTGCCGGGCTCAGAAGGCTTCTTCCCGTTTGGGCAATTCCGTTTGTGTCTTACTTCGTGGAGGAGGAATGAGGGTGCCCAGAGATTCTCTGACGTGAAATCACTAATGACAGAGCACCTGGAGGAGCTGGTTTCTCGGTGGAAGAAGCCAAAAAGCCAGCATTCCTAAGGTCTCTTTGAGAGCTGCCAGACCCTCTGCCGTCATAGGCCTAAGAATTGGCCATTGTGACGGCATGGCAACACTTGGAATCCTAGGACACTGTGGAAGGGCGACTCGCAAACTGGATGGAAGAAGCTTCCAAGCCCAGTGTTCTTTCATGTACCAAAGAGAACGCAAGTGTCTGAGGCTGGTAGCATTGTTGCTGGAGAGCACTGCCTCCTCGTGGGCCTGTCGGCTACTTTCCTATTTCCGACGCTCTCAGGAAACTCTTCCAAAACGAGGTTGGGACATGCTTAGAGAGAAGAGCTGCGAAGTGGATGCACAGAACATTAACCTAGATACCAGCCCAGGGTCCCAAGCATCCATTTTTCTCTGGAGGGTACGTACCCCACGCAGGGATTCAAGCAGGGAGTTTGCCTTGGACAACTTACACAGAAAACTGGGATGAGACGTTGGGTCACTCTGCTTGTGCTCACACTACGTGGCCCGGAGAAGTTATGACGCAGCAGATGTCAACCCCCTTTCTCCACACATGTGCACCCCAAAGAAGCGCTGGGCCGTGGGTGTTCTCAGGCCAAGAGCAGTCCTTGTTCTCTGCTGCACCGGCTCTGTGGTTCAAAGGTTCTTTATCTCTGCTCTTTTGGAAGCCTTTCACCCCTGTCCCTATCCCTGGGCTGCAGAAGCAAAGAGGCATAGAGGCCTTTCACCCTGAAGGCATGGGCTTGTTTCACATGGAGAATGTGTCCCTCGCCCCTCCCGTGCTGGAGGCGTGTAAGTTGACACCATTTGTTCTGCCCATGGATATTACAAGTAGGTGTACTCGGTTTGGGCTGCCTGGTGAAACTGTTTTTGCAGTCAGCCAGCCCTCTGAGTACTATTCCTCAAGTTTGATTCCTAGCTAGGTAAACCCGGACTTCGGTGGCTACATGGGAGCAAACGTGTTAAGCTTGTGGAGAAAGCCTTTGACCAATGGCAATCTGCTTGTGCTTGTGGCAGGGATTAGGCAGGAACTCTGCCACTCAGGGTTTTTACCTTCCGATAAGCTGTGCCTTTGGGCTGAAGCAGGCGACGTGTCTGTATCACATCCTGGGAAGTAGGGCCTGAGGGGAGTCTGCCACCTGATTGGCCTCCATTATAGGCAACTGAGAAAATGGGGCAAGGCTTACGGAACCCGCTTACAACGAAATGTTTCTATTGAGAAGAGGAGATTTTGCTACTACACGTCAGCAGCTCCTCTCCCTCAGAGTGCTGTTCCTGTGTAGACTAGGGAAAACCACCACCGTTTCCAGGGTTTGATCGGCTCTTTTCCCAGTTGGTATCCTCCGTGAAAGAGCTAGAAGGGCTGATCTCAACCAATCGGCCTGCACACCGTGAGTCCTTGGGGTAGGGCAGTCCTGAGTCAATGTGTCTCCTAAAGAACGAAAGCAAAGTTTCCTGCCACAGGAAAGCACAGAGAGGCCTGGTGCTTTCTCTAGGCAATTCAAGTGGGCTGGAAAGTTGAGGCCTAGTCTACATTGTGGAAAAGTTCGCGATTACGGCTATCTTTCTCCCTCTCTCTGTCCCGTACCCTGGGCTCAGCCTTGTGGGAATGCTGATTGGGAGAGTCTGCCTCTCTGCCGGGCTCAGAAGGCTTCTTCCCGTTTGGGCAATTCCGTTTGTGTCTTACTTCGTGGAGGAGGAATGAGGGTGCCCAGAGATTCTCTGACGTGAAATCACTAATGACAGAGCACCTGGAGGAGCTGGTTTCTCGGTGGAAGAAGCCAAAAAGCCAGCATTCCTAAGGTCTCTTTGAGAGCTGCCAGACCCTCTGCCGTCATAGGCCTAAGAATTGGCCATTGTGACGGCATGGCAACACTTGGAATCCTAGGACACTGTGGAAGGGCGACTCGCAAACTGGATGGAAGAAGCTTCCAAGCCCAGTGTTCTTTCATGTACCAAAGAGAACGCAAGTGTCTGAGGCTGGTAGCATTGTTGCTGGAGAGCACTGCCTCCTCGTGGGCCTGTCGGCTACTTTCCTATTTCCGACGCTCTCAGGAAACTCTTCCAAAACGAGGTTGGGACATGCTTAGAGAGAACAGCTGCGAAGTGGATGCACAGAACATTAACCTAGATACCAGCCCAGGGTCCCAAGCATCCATTTTTCTCTGGAGGGTACGTACCCCACGCAGGCATTCAAGCAGGGAGTTTGCCTTGGACAACTTACACAGAAAACTGGGATGAGACGTTGGGTCACTCTGCTTGTGCTCACACTACGTGGCCCGGAGAAGTTATGACGCAGCAGATGTCAACCCCCTTTCTCCACACATGTGCACCCCAAAGAAGCGCTGGGCCGTGGGTGTTCTCAGGCCAAGAGCAGTCCTTGTTCTCTGCTGCACCGGCTCTGTGGTTCAAAGGTTCTTTATCTCTGCTCTTTTGGAAGCCTTTCACCCCTGACCCTATCCCTGGGCTGCAGAAGCAAAGAGGCATAGAGGCCTTTCACCCTGAAGGCATGGGCTTGTTTCACATGGAGAAGGTGTCCCTCGCCCCTCCTGTGCTGGAAGCGTGTAAGTTGACACCATTTGTTCTGCCCATGGATATTTCAAGTAGGTGTACTCGGTTTGGGCTGCCTGGTGAAACTGTTTTTGCAGTCAGCCAGCCCTCTGAGTATTATTCCTCAAGTTTGATTCCTAGCTAGGTAAACCCGGACTTCGGTGGCTACATGGGAGCAAACGTGTTAAGCTTGTGGAGAAAGCCTTTGACCAATGGCAATCTGCTTGTGCTTGTGGCAGGGATTAGGCAGGAACTCTGCCACTCAGGGTTTTTACCTTCCGATAAGCTGTGCCTTTGGGCTGAAGCAGGCGACGTGTCTGTATCACATCCTGGGAAGTAGGGCCTGAGGGGAGTCTGCCACCTGATTGGCCTCCATTATAGGCAACTGAGAAAATGGGGCAAGGCTTACGGAACCCGCTTACAACGAAATGTTTCTATTGAGAAGAGGAGATTTTGCTACTACACGTCAGAAGCTCCTCTCCCTCCGAGTGCTGTTCCTGTGTAGACTAGGGAAAACCACCACCGTTTCCAGGGTTTGGTCGGCTCTTTTCCCAGTTGGTATCCTCCGTGAAAGAGCTAGAAGGGCTGATCTCAACCAATCGGCCTGCACACCGTGAGTCCTTGGGGTAGGGCAGTCCTGAGTCAATGTGTCTCCTAAAGAACGAAAGCAAAGTTTCCTGCCACAGGAAAGCACAGAGAGGCCTGGTGCTTTCTCTAGGCAATTCAAGTGGGCTTGAAAGTTGAGGCCTAGTCTACATTGTGGAAAAATTCGCGATTACGGCTATCTTTCTCCCTCTCTGTGTCCCGTACCCTGGGCTCAGCCTTGTGGGAATGCTGATTGGGAGAGTCTGCCTCTCTGCCGGGCTCAGAAGGCTTCTTCCCGTTTGGGCAATTCCGTTTGTGTCTTACTTCGTGGAGGAGGAATGAGGGTGCCCAGAGATTCTCTGACGTGAAATCACTAATGACAGAGCACCTGGAGGAGCTGGTTTCTCGGTGGAAGAAGCCAAAAAGCCAGCATTCCTAAGGTCTCTTTGAGAGCTGCCAGACACTCTGCCGTCATAGGCCTAAGAATTGGCCATTGTGACGGCATGGCAACACTTGGAATCCTAGGACACTGTGGAAGGGCGACTCGCAAACTGGATGGAAGAAGCTTCCAAGACCAGTGTTCTTTCATCTACCAAAGAGAACGCAAGTGTCTGAGGCTGGTAGCATTGTTGCAGGAGAGCACTGCCTCCTCGTGGGCCTGTCGGCTACTTTCTTATTTCCGACGCTCTCAGGAAACTCTTCCAAAACGAGGTTGGGACATGCTTAGAGAGAACAGCTGCGAAGTTGATGCACAGAACATTAACCAAGATACCAGCCCAGGGTCCCAAGCATCCATTTTTCTCTGGAGGGTACGTACCCCACGCAGGGATTCAAGCAGGGAGTTTGCCTTGGACAACTTACACAGAAAACTGGGATGAGACGTTGGGTCACTCTGTTTGTGCTCACACTACGTGGCCCGGAGAAGTTATGACGCAGCAGATGTCAACCCCCTTTCTCCACACATGTGCACTCCAAAGTAGCGCTGGGCCGTGGGTGTTCTCAGGCCAAGAGCAGTCCTTGTTCTCGGCTGTACCGGCTCTGTGGTTCAAAGGTTCTTTATCTCTGCTCTTTTGGAAGCCTTTCACCCCTGACCCTATCCCTGGGCTGCAGAAGCAAAGAGGCATAGAGGCCTTTCACCCTGAAGGCATGGGCTTGTTTCACATGGAGAATGTGGCCCTCGCCCCTCCCGTGCTGGAGGCGTGTAAGTTGACACCATTTGTTCTGCCCATGGATATTACAAGTAGGTGTACTCGGTTTGGGCTGCCTGGTGAAACTGTTTTTGCAGTCAGCCAGCCCTCTGAGTACTATTCCTCAAGTTTGATTCCTAGCTAGGTAAACCCGGACTTCGGTGGCTACATGGGAGCAAACGTGTTAAGCTTGTGGAGAAAGCCTTTGACCAATGGCAATCTGCTTGTGCTTGTGGCAGGGATTAGGCAGGAACTCTGCCACTCAGGGTTTTTACCTTCCGATAAGCTGTGCCTTTGGGCTGAAGCAGGCGACGTGTCTGTATCACATCCTGGGAAGTAGGGTCTGAGGGGAGTCTGCCACCTGATTGGCCTCCATTATAGGCAACTGAGAAAATGGGGCAAGGCTTACGGAACCCGCTTACAACGAAATGTTTCTATTGAGAAGAGGAGATTTTGCTACTACACGTCAGCAGCTCCTCTCCCTCAGAGTGCTGTTCCTGTGTAGACTAGGGAAAACCACCACGGTTTCCAGGGTTTGATCGGCTCTTTTCCCAGTTGGTATCCTCCGTGAAAGAGCTTGAAGGGCTGATCTCAACCAATCGGCCTGCACACCGTGAGTCCTTGGGGTAGGGCAGTCCTGAGTCAATGTGTCTCCTAAAGAACGAAAGCAAAGTTTCCTGCCACAGGAAAGCACAGAGAGGCCTGGTGCTTTCCGTAGGCAATTCAAGTGGGCTGAAAAGGTGAGGCCTAGTCTACATTGTGGAAAAGTTCGCGATTACGGCTATCTTTCTCCCTCTCTCTGCCCCGTACCCTGGGCTCAGCCTTGTGGGAATGCTGATTGGGAGAGTCTGCCTCTCTGCCGGGCTCAGAAGGCTTCTTCCCGTTTGGGCAATTCCGTTTGTGTCTTAATTCGTGGAGGAGGAATGAGGGTGCCCAGAGATTCTCGGACGTGAAATCACTAATGACAGAGCACCTGGAGGAGCTGGTTTCTCGGTGGAAGAAGCCAAAAAGCCAGCATTCCTAAGGTCTCTTTGAGAGCTGCCAGACACTCTGCCGTCATAGGCCTAAGAATTGGCCATTGTGACGGCATGGCAACACTTGGAATCCTAGGACACTGTGGAAGGGCGACTCGCAAACTGGATGGAAGAAGCTTCCAAGCCCAGTGTTCTTTCATGTACCAAAGAGAACGCAAGTGTCTGAGGCTGGTAGCATTGTTGCTGGAGAGCACTGCCTCCTCGTGGGCCTGTCGGCTACTTTCCTATTTCCGACGCTCTCAGGAAACTCTTCCAAAACGAGGTTGGGACATGCTTAGAGAGAACAGCTGCGAAGTGGATGCACAGAACATTAACCTAGATACCAGCCCAGGGTCCCAAGCATCCATTTTTCTCTGGAGGGTACGTACCCCACGCAGGGATTCAAGCAGGGAGTTTGCCTTGGACAACTTACACAGAAAACTGGGATGAGACGTTGGGTCACTCTACTTGTGCTCACACTACGTGGCCCGGAGAAGTTATGACGCAGCAGATGTCAACCCCCTTTCTCCACACATGTGCACTCCAAAGTAGCGCTGGGCCGTGGGTGTTCTCAGGCCAAGAGCAGTCCTTGTTCTCGGCTACACCGGCTCTGTGGTTCAAAGGTTCTTTATCTCTGCTCTTTTGGAAGCCTTTCACCCCTGACCCTATCCCTGGGCTGCAGAAGCAAAGAGGCATAGAGGCCTTTCACCCTGAAGGCATGGGCTTGTTTCACATGGAGAATGTGGCCGTCGCCCCTCCCGTGCTGGAGGCGTGTAAGTTGACACCATTTGTTCTGCCCATGGATATTACAAGTTGGTGTACTCGGTTTGGGCTGCCTGGTGAAACTGTTTTTGCAGTCAGCCAGCCCTCTGAGTACTATTCCTCAAGTTTGATTCCTAGCTAGGTAAACCCGGACTTCGGTGGCTACATGGGAGCAAACGTGTTAAGCTTGTGGAGAAAGCCTTTGACCAATGGCAATCTGCTTGTGCTTGTGGCAGGGATTAGGCAGGAACTCTGCCACTCAGGGTTTTTACCTTCCGATAAGCTGTGCCTTTGGGCTGAAGCAGGCGACGTGTCTGTATCACATCCTGGGAAGTAGGGCCTGAGGGGAGTCTGCCACCTGATTGGCCTCCATTATAGGCAACTGAGAAAATGGGGCAAGGCTTACGGAACCCGCTTACAACGAAATGTTTCTATTGAGAAGAGGAGATTTTGCTACTACACGTCAGCAGCTCCTCTCCCTCAGAGTGCTGTTCCTGTGTAGACTAGGGAAAACCACCACGGTTTCCAGGGTTTGATCGGCTCTTTTCCCAGTTGGTATCCTCCGTGAAAGAGCTAGAAGGGCTGATCTCAACCAATCGGCCTGCACACCGTGAGTCCTTGGGGTAGGGCAGTCCTGAGTCAATGTGTCTCCTAAAGAACGAAAGCAAAGTTTCCTGCCACAGGAAAGCACAGAGAGGCCTGGTGCTTTCTCTAGGCAATTCAAGTGGGCTGGAAAGGTGAGGCCTAGTCTACATTGTGGAAAAGTTCGCGATTACGGCTATCTTTCTCCCTCTCTCTGCCCCGTACCCTGGGCTCAGCCTTGTGGGAATGCTGATTGGGAGAGTCTGCCTCTCTGCCGGGCTCAGAAGGCTTCTTCCCGTTTGGGCAATTCCGTTTGTGTCTTACTTCGTGGAGGAGGAATGAGGGTGCCCAGAGATTCTCTGACGTGAAATCACTAATGACAGAGCACCTGGAGGAGCTGGTTTCTCGGTGGAAGAAGCCAAAAAGCCAGCATTCCTAAGGTCTCTTTGAGAGCTGCCAGACACTCTGCCGTCATAGGCCTAAGAATTGGCCATTGTGACGGCATGGCAACACTTGGAATCCTAGGACACTGTGGAAGGGCGACTCGCAAACTGGATGGAAGAAGCTTCCAAGCCCAGTGTTCTTTCATGTACCAAAGAGAACGCAAGTGTCTGAGGCTGGTAGCATTGTTGCTGGAGAGCACTGCCTCCTCGTGGGCCTGTCGGCTACTTTCCTATTTCCGACGCTCTCAGGAAACTCTTCCAAAACGAGGTTGGGACATGCTTAGAGAGAACAGCTGCGAAGTGGATGCACAGAATATTAACCTAGATAACAGCCCAGGCTCCCAAGCATCCATTTTTCTCTGGAGGGTACGTACCCCACGCAGGCATTCAAGCAGGGAGTTTGCCTTGGACAACTTACACAGAAAACTGGGATGAGACGTTGGGTCACTCTGCTTGTGCTCACACTACGTGGCCCGGAGAAGTTATGACGCAGCAGATGTCAACCCCCTTTCTCCACACATGTGCACCCCAAAGAAGCGCTGGGCCGTGGGTGTTCTCAGGCCAAGAGCAGTCCTTGTTCTCTGCTGCACCGGCTCTGTGGTTCAAAGGTTCTTTATCTCTGCTCTTTTGGAAGCCTTTCACCCCTGACCCTATCCCTGGGCTGCAGAAGCAAAGAGGCATAGAGGCCTTTCACCCTGAAGGCATGGGCTTGTTTCACATGGAGAATGTGTCCCTCGCCCCTCCCGTGCTGGAGGCGTGTAAGTTGACACCATTTGTTCTGCCCATGGATATTACAAGTAGGTGTACTCGGTTTGGGCTGCCTGGTGAAACTGTTTTTGCAGTCAGCCAGCCCTCTGAGTACTATTCCTCAAGTTTGATTCCTAGCTAGGTAAACCCGGACTTCGGTGGCTACATGGGAGCAAACGTGTTAAGCTTGTGGAGAAAGCCTTTGACCAATGGCAATCTGCTTGTGCTTGTGGCAGGGATTAGGCAGGAACTCTGCCACTCAGGGTTTTTACCTTCCGATAAGCTGTGCCTTTGGGCTGAAGCAGGCGACGTGTCTGTATCACATCCTGGGAAGTAGGGCCTGAGGGGAGTCTGCCACCTGATTGGCCTCCATTATAGGCAACTGAGAAAATGGGGCAAGGCTTACGGAACCCGCTTACAACGAAATGTTTCTATTGAGAAGAGGAGATTTTGCTACTACACGTCAGCAGCTCCTCTCCCTCAGAGTGCTGTTCCTGTGTAGACTAGGGAAAACCACCACGGTTTCCAGGGTTTGATCGGCTCTTTTCCCAGTTGGTATCCTCCGTGAAAGAGCTAGAAGGGCTGATCTCAACCAATCGGCCTGCACACCGTGAGTCCTTGGGGTAGGGCAGTCCTGAGTCAATGTGTCTCCTAAAGAACGAAAGCAAAGTTTCCTGCCACAGGAAAGCACAGAGAGGCCTGGTGCTTTCTGTAGGCAATTCAAGTGGGCTGGAAAGGTGAGGCCTAGTCTACATTGTGGAAAAGTTCGCGATTACGGCTATCTTTCTCCCTCTCTCTGCCCCGTACCCTGGGCTCAGCCTTGTGGGAATGCTGATTGGGAGAGTCTGCCTCTCTGCCGGGCTCAGAAGGCTTCTTCCCGTTTGGGCAATTCCGTTTGTGTCTTAATTCGTGGAGGAGGAATGAGGGTGCCCAGAGATTCTCGGACGTGAAATCACTAATGACAGAGCACCTGGAGGAGCTGGTTTCTCGGTGGAAGAAGCCAAAAAGCCAGCATTCCTAAGGTCTCTTTGAGAGCTGCCAGACACTCTGCCGTCATAGGCCTAAGAATTGGCCATTGTGACGGCATGGCAACACTTGGAATCCTAGGACACTGTGGAAGGGCGACTCGCAAACTGGATGGAAGAAGCTTCCAAGCCCAGTGTTCTTTCATCTACCAAAGAGAACGCAAGTGTCTGAGGCTGGTAGCATTGTTGCTGGAGAGCACTGCCTCCTCGTGGGCCTGTCGGCTACTTTCCTATTTCCGACGCTCTCAGGAAACTCTTCCAAAACGAGGTTGGGACATGCTTAGAGAGAACAGCTGCGAAGTGGATGCACAGAACATTAACCTAGATAACAGCCCAGGCTCCCAAGCATCCATTTTTCTCTGGAGGTTACGTACCCCACGCAGGCATTCAAGCAGGGAGTTTGCCTTGGACAACTTACACAGAAAACTGGGATGAGACGTTGGGTCACTCTGCTTGTGCTCACACTACGTGGCCCGGAGAAGTTATGACGCAGCAGATGTCAACCCCCTTTCTCCACACATGTGCACCCCAAAGAAGCGCTGGGCCGTGGGTGTTCTCAGGCCAAGAGCAGTCCTTGTTCTCTGCTGCACCGGCTCTGTGGTTCAAAGGTTCTTTATCTCTGCTCTTTTGGAAGCCTTTCACCCCTGACCCTATCCCTGGGCTGCAGAAGCAAAGAGGCATAGAGGCCTTTCACCCTGAAGGCATGGGCTTGTTTCACATGGAGAATGTGTCCCTCGCCCCTCCCGTGCTGGAGGCGTGTAAGTTGACACCATTTGTTTTGCCCATGGATATTACAAGTAGGTGTACTCGGTTTGGGCTGCCTGGTGAAACTGTTTTTGCAGTCAGCCAGCCCTCTGAGTACTATTCCTCAAGTTTGATTCCTAGCTAGGTAAACCCGGACTTCGGTGGCTACATGGGAGCAAACGTGTTAAGCTTGTGGAGAAAGCCTTTGACCAATGGCAATCTGCTTGTGCTTGTGGCAGGGATTAGGCAGGAACTCTGCCACTCAGGGTTTTTACCTTCCGATAAGCTGTGCCTTTGGGCTGAAGCAGGCGACGTGTCTGTATCACATCCTGGGAAGTAGGGTCTGAGGGGAGTCTGCCACCTGATTGGCCTCCATTATAGGCAACTGAGAAAATGGGGCAAGGCTTACGGAACCCGCTTACAACGAAATGTTTCTATTGAGAAGAGGAGATTTTGCTACTACACGTCAGCAGCTCCTCTCCCTCAGAGTGCTGTTCCTGTGTAGACTAGGGAAAACCACCACGGTTTCCAGGGTTTGATCGGCTCTTTTCCCAGTTGGTATCCTCCGTGAAAGAGCTTGAAGGGCTGATCTCAACCAATCGGCCTGCACACCGTGAGTCCTTGGGGTAGGGCAGTCCTGAGTCAATGTGTCTCCTAAAGAACGAAAGCAAAGTTTCCTGCCACAGGAAAGCACAGAGAGGCCTGGTGCTTTCTGTAGGCAATTCAAGTGGGCTGAAAAGGTGAGGCCTAGTCTACATTGTGGAAAAGTTCGCGATTACGGCTATCTTTCTCCCTCTCTCTGCCCCGTACCCTGGGCTCAGCCTTGTGGGAATGCTGATTGGGAGAGTCTGCCTCTCTGCCGGGCTCAGAAGGCTTCTTCCCGTTTGGGCAATTCCGTTTGTGTCTTAATTCGTGGAGGAGGAATGAGGGTGCCCAGAGATTCTCGGACGTGAAATCACTAATGACAGAGCACCTGGAGGAGCTGGTTTCTCGGTGGAAGAAGCCAAAAAGCCAGCATTCCTAAGGTCTCTTTGAGAGCTGCCAGACACTCTGCCGTCATAGGCCTAAGAATTGGCCATTGTGACGGCATGGCAACACTTGGAATCCTAGGACACTGTGGAAGGGCGACTCGCAAACTGGATGGAAGAAGCTTCCAAGCCCAGTGTTCTTTCATGTACCAAAGAGAACGCAAGTGTCTGAGGCTGGTAGCATTGTTGCTGGAGAGCACTGCCTCCTCGTGGGCCTGTCGGCTACTTTCCTATTTCCGACGCTCTCAGGAAACTCTTCCAAAACGAGGTTGGGACATGCTTAGAGAGAACAGCTGCGAAGTGGATGCACAGAACATTAACCTAGATACCAGCCCAGGGTCCCAAGCATCCATTTTTCTCTGGAGGGTACGTACCCCACGCAGGGATTCAAGCAGGGAGTTTGCCTTGGACAACTTACACAGAAAACTGGGATGAGACGTTGGGTCACTCTACTTGTGCTCACACTACGTGGCCCGGAGAAGTTATGACGCAGCAGATGTCAACCCCCTTTCTCCACACATGTGCACTCCAAAGTAGCGCTGGGCCGTGGGTGTTCTCAGGCCAAGAGCAGTCCTTGTTCTCGGCTACACCGGCTCTGTGGTTCAAAGGTTCTTTATCTCTGCTCTTTTGGAAGCCTTTCACCCCTGACCCTATCCCTGGGCTGCAGAAGCAAAGAGGCATAGAGGCCTTTCACCCTGAAGGCATGGGCTTGTTTCACATGGAGAATGTGGCCGTCGCCCCTCCCGTGCTGGAGGCGTGTAAGTTGACACCATTTGTTCTGCCCATGGATATTACAAGTTGGTGTACTCGGTTTGGGCTGCCTGGTGAAACTGTTTTTGCAGTCAGCCAGCCCTCTGAGTACTATTCCTCAAGTTTGATTCCTAGCTAGGTAAACCCGGACTTCGGTGGCTACATGGGAGCAAACGTGTTAAGCTTGTGGAGAAAGCCTTTGACCAATGGCAATCTGCTTGTGCTTGTGGCAGGGATTAGGCAGGAACTCTGCCACTCAGGGTTTTTACCTTCCGATAAGCTGTGCCTTTGGGCTGAAGCAGGCGACGTGTCTGTATCACATCCTGGGAAGTAGGGCCTGAGGGGAGTCTGCCACCTGATTGGCCTCCATTATAGGCAACTGAGAAAATGGGGCAAGGCTTACGGAACCCGCTTACAACGAAATGTTTCTATTGAGAAGAGGAGATTTTGCTACTACACGTCAGCAGCTCCTCTCCCTCAGAGTGCTGTTCCTGTGTAGACTAGGGAAAACCACCACGGTTTCCAGGGTTTGATCGGCTCTTTTCCCAGTTGGTATCCTCCGTGAAAGAGCTAGAAGGGCTGATCTCAACCAATCGGCCTGCACACCGTGAGTCCTTGGGGTAGGGCAGTCCTGAGTCAATGTGTCTCCTAAAGAACGAAAGCAAAGTTTCCTGCCACAGGAAAGCACAGAGAGGCCTGGTGCTTTCTCTAGGCAATTCAAGTGGGCTGGAAAGGTGAGGCCTAGTCTACATTGTGGAAAAGTTCGCGATTACGGCTATCTTTCTCCCTCTCTCTGCCCCGTACCCTGGGCTCAGCCTTGTGGGAATGCTGATTGGGAGAGTCTGCCTCTCTGCCGGGCTCAGAAGGCTTCTTCCCGTTTGGGCAATTCCGTTTGTTTCTTACTTCGTGGAGGAGGAATGAGGGTGCCCAGAGATTCTCTGACGTGAAATCACTAATGACAGAGCACCTGGAGGAGCTGGTTTCTCGGTGGAAGAAGCCAAAAAGCCAGCATTCCTAAGGTCTCTTTGAGAGCTGCCAGACACTCTGCCGTCATAGGCCTAAGAATTGGCCATTGTGACGGCATGGCAACACTTGGAATCCTAGGACACTGTGGAAGGGCGACTCGCAAACTGGATGGAAGAAGCTTCCAAGCCCAGTGTTCTTTCATGTACCAAAGAGAACGCAAGTGTCTGAGGCTGGTAGCATTGTTGCTGGAGAGCACTGCCTCCTCGTGGGCCTGTCGGCTACTTTCCTATTTCCGACGCTCTCAGGAAACTCTTCCAAAGCGAGGTTGGGACATGCTTAGAGAGAACAGCTGCGAAGTGGATGCACAGAATATTAACCTAGATAACAGCCCAGGCTCCCAAGCATCCATTTTTCTCTGGAGGGTACGTACCCCACGCAGGCATTCAAGCAGGGAGTTTGCCTTGGACAACTTACACAGAAAACTGGGATGAGACGTTGGGTCACTCTGCTTGTGCTCACACTACGTGGCCCGGAGAAGTTATGACGCAGCAGATGTCAACCCCCTTTCTCCACACATGTGCACCCCAAAGAAGCGCTGGGCCGTGGGTGTTCTCAGGCCAAGAGCAGTCCTTGTTCTCTGCTGCACCGGCTCTGTGGTTCAAAGGTTCTTTATCTCTGCTCTTTTGGAAGCCTTTCACCCCTGACCCTATCCCTGGGCTGCAGAAGCAAAGAGGCATAGAGGCCTTTCACCCTGAAGGCATGGGCTTGTTTCACATGGAGAATGTGTCCCTCGCCCCTCCCGTGCTGGAGGCGTGTAAGTTGACACCATTTGTTCTGCCCATGGATATTACAAGTAGGTGTACTCGGTTTGGGCTGCCTGGTGAAACTGTTTTTGCAGTCAGCCAGCCCTCTGAGTACTATTCCTCAAGTTTGATTCCTAGCTAGGTAAACCCGGACTTCGGTGGCTACATGGGAGCAAACGTGTTAAGCTTGTGGAGAAAGCCTTTGACCAATGGCAATCTGCTTGTGCTTGTGGCAGGGATTAGGCAGGAACTCTGCCACTCAGGGTTTTTACCTTCCGATAAGCTGTGCCTTTGGGCTGAAGCAGGCGACGTGTCTGTATCACATCCTGGGAAGTAGGGCCTGAGGGGAGTCTGCCACCTGATTGGCCTCCATTATAGGCAACTGAGAAAATGGGGCAAGGCTTACGGAACCCGCTTACAACGAAATGTTTCTATTGAGAAGAGGAGATTTTGCTACTACACGTCAGCAGCTCCTCTCCCTCAGAGTGCTGTTCCTGTGTAGACTAGGGAAAACCACCACGGTTTCCAGGGTTTGATCGGCTCTTTTCCCAGTTGGTATCCTCCGTGAAAGAGCTAGAAGGGCTGATCTCAACCAATCGGCCTGCACACCGTGAGTCCTTGGGGTAGGGCAGTCCTGAGTCAATGTGTCTCCTAAAGAACGAAAGCAAAGTTTCCTGCCACAGGAAAGCACAGAGAGGCCTGGTGCTTTCTGTAGGCAATTCAAGTGGGCTGGAAAGGTGAGGCCTAGTCTACATTGTGGAAAAGTTCGCGATTACGGCTATCTTTCTCCCTCTCTCTGCCCCGTACCCTGGGCTCAGCCTTGTGGGAATGCTGATTGGGAGAGTCTGCCTCTCTGCCGGGCTCAGAAGGCTTCTTCCCGTTTGGGCAATTCCGTTTGTGTCTTAATTCGTGGAGGAGGAATGAGGGTGCCCAGAGATTCTCGGACGTGAAATCACTAATGACAGAGCACCTGGAGGAGCTGGTTTCTCGGTGGAAGAAGCCAAAAAGCCAGCATTCCTAAGGTCTCTTTGAGAGCTGCCAGACACTCTGCCGTCATAGGCCTAAGAATTGGCCATTGTGACGGCATGGCAACACTTGGAATCCTAGGACACTGTGGAAGGGCGACTCGCAAACTGGATGGAAGAAGCTTCCAAGCCCAGTGTTCTTTCATCTACCAAAGAGAACGCAAGTGTCTGAGGCTGGTAGCATTGTTGCTGGAGAGCACTGCCTCCTCGTGGGCCTGTCGGCTACTTTCCTATTTCCGACGCTCTCAGGAAACTCTTCCAAAACGAGGTTGGGACATGCTTAGAGAGAACAGCTGCGAAGTGGATGCACAGAACATTAACCTAGATAACAGCCCAGGCTCCCAAGCATCCATTTTTCTCTGGAGGGTACGTACCCCACGCAGGCATTCAAGCAGGGAGTTTGCCTTGGACAACTTACACAGAAAACTGGGATGAGACGTTGGGTCACTCTGCTTGTGCTCACACTACGTGGCCCGGAGAAGTTATGACGCAGCAGATGTCAACCCCCTTTCTCCACACATGTGCACCCCAAAGAAGCGCTGGGCCGTGGGTGTTCTCAGGCCAAGAGCAGTCCTTGTTCTCTGCTGCACCGGCTCTGTGGTTCAAAGGTTCTTTATCTCTGCTCTTTTGGAAGCCTTTCACCCCTGACCCTATCCCTGGGCTGCAGAAGCAAAGAGGCATAGAGGCCTTTCACCCTGAAGGCATGGGCTTGTTTCACATGGAGAATGTGTCCCTCGCCCCTCCCGTGCTGGAGGCGTGTAAGTTGACACCATTTGTTTTGCCCATGGATATTACAAGTAGGTGTACTCGGTTTGGGCTGCCTGGTGAAACTGTTTTTGCAGTCAGCCAGCCCTCTGAGTACTATTCCTCAAGTTTGATTCCTAGCTAGGTAAACCCGGACTTCGGTGGCTACATGGGAGCAAACGTGTTAAGCTTGTGGAGAAAGCCTTTGACCAATGGCAATCTGCTTGTGCTTGTGGCAGGGATTAGGCAGGAACTCTGCCACTCAGGGTTTTTACCTTCCGATAAGCTGTGCCTTTGGGCTGAAGCAGGCGACGTGTCTGTATCACATCCTGGGAAGTAGGGTCTGAGGGGAGTCTGCCACCTGATTGGCCTCCATTATAGGCAACTGAGAAAATGGGGCAAGGCTTACGGAACCCGCTTACAACGAAATGTTTCTATTGAGAAGAGGAGATTTTGCTACTACACGTCAGCAGCTCCTCTCCCTCAGAGTGCTGTTCCTGTGTAGACTAGGGAAAACCACCACGGTTTCCAGGGTTTGATCGGCTCTTTTCCCAGTTGGTATCCTCCGTGAAAGAGCTTGAAGGGCTGATCTCAACCAATCGGCCTGCACACCGTGAGTCCTTGGGGTAGGGCAGTCCTGAGTCAATGTGTCTCCTAAAGAACGAAAGCAAAGTTTCCTGCCACAGGAAAGCACAGAGAGGCCTGGTGCTTTCTGTAGGCAATTCAAGTGGGCTGGAAAGGTGAGGCCTAGTCTACATTGTGGAAAAGTTCGCGATTACGGCTATCTTTCTCCCTCTCTCTGCCCCGTACCCTGGGCTCAGCCTTGTGGGAATGCTGATTGGGAGAGTCTGCCTCTCTGCCGGGCTCAGAAGGCTTCTTCCCGTTTGGGCAATTCCGTTTGTGTCTTAATTCGTGGAGGAGGAATGAGGGTGCCCAGAGATTCTCGGACGTGAAATCACTAATGACAGAGCACCTGGAGGAGCTGGTTTCTCGGTGGAAGAAGCCAAAAAGCCAGCATTCCTAAGGTCTCTTTGAGAGCTGCCAGACACTCTGCCGTCATAGGCCTAAGAATTGGCCATTGTGACGGCATGGCAACACTTGGAATCCTAGGACACTGTGGAAGGGCGACTCGCAAACTGGATGGAAGAAGCTTCCAAGCCCAGTGTTCTTTCATGTACCAAAGAGAACGCAAGTGTCTGAGGCTGGTAGCATTGTTGCTGGAGAGCACTGCCTCCTCGTGGGCCTGTCGGCTACTTTCCTATTTCCGACGCTCTCAGGAAACTCTTCCAAAACGAGGTTGGGACATGCTTAGAGAGAACAGCTGCGAAGTGGATGCACAGAACATTAACCTAGATACCAGCCCAGGGTCCCAAGCATCCATTTTTCTCTGGAGGGTACGTACCCCACGCAGGGATTCAAGCAGGGAGTTTGCCTTGGACAACTTACACAGAAAACTGGGATGAGACGTTGGGTCACTCTACTTGTGCTCACACTACGTGGCCCGGAGAAGTTATGACGCAGCAGATGTCAACCCCCTTTCTCCACACATGTGCACTCCAAAGTAGCGCTGGGCCGTGGGTGTTCTCAGGCCAAGAGCAGTCCTTGTTCTCGGCTACACCGGCTCTGTGGTTCAAAGGTTCTTTATCTCTGCTCTTTTGGAAGCCTTTCACCCCTGACCCTATCCCTGGGCTGCAGAAGCAAAGAGGCATAGAGGCCTTTCACCCTGAAGGCATGGGCTTGTTTCACATGGAGAATGTGGCCGTCGCCCCTCCCGTGCTGGAGGCGTGTAAGTTGACACCATTTGTTCTGCCCATGGATATTACAAGTTGGTGTACTCGGTTTGGGCTGCCTGGTGAAACTGTTTTTGCAGTCAGCCAGCCCTCTGAGTACTATTCCTCAAGTTTGATTCCTAGCTAGGTAAACCCGGACTTCGGTGGCTACATGGGAGCAAACGTGTTAAGCTTGTGGAGAAAGCCTTTGACCAATGGCAATCTGCTTGTGCTTGTGGCAGGGATTAGGCAGGAACTCTGCCACTCAGGGTTTTTACCTTCCGATAAGCTGTGCCTTTGGGCTGAAGCAGGCGACGTGTCTGTATCACATCCTGGGAAGTAGGGCCTGAGGGGAGTCTGCCACCTGATTGGCCTCCATTATAGGCAACTGAGAAAATGGGGCAAGGCTTACGGAACCCGCTTACAACGAAATGTTTCTATTGAGAAGAGGAGATTTTGCTACTACACGTCAGCAGCTCCTCTCCCTCAGAGTGCTGTTCCTGTGTAGACTAGGGAAAACCACCACGGTTTCCAGGGTTTGATCGGCTCTTTTCCCAGTTGGTATCCTCCGTGAAAGAGCTAGAAGGGCTGATCTCAACCAATCGGCCTGCACACCGTGAGTCCTTGGGGTAGGGCAGTCCTGAGTCAATGTGTCTCCTAAAGAACGAAAGCAAAGTTTCCTGCCACAGGAAAGCACAGAGAGGCCTGGTGCTTTCTCTAGGCAATTCAAGTGGGCTGGAAAGGTGAGGCCTAGTCTATATTGTGGAAAAGTTCGCGATTACGGCTATCTTTCTCCCTCTCTCTGTCCCGTACCCTGGGCTCAGCCTTGTGGGAATGCTGATTGGGAGAGTCGGCCTCTCTGCCGGGCTCAGAAGGCTTCTTCCCGTTTGGGCAATTCCGTTTGTGTCTTACTTCGTGGAGGAGGAATGAGGGTGCCCAGAGATTCTCGGACGTGAAATCACTAATGACAGAGCACCTGGAGGAGCTGGTTTCTCGGTGGAAGAAGCCAAAAAGCCAGCATTCCTAAGGTCTCTTTGATAGCTGCCAGACACTCTGCCGTCATAGGCCTAAGAATTGGCCATTGTGACGGCATGGCAACACTTGGAATCCTAGGACACTGTGGAAGGGCGACTCGCAAACTGGATGGAAGAAGCTTCCAAGCCCAGTGTTCTTTCATGTACCAAAGAGAACGCAAGTGTCTGAGGCTGGTAGCATTGTTGCTGGAGAGCACTGCCTCCTCGTGGGCCTGTCGGCTACTTTCCTATTTCCGACGCTCTCAGGAAACTCTTCCAAAGCGAGGTTGGGACATGCTTAGAGAGAACAGCTGCGAAGTGGATGCACAGAACATTAACCTAGATACCAGCCCAGGGTCCCAAGCATCCATTTTTCTCTGGAGGGTACGTACCCCACGCAGGCATTCAAGCTGGGAGTTTGCCTTGGACAACTTACACAGAAAACTGGGATGAGACGTTGGGTCACTCTGCTTGTGCTCACACTACGTGGCCCGGAGAAGTTATGACGCAGCAGATATCAACCCCCTTTCTCCACACATGTGCACTCCAAAGTAGCGCTGGGCCGTGGGTGTTCTCAGGCCAAGAGCAGTCCTTGTTCTCGGCTGTACCGGCTCTGTGGTTCAAAGGTTCCTTATCTCTGCTCTTTTGGAAGCCTTTCACCCCTGACCCTATCCCTGGGCTGCAGAAGCAAAGAGGCATAGAGGCCTTTCACCCTGAAGGCATGGGCTTGTTTCACATGGAGAATGTGTCCCTCGCCCCTCCCGTGCTGGAGGCGTGTAAGTTGACACCATTTGTTCTGCCCATGGATATTACAAGTAGGTGTACTCGGTTTGGGCTGCCTGGTGAAACTGTTTTTGCAGTCAGCCAGCCCTCTGAGTACTATTCCTCAAGTTTGATTCCTAGCTAGGTAAACCCGGACTTCGGTGGCTACATGGGAGCAAACGTGTTAAGCTTGTGGAGAAAGCCTTTGACCAATGGCAATCTGCTTGTGCTTGTGGCAGGGATTAGGCAGGAACTCTGCCACTCAGGGTTTTTACCTTCCGATAAGCTGTGCCTTTGGGCTGAAGCAGGCGACGTGTCTGTATCACATCCTGGGAAGTAGGGCCTGAGGGGAGTCTGCCACCTGATTGGCCTCCATTATAGGCAACTGAGAAAATGGGGCAAGGCTTACGGAACCCGCTTACAACGAAATGTTTCTATTGAGAAGAGGAGATTTTGCTACTACACGTCAGAAACTCCTCTCCCTCCGAATGCTGTTCCTGTGTAGACTAGGGAAAACCACCACCGTTTCCAGGGTTTGGTCGGCTCTTTTCCCAGTTGGTATCCTCCGTGAAAGAGCTAGAAGGGCTGATCTCAACCAATCGGCCTGCACACCGTGATTCCTTGGGGTAGGGCAGTCCTGAGTCAATGTGTCTCCTAAAGAACGAAAGCAAAGTTTCCTGCCACAGCAAAGCACAGAGAGGCCTGGTGCTTTCTCTAGGCAATTCAAGTGGGCTGGAAAGGTGAGGCCTAGTCTACATTGTGGAAAAGTTCGTGATTACGGCTATCTTTCTCCCTCTCTCTGTCCCGTACCCTGGGCTCAGCCTTGTGGGAATGCTGATTGGGAGAGTCTGCCTCTCTGCCGGGCTCAGAAGGCTTCTTCCCGTTTGGGCAATTCCGTTTGTGTCTTACTTCGTGGAGGAGGAATGAGGGTGCCCAGAGATTCTCTGACGTGAAATCACTAATGACAGAGCACCTGGAGGAGCAGGTTTCTCGGTGGAAGAAGCCAAAAAGCCAGCATTCCTAAGGTCTCTTTGAGAGCTGCCAGACACTCTGCCGTCATAGGCCTAAGAATTGGCCATTGTGACGGCATGGCAACACTTGGAATCCTAGGACACTGTGGAAGGGCGACTCCCAAACTGGATGGAAGAAGCTTCCAAGCCCAGTGTTCTTTCATGTACCAAAGAGAACGCAAGTGTCTGAGGCTGGTAGCATTGTTGCTGGAGAGCACTGCCTCCTCGTGGGCCTGTCGGCTACTTTCCTATTTCCGACGCTCTCAGGAAACTCTTCCAAAACGAGGTTGGGACATGCTTAGAGAGAACAGCTGCGAAGTGGATGCACAGAACATTAACCTAGATACCAGCCCAGGGTCCCAAGCATCCATTTTTCTCTGGAGGGTACGTACCCCACGCAGGGATTCAAGCAGGGAGTTTGCCTTGGACAACTTACACAGAAAACTGGGATGAGACGTTGGGTCACTCT
Organism: Balaenoptera physalus; assembly: GCF_965194825.1. Classification (NCBI taxonomy): domain Eukaryota; kingdom Metazoa; phylum Chordata; class Mammalia; order Artiodactyla; family Balaenopteridae; genus Balaenoptera; species Balaenoptera physalus. The sequence goes on along the minus strand of NC_138897.1, from coordinate 34,872,257 downwards.
GCTTGTGCTCACACTACGTGGCCCGGAGAAGTTATGACGCAGCAGATGTCAACCCCCTTTCTCCACACATGTGCACCCCAAAGAAGCGCTGGGCCGTGGGTGTTCTCAGGCCAAGAGCAGTCCTTGTTCTCTGCTGCACCGGCTCTGTGGTTCAAAGGTTCTTTATCTCTGCTCTTTTGGAAGCCTTTCACCCCTGACCCTATCCCTGGGCTGCAGAAGCAAAGAGGCATAGAGGCCTTTCACCCTGAAGGCATGGGCTTGTTTCACATGGAGAATGTGTCCCTCGCCCCTCCCGTGCTGGAGGCGTGTAAGTTGACACCATTTGTTCTGCCCATGGATATTACAAGTAGGTGTACTCGGTTTGGGCTGCCTGGTGAAACTGTTTTTGCAGTCAGCCAGCCCTCTGAGTACTATTCCTCAAGTTTGATTCCTAGCTAGGTAAACCCGGACTTCGGTGGCTACATGGGAGCAAACGTGTTAAGCTTGTGGAGAAAGCCTTTGACCAATGGCAATCTGCTTGTGCTTGTGGCAGGGATTAGGCAGGAACTCTGCCACTCAGGGTTTTTACCTTCCGATAAGCTGTGCCTTTGGGCTGAAGCAGGCGACGTGTCTGTATCACATCCTGGGAAGTAGGGCCTGAGGGGAGTCTGCCACCTGATTGGCCTCCATTATAGGCAACTGAGAAAATGGGGCAAGGCTTACGGAACCCGCTTACAACGAAATGTTTCTATTGAGAAGAGGAGATTTTGCTACTACACGTCAGCAGCTCCTCTCCCTCAGAGTGCTGTTCCTGTGTAGACTAGGGAAAACCACCACGGTTTCCAGGGTTTGATCGGCTCTTTTCCCAGTTGGTATCCTCCGTGAAAGAGCTAGAAGGGCTGATCTCAACCAATCGGCCTGCACACCGTGAGTCCTTGGGGTAGGGCAGTCCTGAGTCAATGTGTCTCCTAAAGAACGAAAGCAAAGTTTCCTACCACAGGAAAGCACAGAGAGGCCTGGTGCTTTCTGTAGGCAATTCAAGTGGGCTGGAAAGGTGAGGCCTAGTCTACATTGTGGAAAAGTTCGCGATTACGGCTATCTTTCTCCCTCTCTCTGCCCCGTACCCTGGGCTCAGCCTTGTGGGAATGCTGATTGGGAGAGTCTGCCTCTCTGCCGGGCTCAGAAGGCTTCTTCCCGTTTGGGCAATTCCGTTTGTGTCTTACTTCGTGGAGGAGGAATGAGGGTGCCCAGAGATTCTCTGACGTGAAATCACTAATGACAGAGCACCTGGAGGAGCTGGTTTCTCGGTGGAAGAAGCCAAAAAGCCAGCATTCCTAAGGTCTCTTTGAGAGCTGCCAGACACTCTGCCGTCATAGGCCTAAGAATTGGCCATTGTGACGGCATGGCAACACTTGGAATCCTAGGACACTGTGGAAGGGCGACTCGCAAACTGGATGGAAGAAGCTTCCAAGCCCAGTGTTCTTTCATGTACCAAAGAGAACGCAAGTGTCTGAGGCTGGTAGCATTGTTGCTGGAGAGCACTGCCTCCTCGTGGGCCTGTCGGCTACTTTCCTATTTCCGACGCTCTCAGGAAACTCTTCCAAAACGAGGTTGGGACATGCTTAGAGAGAACAGCTGCGAAGTGGATGCACAGAACATTAACCTAGATACCAGCCCAGGGTCCCAAGCATCCATTTTTCTCTGGAGGGTACGTACCCCACGCAGGGATTCAAGCAGGGAGTTTGCCTTGGACAACTTACACAGAAAACTGGGATGAGACGTTGGGTCACTCTGCTTGTGCTCACACTACGTGGCCCGGAGAAGTTATGACGCAGCAGATGTCAACCCCCTTTCTCCACACATGTGCACTCCAAAGTAGCGCTGGGCCTTGGGTGTTCTCAGGCCAAGAGCAGTCCTTGTTCTCGGCTGTACCGGCTCTGTGGTTCAAAGGTTCTTTATCTCTGCTCTTTTGGAAGCCTTTCACCCCTGACCCTATCCCTGGGCTGCAGAAGCAAAGAGGCATAGAGGCCTTTCACCCTGAAGGCATGGGCTTGTTTCACATGGAGAATGTGTCCCTCGCCCCTCCCGTGCTGGAGGCGTGTAAGTTGACACCATTTGTTTTGCCCATGGATATTACAAGTAGGTGTACTCGGTTTGGGCTGCCTGGTGAAACTGTTTTTGCAGTCAGCCAGCCCTCTGAGTACTATTCCTCAAGTTTGATTCCTAGCTAGGTAAACCCGGACTTCGGTGGCTACATGGGAGCAAACGTGTTAAGCTTGTGGAGAAAGCCTTTGACCAATGGCAATCTGCTTGTGCTTGTGGCAGGGATTAGGCAGGAACTCTGCCACTCAGGGTTTTTACCTTCCGATAAGCTGTGCCTTTGGGCTGAAGCAGGCGACGTGTCTGTATCACATCCTGGGAAGTAGGGTCTGAGGGGAGTCTGCCACCTGATTGGCCTCCATTATAGGCAACTGAGAAAATGGGGCAAGGCTTACGGAACCCGCTTACAACGAAATGTTTCTATTGAGAAGAGGAGATTTTGCTACTACACGTCAGCAGCTCCTCTCCCTCAGAGTGCTGTTCCTGTGTAGACTAGGGAAAACCACCACGGTTTCCAGGGTTTGATCGGCTCTTTTCCCAGTTGGTATCCTCCGTGAAAGAGCTTGAAGGGCTGATCTCAACCAATCGGCCTGCACACCGTGAGTCCTTGGGGTAGGGCAGTCCTGAGTCAATGTGTCTCCTAAAGAACGAAAGCAAAGTTTCCTGCCACAGGAAAGCACAGAGAGGCCTGGTGCTTTCTGTAGGCAATTCAAGTGGGCTGAAAAGGTGAGGCCTAGTCTACATTGTGGAAAAGTTCGCGATTACGGCTATCTTTCTCCCTCTCTCTGCCCCGTACCCTGGGCTCAGCCTTGTGGGAATGCTGATTGGGAGAGTCTGCCTCTCTGCCGGGCTCAGAAGGCTTCTTCCCGTTTGGGCAATTCCGTTTGTGTCTTAATTCGTGGAGGAGGAATGAGGGTGCCCAGAGATTCTCGGACGTGAAATCACTAATGACAGAGCACCTGGAGGAGCTGGTTTCTCGGTGGAAGAAGCCAAAAAGCCAGCATTCCTAAGGTCTCTTTGAGAGCTGCCAGACACTCTGCCGTCATAGGCCTAAGAATTGGCCATTGTGACGGCATGGCAACACTTGGAATCCTAGGACACTGTGGAAGGGCGACTCGCAAACTGGATGGAAGAAGCTTCCAAGCCCAGTGTTCTTTCATGTACCAAAGAGAACGCAAGTGTCTGAGGCTGGTAGCATTGTTGCTGGAGAGCACTGCCTCCTCGTGGGCCTGTCGGCTACTTTCCTATTTCCGACGCTCTCAGGAAACTCTTCCAAAACGAGGTTGGGACATGCTTAGAGAGAACAGCTGCGAAGTGGATGCACAGAACATTAACCTAGATACCAGCCCAGGGTCCCAAGCATCCATTTTTCTCTGGAGGGTACGTACCCCACGCAGGGATTCAAGCAGGGAGTTTGCCTTGGACAACTTACACAGAAAACTGGGATGAGACGTTGGGTCACTCTACTTGTGCTCACACTACGTGGCCCGGAGAAGTTATGACGCAGCAGATGTCAACCCCCTTTCTCCACACATGTGCACTCCAAAGTAGCGCTGGGCCGTGGGTGTTCTCAGGCCAAGAGCAGTCCTTGTTCTCGGCTACACCGGCTCTGTGGTTCAAAGGTTCTTTATCTCTGCTCTTTTGGAAGCCTTTCACCCCTGACCCTATCCCTGGGCTGCAGAAGCAAAGAGGCATAGAGGCCTTTCACCCTGAAGGCATGGGCTTGTTTCACATGGAGAATGTGGCCGTCGCCCCTCCCGTGCTGGAGGCGTGTAAGTTGACACCATTTGTTCTGCCCATGGATATTACAAGTTGGTGTACTCGGTTTGGGCTGCCTGGTGAAACTGTTTTTGCAGTCAGCCAGCCCTCTGAGTACTATTCCTCAAGTTTGATTCCTAGCTAGGTAAACCCGGACTTCGGTGGCTACATGGGAGCAAACGTGTTAAGCTTGTGGAGAAAGCCTTTGACCAATGGCAATCTGCTTGTGCTTGTGGCAGGGATTAGGCAGGAACTCTGCCACTCAGGGTTTTTACCTTCCGATAAGCTGTGCCTTTGGGCTGAAGCAGGCGACGTGTCTGTATCACATCCTGGGAAGTAGGGCCTGAGGGGAGTCTGCCACCTGATTGGCCTCCATTATAGGCAACTGAGAAAATGGGGCAAGGCTTACGGAACCCGCTTACAACGAAATGTTTCTATTGAGAAGAGGAGATTTTGCTACTACACGTCAGCAGCTCCTCTCCCTCAGAGTGCTGTTCCTGTGTAGACTAGGGAAAACCACCACGGTTTCCAGGGTTTGATCGGCTCTTTTCCCAGTTGGTATCCTCCGTGAAAGAGCTAGAAGGGCTGATCTCAACCAATCGGCCTGCACACCGTGAGTCCTTGGGGTAGGGCAGTCCTGAGTCAATGTGTCTCCTAAAGAACGAAAGCAAAGTTTCCTGCCACAGGAAAGCACAGAGAGGCCTGGTGCTTTCTCTAGGCAATTCAAGTGGGCTGGAAAGGTGAGGCCTAGTCTACATTGTGGAAAAGTTCGCGATTACGGCTATCTTTCTCCCTCTCTCTGCCCCGTACCCTGGGCTCAGCCTTGTGGGAATGCTGATTGGGAGAGTCTGCCTCTCTGCCGGGCTCAGAAGGCTTCTTCCCGTTTGGGCAATTCCGTTTGTTTCTTACTTCGTGGAGGAGGAATGAGGGTGCCCAGAGATTCTCTGACGTGAAATCACTAATGACAGAGCACCTGGAGGAGCTGGTTTCTCGGTGGAAGAAGCCAAAAAGCCAGCATTCCTAAGGTCTCTTTGAGAGCTGCCAGACACTCTGCCGTCATAGGCCTAAGAATTGGCCATTGTGACGGCATGGCAACACTTGGAATCCTAGGACACTGTGGAAGGGCGACTCGCAAACTGGATGGAAGAAGCTTCCAAGCCCAGTGTTCTTTCATGTACCAAAGAGAACGCAAGTGTCTGAGGCTGGTAGCATTGTTGCTGGAGAGCACTGCCTCCTCGTGGGCCTGTCGGCTACTTTCCTATTTCCGACGCTCTCAGGAAACTCTTCCAAAGCGAGGTTGGGACATGCTTAGAGAGAACAGCTGCGAAGTGGATGCACAGAATATTAACCTAGATAACAGCCCAGGCTCCCAAGCATCCATTTTTCTCTGGAGGGTACGTACCCCACGCAGGCATTCAAGCAGGGAGTTTGCCTTGGACAACTTACACAGAAAACTGGGATGAGACGTTGGGTCACTCTGCTTGTGCTCACACTACGTGGCCCGGAGAAGTTATGACGCAGCAGATGTCAACCCCCTTTCTCCACACATGTGCACCCCAAAGAAGCGCTGGGCCGTGGGTGTTCTCAGGCCAAGAGCAGTCCTTGTTCTCTGCTGCACCGGCTCTGTGGTTCAAAGGTTCTTTATCTCTGCTCTTTTGGAAGCCTTTCACCCCTGACCCTATCCCTGGGCTGCAGAAGCAAAGAGGCATAGAGGCCTTTCACCCTGAAGGCATGGGCTTGTTTCACATGGAGAATGTGTCCCTCGCCCCTCCCGTGCTGGAGGCGTGTAAGTTGACACCATTTGTTCTGCCCATGGATATTACAAGTAGGTGTACTCGGTTTGGGCTGCCTGGTGAAACTGTTTTTGCAGTCAGCCAGCCCTCTGAGTACTATTCCTCAAGTTTGATTCCTAGCTAGGTAAACCCGGACTTCGGTGGCTACATGGGAGCAAACGTGTTAAGCTTGTGGAGAAAGCCTTTGACCAATGGCAATCTGCTTGTGCTTGTGGCAGGGATTAGGCAGGAACTCTGCCACTCAGGGTTTTTACCTTCCGATAAGCTGTGCCTTTGGGCTGAAGCAGGCGACGTGTCTGTATCACATCCTGGGAAGTAGGGCCTGAGGGGAGTCTGCCACCTGATTGGCCTCCATTATAGGCAACTGAGAAAATGGGGCAAGGCTTACGGAACCCGCTTACAACGAAATGTTTCTATTGAGAAGAGGAGATTTTGCTACTACACGTCAGCAGCTCCTCTCCCTCAGAGTGCTGTTCCTGTGTAGACTAGGGAAAACCACCACGGTTTCCAGGGTTTGATCGGCTCTTTTCCCAGTTGGTATCCTCCGTGAAAGAGCTAGAAGGGCTGATCTCAACCAATCGGCCTGCACACCGTGAGTCCTTGGGGTAGGGCAGTCCTGAGTCAATGTGTCTCCTAAAGAACGAAAGCAAAGTTTCCTGCCACAGGAAAGCACAGAGAGGCCTGGTGCTTTCTGTAGGCAATTCAAGTGGGCTGGAAAGGTGAGGCCTAGTCTACATTGTGGAAAAGTTCGCGATTACGGCTATCTTTCTCCCTCTCTCTGCCCCGTACCCTGGGCTCAGCCTTGTGGGAATGCTGATTGGGAGAGTCTGCCTCTCTGCCGGGCTCAGAAGGCTTCTTCCCGTTTGGGCAATTCCGTTTGTGTCTTAATTCGTGGAGGAGGAATGAGGGTGCCCAGAGATTCTCGGACGTGAAATCACTAATGACAGAGCACCTGGAGGAGCTGGTTTCTCGGTGGAAGAAGCCAAAAAGCCAGCATTCCTAAGGTCTCTTTGAGAGCTGCCAGACACTCTGCCGTCATAGGCCTAAGAATTGGCCATTGTGACGGCATGGCAACACTTGGAATCCTAGGACACTGTGGAAGGGCGACTCGCAAACTGGATGGAAGAAGCTTCCAAGCCCAGTGTTCTTTCATCTACCAAAGAGAACGCAAGTGTCTGAGGCTGGTAGCATTGTTGCTGGAGAGCACTGCCTCCTCGTGGGCCTGTCGGCTACTTTCCTATTTCCGACGCTCTCAGGAAACTCTTCCAAAACGAGGTTGGGACATGCTTAGAGAGAACAGCTGCGAAGTGGATGCACAGAACATTAACCTAGATAACAGCCCAGGCTCCCAAGCATCCATTTTTCTCTGGAGGGTACGTACCCCACGCAGGCATTCAAGCAGGGAGTTTGCCTTGGACAACTTACACAGAAAACTGGGATGAGACGTTGGGTCACTCTGCTTGTGCTCACACTACGTGGCCCGGAGAAGTTATGACGCAGCAGATGTCAACCCCCTTTCTCCACACATGTGCACCCCAAAGAAGCGCTGGGCCGTGGGTGTTCTCAGGCCAAGAGCAGTCCTTGTTCTCTGCTGCACCGGCTCTGTGGTTCAAAGGTTCTTTATCTCTGCTCTTTTGGAAGCCTTTCACCCCTGACCCTATCCCTGGGCTGCAGAAGCAAAGAGGCATAGAGGCCTTTCACCCTGAAGGCATGGGCTTGTTTCACATGGAGAATGTGTCCCTCGCCCCTCCCGTGCTGGAGGCGTGTAAGTTGACACCATTTGTTTTGCCCATGGATATTACAAGTAGGTGTACTCGGTTTGGGCTGCCTGGTGAAACTGTTTTTGCAGTCAGCCAGCCCTCTGAGTACTATTCCTCAAGTTTGATTCCTAGCTAGGTAAACCCGGACTTCGGTGGCTACATGGGAGCAAACGTGTTAAGCTTGTGGAGAAAGCCTTTGACCAATGGCAATCTGCTTGTGCTTGTGGCAGGGATTAGGCAGGAACTCTGCCACTCAGGGTTTTTACCTTCCGATAAGCTGTGCCTTTGGGCTGAAGCAGGCGACGTGTCTGTATCACATCCTGGGAAGTAGGGTCTGAGGGGAGTCTGCCACCTGATTGGCCTCCATTATAGGCAACTGAGAAAATGGGGCAAGGCTTACGGAACCCGCTTACAACGAAATGTTTCTATTGAGAAGAGGAGATTTTGCTACTACACGTCAGCAGCTCCTCTCCCTCAGAGTGCTGTTCCTGTGTAGACTAGGGAAAACCACCACGGTTTCCAGGGTTTGATCGGCTCTTTTCCCAGTTGGTATCCTCCGTGAAAGAGCTTGAAGGGCTGATCTCAACCAATCGGCCTGCACACCGTGAGTCCTTGGGGTAGGGCAGTCCTGAGTCAATGTGTCTCCTAAAGAACGAAAGCAAAGTTTCCTGCCACAGGAAAGCACAGAGAGGCCTGGTGCTTTCTGTAGGCAATTCAAGTGGGCTGGAAAGGTGAGGCCTAGTCTACATTGTGGAAAAGTTCGCGATTACGGCTATCTTTCTCCCTCTCTCTGCCCCGTACCCTGGGCTCAGCCTTGTGGGAATGCTGATTGGGAGAGTCTGCCTCTCTGCCGGGCTCAGAAGGCTTCTTCCCGTTTGGGCAATTCCGTTTGTGTCTTAATTCGTGGAGGAGGAATGAGGGTGCCCAGAGATTCTCGGACGTGAAATCACTAATGACAGAGCACCTGGAGGAGCTGGTTTCTCGGTGGAAGAAGCCAAAAAGCCAGCATTCCTAAGGTCTCTTTGAGAGCTGCCAGACACTCTGCCGTCATAGGCCTAAGAATTGGCCATTGTGACGGCATGGCAACACTTGGAATCCTAGGACACTGTGGAAGGGCGACTCGCAAACTGGATGGAAGAAGCTTCCAAGCCCAGTGTTCTTTCATGTACCAAAGAGAACGCAAGTGTCTGAGGCTGGTAGCATTGTTGCTGGAGAGCACTGCCTCCTCGTGGGCCTGTCGGCTACTTTCCTATTTCCGACGCTCTCAGGAAACTCTTCCAAAACGAGGTTGGGACATGCTTAGAGAGAACAGCTGCGAAGTGGATGCACAGAACATTAACCTAGATACCAGCCCAGGGTCCCAAGCATCCATTTTTCTCTGGAGGGTACGTACCCCACGCAGGGATTCAAGCAGGGAGTTTGCCTTGGACAACTTACACAGAAAACTGGGATGAGACGTTGGGTCACTCTACTTGTGCTCACACTACGTGGCCCGGAGAAGTTATGACGCAGCAGATGTCAACCCCCTTTCTCCACACATGTGCACTCCAAAGTAGCGCTGGGCCGTGGGTGTTCTCAGGCCAAGAGCAGTCCTTGTTCTCGGCTACACCGGCTCTGTGGTTCAAAGGTTCTTTATCTCTGCTCTTTTGGAAGCCTTTCACCCCTGACCCTATCCCTGGGCTGCAGAAGCAAAGAGGCATAGAGGCCTTTCACCCTGAAGGCATGGGCTTGTTTCACATGGAGAATGTGGCCGTCGCCCCTCCCGTGCTGGAGGCGTGTAAGTTGACACCATTTGTTCTGCCCATGGATATTACAAGTTGGTGTACTCGGTTTGGGCTGCCTGGTGAAACTGTTTTTGCAGTCAGCCAGCCCTCTGAGTACTATTCCTCAAGTTTGATTCCTAGCTAGGTAAACCCGGACTTCGGTGGCTACATGGGAGCAAACGTGTTAAGCTTGTGGAGAAAGCCTTTGACCAATGGCAATCTGCTTGTGCTTGTGGCAGGGATTAGGCAGGAACTCTGCCACTCAGGGTTTTTACCTTCCGATAAGCTGTGCCTTTGGGCTGAAGCAGGCGACGTGTCTGTATCACATCCTGGGAAGTAGGGCCTGAGGGGAGTCTGCCACCTGATTGGCCTCCATTATAGGCAACTGAGAAAATGGGGCAAGGCTTACGGAACCCGCTTACAACGAAATGTTTCTATTGAGAAGAGGAGATTTTGCTACTACACGTCAGCAGCTCCTCTCCCTCAGAGTGCTGTTCCTGTGTAGACTAGGGAAAACCACCACGGTTTCCAGGGTTTGATCGGCTCTTTTCCCAGTTGGTATCCTCCGTGAAAGAGCTAGAAGGGCTGATCTCAACCAATCGGCCTGCACACCGTGAGTCCTTGGGGTAGGGCAGTCCTGAGTCAATGTGTCTCCTAAAGAACGAAAGCAAAGTTTCCTGCCACAGGAAAGCACAGAGAGGCCTGGTGCTTTCTCTAGGCAATTCAAGTGGGCTGGAAAGGTGAGGCCTAGTCTATATTGTGGAAAAGTTCGCGATTACGGCTATCTTTCTCCCTCTCTCTGTCCCGTACCCTGGGCTCAGCCTTGTGGGAATGCTGATTGGGAGAGTCGGCCTCTCTGCCGGGCTCAGAAGGCTTCTTCCCGTTTGGGCAATTCCGTTTGTGTCTTACTTCGTGGAGGAGGAATGAGGGTGCCCAGAGATTCTCGGACGTGAAATCACTAATGACAGAGCACCTGGAGGAGCTGGTTTCTCGGTGGAAGAAGCCAAAAAGCCAGCATTCCTAAGGTCTCTTTGATAGCTGCCAGACACTCTGCCGTCATAGGCCTAAGAATTGGCCATTGTGACGGCATGGCAACACTTGGAATCCTAGGACACTGTGGAAGGGCGACTCGCAAACTGGATGGAAGAAGCTTCCAAGCCCAGTGTTCTTTCATGTACCAAAGAGAACGCAAGTGTCTGAGGCTGGTAGCATTGTTGCTGGAGAGCACTGCCTCCTCGTGGGCCTGTCGGCTACTTTCCTATTTCCGACGCTCTCAGGAAACTCTTCCAAAGCGAGGTTGGGACATGCTTAGAGAGAACAGCTGCGAAGTGGATGCACAGAACATTAACCTAGATACCAGCCCAGGGTCCCAAGCATCCATTTTTCTCTGGAGGGTACGTACCCCACGCAGGCATTCAAGCTGGGAGTTTGCCTTGGACAACTTACACAGAAAACTGGGATGAGACGTTGGGTCACTCTGCTTGTGCTCACACTACGTGGCCCGGAGAAGTTATGACGCAGCAGATATCAACCCCCTTTCTCCACACATGTGCACTCCAAAGTAGCGCTGGGCCGTGGGTGTTCTCAGGCCAAGAGCAGTCCTTGTTCTCGGCTGTACCGGCTCTGTGGTTCAAAGGTTCCTTATCTCTGCTCTTTTGGAAGCCTTTCACCCCTGACCCTATCCCTGGGCTGCAGAAGCAAAGAGGCATAGAGGCCTTTCACCCTGAAGGCATGGGCTTGTTTCACATGGAGAATGTGTCCCTCGCCCCTCCCGTGCTGGAGGCGTGTAAGTTGACACCATTTGTTCTGCCCATGGATATTACAAGTAGGTGTACTCGGTTTGGGCTGCCTGGTGAAACTGTTTTTGCAGTCAGCCAGCCCTCTGAGTACTATTCCTCAAGTTTGATTCCTAGCTAGGTAAACCCGGACTTCGGTGGCTACATGGGAGCAAACGTGTTAAGCTTGTGGAGAAAGCCTTTGACCAATGGCAATCTGCTTGTGCTTGTGGCAGGGATTAGGCAGGAACTCTGCCACTCAGGGTTTTTACCTTCCGATAAGCTGTGCCTTTGGGCTGAAGCAGGCGACGTGTCTGTATCACATCCTGGGAAGTAGGGCCTGAGGGGAGTCTGCCACCTGATTGGCCTCCATTATAGGCAACTGAGAAAATGGGGCAAGGCTTACGGAACCCGCTTACAACGAAATGTTTCTATTGAGAAGAGGAGATTTTGCTACTACACGTCAGCAGCTCCTCTCCCTCAGAGTGCTGTTCCTGTGTAGACTAGGGAAAACCACCACGGTTTCCAGGGTTTGGTCGGCTCTTTTCCCAGTTGGTATCCTCCGTGAAAGAGCTAGAAGGGCTGATCTCAACCAATCGGCCTGCACACCGTGAGTCCTTGGGGTAGGGCAGTCCTGAGTCAATGTGTCTCCTAAAGAACGAAAGCAAAGTTTCCTGCCACAGCAAAGCACAGAGAGGCCTGGTGCTTTCTCTAGGCAATTCAAGTGGGCTTGAAAGTTGAGGCCTAGTCTACATTGTGGAAAAATTCGCGATTACGGCTATCTTTCTCCCTCTCTGTGTCCCGTACCCTGGGCTCAGCCTTGTGGGAATGCTGATTGGGAGAGTCTGCCTCTCTGCCGGGCTCAGAAGGCTTCTTCCCGTTTGGGCAATTCCGTTTGTGTCTTACTTCGTGGAGGAGGAATGAGGGTGCCCAGAGATTCTCTGACGTGAAATCACTAATGACAGAGCACCTGGAGGAGCAGGTTTCTCGGTGGAAGAAGCCAAAAAGCCAGCATTCCTAAGGTCTCTTTGAGAGCTGCCACTCTGTCGTCATAGGCCTAAGAATTGGCCATTGTGACGGCATGGCAACACTTGGAATCCTAGGACACTGTGGAAGGGCGACTCCCAAACTGGATGGAAGAAGCTTCCAAGCCCAGTGTTCTTTCATGTACCAAAGAGAACGCAAGTGTCTGAGGCTGGTAGCATTGTTGCTGGAGAGCACTGCCTCCTCGTGGGCCTGTCGGCTACTTTCCTATTTCCGACGCTCTCAGGAAACTCTTCCAAAACGAGGTTGGGACATGCTTAGAGAGAACAGCTGCGAAGTGGATGCACAGAACATTAACCTAGATACCAGCCCAGGGTCCCAAGCATCCATTTTTCTCTGGAGGGTACGTACCCCACGCAGGGATTCAAGCAGGGAGTTTGCCTTGGACAACTTACACAGAAAACTGGGATGAGACGTTGGGTCACTCTACTTGTGCTCACACTACGTGGCCCGGAGAAGTTATGACGCAGTAGATGTCAACCCCCTTTCTCCACACATGTGCACTCCAAAGTAGCGCTGGGCCGTGGGTGTTCTCAGGCCAAGAGCAGTCCTTGTTCTCGGCTGCACCGGCTCTGTGGTTCAAAGGTTCTTTATCTCTGCTCTTTTGGAAGCCTTTCACCCCTGACCCTATCCCTGGGCTGCAGAAGCAAAGAGGCATAGAGGCCTTTCACCCTGAAGGCATGGGCTTGTTTCACATGGAGAATGTGTCCCTCGCCCCTCCCGTGCTGGAGGCGTGTAAGTTGACACCATTTGTTCTGCCCATGGATATTACAAGTAGGTGTACTCGGTTTGGGCTGCCTGGTGAAACTGTTTTTGCAGTCAGCCAGCCCTCTGAGTACTATTCCTCAAGTTTGATTCCTAGCTAGGTAAACCCGGACTTCGGTGGCTACATGGGAGCAAACGTGTTAAGCTTGTGGAGAAAGCCTTTGACCAATGGCAATCTGCTTGTGCTTGTGGCAGGGATTAGGCAGGAACTCTGCCACTCAGGGTTTTTACCTTCCGATAAGCTGTGCCTTTGGGCTGAAGCAGGCGACGTGTCTGTATCACATCCTGGGAAGTAGGGCCTGAGGGGAGTCTGCCACCTGATTGGCCTCCATTATAGGCAACTGAGAAAATGGGGCAAGGCTTACGGAACCCGCTTACAACGAAATGTTTCTATTGAGAAGAGGAGATTTTGCTACTACACGTCAGCAGCTCCTCTCCCTCAGAGTGCTGTTCCTGTGTAGACTAGGGAAAACCACCACGGTTTCCAGGGTTTGATCGGCTCTTTTCCCAGTTGGTATCCTCCGTGAAAGAGCTAGAAGGGCTGATCTCAACCAATCGGCCTGCACACCGTGAGTCCTTGGGGTAGGGCAGTCCTGAGTCAATGTGTCTCCTAAAGAACGAAAGCAAAGTTTCCTGCCACAGCAAAGCACAGAGAGGCCTGGTGCTTTCTCTAGGCAATTCAAGTGGGCTGGAAAGGTGAGGCCTAGTCTACATTGTGGAAAAGTTCGCGATTACGGCTATCTTTCTCCCTCTCTCTGCCCCGTACCCTGGGCTCAGCCTTGTGGGAATGCTGATTGGGAGAGTCTGCCTCTCTGCCGGGCTCAGAAGGCTTCTTCCCGTTTCGGCAATTCCGTTTGTGTCTTACTTCGTGGAGGAGGAATGAGGGTGCCCAGAGATTCTCTGACGTGAAATCACTAATGACAGAGCACCTGGAGGAGCTGGTTTCTCGGTGGAAGAAGCCAAAAAGCCAGCATTCCTAAGGTCTCTTTGAGAGCTGCCAGACACTCTGCCGTCATAGGCCTAAGAATTGGCCATTGTGACGGCATGGCAACACTTGGAATCCTAGGACACTGTGGAAGGGCGACTCGCAAACTGGATGGAAGAAGCTTCCAAGCCCAGTGTTCTTTCATGTACCAAAGAGAACGCAAGTGTCTGAGGCTGGTAGCATTGTTGCTGGAGAGCACTGCCTCCTCGTGGGCCTGTCGGCTACTTTCCTATTTCCGACGCTCTCAGGAAACTCTTCCAAAACGAGGTTGGGACATGCTTAGAGAGAACAGCTGCGAAGTGGATGCACAGAACATTAACCTAGATACCAGCCCAGGGTCCCAAGCATCCATTTTTCTCTGGAGGGTACGTACCCCACGCAGGGATTCAAGCAGGGAGTTTGCCTTGGACAACTTACACAGAAAAATGGGATGAGACGTTGGGTCACTCTGCTTGTGCTCACACTACGTGGCCCGGAGAAGTTATGACGCAGCAGATGTCAACCCCCTTTCTCCACACATGTGCACCCCAAAGAAGCGCTGGGCCGTGGGTGTTCTCAGGCCAAGAGCAGTCCTTGTTCTCGGCTGCACCGGCTCTGTGGTTCAAAGGTTCTTTATCTCTGCTCTTTTGGAAGCCTTTCACCCCTGACCCTATCCCTGGGCTGCAGAAGCAAAGAGGCATAGAGGCCTTTCACCCTGAAGGCATGGGCTTGTTTCACATGGAGAATGTGTCCCTCGCCCCTCCCGTGCTGGAGGCGTGTAAGTTGACACCATTTGTTCTGCCCATGGATATTACAAGTAGGTGTACTCGGTTTGGGCTGCCTGGTGAAACTGTTTTTGCAGTCAGCCAGCCCTCTGAGTACTATTCCTCAAGTTTGATTCCTAGCTAGGTAAACCCGGACTTCGGTGGCTACATGGGAGCAAACGTGTTAAGCTTGTGGAGAAAGCCTTTGACCAATGGCAATCTGCTTGTGCTTGTGGCAGGGATTAGGCAGGAACTCTGCCACTCAGGGTTTTTACCTTCCGATAAGCTGTGCCTTTGGGCTGAAGCAGGCGACGTGTCTGTATCACATCCTGGGAAGTAGGGCCTGAGGGGAGTCTGCCACCTGATTGGCCTCCATTATAGGCAACTGAGAAAATGGGGCAAGGCTTACGGAACCCGCTTACAACGAAATGTTTCTATTGAGAAGAGGAGATTTTGCTACTACACGTCAGCAGCTCCTCTCCCTCAGAGTGCTGTTCCTGTGTAGACTAGGGAAAACCACCACGGTTTCCAGGGTTTGATCGGCTCTTTTCCCAGTTGGTATCCTCCGTGAAAGAGCTAGAAGGGCTGATCTCAACCAATCGGCCTGCACACCGTGAGTCCTTGGGGTAGGGCAGTCCTGAGTCAATGTGTCTCCTAAAGAACGAAAGCAAAGTTTCCTACCACAGGAAAGCACAGAGAGGCCTGGTGCTTTCTGTAGGCAATTCAAGTGGGCTGGAAAGGTGAGGCCTAGTCTACATTGTGGAAAAGTTCGCGATTACGGCTATCTTTCTCCCTCTCTCTGCCCCGTACCCTGGGCTCAGCCTTGTGGGAATGCTGATTGGGAGAGTCTGCCTCTCTGCCGGGCTCAGAAGGCTTCTTCCCGTTTGGGCAATTCCGTTTGTGTCTTACTTCGTGGAGGAGGAATGAGGGTGCCCAGAGATTCTCTGACGTGAAATCACTAATGACAGAGCACCTGGAGGAGCTGGTTTCTCGGTGGAAGAAGCCAAAAAGCCAGCATTCCTAAGGTCTCTTTGAGAGCTGCCAGACACTCTGCCGTCATAGGCCTAAGAATTGGCCATTGTGACGGCATGGCAACACTTGGAATCCTAGGACACTGTGGAAGGGCGACTCGCAAACTGGATGGAAGAAGCTTCCAAGCCCAGTGTTCTTTCATGTACCAAAGAGAACGCAAGTGTCTGAGGCTGGTAGCATTGTTGCTGGAGAGCACTGCCTCCTCGTGGGCCTGTCGGCTACTTTCCTATTTCCGACGCTCTCAGGAAACTCTTCCAAAACGAGGTTGGGACATGCTTAGAGAGAACAGCTGCGAAGTGGATGCACAGAACATTAACCTAGATACCAGCCCAGGGTCCCAAGCATCCATTTTTCTCTGGAGGGTACGTACCCCACGCAGGCATTCAAGCTGGGAGTTTGCCTTGGACAACTTACACAGAAAACTGGGATGAGACGTTGGGTCACTCTGCTTGTGCTCACACTACGTGGCCCGGAGAAGTTATGACGCAGCAGATGTCAACCCCCTTTCTCCACACATGTGCACTCCAAAGTAGCGCTGGGCCGTGGGTGTTCTCAGGCCAAGAGCAGTCCTTGTTCTCGGCTGTACCGGCTCTGTGGTTCAAAGGTTCCTTATCTCTGCTCTTTTGGAAGCCTTTCACCCCTGACCCTATCCCTGGGCTGCAGAAGCAAAGAGGCATAGAGGCCTTTCACCCTGAAGGCATGGGCTTGTTTCACATGGAGAATGTGTCCGTCGCCCCTCCCGTGCTGGAGGCGTGTAAGTTGACACCATTTGTTCTGCCCATGGATATTACAAGTAGGTGTACTCGGTTTGGGCTGCCTGGTGAAACTGTTTTTGCAGTCAGCCAGCCCTCTGAGTACTATTCCTCAAGTTTGATTCCTAGCTAGGTAAACCCGGACTTCGGTGGCTACATGGGAGCAAACGTGTTAAGCTTGTGGAGAAAGCCTTTGACCAATGGCAATCTGCTTGTGCTTGTGGCAGGGATTAGGCAGGAACTCTGCCACTCAGGGTTTTTACCTTCCGATAAGCTGTGCCTTTGGGCTGAAGCAGGCGACGTGTCTGTATCACATCCTGGGAAGTAGGGCCTGAGGGGAGTCTGCCACCTGATTGGCCTCCATTATAGGCAACTGAGAAAATGGGGCAAGGCTTACGGAACCCGCTTACAACGAAATGTTTCTATTGAGAAGAGGAGATTTTGCTACTACACGTCAGAAGCTCCTCTCCCTCCGAGTGCTGTTCCTGTGTAGACTAGGGAAAACCACCACCGTTTCCAGGGTTTGGTCGGCTCTTTTCCCAGTTGGTATCCTCCGTGAAAGAGCTAGAAGGGCTGATCTCAACCAATCGGCCTGCACACCGTGAGTCCTTGGGGTAGGGCAGTCCTGAGTCAATGTGTCTCCTAAAGAACGAAAGCAAAGTTTCCTGCCACAGCAAAGCACAGAGAGGCCTGGTGCTTTCTCTAGGCAATTCAAGTGGGCTTGAAAGTTGAGGCCTAGTCTACATTGTGGAAAAATTCGCGATTACGGCTATCTTTCTCCCTCTCTGTGTCCTGTACCCTGGGCTCAGCCTTGTGGGAATGCTGATTGGGAGAGTCTGCCTCTCTGCCGGGCTCAGAAGGCTTCTTCCCGTTTGGGCAATTCCGTTTGTGTCTTACTTCGTGGAGGAGGAATGAGGGTGCCCAGAGATTCTCTGACGTGAAATCACTAATGACAGAGCACCTGGAGGAGCAGGTTTCTCGGTGGAAGAAGCCAAAAAGCCAGCATTCCTAAGGTCTCTTTGAGAGCTGCCAGACACTCTGCCGTCATAGGCCTAAGAATTGGCCATTGTGACGGCATGGCAACACTTGGAATCCTAGGACACTGTGGAAGGGCGACTCCCAAACTGGATGGAAGAAGCTTCCAAGCCCAGTGTTCTTTCATGTACCAAAGAGAACGCAAGTGTCTGAGGCTGGTAGCATTGTTGCTGGAGAGCACTGCCTCCTCGTGGGCCTGTCGGCTACTTTCCTATTTCCGACGCTCTCAGGAAACTCTTCCAAAACGAGGTTGGGACATGCTTAGAGAGAACAGCTGCGAAGTGGATGCACAGAACATTAACCTAGATACCAGCCCAGGGTCCCAAGCATCCATTTTTCTCTGGAGGGTACGTACCCCACGCAGGGATTCAAGCAGGGAGTTTGCCTTGGACAACTTACACAGAAAACTGGGATGAGACGTTGGGTCACTCTACTTGTGCTCACACTACGTGGCCCGGAGAAGTTATGACGCAGTAGATGTCAACCCCCTTTCTCCACACATGTGCACTCCAAAGTAGCGCTGGGCCGTGGGTGTTCTCAGGCCAAGAGCAGTCCTTGTTCTCGGCTGCACCGGCTCTGTGGTTCAAAGGTTCTTTATCTCTGCTCTTTTGGAAGCCTTTCACCCCTGACCCTATCCCTGGGCTGCAGAAGCAAAGAGGCATAGAGGCCTTTCACCCTGAAGGCATGGGCTTGTTTCACATGGAGAATGTGTCCCTCGCCCCTCCCGTGCTGGAGGCGTGTAAGTTGACACCATTTGTTCTGCCCATGGATATTACAAGTAGGTGTACTCGGTTTGGGCTGCCTGGTGAAACTGTTTTTGCAGTCAGCCAGCCCTCTGAGTACTATTCCTCAAGTTTGATTCCTAGCTAGGTAAACCCGGACTTCGGTGGCTACATGGGAGCAAACGTGTTAAGCTTGTGGAGAAAGCCTTTGACCAATGGCAATCTGCTTGTGCTTGTGGCAGGGATTAGGCAGGAACTCTGCCACTCAGGGTTTTTACCTTCCGATAAGCTGTGCCTTTGGGCTGAAGCAGGCGACGTGTCTGTATCACATCCTGGGAAGTAGGGCCTGAGGGGAGTCTGCCACCTGATTGGCCTCCATTATAGGCAACTGAGAAAATGGGGCAAGGCTTACGGAACCCGCTTACAACGAAATGTTTCTATTGAGAAGAGGAGATTTTGCTACTACACGTCAGCAGCTCCTCTCCCTCAGAGTGCTGTTCCTGTGTAGACTAGGGAAAACCACCACGGTTTCCAGGGTTTGATCGGCTCTTTTCCCAGTTGGTATCCTCCGTGAAAGAGCTAGAAGGGCTGATCTCAACCAATCGGCCTGCACACCGTGAGTCCTTGGGGTAGGGCAGTCCTGAGTCAATGTGTCTCCTAAAGAACGAAAGCAAAGTTTCCTGCCACAGGAAAGCACAGAGAGGCCTGGTGCTTTCTCTAGGCAATTCAAGTGGGCTGGAAAGGTGAGGCCTAGTCTACATTGTGGAAAAGTTCGCGATTACGGCTATCTTTCTCCCTCTCTCTGCCCCGTACCCTGGGCTCAGCCTTGTGGGAATGCTGATTGGGAGAGTCTGCCTCTCTGCTGGGCTCAGAAGGCTTCTTCCCGTTTCGGCAATTCCGTTTGTGTCTTACTTCGTGGAGGAGGAATGAGGGTGCCCAGAGATTCTCTGACGTGAAATCACTAATGACAGAGCACCTGGAGGAGCTGGTTTCTCGGTGGAAGAAGCCAAAAAGCCAGCATTCCTAAGGTCTCTTTGAGAGCTGCCAGACACTCTGCCGTCATAGGCCTAAGAATTGGCCATTGTGACGGCATGGCAACACTTGGAATCCTAGGACACTGTGGAAGGGCGACTCGCAAACTGGATGGAAGAAGCTTCCAAGCCCAGTGTTCTTTCATGTACCAAAGAGAACGCAAGTGTCTGAGGCTGGTAGCATTGTTGCTGGAGAGCACTGCCTCCTCGTGGGCCTGTCGGCTACTTTCCTATTTCCGACGCTCTCAGGAAACTCTTCCAAAACGAGGTTGGGACATGCTTAGAGAGAACAGCTGCGAAGTGGATGCACAGAACATTAACCTAGATACCAGCCCAGGGTCCCAAGCATCCATTTTTCTCTGGAGGGTACGTACCCCACGCAGGGATTCAAGCAGGGAGTTTGCCTTGGACAACTTACACAGAAAACTGGGATGAGACGTTGGGTCACTCTGCTTGTGCTCACACTACGTGGCCCGGGGAAGTTATGACGCAGCAGATGTCAACCCCCTTTCTCCACACATGTGCACCCCAAAGAAGCGCTGGGCCGTGGGTGTTCTCAGGCCAAGAGCAGTCCTTGTTCTCGGCTGCACCGGCTCTGTGGTTCAAAGGTTCTTTATCTCTGCTCTTTTGGAAGCCTTTCACCCCTGACCCTATCCCTGGGCTGCAGAAGCAAAGAGGCATAGAGGCCTTTCACCCTGAAGGCATGGGCTTGTTTCACATGGAGAATGTGTCCGTCGCCCCTCCCGTGCTGGAGGCGTGTAAGTTGACACCATTTGTTCTGCCCATGGATATTACAAGTAGGTGTACTCGGTTTGGGCTGCCTGGTGAAACTGTTTTTGCAGTCAGCCAGCCCTCTAAGTACTATTCCTCAAGTTTGATTCCTAGCTAGGTAAACCTGGACTTCGGTGGCTACATGGGAGCAAACGTGTTAAGCTTGTGGAGAAAGCCTTTGACCAATGGCAATCTGCTTGTTCTTGTGGCAGGGATTAGGCAGGAACTCTGCCACTCAGGGTTTTTACCTTCCGATAAGCTGTGCCTTTGGGCTGAAGCAGGCGACGTGTCTGTATCACATCCTGGGAAGTAGGGCCTGAGGGGAGTCTGCCACCTGATTGGCCTCCATTATAGGCAACTGAGAAAATGGGGCAAGGCTTACGGAACCCGCTTACAACGAAATGTTTCTATTGAGAAGAGGAGATTTTGCTACTACACGTCAGAAGCTCCTCTCCCTCCGAGTGCTGTTCCTGTGTAGACTAGGGAAAACCACCACCGTTTCCAGGGTTTGATCGGCTCTTTTCCCAGTTGGTATCCTCCGTGAAAGAGCTAGAAGGGCTGATCTCAACCAATCGGCCTGCACACCGTGAGTCCTTGGGGTAGGGCAGTCCTGAGTCAATGTGTCTCCTAAAGAACGAAAGCAAAGTTTCCTACCACAGGAAAGCACAGAGAGGCCTGGTGCTTTCTGTAGGCAATTCAAGTGGGCTGGAAAGGTGAGGCCTAGTCTACATTGTGGAAAAGTTCGCGATTACGGCTATCTTTCTCCCTCTCTCTGCCCCGTACCCTTGGCTCAGCCTTGTGGGAATGCTGATTGGGAGAGTCTGCCTCTCTGCCGGGCTCAGAAGGCTTCTTCCCGTTTGGGCAATTCCGTTTGTGTCTTACTTCGTGGAGGAGGAATGAGGGTGCCCAGAGATTCTCTGACGTGAAATCACTAATGACAGAGCACCTGGAGGAGCTGGTTTCTCGGTGGAAGAAGCCAAAAAGCCAGCATTCCTAAGGTCTCTTTGAGAGCTGCCAGACACTCTGCCGTCATAGGCCTAAGAATTGGCCATTGTGACGGCATGGCAACACTTGGAATCCTAGGACACTGTGGAAGGGCGACTCGCAAACTGGATGGAAGAAGCTTCCAAGCCCAGTGTTCTTTCATGTACCAAAGAGAACGCAAGTGTCTGAGGCTGGTAGCATTGTTGCAGGAGAGCACTGCCTCCTCGTGGGCCTGTCGGCTACTTTCCTATTTCCGACGCTCTCAGGAAACTCTTCCAAAACGAGGTTGGGACATGCTTAGAGAGAACAGCTGCGAAGTGGATGCACAGAACATTAACCTAGATACCAGCCCAGGGTCCCAAGCATCCATTTTTCTCTGGAGGGTACGTACCCCACGCAGGCATTCAAGCTGGGAGTTTGCCTTGGACAACTTACACAGAAAACTGGGATGAGACGTTGGGTCACTCTGCTTGTGCTCACACTACGTGGCCCGGAGAAGTTATGACGCAGCAGATGTCAACCCCCTTTCTCCACACATGTGCACTCCAAAGTAGCGCTGGGCCGTGGGTGTTCTCAGGCCAAGAGCAGTCCTTGTTCTCGGCTGTACCGGCTCTGTGGTTCAAAGGTTCCTTATCTCTGCTCTTTTGGAAGCCTTTCACCCCTGACCCTATCCCTGGGCTGCAGAAGCAAAGAGGCATAGAGGCCTTTCACCCTGAAGGCATGGGCTTGTTTCACATGGAGAATGTGGCCGTCGCCCCTCCCGTGCTGGAGGCGTGTAAGTTGACACCATTTGTTCTGCCCATGGATATTACAAGTAGGTGTACTCGGTTTGGGCTGCCTGGTGAAACTGTTTTTGCAGTCAGCCAGCCCTCTGAGTACTATTCCTCAAGTTTGATTCCTAGCTAGGTAAACCCGGACTTCGGTGGCTACATGGGAGCAAACGTGTTAAGCTTGTGGAGAAAGCCTTTGACCAATGGCAATCTGCTTGTGCTTGTGGCAGGGATTAGGCAGGAACTCTGCCACTCAGGGTTTTTACCTTCCGATAAGCTGTGCCTTTGGGCTGAAGCAGGCGACGTGTCTGTATCACATCCTGGGAAGTAGGGCCTGAGGGGAGTCTGCCACCTGATTGGCCTCCATTATAGGCAACTGAGAAAATGGGGCAAGGCTTACGGAACCCGCTTACAACGAAATGTTTCTATTGAGAAGAGGAGATTTTGCTTCTACACGTCAGAAGCTCCTCTCCCTCCGAGTGCTGTTCCTGTGTAGACTAGGGAAAACCACCACCGTTTCCAGGGTTTGGTCGGCTCTTTTCCCAGTTGGTATCCTCCGTGAAAGAGCTAGAAGGGCTGATCTCAACCAATCGGCCTGCACACCGTGAGTCCTTGGGGTAGGGCAGTCCTGAGTCAATGTGTCTCCTAAAGAACGAAAGCAAAGTTTCCTGCCACAGCAAAGCACAGAGAGGCCTGGTGCTTTCTCTAGGCAATTCAAGTGGGCTTGAAAGTTGAGGCCTAGTCTACATTGTGGAAAAATTCGCGATTACGGCTATCTTTCTCCCTCTCTGTGTCCCGTACCCTGGGCTCAGCCTTGTGGGAATGCTGATTGGGAGAGTCTGCCTCTCTGCCGGGCTCAGAAGGCTTCTTCCCGTTTGGGCAATTCCGTTTGTGTCTTACTTCGTGGAGGAGGAATGAGGGTGCCCAGAGATTCTCTGACGTGAAATCACTAATGACAGAGCACCTGGAGGAGCAGGTTTCTCGGTGGAAGAAGCCAAAAAGCCAGCATTCCTAAGGTCTCTTTGAGAGCTGCCAGACACTCTGCCGTCATAGGCCTAAGAATTGGCCATTGTGACGGCATGGCAACACTTGGAATCCTAGGACACTGTGGAAGGGCGACTCGCAAACTGGATGGAAGAAGCTTCCAAGCCCAGTGTTCTTTCATGTACCAAAGAGAACGCAAGTGTCTGAGGCTGGTAGCATTGTTGCTGGAGAGCACTGCCTCCTCGTGGGCCTGTCGGCTACTTTCCTATTTCCGACGCTCTCAGGAAACTCTTCCAAAACGAGGTTGGGACATGCTTAGAGAGAACAGCTGCGAAGTGGATGCACAGAACATTAACCTAGATACCAGCCCAGGGTCCCAAGCATCCATTTTTCTCTGGAGGGTACGTACCCCACGCAGGGATTCAAGCAGGGAGTTTGCCTTGGACAACTTACACAGAAAACTGGGATGAGACGTTGGGTCACTCTGCTTGTGCTCACACTACGTGGCCCGGAGAAGTTATGACGCAGCAGATGTCAACCCCCTTTCTCCACACATGTGCACTCCAAAGTAGCGCTGGGCCGTGGGTGTTCTCAGGCCAAGAGCAGTCCTTGTTCTCGGCTGCACCGGCTCTGTGGTTCAAAGGTTCTTTATCTCTGCTCTTTTGGAAGCCTTTCACCCCTGACCCTATCCCTGGGCTGCAGAAGCAAAGAGGCATAGAGGCCTTTCACCCTGAAGGCATGGGCTTGTTTCACATGGAGAATGTGTCCGTCGCCCCTCCCGTGCTGGAGGCGTGTAAGTTGACACCATTTGTTCTGCCCATGGATATTACAAGTAGGTGTACTCGGTTTGGGCTGCCTGGTGAAACTGTTTTTGCAGTCAGCCAGCCCTCTGAGTACTATTCCTCAAGTTTGATTCCTAGCTAGGTAAACCCGGACTTCGGTGGCTACATGGGAGCAAACGTGTTAAGCTTGTGGAGAAAGCCTTTGACCAATGGCAATCTGCTTGTTCTTGTGGCAGGGATTAGGCAGGAACTCTGCCACTCAGGGTTTTTACCTTCCGATAAGCTGTGCCTTTGGGCTGAAGCAGGCGACGTGTCTGTATCACATCCTGGGAAGTAGGGCCTGAGGGGAGTCTGCCACCTGATTGGCCTCCATTATAGGCAACTGAGAAAATGGGGCAAGGCTTACGGAACCCGCTTACAACGAAATGTTTCTATTGAGAAGAGGAGATTTTGCTACTACACGTCAGCAGCTCCTCTCCCTCAGAGTGCTGTTCCTGTGTAGACTAGGGAAAACCACCACGGTTTCCAGGGTTTGATCGGCTCTTTTCCCAGTTGGTATCCTCCGTGAAAGAGCTAGAAGGGCTGATCTCAACCAATCGGCCTGCACACCGTGAGTCCTTGGGGTAGGGCAGTCCTGAGTCAATGTGTCTCCTAAAGAACGAAAGCAAAGTTTCCTGCCACAGGAAAGCACAGAGAGGCCTGGTGCTTTCTCTAGGCAATTCAAGTGGGCTGGAAAGGTGAGGCCTAGTCTACATTGTGGAAAAGTTCGCGATTACGGCTATCTTTCTCCCTCTCTCTGCCCCGTACCCTGGGCTCAGCCTTGTGGGAATGCTGATTGGGAGAGTCTGCCTCTCTGCCGGGCTCAGAAGGCTTCTTCCCGTTTGGGCAATTCCGTTTGTGTCTTACTTCGTGGAGGAGGAATGAGGGTGCCCAGAGATTCTCTGACGTGAAATCACTAATGACAGAGCACCTGGAGGAGCTGGTTTCTCGGTGGAAGAAGCCAAAAAGCCAGCATTCCTAAGGTCTCTTTGAGAGCTGCCAGACACTCTGCCGTCATAGGCCTAAGAATTGGCCATTGTGACGGCATGGCAACACTTGGAATCCTAGGACACTGTGGAAGGGCGACTCCCAAACTGGATGGAAGAAGCTTCCAAGCCCAGTGTTCTTTCATGTACCAAAGAGAACGCAAGTGTCTGAGGCTGGTAGCATTGTTGCTGGAGAGCACTGCCTCCTCGTGGGCCTGTCGGCTACTTTCCTATTTCCGACGCTCTCAGGAAACTCTTCCAAAACGAGGTTGGGACATGCTTAGAGAGAACAGCTGCGAAGTGGATGCACAGAACATTAACCTAGATACCAGCCCAGGGTCCCAAGCATCCATTTTTCTCTGGAGGGTACGTACCCCACGCAGGGATTCAAGCAGGGAGTTTGCCTTGGACAACTTACACAGAAAACTGGGATGAGACGTTGGGTCACTCTGCTTGTGCTCACACTACGTGGCCCGGGGAAGTTATGACGCAGCAGATGTCAACCCCCTTTCTCCACACATGTGCACCCCAAAGAAGCGCTGGGCCGTGGGTGTTCTCAGGCCAAGAGCAGTCCTTGTTCTCGGCTGCACCGGCTCTGTGGTTCAAAGGTTCTTTATCTCTGCTCTTTTGGAAGCCTTTCACCCCTGACCCTATCCCTGGGCTGCAGAAGCAAAGAGGCATAGAGGCCTTTCACCCTGAAGGCATGGGCTTGTTTCACATGGAGAATGTGTCCGTCGCCCCTCCCGTGCTGGAGGCGTGTAAGTTGACACCATTTGTTCTGCCCATGGATATTACAAGTAGGTGTACTCGGTTTGGGCTGCCTGGTGAAACTGTTTTTGCAGTCAGCCAGCCCTCTGAGTACTATTCCTCAAGTTTGATTCCTAGCTAGGTAAACCTGGACTTCGGTGGCTACATGGGAGCAAACGTGTTAAGCTTGTGGAGAAAGCCTTTGACCAATGGCAATCTGCTTGTTCTTGTGGCAGGGATTAGGCAGGAACTCTGCCACTCAGGGTTTTTACCTTCCGATAAGCTGTGCCTTTGGGCTGAAGCAGGCGACGTGTCTGTATCACATCCTGGGAAGTAGGGCCTGAGGGGAGTCTGCCACCTGATTGGCCTCCATTATAGGCAACTGAGAAAATGGGGCAAGGCTTACGGAACCCGCTTACAACGAAATGTTTCTATTGAGAAGAGGAGATTTTGCTACTACACGTCAGAAGCTCCTCTCCCTCCGAGTGCTGTTCCTGTGTAGACTAGGGAAAACCACCACCGTTTCCAGGGTTTGATCGGCTCTTTTCCCAGTTGGTATCCTCCGTGAAAGAGCTAGAAGGGCTGATCTCAACCAATCGGCCTGCACACCGTGAGTCCTTGGGGTAGGGCAGTCCTGAGTCAATGTGTTTCCTAAAGAACGAAAGCAAAGTTTCCTGCCACAGGAAAGCACAGAGAGGCCTGGTGCTTTCTCTAGGCAATTCAAGTGGGCTGGAAAGGTGAGGCCTAGTCTACATTGTGGAAAAGTTCGTGATTATGGCTATCTTTCTCCCTCTCTCTGTCCCGTACCCTGGGCTCAGCCTTGTGGGAATGCTGATTGGGAGAGTCTGCCTCTGTGCCGGGCTCAGAAGGCTTCTTCCCGTTTGGGCAATTCCGTTTGTGTCTTACTTCGTGGAGGAGGAATGAGGGTGCCCAGAGATTCTCTGACGTGAAATCACTAATGACAGAGCACCTGGAGGAGCAGGTTTCTCGGTGGAAGAAGCCAAAAAGCCAGCATTCCTAAGGTCTCTTTGAGAGCTGCCAGACACTCTGCCGTCATAGGCCTAAGAATTGGCCATTGTGACGGCATGGCAACACTTGGAATCCTAGGACACTGTGGAAGGGCGACTCCCAAACTGGATGGAAGAAGCTTCCAAGCCCAGTGTTCTTTCATGTACCAAAGAGAACGCAAGTGTCTGAGGCTGGTAGCATTGTTGCTGGAGAGCACTGCCTCCTCGTGGGCCTGTCGGCTACTTTCCTATTTCCGACGCTCTCAGGAAACTCTTCCAAAACGAGGTTGGGACATGCTTAGAGAGAACAGCTGCGAAGTGGATGCACAGAACATTAACCTAGATACCAGCCCAGGGTCCCAAGCATCCATTTTTCTCTGGAGGGTACGTACCCCACGCAGGGATTCAAGCAGGGAGTTTGCCTTGGACAACTTACACAGAAAACTGGGATGAGACGTTGGGTCACTCTGCTTGTGCTCACACTACGTGGCCCGGGGAAGTTATGACGCAGCAGATGTCAACCCCCTTTCTCCACACATGTGCACCCCAAAGAAGCGCTGGGCCGTGGGTGTTCTCAGGCCAAGAGCAGTCCTTGTTCTCGGCTGCACCGGCTCTGTGGTTCAAAGGTTCTTTATCTCTGCTCTTTTGGAAGCCTTTCACCCCTGACCCTATCCCTGGGCTGCAGAAGCAAAGAGGCATAGAGGCCTTTCACCCTGAAGGCATGGGCTTGTTTCACATGGAGAATGTGTCCGTCGCCCCTCCCGTGCTGGAGGCGTGTAAGTTGACACCATTTGTTCTGCCCATGGATATTACAAGTAGGTGTACTCGGTTTGGGCTGCCTGGTGAAACTGTTTTTGCAGTCAGCCAGCCCTCTGAGTACTATTCCTCAAGTTTGATTCCTAGCTAGGTAAACCTGGACTTCGGTGTCTACATGGGAGCAAACGTGTTAAGCTTGTGGAGAAAGCCTTTGACCAATGGCAATCTGCTTGTTCTTGTGGCAGGGATTAGGCAGGAACTCTGCCACTCAGGGTTTTTACCTTCCGATAAGCTGTGCCTTTGGGCTGAAGCAGGCGACGTGTCTGTATCACATCCTGGGAAGTAGGGCCTGAGGGGAGTCTGCCACCTGATTGGCCTCCATTATAGGCAACTGAGAAAATGGGGCAAGGCTTACGGAACCCGCTTACAACGAAATGTTTCTATTGAGAAGAGGAGATTTTGCTACTACACGTCAGCAGCTCCTCTCCCTCAGAGTGCTGTTCCTGTGTAGACTAGGGAAAACCACCACGGTTTCCAGGTTTTGATCGGCTCTTTTCCCAGTTGGTATCTTCCGTGAAAGAGCTAGAAGGGCTGATCTCAACCAATCGGCCTGCACACCGTGAGTCCTTGGGGTAGGGCAGTCCTGAGTCAATGTGTCTCCTAAAGAACGAAAGCAAAGTTTCCTGCCACAGGAAAGCACAGAGAGGCCTGGTGCTTTCTCTAGGCAATTCAAGTGGGCTGGAAAGGTGAGGCCTAGTCTATATTGTGGAAAAGTTCGCGATTACGGCTATCTTTCTCCCTCTCTCTGTCCCGTACCCTGGGCTCAGCCTTGTGGGAATGCTGATTGGGAGAGTCGGCCTCTCTGCCGGGCTCAGAAGGCTTCTTCCCGTTTGGGCAATTCCGTTTGTGTCTTACTTCGTGGAGGAGGAATGAGGGTGCCCAGAGATTCTCGGACGTGAAATCACTAATGACAGAGCACCTGGAGGAGCTGGTTTCTCGGTGGAAGAAGCCAAAAAGCCAGCATTCCTAAGGTCTCTTTGAGAGCTGCCAGACACTCTGCCGTCATAGGCCTAAGAATTGGCCATTGTGACGGCATGGCAACACTTGGAATCCTAGGACACTGTGGAAGGGCGACTCGCAAACTGGATGGAAGAAGCTTCCAAGCCCAGTGTTCTTTCATGTACCAAAGAGAACGCAAGTGTCTGAGGCTGGTAGCATTGTTGCTGGAGAGCAATGCCTCCTCGTGGGCCTGTCGGCTACTTTCCTATTTCCGACGCTCTCAGGAAACTCTTCCAAAACGAGGTTGGGACATGCTTAGAGAGAACAGCTGCGAAGTGGATGCACAGAACATTAACCTAGATACCAGCCCAGGGTCCCAAGCATCCATTTTTCTCTGGAGGGTACGTACCCCACGCAGGGATTCAAGCAGGGAGTTTGCCTTGGACAACTTACACAGAAAACTGGGATGAGACGTTGGGTCACTCTGCTTGTGCTCACACTACGTGGCCCGGAGAAGTTATGACGCAGCAGATGTCAACCCCCTTTCTCCACACATGTGCACTCCAAAGTAGCGCTGGGCCGTGGGTGTTCTCAGGCCAAGAGCAGTCCTTGTTCTCGGCTGCACCGGCTCTGTGGTTCAAAGGTTCTTTATCTCTGCTCTTTTGGAAGCCTTTCACCCCTGACCCTATCCCTGGGCTGCAGAAGCAAAGAGGCATAGAGGCCTTTCACCCTGAAGGCATGGGCTTGTTTCACATGGAGAATGTGTCCGTCGCCCCTCCCGTGCTGGAGGCGTGTAAGTTGACACCATTTGTTCTGCCCATGGATATTACAAGTAGGTGTACTCGGTTTGGGCTGCCTGGTGAAACTGTTTTTGCAGTCAGCCAGCCCTCTGAGTACTATTCCTCAAGTTTGATTCCTAGCTAGGTAAACCCGGACTTCGGTGGCTACATGGGAGCAAACGTGTTAAGCTTGTGGAGAAAGCCTTTGACCAATGGCAATCTGCTTGTTCTTGTGGCAGGGATTAGGCAGGAACTCTGCCACTCAGGGTTTTTACCTTCCGATAAGCTGTGCCTTTGGGCTGAAGCATGCGACGTGTCTGTATCACATCCTGGGAAGTAGGGCCTGAGGGGAGTCTGCCACCTGATTGGCCTCCATTATAGGCAACTGAGAAAATGGGGCAAGGCTTACGGAACCCGCTTACAACGAAATGTTTCTATTGAGAAGAGGAGATTTTGCTACTACACGTCAGCAGCTCCTCTCCCTCAGAGTGCTGTTCCTGTGTAGACTAGGGAAAACCACCACGGTTTCCAGGGTTTGATCGGCTCTTTTCCCAGTTGGTATCCTCCGTGAAAGAGCTAGAAGGGCTGATCTCAACCAATCGGCCTGCACACCGTGAGTCCTTGGGGTAGGGCAGTCCTGAGTCAATGTGTCTCCTAAAGAACGAAAGCAAAGTTTCCTGCCACAGGAAAGCACAGAGAGGCCTGGTGCTTTCTCTAGGCAATTCAAGTGGGCTGGAAAGGTGAGGCCTAGTCTACATTGTGGAAAAGTTCGCGATTACGGCTATCTTTCTCCCTCTCTCTGCCCCGTACCCTGGGCTCAGCCTTGTGGGAATGCTGATTGGGAGAGTCTGCCTCTCTGCCGGGCTCAGAAGGCTTCTTCCCGTTTGGGCAATTCCGTTTGTGTCTTACTTCGTGGAGGAGGAATGAGGGTGCCCAGAGATTCTCGGACGTGAAATCACTAATGACAGAGCACCTGGAGGAGCTGGTTTCTCGGTGGAAGAAGCCAAAAAGCCAGCATTCCTAAGGTCTCTTTGAGAGCTGCCAGACACTCTGCCGTCATAGGCCTAAGAATTGGCCATTGTGACGGCATGGCAACACTTGGAATCCTAGGACACTGTGGAAGGGCGACTCGCAAACTGGATGGAAGAAGCTTCCAAGCCCAGTGTTCTTTCATGTACCAAAGAGAACGCAAGTGTCTGAGGCTGGTAGCATTGTTGCTGGAGAGCACTGCCTCCTCGTGGGCCTGTCGGCTACTTTCCTATTTCCGACGCTCTCAGGAAACTCTTCCAAAACGAGGTTGGGACATGCTTAGAGAGAACAGCTGCGAAGTGGATGCACAGAACATTAACCTAGATACCAGCCCAGGGTCCCAAGCATCCATTTTTCTCTGGAGGGTACGTACCCCACGCAGGGATTCAAGCAGGGAGTTTGCCTTGGACAACTTACACAGAAAACTGGGATGAGACGTTGGGTCACTCTGCTTGTGCTCACACTACGTGGCCCGGGGAAGTTATGACGCAGCAGATGTCAACCCCCTTTCTCCACACATGTGCACCCCAAAGAAGCGCTGGGCCGTGGGTGTTCTCAGGCCAAGAGCAGTCCTTGTTCTCGGCTGCACCGGCTCTGTGGTTCAAAGGTTCTTTATCTCTGCTCTTTTGGAAGCCTTTCACCCCTGACCCTATCCCTGGGCTGCAGAAGCAAAGAGGCATAGAGGCCTTTCACCCTGAAGGCATGGGCTTGTTTCACATGGAGAATGTGTCCGTCGCCCCTCCCGTGCTGGAGGCGTGTAAGTTGACACCATTTGTTCTGCCCATGGATATTACAAGTAGGTGTACTCGGTTTGGGCTGCCTGGTGAAACTGTTTTTGCAGTCAGCCAGCCCTCTGAGTACTATTCCTCAAGTTTGATTCCTAGCTAGGTAAACCTGGACTTCGGTGGCTACATGGGAGCAAACGTGTTAAGCTTGTGGAGAAAGCCTTTGACCAATGGCAATCTGCTTGTTCTTGTGGCAGGGATTAGGCAGGAACTCTGCCACTCAGGGTTTTTACCTTCCGATAAGCTGTGCCTTTGGGCTGAAGCAGGCGACGTGTCTGTATCACATCCTGGGAAGTAGGGCCTGAGGGGAGTCTGCCACCTGATTGGCCTCCATTATAGGCAACTGAGAAAATGGGGCAAGGCTTACGGAACCCGCTTACAACGAAATGTTTCTATTGAGAAGAGGAGATTTTGCTACTACACGTCAGCAGCTCCTCTCCCTCAGAGTGCTGTTCCTGTGTAGACTAGGGAAAACCACCACGGTTTCCAGGTTTTGATCGGCTCTTTTCCCAGTTGGTATCTTCCGTGAAAGAGCTAGAAGGGCTGATCTCAACCAATCGGCCTGCACACCGTGAGTCCTTGGGGTAGGGCAGTCCTGAGTCAATGTGTCTCCTAAAGAACGAAAGCAAAGTTTCCTGCCACAGGAAAGCACAGAGAGGCCTGGTGCTTTCTCTAGGCAATTCAAGTGGGCTGGAAAGGTGAGGCCTAGTCTATATTGTGGAAAAGTTCGCGATTACGGCTATCTTTCTCCCTCTCTCTGTCCCGTACCCTGGGCTCAGCCTTGTGGGAATGCTGATTGGGAGAGTCGGCCTCTCTGCCGGGCTCAGAAGGCTTCTTCCCGTTTGGGCAATTCCGTTTGTGTCTTACTTCGTGGAGGAGGAATGAGGGTGCCCAGAGATTCTCTGACGTGAAATCACTAATGACAGAGCACCTGGAGGAGCTGGTTTCTCGGTGGAAGAAGCCAAAAAGCCAGCATTCCTAAGGTCTCTTTGAGAGCTGCCAGACACTCTGCCGTCATAGGCCTAAGAATTGGCCATTGTGACGGCATGGCAACACTTGGAATCCTAGGACACTGTGGAAGGGCGACTCGCAAACTGGATGGAAGAAGCTTCCAAGCCCAGTGTTCTTTCATGTACCAAAGAGAACGCAAGTGTCTGAGGCTGGTAGCATTGTTGCTGGAGAGCACTGCCTCCTCGTGGGCCTGTCGGCTACTTTCCTATTTCCGACGCTCTCAGGAAACTCTTCCAAAACGAGGTTGGGACATGCTTAGAGAGAACAGCTGCGAAGTGGATGCACAGAACATTAACCTAGATACCAGCCCAGGGTCCCAAGCATCCATTTTTCTCTGGAGGGTACGTACCCCACGCAGGGATTCAAGCAGGGAGTTTGCCTTGGACAACTTACACAGAAAACTGGGATGAGACGTTGGGTCACTCTGCTTGTGCTCACACTACGTGGCCCGGAGAAGTTATGACGCAGCAGATGTCAACCCCCTTTCTCCACACATGTGCACTCCAAAGTAGCGCTGGGCCGTGGGTGTTCTCAGGCCAAGAGCAGTCCTTGTTCTCGGCTGCACCGGCTCTGTGGTTCAAAGGTTCTTTATCTCTGCTCTTTTGGAAGCCTTTCACCCCTGACCCTATCCCTGGGCTGCAGAAGCAAAGAGGCATAGAGGCCTTTCACCCTGAAGGCATGGGCTTGTTTCACATGGAGAATGTGGCCGTCGCCCCTCCCGTGCTGGAGGCGTGTAAGTTGACACCATTTGTTCTGCCCATGGATATTACAAGTAGGTGTACTCGGTTTGGGCTGCCTGGTGAAACTGTTTTTGCAGTCAGCCAGCCCTCTGAGTACTATTCCTCAAGTTTGATTCCTAGCTAGGTAAACCTGGACTTCGGTGGCTACATGGGAGCAAACGTGTTAAGCTTGTGGAGAAAGCCTTTGACCAATGGCAATCTGCTTGTGCTTGTGGCAGGGATTAGGCAGGAACTCTGCCACTCAGGGTTTTTACCTTCCGATAAGCTGTGCCTTTGGGCTGAAGCAGGCGACGTGTCTGTATCACATCCTGGGAAGTAGGGCCTGAGGGGAGTCTGCCACCTGATTGGCCTCCATTATAGGCAACTGAGAAAATGGGGCAAGGCTTACGGTACCCGCTTACAACGAAATGTTTCTATTGAGAAGAGGAGATTTTGCTACTACACGTCAGCAGCCCCTCTCCCTCAGAGTGCTGTTCCTGTGTAGACTAGGGAAAACCACCACGGTTTCCAGGTTTTGATCGGCTCTTTTCCCAGTTGGTATCTTCCGTGAAAGAGCTAGAAGGGCTGATCTCAACCAATCGGCCTGCACACCGTGAGTCCTTGGGGTAGGGCAGTCCTGAGTCAATGTGTCTCCTAAAGAACGAAAGCAAAGTTTCCTGCCACAGGAAAGCACAGAGAGGCCTGGTGCTTTCTCTAGGCAATTCAAGTGGGCTGGAAAGGTGAGGCCTAGTCTATATTGTGGAAAAGTTCGCGATTACGGCTATCTTTCTCCCTCTCTCTGTCCCGTACCCTGGGCTCAGCCTTTTGGGAATGCTGATTGGGAGAGTCGGCCTCTCTGCCGGGCTCAGAAGGCTTCTTCCCGTTTGGGCAATTCCGTTTGTGTCTTACTTCGTGGAGGAGGAATGAGGGTGCCCAGAGATTCTCGGACGTGAAATCACTAATGACAGAGCACCTGGAGGAGCTGGTTTCTCGGTGGAAGAAGCCAAAAAGCCAGCATTCCTAAGGTCTCTTTGAGAGCTGCCAGACACTCTGCCGTCATAGGCCTAAGAATTGGCCATTGTGACGGCATGGCAACACTTGGAATCCTAGGACACTGTGGAAGGGCGACTCCCAAACTGGATGGAAGAAGCTTCCAAGCCCAGTGTTCTTTCATGTACCAAAGAGAACGCAAGTGTCTGAGGCTGGTAGCATTGTTGCTGGAGAGCACTGCCTCCTCGTGGGCCTGTCGGCTACTTTCCTATTTCCGACGCTCTCAGGAAACTCTTCCAAAACGAGGTTGGGACATGCTTAGAGAGAACAGCTGCGAAGTGGATGCACAGAACATTAACCTAGATACCAGCCCAGGGTCCCAAGCATCCATTTTTCTCTGGAGGGTACGTACCCCACGCAGGGATTCAAGCAGGGCGTTTGTCTTGGACAACTTACACAGAAAACTGGGATGAGACGTTGGGTCACTCTACTTGTGCTCACACTACGTGGCCCGGAGAAGTTATGACGCAGCAGATGTCAACCCCCTTTCTCCACACATGTGCACTCCAAAGTAGCGCTGGGCCGTGGGTGTTCTCAGGCCAAGAGCAGTCCTTGTTCTCGGCTGCACCGGCTCTGTGGTTCAAAGGTTCTTTATCTCTGCTCTTTTGGAAGCCTTTCACCCCTGACCCTATCCCTGGGCTGCAGAAGCAAAGAGGCATAGAGGCCTTTCACCCTGAAGGCATGGGCTTGTTTCACATGGAGAATGTGGCCGTCGCCCCTCCCGTGCTGGAGGCGTGTAAGTTGACACCATTTGTTCTGCCCATGGATATTACAAGTAGGTGTACTCGGTTTGGGCTGCCTGGTGAAACTGTTTTTGCAGTCAGCCAGCCCTCTGAGTACTATTCCTCAAGTTTGATTCGTAGCTAGGTAAACCCGGACTTCGGTGGCTACATGGGAGCAAACGTGTTAAGCTTGTGGAGAAAGCCTTTGACCAATGGCAATCTGCTTGTGCTTGTGGCAGGGATTAGGCAGGAACTCTGCCACTCAGGGTTTTTACCTTCCGATAAGCTGTGCCTTTGGGCTGAAGCAGGCGACGTGTCTGTATCACATCCTGGGAAGTAGGGCCTGAGGGGAGTCTGCCACCTGATTGGCCTCCATTATAGGCAACTGAGAAAATGGGGCAAGGCTTACGGAACCCGCTTACAACGAAATGTTTCTATTGAGAAGAGGAGATTTTGCTACTACACGTCAGCAGCTCCTCTCCCTCAGAGTGCTGTTCCTGTGTAGACTAGGGAAAACCACCACGGTTTCCAGGGTTTGATCGGCTCTTTTCCCAGTTGGTATCCTCCGTGAAAGAGCTAGAAGGGCTGATCTCAACCAATCGGCCTGCACACCGTGAGTCCTTGGGGTAGGGCAGTCCTGAGTCAATGTGTCTCCTAAAGAACGAAAGCAAAGTTTCCTGCCACAGGAAAGCAGAGAGAGGCCTGGTGCTTTCTCTAGGCAATTCAAGTGGGCTGGAAAGGTGAGGCCTAGTCTACATTGTGGAAAAGTTCGCGATTACGGCTATCTTTCTCCCTCTCTCTGCCCCGTACCCTGGGCTCAGCCTTTTGGGAATGCTGATTGGGAGAGTCTGCCTCTCTGCTGGGCTCAGAAGGCTTCTTCCCGTTTGGGCAATTCCGTTTGTGTCTTACTTCGTGGAGGAGGAATGAGGGTGCCCAGAGATTCTCTGACGTGAAATCACTAATGACAGAGCACCTGGAGGAGCTGGTTTCTCGGTGGAAGAAGCCAAAAAGCCAGCATTCCTAAGGTCTCTTTGAGAGCTGCCAGACACTCTGCCGTCATAGGCCTAAGAATTGGCCATTGTGACGGCATGGCAACACTTGGAATCCTAGGACACTGTGGAAGGGCGACTCGCAAACTGGATGGAAGAAGCTTCCAAGCCCAGTGTTCTTTCATGTACCAAAGAGAACGCAAGTGTCTGAGGCTGGTAGCATTGTTGCAGGAGAGCACTGCCTCCTCGTGGGCCTGTCGGCTACTTTCCTATTTCCGACGCTCTCAGGAAACTCTTCCAAAACGAGGTTGGGACATGCTTAGAGAGAACAGCTGCGAAGTGGATGCACAGAACATTAACCTAGATACCAGCCCAGGGTCCCAAGCATCCATTTTTCTCTGGAGGGTACGTACCCCACGCAGGGATTCAAGCAGGGAGATTGCCTTGGACAACTTACACAGAAAACTGGGATGAGACGTTGGGTCACTCTGCTTGTGCTCACACTACGTGGCCAGGAGAAGTTATGACGCAGCAGATGTCAATCCCCTTTCTCCACACATGTGCACCCCAAAGAAGCGCTGGGCCGTGGGTGTTCTCAGGCCAAGAGCAGTCCTTGTTCTCGGCTGCACCGGCTCTGTGGTTCAAAGGTTCTTTATCTCTGCTCTTTTGGAAGCCTTTCACCCCTGACCCTATCCCTGGGCTGCAGAAGCAAAGAGGCATAGAGGCCTTTCACCCTGAAGGCATGGGCTTGTTTCACATGGAGAATGTGGCCGTCGCCCCTCCCGTGCTGGAGGCCTGTAAGTTGACACCATTTGTTCTGCCCATGGATATTACAAGTAGGTGTACTCGGTTTGGGCTGCCTGGTGAAACTGTTTTTGCAGTCAGCCAGCCCTCTGAGTACTATTCCTCAAGTTTGATTCCTAGCTAGGTAAACCCGGACTTCGGTGGCTACATGGGAGCAAATGTGTTAAGCTTGTGGAGAAAGCCTTTGACCAATGGCAATCTGCTTGTGCTTGTGGCAGGGATTAGGCAGGAACTCTGCCATTCAGGGTTTTTACCTTCCGATAAGCTGTGCCTTTGGGCTGAAGCAGGCGACGTGTCTGTATCACATCCTGGGAAGTAGGGCCTGAGGGGAGTCTGCCACCTGATTGGCCTCCATTATAGGCAACTGAGAAAATGGGGCAAGGCTTACGGAACCCGCTTACAACGAAATGTTTCTATTGAGAAGAGGAGATTTTGCTACTACACGTCAGCAGCTCCTCTCCCTCAGAGTGCTGTTCCTGTGTAGACTAGGGAAAACCACCACGGTTTCCAGGGTTTGATCGGCTCTTTTCCCAGTTGGTATCCTCCGTGAAAGAGCTAGAAGGGCTGATCTCAACCAATCGGCCTGCACACCGTGAGTCCTTGGGGTAGGGCAGTCCTGAGTCAATGTGTCTCCTAAAGAACGAAAGCAAAGTTTCCTGCCACAGGAAAGCACAGAGAGGCCTGGTGCTTTCTCTAGGCAATTCAAGTGGGCTTGAAAGTTGAGGCCTAGTCTACATTGTGGAAAAATTCGCGATTACGGCTATCTTTCTCCCTCTCTCTGTCCCGTACCCTGGGCTCAGCCTTGTGGGAATGCTGATTGGGAGAGTCTGCCTCTCTGCCGGGCTCAGAAGGCTTCTTCCCGTTTGGGCAATTCCGTTTGTGTCTTACTTCGTGGAGGAGGAATGAGGGTGCCCAGAGATTCTCTGACGTGAAATCACTAATGACAGAGCACCTGGAGGAGCTGGTTTTCTCGGTGGAAGAAAAAAAAAGCCAGCATTCCTAAGGTCTCTTTGAGAGCTGCCAGACACTCTGCCGTCATAGGCCTAAGAATTGGCCATTGTGACGGCATGGCAACACTTGGAATCCTAGGACACTGTGGAAGGGCGACTCGCAAACTGGATGGAAGAAGCTTCCAAGCCCAGTGTTCTTTCATGTACCAAAGAGAACGCAAGTGTCTGAGGCTGGTAGCATTGTTGCTGGAGAGCACTGCCTCCTCGTGGGCCTGTCGGCTACTTTCCTATTTCCGACGCTCTCAGGAAACTCTTCCAAAACGAGGTTGGGACATGCTTAGAGAGAACAGCTGCGAAGTGGATGCACAGAACATTAACCTAGATACCAGCCCAGGGTCCCAAGCATCCATTTTTCTCTGGAGGGTACGTACCCCACGCAGGGATTCAAGCAGGGAGTTTGCCTTGGACAACTTACACAGAAAACTGGGATGAGACGTTGGGTCACTCTGCTTGTGCTCACACTACGTGGCCCGGAGAAGTTATGACGCAGCAGATGTCAACCCCCTTTCTCCACACATGTGCACTCCAAAGTAGCGCTGGGCCTTGGGTGTTCTCAGGCCAAGAGCAGTCCTTGTTCTCGGCTGTACCGGCTCTGTGGTTCAAAGGTTCTTTATCTCTGCTCTTTTGGAAGCCTTTCACCCCTGACCCTATCCCTGGGCTGCAGAAGCAAAGAGGCATAGAGGCCTTTCACCCTGAAGGCATGGGCTTGTTTCACATGGAGAATGTGGCCGTCGCCCCTCCCGTGCTGGAGGCGTGTAAGTTGACACCATTTGTTCTGCCCATGGATATTACAAGTAGGTGTACTCGGTTTGGGCTGCCTGGTGAAACTGTTTTTGCAGTCAGCCAGCCCTCTGATTACTATTCCTCAAGTTTGATTCCTAGCTAGGTAAACCCGGACTTCGGTGGCTACATGGGAGCAAACGTGTTAAGCTTGTGGAGAAAGCCTTTGACCAATGGCCATCTGCTTGTGCTTGTGGCAGGGATTAGGCAGGAACTCTGCCACTCAGGGTTTTTACCTTCTGATAAGCTGTACCTTTGGGCTGAAGCAGGCGACGTGTCTGTATCACATCCTGGGAAGTAGGGCCTGAGGGGAGTCTGCCACCTGATTGGCCTCCATTATAGGCAACTGAGAAAATGGGGCAAGGCTTACGGAACCCGCTTACAACGAAATGTTTCTATTGAGAAGAGGAGATTTTGCTACTACACGTCAGAAGCTCCTCTCCCTCCGAGTGCTGTTCCTGTGTAGACTAGGGAAAACCACCACCGTTTCCAGGGTTTGGTCGGCTCTTTTCCCAGTTGGTATCCTCCGTGAAAGAGCTAGAAGGGCTGATCTCAACCAATCGGCCTGCACACCGTGAGTCCTTGGGGTAGGGCAGTCCTGAGTCAATGTGTCTCCTAAAGAACGAAAGCAAAGTTTCCTGCCACAGGAAAGCACAGAGAGGCCTGGTGCTTTCTCTAGGCAATTCAAGTGGGCTGGAAAGGTGAGGCCTAGTCTACATTGTGGAAAAGTTCGCGATTACGGCTATCTTTCTCCCTCTCTCTGTCCCGTACCCTGGGCTCAGCCTTGTGGGAATGCTGATTGGGAGAGTCTGCCTCTCTGCCGGGCTCAGAAGGCTTCTTCCCGTTTGGGCAATTCCGTTTGTGTCTTACTTCGTGGAGGAGGAATGAGGGTGCCCAGAGATTCTCTGACGTGAAATCACTAATGACAGAGCACCTGGAGGAGCTGGTTTCTCGGTGGAAGAAGCCAAAAAGCCAGCATTCCTAAGGTCTCTTTGAGAGCTGCCAGACACTCTGCCGTCATAGGCCTAAGAATTGGCCATTGTGACGGCATGGCAACACTTGGAATCCTAGGACACTGTGGAAGGGCGACTCGCAAACTGGATGGAAGAAGCTTCCAAGCCCAGTGTTCCTTCATGTACCAAAGAGAACGCAAGTGTCTGAGGCTGGTAGCATTGTTGCAGGAGAGCACTGCCTCCTCGTGGGCCTGTCGGCTACTTTCCTATTTCCGACGCTCTCAGGAAACTCTTCCAAAACGAGGTTGGGACATGCTTAGAGAGAACAGCTGCGAAGTGGATGCACAGAACATTAACCTAGATACCAGCCCAGGGTCCCAAGCATCCATTTTTCTCTGGAGGGTACGTACCCCACGCAGGGATTCAAGCAGGGAGATTGCCTTGGCCAACTTACACAGAAAACTGGGATGAGACGTTGGGTCACTCTGCTTGTGCTCACACTACGTGGCCCGGAGAAGTTATGACGCAGCAGATGTCAATCCCCTTTCTCCACACATGTGCACCCCAAATAAGCGCTGGGCCGTGGGTGTTCTCAGGCCAAGAGCAGTCCTTGTTCTCGGCTGCACCGGCTCTGTGGTTCAAAGGTTCTTTATCTCTGCTCTTTTGGAAGCCTTTCACCCCTGACCCTATCCCTGGGCTGCAGAAGCAAAGAGGCATAGAGGCCTTTCACCCTGAAGGCATGGGCTTGTTTCACATGGAGAATGTGGCCGTCGCCCCTCCCGTGCTGGAGGCCTGTAAGTTGACACCATTTGTTCTGCCCATGGATATTACAAGTAGGTGTACTCGGTTTGGGCTGCCTGGTGAAACTGTTTTTGCAGTCAGCCAGCCCTCTGAGTACTATTCCTCAAGTTTGATTCCTAGCTAGGTAAACCCGGACTTCGGTGGCTACATGGGAGCAAATGTGTTAAGCTTGTGGAGAAAGCCTTTGACCAATGGCAATCTGCTTGTGCTTGTGGCAGGGATTAGGCAGGAACTCTGCCATTCAGGGTTTTTACCTTCCGATAAGCTGTGCCTTTGGGCTGAAGCAGGCGACGTGTCTGTATCACATCCTGGGAAGTAGGGCCTGAGGGGAGTCTGCCACCTGATTGGCCTCCATTATAGGCAACTGAGAAAATGGGGCAAAGCTTACGGAACCCGCTTACAACGAAATGTTTCTATTGAGAAGAGGAGATTTTGCTACTACACGTCAGCAGCTCCTCTCCCTCAGAGTGCTGTTCCTGTGTAGACTAGGGAAAACCACCACGGTTTCCAGGGTTTGATCGGCTCTTTTCCCAGTTGGTATCCTCCGTGAAAGAGCTAGAAGGGCTGATCTCAACCAATCGGCCTGCACACCGTGAGTCCTTGGGGTAGGGCAGTCCTGAGTCAATGTGTCTCCTAAAGAACGAAAGCAAAGTTTCCTGCCACAGGAAAGCACAGAGAGGCCTGGTGCTTTCTCTAGGCAATTCAAGTGGGCTTGAAAGTTGAGGCCTAGTCTACATTGTGGAAAAATTCGCGATTACGGCTATCTTTCTCCCTCTCTCTGTCCCGTACCCTGGGCTCAGCCTTGTGGGAATGCTGATTGGGAGAGTCTGCCTCTCTGCCGGGCTCAGAAGGCTTCTTCCCGTTTGGGCAATTCCGTTTGTGTCTTACTTCGTGGAGGAGGAATGAGTGTGCCCAGAGATTCTCTGACGTGAAATCACTAATGACAGAGCACCTGGAGGAGCTGGTTTTCTCGGTGGAAGAAAAAAAAAGCCAGCATTCCTAAGGTCTCTTTGAGAGCTGCCAGACACTCTGCCGTCATAGGCCTAAGAATTGGCCATTGTGACGGCATGGCAACACTTGGAATCCTAGGACACTGTGGAAGGGCGACTCGCAAACTGGATGGAAGAAGCTTCCAAGCCCAGTGTTCTTTCATGTACCAAAGAGAACGCAAGTGTCTGAGGCTGGTAGCATTGTTGCTGGAGAGCACTGCCTCCTCGTGGGCCTGTCGGCTACTTTCCTATTTCCGACGCTCTCAGGAAACTCTTCCAAAACGAGGTTGGGACATGCTTAGAGAGAACAGCTGCGAAGTGGATGCACAGAACATTAACCTAGATACCAGCCCAGGGTCCCAAGCATCCATTTTTCTCTGGAGGGTACGTACCCCACGCAGGGATTCAAGCAGGGAGTTTGCCTTGGACAACTTACACAGAAAACTGGGATGAGACGTTGGGTCACTCTGCTTGTGCTCACACTACGTGGCCCGGAGAAGTTATGACGCAGCAGATGTCAACCCCCTTTCTCCACACATGTGCACTCCAAAGTAGCGCTGGGCCTTGGGTGTTCTCAGGCCAAGAGCAGTCCTTGTTCTCGGCTGTACCGGCTCTGTGGTTCAAAGGTTCTTTATCTCTGCTCTTTTGGAAGCCTTTCACCCCTGACCCTATCCCTGGGCTGCAGAAGCAAAGAGGCATAGAGGCCTTTCACGCTGAAGGCATGGGCTTGTTTCACATGGAGAATGTGGCCGTCGCCCCTCCCGTGCTGGAGGCGTGTAAGTTGACACCATTTGTTCTGCCCATGGATATTACAAGTAGGTGTACTCGGTTTGGGCTGCCTGGTGAAACTGTTTTTGCAGTCAGCCAGCCCTCTGATTACTATTCCTCAAATTTGATTCCTAGCTAGGTAAACCCGGACTTCGGTGGCTACATGGGAGCAAACGTGTTAAGCTTGTGGAGAAAGCCTTTGACCAATGGCCATCTGCTTGTGCTTGTGGCAGGGATTAGGCAGGAACTCTGCCACTCAGGGTTTTTACCTTCTGATAAGCTGTGCCTTTGGGCTGAAGCAGGCGACGTGTCTGTATCACATCCTGGGAAGTAGGGCCTGAGGGGAGTCTGCCACCTGATTGGCCTCCATTATAGGCAACTGAGAAAATGGGGCAAGGCTTACGGAACCCGCTTACAACGAAATGTTTCTATTGAGAAGAGGAGATTTTGCTACTACACGTCAGAAGCTCCTCTCCCTCCGAGTGCTGTTCCTGTGTAGACTAGGGAAAACCACCACCGTTTCCAGGGTTTGATCGGCTCTTTTCCCAGTTGGTATCCTCCGTGAAAGAGCTAGAAGGGCTGATCTCAACCAATCGGCCTGCACACCGTGAGTCCTTGGGGTAGGGCAGTCCTGAGTCAATGTGTCTCCTAAAGAACGAAAGCAAAGTTTCCTGCCACAGGAAAGCACAGAGAGGCCTGGTGCTTTCTCTAGGCAATTCAAGTGGGCTGGAAAGGTGAGGCCTAGTCTACATTGTGGAAAAGTTCGCGATTACGGCTATCTTTCTCCCTCTCTCTGTCCCGTACCCTGGGCTCAGCCTTGTGGGAATGCTGATTGGGAGAGTCTGCCTCTCTGCCGGGCTCAGAAGGCTTCTTCCCGTTTGGGCAATTCCGTTTGTGTCTTACTTCGTGGAGGAGGAATGAGGGTGCCCAGAGATTCTCTGACGTGAAATCACTAATGACAGAGCACCTGGAGGAGCTGGTTTCTCGGTGGAAGAAGCCAAAAAGCCAGCATTCCTAAGGTCTCTTTGAGAGCTGCCAGACCCTCTGCCGTCATAGGCCTAAGAATTGGCCATTGTGACGGCATGGCAACACGTGGAATCCTAGGACACTGTGGAAGGGCGACTCGCAAACTGGATGGAAGAAGCTTCCAAGCTCAGTGTTCTTTCATGTACCAAAGAGAACGCAAGTGTCTGAGGCTGGTAGCATTGTTGCTGGAGAGCACTGCCTCCTCGTGGGCCTGTCGGCTACTTTCCTATTTCCGACGCTCTCAGGAAACTCTTCCAAAACGAGGTTGGGACATACTTAGAGAGAACAGCTGCGAAGTGGATGCACAGAACATTAACCTAGATACCAGCCCAGGGTCCCAAGCATCCATTTTTCTCTGGAGGGTACGTACCCCACGCAGGGATTCAAGCAGGGAGTTTGCCTTGGACAACTTACACAGAAAACTGGGATGAGACGTTGGGTCACTCTGCTTGTGCTCACACTACGTGGCCCGGAGAAGTTATGACGCAGCAGATGTCAACCCCCTTTCTCCACACATGTGCACTCCAAAGTAGCGCTGGGCCGTGGGTGTTCTCAGGCCAAGAGCAGTCCTTGTTCTCGGCTGTACCGGCTCTGTGGTTCAAAGGTTCTTTATCTCTGCTCTTTTGGAAGCCTTTCACCCCTGACCCTATCCCTGGGCTGCAGAAGCAAAGAGGCATAGAGGCCTTTCACCCTGAAGGCATGGGCTTGTTTCACATGGAGAATGTGGCCGTCGCCCCTCCCGTGCTGGAGGCGTGTAAGTTGACACCATTTGTTCTGCCCATGGATATTACAAGTAGGTGTACTCGGTTTGGGCTGCCTGGTGAAACTGTTTTTGCAGTCAGCCAGCCCTCTGAGTACTATTCCTCAAGTTTGATTCCTAGCTAGGTAAACCCGGACTTCGGTGGCTACATGGGAGCAAACGTGTTAAGCTTGTGGAGAAAGCCTTTGACCAATGGCAATCTGCTTGTGCTTGTGGCAGGGATTAGGCAGGAACTCTGCCACTCAGGGTTTTTACCTTCCGATAAGCTGTGCCTTTGGGCTGAAGCAGGCGACGTGTCTGTATCACATCCTGGGAAGTAGGGCCTGAGGGTCGTCTGCCACCTGATTGGCCTCCATTATAGGCAACTGAGAAAATGGGGCAAGGCTTACGGAACCCGCTTACAACGAAATGTTTCTATTGAGAAGAGGAGATTTTGCTACTACACGTCAGCAGCTCCTCTCCCTCAGAGTGCTGTTCCTGTGTAGACTAGGGAAAACCACCACGGTTTCCAGGGTTTGATCGGCTCTTTTCCCAGTTGGTATCCTCCGTGAAAGAGCTAGAAGGGCTGATCTCAACCAATCGGCCTGCACACCGTGAGTCCTTGGGGTAGGGCAGTCCTGAGTCAATGTGTCTCCTAAAGAACGAAAGCAAAGTTTCCTGCCACAGGAAAGCACAGAGAGGCCTGGTGCTTTCTCTAGGCAATTCAAGTGGGCTGGAAAGGTGAGGCCTAGTCTACATTGTGGAAAAGTTCGCGATTACGGCTATCTTTCTCCCTCTCTCTGTCCCGTACCCTGGGCTCAGCCTTGTGGGAATGCTGATTGGGAGAGTCTGCCTCTCTGCCGGGCTCAGAAGGCTTCTTCCCGTTTGGGCAATTCCGTTTGTGTCTTACTTCGTGGAGGAGGAATGAGGGTGCCCAGAGATTCTCTGACGTGAAATCACTAATGACAGAGCACCTGGAGGAGCTGGTTTCTCGGTGGAAGAAGCCAAAAAGCCAGCATTCCTAAGGTCTCTTTGAGAGCTGCCAGACACTCTGCCGTCATAGGCCTAAGAATTGGCCATTGTGACGGCATGGCAACACTTGGAATCCTAGGACACTGTGGAAGGGCGACTCGCAAACTGGATGGAAGAAGCTTCCAAGCCCAGTGTTCTTTCATGTACCAAAGAGAACGCAAGTGTCTGAGGCTGGTAGCATTGTTGCTGGAGAGCACTGCCTCCTCGTGGGCCTGTCGGCTACTTTCCTATTTCCGACGCTCTCAGGAAACTCTTCCAAAACGAGGTTGGGACATGCTTAGAGAGAACAGCTGCGAAGTGGATGCACAGAACATTAACCTAGATACCAGCCCAGGGTCCCAAGCATCCATTTTTCTCTGGAGGGTACGTACCCCACGCAGGGATTCAAGCAGGGAGTTTGCCTTGGACAACTTACACAGAAAACTGGGATGAGACGTTGGGTCACTCTGCTTGTGCTCACACTACGTGGCCCGGAGAAGTTATGACGCAGCAGA
Organism: Balaenoptera physalus; assembly: GCF_965194825.1. Lineage (NCBI taxonomy): Eukaryota > Metazoa > Chordata > Mammalia > Artiodactyla > Balaenopteridae > Balaenoptera > Balaenoptera physalus. The sequence continues at coordinate 34,827,915 of NC_138897.1, read as the reverse complement.
TGTCAACCCCCTTTCTCCACACATGTGCACTCCAAAGTAGCGCTGGGCCTTGGGTGTTCTCAGGCCAAGAGCAGTCCTTGTTCTCGGCTGTACCGGCTCTGTGGTTCAAAGGTTCTTTATCTCTGCTCTTTTGGAAGCCTTTCACCCCTGACCCTATCCCTGGGCTGCAGAAGCAAAGAGGCATAGAGGCCTTTCACCCTGAAGGCATGGGCTTGTTTCACATGGAGAATGTGGCCGTCGCCCCTCCCGTGCTGGAGGCGTGTAAGTTGACACCATTTGTTCTGCCCATGGATATTACAAGTAGGTGTACTCGGTTTGGGCTGCCTGGTGAAACTGTTTTTGCAGTCAGCCAGCCCTCTGATTACTATTCCTCAAATTTGATTCCTAGCTAGGTAAACCCGGACTTCGGTGGCTACATGGGAGCAAACGTGTTAAGCTTGTGGAGAAAGCCTTTGACCAATGGCCATCTGCTTGTGCTTGTGGCAGGGATTAGGCAGGAACTCTGCCACTCAGGGTTTTTACCTTCTGATAAGCTGTGCCTTTGGGCTGAAGCAGGCGACGTGTCTGTATCACATCCTGGGAAGTAGGGCCTGAGGGGAGTCTGCCACCTGATTGGCCTCCATTATAGGCAACTGAGAAAATGGGGCAAGGCTTACGGAACCCGCTTACAACGAAATGTTTCTATTGAGAAGAGGAGATTTTGCTACTACACGTCAGAAGCTCCTCTCCCTCCGAGTGCTGTTCCTGTGTAGACTAGGGAAAACCACCACCGTTTCCAGGGTTTGATCGGCTCTTTTCCCAGTTGGTGTCCTCCGTGAAAGAGCTAGAAAGGCTGATCTCAACCAATCGGCCTGCACACCGTGAGTCCTTGGGGTAGGGCAGTCCTGAGTCAATGTGTCTCCTAAAGAACGAAAGCAAAGTTTCCTGCCACAGGAAAGCACAGAGAGGCCTGGTGCTTTCTCTAGGCAATTCAAGTGGGCTGGAAAGGTGAGGCCTAGTCTACATTGTGGAAAAGTTCGCGATTACGGCTATCTTTCTCCCTCTCTCTGTCCCGTACCCTGGGCTCAGCCTTGTGGGAATGCTGATTGGGAGAGTCTGCCTCTCTGCCGGGCTCAGAAGGCTTCTTCCCGTTTGGGCAATTCCGTTTGTGTCTTACTTCGTGGAGGAGGAATGAGGGTGCCCAGAGATTCTCTGACGTGAAATCACTAATGACAGAGCACCTGGAGGAGCTGGTTTCTCGGTGGAAGAAGCCAAAAAGCCAGCATTCCTAAGGTCTCTTTGAGAGCTGCCAGACCCTCTGCCGTCATAGGCCTAAGAATTGGCCATTGTGACGGCATGGCAACACTTGGAATCCTAGGACACTGTGGAAGGGCGACTCGCAAACTGGATGGAAGAAGCTTCCAAGCCCAGTGTTCTTTCATGTACCAAAGAGAACGCAAGTGTCTGAGGCTGGTAGCATTGTTGCTGGAGAGCACTGCCTCCTCGTGGGCCTGTCGGCTACTTTCCTATTTCCGACGCTCTCAGGAAACTCTTCCAAAACGAGGTTGGGACATATTTAGAGAGAACAGCTGCGAAGTGGATGCACAGAACATTAACCTAGATACCAGCCCAGGGTCCCAAGCATCCATTTTTCTCTGGAGGGTACGTACCCCACGCAGGGATTCAAGCAGGGAGTTTGCCTTGGACAACTTACACAGAAAACTGGGATGAGACGTTGGGTCACTCTGCTTGTGCTCACACTACGTGGCCCGGAGAAGTTATGACGCAGCAGATATCAACCCCCTTTCTCCACACATGTGCACTCCAAAGTAGCGCTGGGCCGTGGGTGTTCTCAGGCCAAGAGCAGTCCTTGTTCTCGGCTGTACCGGCTCTGTGGTTCAAAGGTTCTTTATCTCTGCTCTTTTGGAAGCCTTTCACCCCTGACCCTATCCCTGGGCTGCAGAAGCAAAGAGGCATAGAGGCCTTTCACCCTGAAGGCATGGGCTTGTTTCACATGGAGAATGTGGCCGTCGCCCCTCCCGTGCTGGAGGCGTGTAAGTTGACACCATTTGTTCTGCCCATGGATATTACAAGTAGGTGTACTCGGTTTGGGCTGCCTGGTGAAACTGTTTTTGCAGTCAGCCAGCCCTCTGAGTACTATTCCTCAAGTTTGATTCCTAGCTAGGTAAACCCGGACTTCGGTGGCTACATGGGAGCAAACGTGTTAAGCTTGTGGAGAAAGCCTTTGACCAATGGCAATCTGCTTGTGCTTGTGGCAGGGATTAGGCAGGAACTCTGCCACTCAGGGTTTTTACCTTCCGATAAGCTGTGCCTTTGGGCTGAAGCAGGCGACGTGTCTGTATCACATCCTGGGAAGTAGGGCCTGAGGGTCGTCTGCCACCTGATTGGCCTCCATTATAGGCAACTGAGAAAATGGGGCAAGGCTTACGGAACCCGCTTACAACGAAATGTTTCTATTGAGAAGAGGAGATTTTGCTACTACACGTCAGCAGCTCCTCTCCCTCAGAGTGCTGTTCCTGTGTAGACTAGGGAAAACCACCACCGTTTCCAGGGTTTGATCGGCTCTTTTCCCAGTTGGTATCCTCCGTGAAAGAGCTAGAAGGGCTGATCTCAACCAATCGGCCTGCACACCGTGAGTCCTTGGGGTAGGGCAGTCCTGAGTCAATGTGTCTCCTAAAGAACGAAAGCAAAGTTTCCTGCCACAGGAAAGCACAGAGAGGCCTGGTGCTTTCTCTAGGCAATTCAAGTGGGCTGGAAAGGTGAGGCCTACTCTACATTGTGGAAAAATTCGCTATTACGGCTATCTTTCTCCCTCTCTCTGTCCCGTACCCTGGGCTCAGCCTTGTGGGAATGCTGATTGGGAGAGTCTGCCTCTCTGCCGGGCTCAGAAGGCTTCTTCCCGTTCGGGCAATTCCGTTTGTGTCTTACTTCGTGGAGGAGGAATGAGGGTGCCCAGAGATTCTCTGACGTGAAATCAGTAATGACAGAGCACCTGGAGGAGCAGGTTTCTCGGTGGAAGAAGCCAAAAAGCCAGCATTCCTAAGGTCTCTTTGAGAGCTGCCAGACACTCTGCCGTCATAGGCCTAAGAATTGGCCATTGTGACGGCATGGCAACACTTGGAATCCTAGGACACTGTGGAAGGGCGACTCGCAAACTGGATGGAAGAAGCTTCCAAGCCCAGTGTTCTTTCATGTACCAAAGAGAACGCAAGTGTCTGAGGCTGGTAGCATTGTTGCTGGAGAGCACTGCCTCCTCGTGGGCCTGTCGGCTACTTTCCTATTTCCGACGCTCTCAGGAAACTCTTCCAAAACGAGGTTGGGACATGCTTAGAGAGAACAGCTGCGAAGTGGATGCACAGAACATTAACCTAGATACCAGCCCAGGGTCCCAAGCATCCATTTTTCTCTGAAGGGTACGTACCCCACGCAGGGATTCAAGCAGGGAGTTTGCCTTGGACAACTTACACAGAAAACTGGGATGAGACGTTGGGTCACTCTGCTTGTGCTCACACTACGTGCCCCAGAGAAGTTGTGACGTAGCAGATATCAAGCCCTTTCTCTACACATGTGGACCCCAAAGAAGCGGTGCGCAGTGGGTGTTCTCAGGCCAACTTCAGTGCTTTTTCTCGGCTGCACCGGCTCTGTGGTTCAAAGGTTCTTTGACTCTGCTCCTTTGGAAGCCTTTGAGACCTGATCCTATCCCTTTGCTGCCGAAGCAAAGAGGCATAGAGGCCTTTTACCCTGAAGGCATGGGCTTGTTTCACATGGAGATTGTGTCCGTCCCCCTCCTGGGCTAGAGGCGTTTAAGTTGACACCATTTGTTCTGCCGATGGAAATTACAAGTCGGTGTACTCGGTTTGGGCTGCCTGGTGAAACCGTTTGCAGTCGCCAGGCCTCTGATTACTATTCCTCAAGTTTGATTCCTTGCTAAATAAGTCCGGACATCGGAGGCAAGATGCGAGCGAACGTGTTAAGCTTGTGTAGAAAGCCTTTGACCAATGGCAATCTGCTTGTGCTTGTGGCAGGGATTAGTCAGGAACTCTGCCACTCAGGGTTTTTACCTTCCGATAAGCTGTGCCTTTGGGCTGAAGCAGGCGACGTCTCTGTATCACATCCTGGGAAGTAGGGCCTGAGGGGAGTCTGCCACCTGATTGGCCTCCATTATAGGCAGCTGAGAAAATGGGGCAAGGCTTACGGAACCCGCTTACAACGAAATATTTCTATTCAGAAGAGGAGATTTTGCTACCACGTTTCAGCATATCCTCTCCCTCAGAGTGCTGTTCCTGTGTAGACTAGTGAAAACCACCATGGTTTCCAGGTTTTCAACCGCTCTTTTCCCAGTTGGTATCATCCGTGAAAGAGCTAGAAGGGCTGATCTCAACCCATCCGCCTGCACACCGTGAGTCTTTGGGCTAGGGCAGTCCTGAGTCAATGTGTCTCCTAAAGAACGAAAGCAAAGTTTCCTGCCACAGGAAAGCACAGAGAGGCCTGGTGCTTTCTCTAGGCAATTCAAGTGGGCTGGAAAGGTGAGGCCTAGTCTACATTGTGGAAAAGTTCGCGATTACGGCTATCTTTCTCCCTCTCTCTGTCCCGTACCCTGGGCTCAGCCTTGTGGGAATGCTGATTGGGAGAGTCTTCCTCTCTGCCGGGCTCAGAAGGTTTCTTCCCGTTTGGGCAATTCCGTTTGTGTCTTACTTCGTGGAGGAGGAATGAGGGTGCCCAGAGATTCTCTGACGTGAAATCACTAATGACAGAGCACCTGGAGGAGCTGGTTTCTCGGTGGAAGAAGCCAAAAAGCCAGCATTCCTAAGGTCTCTTTGAGAGCTGCCAGACACTCTGCCGTCATAGGCCTAAGAATTGGCCATTGTGACGGCATGGCAACACTTGGAATCCTAGGACACTGTGGAAGGGCGACTCGCAAACTGGATGGAAGAAGCTTCCAAGCCCAGTGTTCTTTCATGTACCAAAGAGAACGCAAGTGTCTGAGGCTGGTAGCATTGTTGCTGGAGAGCACTGCCTCCTCGTGGGCCTGTCGGCTACTTTCCTATTTCCGACGCTCTCAGGAAACTCTTCCAAAACGAGGTTGGGACATGCTTAGAGAGAACAGCTGCGAAGTGGATGCACAGAACATTAACCTAGATACCAGCCCAGGGTCCCAAGCATCCATTTTTCTCTGGAGGGTACGTACCCCACGCAGGGATTCAAGCAGGGAGTTTGCCTTGGACAACTTACACAGAAAACTGGGATGAGACGTTGGGTCACTCTGCTTGTGCTCACACTACGTGGCCCGGAGAAGTTATGACGCAGCAGATGTCAACCCCCTTTCTCCACACATGTGCACTCCAAAGTAGCGCTGGGCCGTGGGTGTTCTCAGGCCAAGAGCAGTCCTTGTTCTCGGCTGTACCGGCTCTGTGGTTCAAAGGTTCTTTATCTCTGCTCTTTTGGAAGCCTTTCACCCCTGACCCTATCCCTGGGCTGCAGAAGCAAAGAGGCATAGAGGCCTTTCACCCTGAAGGCATGGGCTTGTTTCACATGGAGAATGTGGCCGTCGCCCCTCCCGTGCTGGAGGCGTGTAAGTTGACATCATTTGTTCTGCCCATGGATATTACAAGTAGGTGTACTCGGTTTGGGCTGCCTGGTGAAACTGTTTTTGCAGTCAGCCAGCCCTCTGAGTACTATTCCTCAAGTTTGATTCCTAGCTAGGTAAACCCGGACTTCGGTGGCTACATGGGAGCAAACGTGTTAAGCTTGTGGAGAAAGCCTTTGACCAATGGCAATCTGCTTGTGCTTGTGGCAGGGATTAGGCAGGAACTCTGCCACTCAGGGTTTTTACCTTCCGATAAGCTGTGCCTTTGGGCTGAAGCAGGCGACGTGTCTGTATCACACCATGGGAAGTAGGGCCTGAGGGGAGTCTGCCACCTGATTGGCCTCCATTATAGGCAACTGAGAAAATGGGGCAAGGCTTACGGAACCCGCTTACAACGAAATGTTTCTATTGAGAAGAGGAGATTTTGCTACTACACGTCAGCAGCTCCTCTCCCTCAGAGTGCTGTTCCTGTGTAGACTAGGGAAAACCACCACCGTTTCCAGGGTTTGATCGGCTCTTTTCCCAGTTGGTGTCCTCCGTGAAACAGCTAGAAGGGCTGATCTCAACCAATCGGCCTGCACACCGTGAGTCCTTGGGGTAGGGCAGTCCTGAGTCAATGTGTCTCCTAAAGAACGAAAGCAAAGTTTCCTGCCACAGGAAAGCACAGAGAGGCCTGGTGCTTTCTCTAGGCAATTCAAGTGGGCTTGAAAGTTGAGGCCTAGTCTACATTGTGGAAAAATTCGCGATTACGGCTATCTTTCTCCCTCTCTCTGTCCCGTACCCTGGGCTCAGCCTTGTGGGAATGCTGATTGGGAGAGTCTGCCTCTCTGCCGGGCTCAGAAGGCTTCTTCCCGTTTGGGCAATTCCGTTTGTGTCTTACTTCGTGGAGGAGGAATGAGGGTGCCCAGAGATTCTCTGACGTGAAATCACTAATGACAGAGCACCTGGAGGAGCTGGTTTCTCGGTGGAAGAAGCCAAAAAGCCAGCATTCCTAAGGTCTCTTTGAGAGCTGCCAGACACTCTGCCGTCATAGGCCTAAGAATTGGCCATTGTGACGGCATGGCAACACTTGGAATCCTAGGACACTGTGGAAGGGCGACTCGCAAACTGGATGGAAGAAGCTTCCAAGCCCAGTGTTCTTTCATGTACCAAAGAGAACGCAAGTGTCTGAGGCTGGTAGCATTGTTGCAGGAGAGCACTGCTTCCTCGTGGGCCTGTCGGCTACTTTCTTATTTCCGACGCTCTCAGGAAACTCTTCCAAAACGAGGTTGGGACATGCTTAGAGAGAACAGCTGCGAAGTGGATGCACAGAACATTAACCTAGATACCAGCCCAGGGTCCCAAGCATCCATTTTTCTCTGGAGGGTACGTACCCCACGCAGGGATTCAAGCAGGGAGTTTGCCTTCGACAACTTACACAGAAAACTGGGATGAGACGTTGGGTCACTCTGCTTGTGCTCACACTACGTGGTCCGGGGAAGTTATGACGCAGCAGATGTCAACCCCCTTTCTCCACACATGTGCACCCCAAAGAAGCGCTGGGCCGTGGGTGTTCTCAGGCCAAGAGCAGTCCTTGTTCTCGGCTGCACCGGCTCTGTGGTTCAAAGGTTCTTTATCTCTGCTCTTTTGGAAGCCTTTCACCCCTGACCCTATCCCTGGGCTGCAGAAGCAAAGAGGCATAGAGGCCTTTCACACTGAAGGCATGGGCTTGTTTCACATGGAGAATGTGGCCGTCGCCCCTCCAGTGATGGAGGCGTGTAAGTTGACACCATTTGTTCTGCCCATGGATATTATAAGTAGGTGTACTCGGTTTGGGCTGCCTGGTGAAGCTGTTTTTGCAGTCAGCCAGCCCTCTGAGTACTATTCCTCAAGTTTGATTCCTAGCTAGGTAAACCTGGACTTCGGTGGCTACATGGCAGCAAACGTGTTAAGCTTGTGGAGAAAGCCTTTGACCAATGGCAATCTGCTTGTGCTTGTGGCAGGGATTAGGCAGGAACTCTGCCACTCAGGGTTTTTACCTTCCGATAAGCTGTGCCTTTGGGCTGAAGCAGGCGACGTGTCTGTATCACATCCTGGGAAGTAGGGCCTGAGGGGAGTCTGCCACCTGATTGGCCTCCATTATAGGCAACTGAGAAAATGGGGCAAGGCTTACGGAACCCGCTTACAACGAAATGTTTCTATTGAGAAAAGGAGATTTTGCTACTACACGTCAGCAGCTCCTCTCCCTCAGAGTGCTGTTCCTGTGTAGACTCGGGAAAACCACCACCGTTTCCAGGGTTTGATCGGCTCGTTTCCCAGTTGGTATCCTCCGTGAAAGAGCTAGAAGGGCTGATCTCAACCAATCGGCCTGCACACCGTGAGTCCTTGGGGTAGGGCAGTCCTGAGTCAATGTGTCTCCTAAAGAACGAAAGCAAAGTTTCCTGCCACAGGAAAGCACAGAGAGGCCTGGTGCTTTCTCTAGGCAATTCAAGTGGGCTGGAAAGGTGAGGCCTAGTCTACATTGTGGAAAAGTTCGCGATTACGGCTATCTTTCTCCCTCTCTCTGTCCCGTACCCTGGGCTCAGCCTTGTGGGAATGCTGATTGGGAGAGTCTGCCTCTCTGCCGGGCTCAAAAGGCTTCTTCCCGTTTGGGCAATTCCGTTTGTGTCTTACTTCGTGGAGGAGGAATGAGGGTGCCCAGAGATTCTCGGACGTGAAATCACTAATGACAGAGCACCTGGAGGAGCTGGTTTCTCGGTGGAAGAAGCCAAAAAGCCAGCATTCCTAAGGTCTCTTTGAGAGCTGCCAGACACTCTGCCGTCATAGGCCTAAGAATTGGCCATTGTGACGGCATGGCAACACTTGGAATCCTAGGACACTGTGGAAGGGCGACTCGCAAACTGGATGGAAGAAGCTTCCAAGCCCAGTGTTCTTTCATGTACCAAAGAGAACGCAAGTGTCTGAGGCTGGTAGCATTGTTGCTGGAGAGCACTGCCTCCTCGTGGGCCTGTCGGCTACTTTCCTATTTCCGACGCTCTCAGGAAACTCTTCCAAAACGAGGTTGGGACATGCTTAGAGAGAACAGCTGCGAAGTGGATGCACAGAACATTAACCTAGATACCAGCCCAGGGTCCCAAGCATCCATTTTTCTCTGGAGGGTACGTACCCCACGCAGGGATTCAAGCAGGGAGTTTGCCTTGGACAACTTACACAGAAAACTGGGATGAGACGTTGGGTCACTCTACTTGTGCTCACACTACGTGGCCCGGAGAAGTTATGACGCAGCAGATGTCAACCCCCTTTCTCCACACATGTGCACTCCAAAGTAGCGCTGGGCCGTGGGTGTTCTCAGGCCAAGAGCAGTCCTTGTTCTCGGCTGCACCGGCTCTGTGGTTCAAAGGTTCTTTATCTCTGCTCTTTTGGAAGCCTTTCACCCCTGACCCTATCCCTGGGCTGCAGAAGCAAAGAGGCATAGAGGCCTTTCACCCTGAAGGCATGGGCTTGTTTCACATGGAGAATGTGTCCCTCGCCCCTCCCGTGCTGGAGGCGTGTAAGTTGACACCATTTGTTCTGCCCATGGATATTACAAGTAGGTGTACTCGGTTTGGGCTGCCTGGTGAAACTGTTTTTGCAGTCAGCCAGCCCTCTGAGTACTATTCCTCAAGTTTGATTCCTAGCTAGGTAAACCCGGACTTCGGTGGCTACATGGGAGCAAACGTGTTAAGCTTGTGGAGAAAGCCTTTGACCAATGGCAATCTGCTTGTGCTTGTGGCAGGGATTAGGCAGGAACTCTGCCACTCAGGGTTTTTACCTTCCGATAAGCTGTGCCTTTGGGCTGAAGCAGGCGACGTGTCTGTATCACATCCTGGGAAGTAGGGCCTGAGGGTCGTCTGCCACCTGATTGGCCTCCATTATAGGCAACTGAGAAAATGGGGCAAGGCTTACGGAACCCGCTTACAACGAAATGTTTCTATTGAGAAGAGGAGATTTTGCTACTACACGTCAGAAGCTCCTCTCCCTCAGAGTGCTGTTCCTGTGTAGACTAGGGAAAACCACCACGGTTTCCAGGGTTTGATCGGCTCTTTTCCCAGTTGGTATCCTCCGTGAAAGAGCTAGAAGGGATGATCTCAACCAATCGGCCTGCACACCGTGAGTCCTTGGGGTAGGGCAGTCCTGAGTCAATGTGTCTCCTAAAGAACGAAAGCAAAGTTTCCTGCCACAGGAAAGCACAGAGAGGCCTGGTGCTTTCTCTAGGCAATTCAAGTGGGCTGGAAAGGTGAGGCCTAGTCTACATTGTGGAAAAGTTCGCGATTACGGCTATCTTTCTCCCTCTCTCTGCCCCGTACCCTGGGCTCAGCCTTGTGGGAATGCTGATTGGGAGAGTCTGCCTCTCTGCCGGGCTCAGAAGGCTTCTTCCCGTTTGGGCAATTCCGTTTGTGTCTTACTTCGTGGAGGAGGAATGAGGGTGCCCAGAGATTCTCGGACGTGAAATCACTAATGACAGAGCACCTGGAGGAGCTGGTTTCTCGGTGGAAGAAGCCAAAAAGCCAGCATTCCTAAGGTCTCTTTGAGAGCTGCCAGACACTCTGCCGTCATAGGCCTAAGAATTGGCCATTGTGACGGCATGGCAACACTTGGAATCCTAGGACACTGTGGAAGGGCGACTCGCAAACTGGATGGAAGAAGCTTCCAAGCCCAGTGTTCTTTCATGTACCAAAGAGAACGCAAGTGTCTGAGGCTGGTAGCATTGTTGCTGGAGAGCACTGCCTCCTCGTGGGCCTGTCGGCTACTTTCCTATTTCCGACGCTCTCAGGAAACTCTTCCAAAACGAGGTTGGGACATGCTTAGAGAGAACAGCTGCGAAGTGGATGCACAGAACATTAACCTAGATACCAGCCCAGGGTCCCAAGCATCCATTTTTCTCTGGAGGGTAAGTACCCCACGCAGGGATTCAAGCAGGGAGTTTGCCTTGGACAACTTACACAGAAAACTGGGATGAGACGTTGGGTCACTCTGCTTGTGCTCACACTACGTGGCCCGGAGAAGTTATGACGCAGCAGATGTCAACCCCCTTTCTCCACACATGTGCACTCCAAAGTAGCGCTGGGCCGTGGGTGTTCTCAGGCCAAGAGCAGTCCTTGTTCTCGGCTGCACCGGCTCTGTGGTTCAAAGGTTCTTTATCTCTGCTCTTTTGGAAGCCTTTCACCCCTGACCCTATCCCTGGGCTGCAGAAGCAAAGAGGCATAGAGGCCTTTCACCCTGAAGGCATGGGCTTGTTTCACATGGAGAATGTGGCCGTCGCCCCTCCCGTGCTGGAGGCGTGTAAGTTGACACCATTTGTTCTGCCCATGGATATTACAAGTAGGTGTACTCGGTTTGGGCTGCCTGGTGAAACTGTTTTTGCAGTCAGCCAGCCCTCTGAGTACTATTCCTCAAGTTTGATTCCTAGCTAGGTAAACCCGGACTTCGGTGGCTACATGGGAGCAAACGTGTTAAGCTTGTGGAGAAAGCCTTTGACCAATGGCAATCTGCTTGTGCTTGTGGCAGGGATTAGGCAGGAACTCTGCCACTCAGGGTTTTTACCTTCCGATAAGCTGTGCCTTTGGGCTGAAGCAGGCGACGTGTCTGTATCACATCCTGGGAAGTAGGGCCTGAGGGGAGTCTGCCACCTGATTGGCCTCCATTATAGGCAACTGAGAAAATGGGGCAAGGCTTACGGAACCCGCTTACAACGAAATGTTTCTATTGAGAAGAGGAGATTTTGCTACTACACGTCAGCAGCTCCTCTCCCTCAGAGTGCTCTTCCTGTGTAGACTAGGGAAAACCACCATGGTTTCCAGGGTTTGATCGGCTCTTTTCCCAGTTGGTATCTTCCGTGAAAGAGCTAGAAGGGCTGATCTCAACCAATCGGCCTGCACACCGTGAGTCCTTGGGGTAGGGCAGTCCGGAGTCAATGTGTCTCCTAAAGAACGAAAGCAAAGTTTCCTGCCACAGGAAAGCACAGAGAGGCCTGGTGCTTTCTCTAGGCAATTCAAGTGGGCTGGAAAGGTGAGGCCTAGTCTACATTGTGGAAAAGTTCGTGATTACGGCTATCTTTCTCCCTCTCTCTGTCCCGTACCCTGGGCTCAGCCTTGTGGGAATGCTGATTGGGAGAGTCTGCCTCTCTGCCGGGCTCAGAAGACTTCTTCCCGTTTGGGCAATTCCGTTTGTGTCTTACTTCGTGGAGGAGGAATGAGGGTGCCCAGAGATTCTCGGACGTGAAATCAGTAATGACAGAGCACCTGGAGGAGCAGGTTTCTCGGTGGAAGAAGCCAAAAAGCCAGCATTCCTAAGGTCTCTTTGAGAGCTGCCAGACACTCTGCCGTCATAGGCCTAAGAATTGGCCATTGTGACGGCATGGCAACACTTGGAATCCTAGGACACTGTGGAAGGGCGACTCGCAAACTGGATGGAAGAAGCTTCCAAGCCCAGTGTTCTTTCATGTACCAAAGAGAACGCAAGTGTCTGAGGCTGGTAGCATTGTTGCTGGAGAGCACTGCCTCCTCGTGGGCCTGTCGGCTACTTTCCTATTTCCGACGCTCTCAGGAAACTCTTCCAAAACGAGGTTGGGACATGCTTAGAGAGTACAGCTGCGAAGTGGATGCACAGAACATTAACCTAGATACCAGCCCAGGGTCCCAAGCATCCATTTTTCTCTGGAGGGTACGTACCCCACGCAGGGATTCAAGCAGGGAGTTTGCCTTGGACAACTTACACAGAAAACTGGGATGAGACGTTGGGTCACTCTGCTTGTGCTCACACTACGTGCCCCAGAGAAGTTGTGACGTAGCAGATATCAAGCCCTTTCTCTACACATGTGGACCCCAAAGAAGCGGTGCGCAGTGGGTGTTCTCAGGCCAACTTCAGTGCTTGTTCTCGGCTGCACCGTCTCTGTGGTTCAAAGGTTCTTTGACTCTGCTCCTTTGGAAGCCTTTCAGACCTGATCCTATCCCTTTGCTGCCGAAGCAAAGAGGCATAGAGGCCTTTTACCCTGAAGGCATGGGCTTGTTTCACATGGAGATTGTGTCCGTCCCCCTCCTGGGCTAGAGGCGTTTAAGTTGACACCATTTGTTCTGCCGATGGAAATTACAAGTCGGTGTACTCGGTTTGGGCTGCCTGGTGAAACCGTTTGCAGTCGCCAGGCCTCTGATTACTATTCCTCAAGTTTGATTCCTTGCTAAATAAGTCCGGACTTCGGAGGCAAGATGGGAGCGAACGTGTTAAGCTTGTGTAGAAAGCCTTTGACCAATGGCAATCTGCTTGTGCTTGTGGCAGGGATTAGGCAGGAACTCTGCCACTCAGGGTTTTTACCTTCCGATAAGCTGTGCCTTTGGGCTGAAGCAGGCGACGTCTCTGTATCACATCCTGGGAAGTAGGGCCTGAGGGGAGTCTGCCACCTGATTGGCCTCCATTATAGGCAGCTGAGAAAATGGGGCAAGGCTTACGGAACCCGCTTACAACGAAATATTTCTATTCAGAAGAGGAGATTTTGCTACCACGTTTCAGCATATCCTCTCCCTCAGAGTGCTGTTCCTGTGTAGACTAGTGAAAACCACCATGGTTTCCAGGTTTTCAACCGCTCTTTTCCCAGTTGGTATCATCCGTGAAAGAGCTAGAAGGGCTGATCTCAACCCATCCGCCTGCACACCGTGAGTCTTTGGGCTAGGGCAGTCCTGAGTCAATGTGTCTCCTAAAGAACGAAAGCAAAGTTTCCTGCCACAGGAAAGCACAGCGAGGCCTGGTGTTTTCTCTAGGAAATTTAAGTGTGCTTGTAAGGTGAGGCCTAGACTACACTGTGGAAAAGTTCGCGATTACGGCTATCTTTCTCCCTCTCTCTGTCCCGTTCCCTGGGCTCAGCTGTGTGGGAATGCTGATTGGGAGAGTCTGCCGCTCTGCCGGGCTCAGAAGGCTTCTTCCCGTTTGGGCAATTCCGTTTGTGTCTTACTTCGTGGAGGAGGAATGGGGGCGCCCTACCCAAAGGACTCTCGGTATGCAGCCCTATTCGTTGAGATCATCCCCTTTGGCTCTTTCTCGGATCAAACCAACTGTGGAAAGAGCTGTTCATAAGCTCGGGACCGTGGGAGCTTTCCCTAGTCTACACCAGAACAGCATTCTGAGGGAGAAGAGCTGCTGATATTTGGTAGCAAAATCTCCTATTCTGAAGAGAAACATTTGGTTATAAGCGGGTTCCATCAGCCTTGCCATATTTCCTCAGCCGGCTATGATGGAAGGCAGGCAGTCAGCTGACAGACTCACCTGAGGTCCTGCTTCCCAGACTGTGATACAGACCACCCGCCTGCTTCAGCCCAAAGTGACGGCTTATGGTAGGGTAAAAACCTTGTGTTGGAAAGTTCCTGCCTAACGCTCGCACAAGCACAAGCATATTGGTCATTGGTCAAAGACTTTCCCCACAAGTTTAACATGTTTGCTCCCATCTAGCCTCCGATGGCCGATTTTTCCTAGCTAGGAATCACACTTCAGGAAAGGTACTCAGGGTGCTGGTGACTAAAAGTTGTTTCACCAGGCAGCCCAAATCGAGTACACCCACTTGCATTTTCCAGGGGCAGAGCAATGGTGTCAACTTACAGGCCTCGAGCCTGGGAGGGGCAGCATACACTTTCTGAATGGGAAACAAGCTCATGCCTTCATTGTGAAAGGCCGCTATGCCTCCTTGCTTTGGCAGCCCAGGGATAGCGTCAGCTCTGAATTGCTTCCAAAGGAGCAGAGTCAGAGAACCTTTGAACCACAGAGCAGGGGCAGCCCAGAACAAAACTGCTCTTGGCCTGAGAACACCCATTGCCCAGCGCTTCTTTTGGGTACACACGTGTAGAGGAAGGGTGTTGAATTCTGCTGCGTGTTAACTTCTCCGGGCCACGTAGTGTGAACGCAAGGAGAGTGGACCTGCATCTCATCCCAGTTTCATGGGTCAGTTGTACAAGGCAAACTCCCTGCTTGAATCCCTCTGTGGGCTACGTAACCTCCAGAGAAAGATGGATGATTGGGACCCAGGGCTGGAATCTAGGTTAATGTTCTGTGCATCAACTTCGCAGCTGTTCTCTCTAAGCGGGTCCCAAGGCTTTTGGGAAGAGTTTCCTTAGAGCGTCAGAAACAGGAAATTGACCGACAGGCCCACGGGGATGCCAGTTCTCTCCAGCAACAACGCTACCAGCCTCAGACACTTGGGTTCTCTTTAGTAAATGGAAGAACACTATGCTTGGAAGCTTCTTCCATCCAGTTTGAGAGTCGCATTTCCACTGCATCCTAGGATTCCAAGTGTTGCCATGCCTTCACAATGGCCGATTCTTAGGCCTATGACGGCAGAGTGTCTGGCAGTTCTGAAAGAGCCCTTAGAAATGCAGGCGTTTTGGCTCCTTCCACCTAGAAACCAGCTCTTCCAGATCCTCTGTCGTTAGGTATTTCATGTTAAAATATCTCTAGGCGCCCTCTTTCCCCCTCCAGGAAGTAAGACACAAACGGAATTGACCTAAAGGGAAGAAGCCTTCTGAGTCCAGAAGAGAGGCAGCCTCTGCCATTCAGCATTCCTCCACTGCTTAGCCCAGGGCACAGTATTCCACAATCTAAACAGATGTCCTGTTCCCAGGCCACAGGTTTCCAGAATCAAACCGATTTTATGTTCCCATGCAACACGGTACCAGAATCCAAACCGATGTCATGTTCCCAGTCCACAGGATACCACTATCTAACATCAGTCATGGTCCCAGGCCAATGGTTTCAGGAATCAAACCTCAGTCATATTCCCAGGCCACATGGTTCCACAATCAAACCTCAGTTATGTTCCCAGGACACTGGGATCCAGAATAAAACCTCAGTCATATTTCCTGGACACAGGTTTCAAAACGAAAACCCCAGACATGTTCCCAGGCCACAGGGTTCCAGAATCAAGCCTCACTCATATTCCCAAGACACAGGGTTCCACAATTAAACCTCAGTCATATTCCCAGGCCAGAGGGTTCCACAATCAAACCTTAGTCCTGTTGCCAGACCACGGTTCCACCATCAAGCCTCAGTCATGTTCCCAAGCCAGAGTGTTCCACAGTCAAACCGAAGTCATCTTGCCAGGCCACAGGATTCCACCATCAAACCTCAGTCCTGTTGCCAGGCCATAGGGTTCCACCATCAAGCCATAGTCATGTTCCTAAGCCTGAGGGATCCACAATCAAACCTCTGTCATGTTGCCAGGCCACAGGGTTCAACCATCAATCCTCAGTCATGTTCCCAGGAAACAGGGTTCCAGAATCAAACCAATATCATATTCCCAGGCCACGAGGTTTCAGTATCAGGCCTCAGTCATGTTCCCAGTGCACAGGGTTCCCTATCAAACCTCAGTCATGTTGCCAGTTCACAGGTTTTTGCGACCAAATCAGAGTCAAGTTCCCAGGCCACAGGGTTGCAGAATCAAACCGTTCTCATGTTCCCAGGCCACAGGCTTCCAGAATCCACAGATGTCATTTTCCCAGGCCACAGGGTTCCACAATCAATCCTCAGTTATGTTCCCAGGCTACAGGGTTCCAGAATAAAACCTCAGTCATGTTCCTAGTACACAGGGTTCCAGAATCAAGCCTCAGTCAGGTTCTGAGCGCACAGTATTCCACAATCTAAACAGATTTCATGTTCCCAGGCCACAGGTTTCCAGAATCAAGCCTCAGTCATTTTGCCAGGCCAGAGTTTTCCACCATGAAACCTCAGTCATGATCCCAGGCCACATGTTTCCCCAATGAAACCTCAGTCATTTTCCCAGGCCACAGGTTTTCAGAATCAAACCTTAGTCATATTCCCAGGACACATGGTTCCAGAATCAAACCTCAGTCATATTCCCAGGCCACAGGGTTCCAGAATCAATCCTCAGTTATGTTCCCAGGCTACTGGGTTCCAGAATAAAACCTCAGTCATGTTCCCAGTCCACAGGGTTCCACAACCAAGCCTCAGTCAGGTTCCCAGGGCACAGTATTCCAAAATCTAAACAGATGTCATGTTCTCAGGCAACAGGTTACCAGAATCATGCCTCAGCCATGTTCCCAGGCCCCAGGGGTCCAGAATCAAACCTCAGTCATGTTGCCAGGCCATAGGGTACCACCATCAAACCTCAGTCATATTCCCAGACCACAGGTTTCCAAAATGAAACCGATTTCATGTGCCCAGGAAACAGGGTACCAGAATCCAAACCGATGTCATGTTCGCAGGCCACAGGATGCCACAATCTAACATCAGTCATGTTCCCAGGACAATGGTTTCCAGAATCAAACCTCAGTCATATTCCCAGGCCACATGGTTCCACAATCAAACCTCAGTCATGTTCTCAGAACACAGTGTTCCAGAATAAAACCTCAGTCATATTCCCTGGACACAAGTTTCAAAAATATACCCCAGTCATGTTACCAGGCCACAGGGTTCCAGAATCAAGCCTCACTCATATTCCCAGGGAAGAGGGTTCCACAATTAAACCTCAGTCATATTCCCAGGCCAGAGGTTTCCACAATCAAACCTCAGTCATGTTCCCAGGCCACAGGGTTTCACAATCAAACCACAGTCATGTTCCCAGGCCAGAGGGTTCCACAGTCAAACATCAGTCATGTTCTCATGCAACAGGGTTCCAGAATCCAACCGATGTCATGTTCCCAGGACACAGGGTTCCAGAATCAAACAAATGTCAAGTTCCCAGGCCATGGGTTTTCAGTACCAGGCCACAGTCATGTTTCCTGGGCACAGCTTTCCACAAGCAAACCTCAGTCATGTTGCCAGTCCACAGGTTTCTGCCATCAAACCTCAGTCAAGTTTCCAGGCCACAGGGTTCCAGAATCAAGCATCAGTCCTTTTGCCAGTCCAGAGTGTTCCACCATCAAACCTCATTCATGATCCAAGGCCACATATTTCCACCATGATACCCCAGTCATTCTCCCAGGCCACAGGTATCCAGAATCAAACTTCAGTCATATTCGCAGGACACATGGTTCCAGAACCAAACCTCAGTCATGTTCCCAGGACACAGGGTTTCAGAATCAAACCACGGTCATGTTCCCAGGCCTGAGGGTTCCACAATCAAACCTCAGTCATGTTCCCATGCCACAGGGGTCCAGAATCCAACCGATGTCATGTTCCCAGGCCACAGAGTTCCAGAATCCATCCTCAGTTATGTTCCCAGTCTACAGGGATCCATAATAAAACCTCAGTCATGTTCCCAGTCCACAGGGTTCCAGAACCAAACCTCAGTCAGGTTCCCAAGGCACAGGATTCCACAATCTAAACATATGTCATGTTCCCAGGTCACAGGTTTCCAGAATCATGCCTCAGTCATGTTCCGAGGCCAGAGGGTTCCACAATCAAACCTCTGTCATGTTCTCATGCCACAGGTTTCCAGAATCCAAACGATGTCATGTGCCCAGGCCACAGGGTTCCAGAATCAAACCGATTTAATGTTCCCAGGCAAGAGGGTAGCAGAATCCAAACCGATGTCATGTTCCCAGGCCACAGGATTCCACACTCTAACATCAGTCTTGTTCCCAGGCCAATGGTTTCCAGAATCAAACCTCAGTCATATTCCCTGGCCACATGGTTCCAGAATGAAACCTCAGTCATTTTCCCAGGACACAGGGTTCCAGAATAAAACCTCAGTCATGTTCCCTGGACACAGGATTCAGAAATAAAATCCCAGTCATGTTCCCAGGCCACAGGGTTCCACAATTAAACCTCAGTCATATTCCCAGGCCAGAGTGTTCCACAATCAAACCTCAGTCCTGTTGCCAGGCCATGGTTCCACCATAAAGCCTCAGTCCTGTACCGAGGACAGAGTGTTCCACAGTCAAACCTAAGTCATCTTGCCAAGCCACAGGGTTCCACCATCAAACCTCAGTCATGTTGCCAGGCCACAGGGTTCAACCATCAAACCTCAGTCATCTTCCCAGTAAACAGGACTCCAAAATCAAACCAAAGTCATGTTCCCACGCCACGGGGTTCCAGTATCAGGCCTCAGTCATGGTCCCCGTGCACAGGGTTCCACAATAAAACCTCAGTCATGTTGCCAGTCCACAGGTTTCTGCCATCAAACCTCAGTCAATTTCCCATTCCACAGGGTTCCAGAATCAAACCTGAGTCATATTGCCAAGCCATAGTGTTCCACCATCAAACCTCAGTCATGATCCCAGGCCACATGTTTCCACAATAAAACCTGAGTCATTTTCCCAGGCCAAAGGTTTCAACAATCAAACCTCAGTCATGTTCCCAGGGAACAGGCTTCCAGAAACAAACCTCAGTCATGTTCCCAGGCCACGGGGTTCCAGTATCAGGCCTCAGTCATGTTGCCAGCACACAGGGTTCCACCATCAAACCTCAGTCATGTTGCCAATCTACAGTTTTCTGCGATGAAACCACACTCAAGTTCCCAGGCCACAGGGTTTCAGAATCAAACCACAGTCATATTCCCAGGCCAGAGGGTTCCACAATCAAACCTCAGTCCTGTTGCCAGGCCACGGTTCCACCATCAAGCCTCAGTCATATTCCCAGGCCAGAGTGTTCCACAACAAAACCTAAGTCATCTTGCCAAGGCACAGGGTTCCACCAACAAACTTCAGGCATGTTGCCAGGCCACAGGGTCCCACCATCAAGCCTCACTCATGTTCCCAAGCCTGAGGGTTCCACTATTAAACCTCAATCACGTTGCCAGTCCACAGGTTTCTGCCATCAAACCTCAGTCAATTTCCCAGGCCACAGGGTTCCAGAATCAAGCCTCAGTCATTTTGCCAGGCCATAGTGTTCCACCATCAAACCTCATTCATGATCCCAGGGCACATGTTTCCACAATGAAACCTCAGTCATTTTCCCAGTCCAAAGGTTTTCAGAATCAAACCTCAGTCATATTCCCAGGACACATGGTTCCAGAATCAAACATGAGTCATGTTCGCAGGCCACAGGTTTCAACAATCAAACCTCAGTCATGTTCCCAGGACTCAGGTGTCCAGAATCAAACCTCAGTCATGTTCCAAGGGAACACGCTTCCAGAAAGAAACCTCAGTCATGTTCCCAGGCCACAGGGTTCCAGAAACAATCGTCAGTTTTGTTCCCAGGACCCATGTTTCCAGAATAAAACCTCAGTCATGTTCCCAATCCACAGGGTTCCAGAACGAAGCCTCACTCATATTCCCAGGCCAGAGTGTTCCACCATCAAACATAAGTCATCTTGCCAAGCCACAGGGTTCAACCATCAAACCTCAGTCATGCTGCCAGGCCACAGGATTCCACCATCAAGCCTCACACATGTTCCGAAGCCTGAGGGTTCCACTATCAAACCTCAATCATGTTGCCAGGCCACAGGGTTCAACCATCAAACCTCAGTCATGTACCAGGAAACAGGTCTCCAGAATCAAACCAATGTCATGTTCCCACGCCACAGGGTTCCAGTATCAGGCCTCACTAATGGTCGCCGTGCACAGGGTTCCACAATGAAACCTCAATCATGTTGCCAGGCCACAGATTTCTGCAATCAAACCTCAGTCAAGTTCCCAGGCCACAGAGTTCCAGAATCAAGACTCAGTCATTTTGCCAGGCCATAGTGTTCCACGATCAAACCTCAGTCATGTTCCCAGGCCACAGGGTTCAAGAATCACGCCTCAGTCATGTTCCCAGGCCACAGGGTTCCAGACTCAAACCTCAGTCTTGTTCCCAGGACACAGGTTTCCAGAATCAACCCGATATCATGTTCCCTGGCCACAGTCTTCCAGAATCGAACCTCAGTCATGTTGCCAGGACATAGGATTCCACCATCAAACTTCAGACATGTTCCAAGGCCACAGGGTTTCAGAATCAAACCGTTCTCATGTTCTCAGGCCACAGGTTTACAGAATCCACTAATGTCATGTTCCCAGGCCACAGGGTTCCAGAATCAATCCTTATTTAAGTTCCCAGGCTACAGGATTCCAGAAGAAAACCTCAGTCATGTTCCCAGTCCACAGGGTTCCAGAACCACGGCTCAGTCAGGTTCTCGGGGCACAGTATTCCACAATCTAAACAGATGTCATGTTCCCAGGCCTCAGGGTTCCAGAATCCAACGATGTAATATTCCCAAGCCACAGGGTTCCAGAATCAATCCTAAGTTATGTTCCCAGGCTACAAGGTTCCAGAATAAAACCTCAGTCATGTTCCCAGGCCACAGGGTTCCACAATTAAACCTCAGTCATATTCCCAGGCCAGAGTGTTCCACAATCAAACCTCAGTCCTGTTGCCAGGCCACGGTTCCACCATCAAGCCTCAGTCATGTTCCCAGGTCATAGTGTTCCACCATCAAACCTTAGTCATATTCCCAGGACACATGGTTCCAGAATCAAACCTGAGTCATGTTCACAGGCCACAGGTTTCAACAAGCAAACCTCAGTCATGTTCCCAGGACAAAGGTGTCCAGAATCAAACCTCAGTCATGTGCCCAGGGAACAGGCTTTCAGAAACAAACCTCAGTCATGTTCCCAGGCCAGAGGGTTCCAGAATCAATCCTCAGTCTTGTTGCCAGGACACATGTTTCCAGAATCAACCGGATATCTTGTTCCCTGGCCACAGTCTTCCAGAATCAAACCTCAGTCATGTGGCCAGGCCACAGGTTTCCACCATCAAACCTCAGACATGTTCCCAGGCCACAGGGTTCCAGAATCAAACCGTTCTCATGTTCCCAGGACACAGGGTTCCAGAATCCACCGATGTCATGTTCCCAGGCCACAGGGTTCCAGAATCAATCTTCAGTTATGTTCCCAGGCTACAGGGTTCCAGAATAAAACCTCAGTCATGTTCCCAGTGCACAGGGTTCAAGAACCAAGGCTCAGTCAGGTTCCCGGGGCACAGTATTCCACAATCTAAACAGATGTCATGTTCCCAGGCCTCAGGGTTCCAGAATCCACCGATGTCATGTTCCCAGGCCACAGGATTCCAGAATCAATCCTCAGTTATTTTCCCAGGCTACAGGGTTCCAGAATAAATAAATCCTCAGTCATGTTCCCTGGACACAGGTTTCAGGAATAAAATCCCCGTCATGTTCCCAGGCCACAGGGTTCCACAATTACACCTCAGTCATATTCCCAGGCCAGAGGGTTCCACAATCAAACCTCAGTCCTGTTGCCAGGCCACGTTTCCACCATCAAGCCTCAGTCATATTCCCAGGCCAGAGGGTTGCACAAACAAACCTAAGTCACCTTGCCAAGCCACAGAGTTCCACCATCGAACCTCAGTCATGTTGCCAGGCCACAGTGTTCCACCATCAAGCCTCACTCATATTCCCAAGCCTGAGCGTTCCACTCTCAAACCTCAATCATGTTGCCAGGCCACAGGGTTCAACCATCAAACCTCAGTCATGTTCTCAGGAAACAGGGCTCCAGAATCAAACCAATGTCATGTTCCCACGCCACGGGTTTCCAGTATCAGGGCTCAGTCATGTTCCCCGTGTACAGGGTTCCACAATCAAACCTCGGTCATTTTGCCAGTCTACAGGTTTCTGCCATCAAACCTCAGTCAAGTTCCAGGGCCACAGGCTTGCAGAATCAAGCCTCAGTTATTTTGCCAGGCCATAGTGTTCCACCATCAAACCTCATTCATATTCCCAGGACACATGGTTCCAGAATCAAACCTCTGTCATGTTCCCAGTCCACAGGGTTCCAGAACCAAGGCTCAGTCAGGTTCCCGGGGAACAGTATTCCACAATCTAAACAGATGTCATGTTCCCAGGCCACAGTTTTCCAGAATCACTCCTCAGTCATGCTCCCATGCCACAGGCATCCAGAATCAAACTTCAGTCATGTTGCCAGGCCATAGGGTACCACCAGCAAACCTCAGTCATATTCCTAGGCCACAGGTTTCCAGAATCAAAACGATTTCATGTTCCCAGGCAAGAGGGTAGCAGAATCCAAACCGATGTCATGTTCCCAGGCCACAGGATTCCACACTCTAACATCAGTCTTGTTCCCAGGCCAATGGTTTCCAGAATCAAACCTCAGTCATATTCCCTGGCCACATGGTTCCAGAATGAAACCTCAGTCGTTTTCCCAGGACACAGGGTTCCAGAATAAAACCTCAGTCATGTTCCCTGGACACAGGATTCAGAAATAAAATCCCAGTCATGTTCCCAGGCCACAGGGTTCCACAATTAAACCTCAGTCATATTCCCAGGCCAGAGTGTTCCACAATCAAACCTCAGTCCTGTTGCCAGGCCACGGTTCCACCATAAAGCCTCAGTCCTGTACCGAGGACAGAGTGTTCCACAGTCAAACCTAAGTCATCTTGCCAAGCCACAGGGTTCCACCATCAAACCTCAGACATGTTGCCAGGCCACAGGGTTCAACCATCAAACCTCAGTCATCTTCCCAGTAAACAGGACTCCAAAATCAAACCAAAGTCATGCTCCCACGCCACGGGGTTGCAGTATCAGGCCTCAGTCATGGTCCCCGTGCACAGGGTTCCACAATAAAACCTCAGTCATGTTGCCAGTCCACAGGTTTCTGCCATCAAACCTCAGTCAATTTCCCATTCCACAGGGTTCCAGAATCAAACCTGAGTCATATTGCCAAGCCATAGTGTTCCACCATCAAACCTCAGTCATGATCCCAGGCCACATGTTTCCACAATAAAACCTGAGTCATTTTCCCAGGCCAAAGGTTTCAACAATCAAACCTCAGTCATGTTCCCAGGGAACAGGCTTCCAGAAACAAACCTCAGTCATGTTCCCAGGCCACGGGGTTCCAGTATCAGGCCTCAGTCATGTTGCCAGCACACAGGGTTCCACCATCAAACCTCAGTCATGTTGCCAATCTACAGTTTTCTGCGATGAAACCACACTCAAGTTCCCAGGCCAAAGGGTTTCAGAATCAAACCACAGTCATATTCCCAGGCCAGAGGGTTCCACAATCAAACCTCAGTCCTGTTGCCAGGCCACGGTTCCACCATCAAGCCTCAGTCATATTCCCAGGCCAGAGTGTTCCACAACAAAACCTAAGTCATCTTGCCAAGGCACAGGGTTCCACCAACAAACTTCAGGCATGTTGCCAGGCCACAGGGTCACACCATCAAGCCTCACTCATGTTCCCAAGCCTGAGGGTTCCACTATTAAACCTCAATCACGTTGCCAGTCCACAGGTTTCTGCCATCAAACCTCAGTCAATTTCCCAGGCCACAGGGTTCCAGAATCAAGCCTCAGTCATTTTGCCAGGCCATAGTGTTCCACCATCAAACCTCATTCATGATCCCAGGGCACATGTTTCCACAATGAAACCTCAGTCATTTTCCCAGTCCAAAGGTTTTCAGAATCAAACCTCAGTCATATTCCCAGGACACATGGTTCCAGAATCAAACATGAGTCATGTTCGCAGGCCACAGGTTTCAACAATCAAACCTCAGTCATGTTCCCAGGACTCAGGTGTCCAGAATCAAACCTCAGTCATGTTCCAAGGGAACACGCTTCCAGAAAGAAACCTCAGTCATGTTCCCAGGCCACAGGGTTCCAGAAACAATCGTCAGTTTTGTTCCCAGGACCCACGTTTCCAGAATAAAACCTCAGTCATGTTCCCAATCCACAGGGTTCCAGAACGAAGCCTCACTCATATTCCCAGGCCAGAGTGTTCCACCATCAAACCTAAGTCATCTTGCCAAGCCACAGGGTTCAACCATCAAACCTCAGTCATGCTGCCAGGCCACAGGATTCCACCATCAAGCCTCACACATGTTCCGAAGCCTGAGGGTTCCACTATCAAACCTCAATCATGTTGCCAGGCCACAGGGTTCAACCATCAAACCTCAGTCATGTACCAGGAAACAGGTCTCCAGAATCAAACCAATGTCATGTTCCCACGCCACCGGGTTCCAGTATCAGGCCTCACTCATGGTCGCCGTGCACAGGGTTCCACAATGAAACCTCAGTCATGTTGCCAGGCCACAGGTTTCTGCCATCAAACCTCAGTCAAGTTCCCAGGCCACAGAGTTCCAGAATCAAGACTCAGTAATTTTGCCAGGCCATAGTGTTCCACGATCAAACCTCACTCATGTTCCCAGGCCACAGGGTTCCAGACTCAAACCTCAGTCTTGTTCCCAGGACACAGGTTTCCAGAATCAACCCGATATCATGTTCCCTGGCCACAGTCTTCCAGAATCAAACCTCAGTCATGTTGCCAGGACATAGGTTTCCACCATCAAACCTCAGACATGTTCCTAGGCCACAGGGTTTCAGAATCAAACCGTTCTCAAGTTCCCAGGCCACAGGGTCCCAGAATCCACCAATGTCATGTTCCCAGGCCACAGGGTTTCAGAATCAATCCTCAGTTATGTTCTCAGGCTACAGGATTCCAGAATAAAACCTCAGTCATGTTCCCAGTCCACAGGGTTCCAGAATCAAGGCTCAGTCAGGTTCCCGGGGCACAGTATTCCACAATCTAAACAGATGTCATGTTCCCAGGCCTCAGGGTTCCAGAATCCACCGATGTCATGTTCCCAGGCCACAGGGTTCCAGAATCAATCCTCAGTTATGTTCCCAGGCTACAGGGTTCAAGAATAAAACCTCAGTCTTGTTCCCAGTCCACAGGGTTCCAGAACCAAGGCTCAGTCAGTTTCCCGGGGAACAGTATTCCACAATCTAAACAGATGTCATGTTTCCAGGCCACAGTTTTCTAGAATCACGCCTCAGTCATGCTCCCATGCCACAGGTATCCAGAATCAAACTTCAGTCATGTTGCCAGGCCATAGGGTACCACCAACAAACCTCAGTCTTATTCCCAGGCCACAGGTTTCCAGAATCAAACCGATTTCATGTTCCCAGGCAACAGGGTACCAGAATCCAAACCGATGTCATGTTCCCAGGCCACAGGATTCCACACTCTAACATCAGTCTTGTTCCCAGGCCAATGGTTTCCAGAATCAAACCTCAGTCATATTCCCAGGCCACATGGTTTAAGAATGAAACCTCAGTCGTGTTCCCAGGAAACAGGGTTCCAGAATAAAACCTCAGTCAAGTTCCCTGGACACAGGATTCAGAAATAAAACCCCAGTCATGTTCCCAGGCCACAGGGTTCCACAATTAAACCTCAGTCATATTCCCAGAGCAGAGGGTTCCACAATCAAACCTCAGTCCTGTTGCCAGGCCACGGTTCCACCATCAAGCCTCAGTCCTGTACCCAGGACAGAGTGTTCCACAGCCAAACCTAAGTCATCTTGCCAAGCCACAGGGTTCCACCATCAAACCTCAGTCATGTTGCCAGGCCACAGGGTTCCACCATCAAACCTCACTCATGTTCCCAAGCTTGAGGTTTCCACTATCAAATCTCAATCATGTTGCCAGGCCACAGGGTTCAACCATCAAACCTCAGTCATGTTCCCAGTAAACAGGGCTCCAGAATCAAACCAATGTCATGTTCCCACGCCACGGGGTTCCAGTATCAGGCCTCAGTCATGTTCCCCGTGCACAGGGTTCCACAATCAAACCTCAGTCATGTTGCCAGTCCACAGGTTTCTGCCATCAAACCTCAGTCAAGTTGCCAGGCCACAGGGTTCCAGAATCAAGCCTCAGACATTTTCCCAGGCCAAAGGTTTCCAGAATCAAACCTCAGTCATATTCCCAGGACACATGGCTCCAGAATCAAACCTGAGTCACGTTCGCAGGCCACAGGTTTCAACAATCAAACCGCAGTCATGTTCCCAGGACACAGGTGTCCAGAATCAAACCTCAGTCATGTTCCCATGGAACAGGCTTCCAGAAAGAAACCTCAGTCATGTTCCCAGGCCACCGGTTTCCAGAATCAAACCTCAGTCTTGTTCCCAGGACACAAGTTTCCAGAATCATCCCGATATCAAGTTCCCTGGCCACAGTCTTCCAGAATCAAACCTCAGTCATGTTTCCAGGCCACAGGTTTCCACCATCAAACCTCAGGCATGTGCCCAGGCCAGACGGTTCCAGAATCAAACCGTTCTCATGTTCCCAGGCCAGAGGGTTCCAGAATCCACCGATGTCATGTTTCCAGTCCACAGGGTTCCAGAAGCAAGGCTCAGTCAGGTTCCCGGGGCACAGTATTCCACAATCTACACAGATGTCATGTTCCCAGGCCTCAGGGTTCCAGAATCCACTGATGTCATGTTCCCAGGCCACAGGGTTCGAGATTCAATCCTCAGTTATGTTCCCAGGCTACAGGGTTCCAGAATAAAACCTCAGTCATGTTCCCAGTCCACAGGTTTCCAGAACCAAGGCTCAGTCAGGTTCCCGGCGCACAGTATTCCACAATCTAAACAGATGTCATGTTCCCAGGCCTCAGGGTTCCTGAATCCACCGATGTCATGTTCCTAGGCCACAGGGTTCCAGAATCAATCCTCAGTTATGTTCCCAGGCTACAGGGTTCCAGAATAAAACCTCAGTCATGTTCCCAGTCCACAGGGTTCCAGAACCAAGACTCAGTCAGGTTCCCGGGCCTCAGTTTTCACGAAACACGCCTCAGTCATGCTCCCCGGCCACAGGGATCCAGAATCAAATTTCAGTCATGTTGCCAGGCCATAGGGTACCACCATCAAACCTCAGTCATAATCCCAGGCCACAGGTTTCCAGAATCAAAACGATTTCATGTTCCCAGGCAACAGGGAAACAGAATCCAAAGCGATGTCATGTTCCCAGGGCACAGGATTCCACACTCTAACATCAGTCTTGTTCCCAGGCCACATGGTTCCAGAATCAAACCTCAGTTGTGTTCCCAGGACACAGGGTTCCAGAATAAAACCACAGTCATGTTCCCTGGACACAGGTTTCAGAAATAAAATCCCAGTCATGTTCCCAGGCCACAGGGTTCCACAATTAAACCTCAGTCATATTCCCAGCCCAGAGGGTTCCACAATCAAACCTCAGTCCTGTTTCCAGACCACGGTTCCACCATCAAGCCTCAGTCATGTTCCCAGGCCAGAGTGTTCCACAATCAAACCTAAGTCATCTTGCCAAGCCACAGTGTTCCACCTCAGGCATGATGCCAGTCCACAGGGTTCCACCATCAAGCCTCACTCATGTTCCCAAGCCTGAGGGTTCCACTATCAAACCTCAATCATGCTGCCAGGCCACAGGGTTCAACCATCAAACCTCAGTCATGTTCCCAGTAAACAGGGCTCCAGAATCAAAGCAATGTCATGTTCCCACGCCACGGGGTTCCAGTATCAGGGCTCAGTCATGTTCCCTGTGCACAGGGTTCCACAATCAAACCTCAGTCATGTTGCCAGTCCACAGGTTTCTGCCATCAAACCTCAGTCAAGTTCCCAGGCCACAGGGTTCCAGAATCAAGCCTCAGTCATTTTGCCAGGGCATAGTGTTCCACCATCAAACCTCAGTCATATTCCCAGGACACATGGTTCCAGAATTAAACCTGGGTCATGTTCGCAGGCCACATGTTTCAACAATCAAACCTCAGTCATGTTCCCAGTCCACAGGGTTCCAGAACCAAGCCTCAGTCATGTTCCCAGGCCAGACTGTTCCACAATCAAACCTAAGTCATCTTGCCAAGCCACAGGGTTCCACCATCAAACCTCAGTCATGTTGCCAGGCACCAGGGTTCCACCATCAAGCCTCACTCATGTTCCGAAGCCTGAGGGTTCCACTATGAAACCTCAATCATGTTGCCAGGCCACAGGGTTGAACCATCAAACCTCAGTCATGTTCCAAGTAAACATGGCTCCAGAATCAAACCAATGTCATGTTCCCACGCCACGGGGTTCCAGTATCAGGCCTCAGTCATGTTCCCGGTGCACAGGGTTCCACCATCAAACCTCAGTCATGATTCCAGGCCACATGTTTCCACAATCAAACCTCAGTCATGTTCCCAGGACACAGGTGTCCAGAATCAAACCTCAGTCATGTTCCCAGGGAACAGGCTTCCAGAAACAAACCTCAGTCATGTTCCCAGGCCACAGCGTTCCAGAACCAAACCTCAGTCCTGTTCCCAGGACACAGGTTTCCAGAATCAACCCGATATCATGTTCCCTGGCCACAGTCGTCCAGAATCAAACCTCAGTCAGGTTGCCAGGCCACAGGTTTCCACCCTCAAACCTCAGACATGTTCCAAGGCCACAGGGTTCCAGAATCAAACCGTTCTCATTTTCCCAGGCCACAGGGTTTCAGAATCCACCGGTGTTATGTTCCCAGGCCACAGGGTTCCAGAATCAATCCTCAGTTATGTTCCCAGGCTACAGGGTTCAAGAATAAAACTTCAGTCATGTTCCCAGTCCACAGGGTTCCAGAACCAAGGCTCAGTCAGGTTCCTGGGGCACAGTATTCCACAATCTAAACACATGTCATGTTCCCAGGCCTCAGCGTTCCAGAATCCACCGATGTCATGTTCCCAGCTCACAGGGTTCCAGAATCAATCCTCAGTTATGCTCTCAGGCTACAGGGCTCCAGAATTAAACCTCAGTCATGTTCTCATTCCACAGGGTCCAAGAACCAAGTCTCAGTCAGGTTCCTGGGGCACAGTATTCCACTATCTAAACAAATGTCATGTTCCCAGGCCTCAGGGTTCCAGAATCCACCGATGTCATGTTCCCAGCTCACAGGGTTCCAGAATCAATCCTCAGTTATGTTCCCAGGCTACAGGGTTCCAGAATTAAACCTCAGTCATGTTCTCATTCCACAGGGTTCCAGAACCAAGGCTCAGTCACGTTCCCGGCGCACAGTATTCCACAATCTTAAGAGATTTCATGTTCCCAGGCCACAGTTTTCAAGAATCACGCCTCAGTCATGTTCCCAGGCCACAGGGATCCAGAATCAAACTTCAGTCATGTTGCCAGGCCATAGGGAACCACCATCAAAGCTCAGTCATATTCCCAGGCCACAGGTTTCCAGAATCAAACCGATTTCATGTTCCCAGTCAACAGGGTACAGCATCCAAACCGATGTCATGTTCCCAGGCCACAGGATTCCACACTCTAACATCAGTCTTGTTCCCAGGCTAAAGGTTTCCAGAATTAAACCTCAGTCATATTCCCAGGCAACATGGTTCCAAAATGGAACCTCAGTCGTGTTCCCAGGACACAGGGTTCCAGAATAAAACCTCAGTCATGTTCCCTGGACACAGGATTCAGAAATAAAACCCCAGTCATGTTCCCAGGCCACAGGGTTCCACAATTAAACCTCAGTTATATTCCCAGACCAGAGGGTTCCACAATCAAACCTCATTCCTGTTGCCAGGCCACGGTTCCACCATCAAGCCTCAGTCATGTTCCCAGGCCAGAGGGTTCCGCAATCAAACCTAAGTCATCTTGCCAAGCCACAGGGTTCCACCATCAAACCTCAGTCATGTTGCCAGGCCACAGGGTTCCACCATCACGCCTCACTCATGTTCCCAAGCCTGGGCGTTCCACTCTCAAACCTCAATCATGTTGCCAGGCCACAGGGTTTAACCATCAAACCTCAGTCATGTTCCCAGTAAACAGGGCTCCAGAAACCAACCAATGTCATGTTCCCACGCCACGGGGTTCCAGTATCAGGGCTCAGTCATATTCCCCGTGCACAGTGTTCCACTATCAAACCTCAGTCATGTTGCCAGTCCACAGGTTTCTGCCATCAAACCTCAGTCAATTTCCCAGGCCACAGGGTTCCAGAATCAAGCCTCAGTCATTTTGCCAGGCCATAGTGTTCCACCATAAAACCTCAGTCATGATCCCAGGCCACATGTTTCCACAATGAAACCTCAGGAATTTTCCCAGGCCATAGTGTTCCACCATCAAACCTCAGTCATATTCCCAGGACACATGTTTCCAGAATCATACCTGAGTCATGTTCACAGGCCACAGGATTCAACAATCAAACCTCAGTCATGTTCCCAGGACACAGGTGTCCAGAATCAAACCTCAGTCATGCTCCCAGGGAACAGGCTTCCAGAAACAATCCTCAGTCATGTTCCCGCGCCACAGGGTTCCAGACTCAAACCTCAGTCTTGTTCCCAGGACACAGGTTTCCAGAATCAACCCGATATCATGTTCCCTGGCCACAGTCTTCCAGAATCAAACCTCAGTCATGTTGCCAGGACATAGGTTTCCACCATCAAACCTCAGACATGTTCCTAGGCCACAGGGTTTCAGAATCAAACCGTTCTCAAGTTCCCAGGCCACAGGGTTCCAGAATCCACCGATGTCATGTTCCCAGGCCACAGGGTTTCAGAATCAATCCTCAGTTATGTTCCCAGGCTACAGGATTCCAGAATAAAACCTCAGTCATGTTCCCAGTCCACAGGGTTCCAGAATCAAGGCTCAGTCAGGTTCCCGGGGCACAGTATTCCACAATCTAAACAGATGTCATGTTCCCAGGCCTCAGGGTTCCAGAATCCACCGATGTCATGTTCCCAGGCCACAGGGTTCCAGAATCAATCCTCAGTTATGTTCCCAGGCTACAGGGTTCAAGAATAAAACCTCAGTCTTGTTCCCAGTCCACAGGGTTCCAGAACCAAGGCTCAGTCAGTTTCCCGGGGAACAGTATTCCACAATCTAAACAGATGTCATGTTTCCAGGCCACAGTTTTCTAGAATCACGCCTCAGTCATACTCCCATGCCACAGGTATCCAGAATCAAACTTCAGTCATGTTGCCAGGCCATAGGGTACCACCAACAAACCTCAGTCTTATTCCCAGGCCACAGGTTTCCAGAATCAAACCGATTTCATGTTCCCAGGCAACAGGGTACCAGAATCCAAACCGATGTCATGTTCCCAGGCCACAGGATTCCACACTCTAACATCAGTCTTGTTCCCAGGCCAATGGTTTCCAGAATCAAACCTCAGTCATATTCCCAGGCCACATGGTTTAAGAATGAAACCTCAGTCGTGTTCCCAGGAAACAGGGTTCCAGAATAAAACCTCAGTCAAGTTCCCTGGACACAGGATTCAGAAATAAAATCCCAGTCATGTTCCCAGGCCACAGGGTTCCACAATTAAACCTCAGTAATATTCCCAGAGCAGAGGGTTCCACAATCAAACCTCAGTCCTGTTGCCAGGCCACGGTTCCACCATCAAGCCTCAGTCCTGTACCCAGGACAGAGTGTTCCACAGCCAAACCTAAGTCATCTTGCCAAGCCACAAGGTTCCACCATCAAACCTCAGTCATGTTGCCAGTCCACAGGGTTCCACCATCAAGCCTCACTCATGTTCCCAAGCCTGAGGGTTCCACTATCAAACCTCAATCATGCTGCCAGGCCACAGGGTTCAACCATCAAACCTCAGTCATGTTCCCAGTAAACAGGGCTCCAGAATCAAAGCAATGTCATGTTCCCACGCCACGGGGTTCCAGTATCAGGGCTCAGTCATGTTCCCCGTGCACAGGGTTCCACAATCAAACCTCAGTCATGTTGCCAGTCCACAGGTTTCTGCCATCAAACCTCAGTCAAGTTCCCAGGCCACAGGGTTCCAGAATCAAGCCTCAGTCATTTTGCCAGGGCATAGTGTTCCACCATCAAACCTCAGTCATATTCCCAGGACACATGGTTCCAGAATTAAACCTGGGTCATGTTCGCAGGCCACATGTTTCAACAATCAAACCTCAGTCATGTTCCCAGTCCACAGGGTTCCAGAACCAAGCCTCAGTCATGTTCCCAGGCCAGACTGTTCCACAATCAAACCTAAGTCATCTTGCCAAGCCACAGGGTTCCACCATCAAACCTCAGTCATGTTGCCAGGCACCAGGGTTCCACCATCAAGCCTCACTCATGTTCCGAAGCCTGAGGGTTCCACTATGAAACCTCAATCATGTTGCCAGGCCACAGGGTTGAACCATCAAACCTCAGTCATGTTCCAAGTAAACAGGGCTCCAGAATCAAACCAATGTCATGTTCCCACGCCACGGGGTTCCAGTATCAGGCCTCAGTCATGTTCCCGGTGCACAGGGTTCCACCATCAAACCTCAGTCATGATTCCAGGCCACATGTTTCCACAATCAAACCTCAGTCATGTTCCCAGGACACAGGTGTCCAGAATCAAACCTCAGTCATGTTCCCAGGGAACAGGCTTCCAGAAACAAACCTCAGTCATGTT
This sequence comes from Balaenoptera physalus, assembly GCF_965194825.1. Classification (NCBI taxonomy): domain Eukaryota; kingdom Metazoa; phylum Chordata; class Mammalia; order Artiodactyla; family Balaenopteridae; genus Balaenoptera; species Balaenoptera physalus. The sequence goes on along the minus strand of NC_138897.1, from coordinate 34,795,297 downwards.
CCCAGGCCACAGCGTTCCAGAACCAAACCTCAGTCCTGTTCCCAGGACACAGGTTTCCAGAATCAACCCGATATCATGTTCCCTGGCCACAGTCGTCCAGAATCAAACCTCAGTCAGGTTGCCAGGCCACAGGTTTCCACCCTCAAACCTCAGACATGTTCCAAGGCCACAGGGTTCCAGAATCAAACCGTTCTCATTTTCCCAGGCCACAGGGTTTCAGAATCCACCGGTGTTATGTTCCCAGGCCACAGGGTTCCAGAATCAATCCTCAGTTATGTTCCCAGGCTACAGGGTTCAAGAATAAAACTTCAGTCATGTTCCCAGTCCACAGGGTTCCAGAACCAAGGCTCAGTCAGGTTCCTGGGGCACAGTATTCCACAATCTAAACACATGTCATGTTCCCAGGCCTCAGCGTTCCAGAATCCACCGATGTCATGTTCCCAGCTCACAGGGTTCCAGAATCAATCCTCAGTTATGCTCTCAGGCTACAGGGCTCCAGAATTAAACCTCAGTCATGTTCTCATTCCACAGGGTCCAAGAACCAAGTCTCAGTCAGGTTCCTGGGGCACAGTATTCCACTATCTAAACAAATGTCATGTTCCCAGGCCTCAGGGTTCCAGAATCCACCGATGTCATGTTCCCAGCTCACAGGGTTCCAGAATCAATCCTCAGTTATGTTCCCAGGCTACAGGGTTCCAGAATTAAACCTCAGTCATGTTCTCATTCCACAGGGTTCCAGAACCAAGGCTCAGTCACGTTCCCGGCGCACAGTATTCCACAATCTTAAGAGATTTCATGTTCCCAGGCCACAGTTTTCAAGAATCACGCCTCAGTCATGTTCCCAGGCCACAGGGATCCAGAATCAAACTTCAGTCATGTTGCCAGGCCATAGGGAACCACCATCAAAGCTCAGTCATATTCCCAGGCCACAGGTTTCCAGAATCAAACCGATTTCATGTTCCCAGTCAACAGGGTACAGCATCCAAACCGATGTCATGTTCCCAGGCCACAGGATTCCACACTCTAACATCAGTCTTGTTCCCAGGCTAAAGGTTTCCAGAATTAAACCTCAGTCATATTCCCAGGCAACATGGTTCCAAAATGGAACCTCAGTCGTGTTCCCAGGACACAGGGTTCCAGAATAAAACCTCAGTCATGTTCCCTGGACACAGGATTCAGAAATAAAACCCCAGTCATGTTCCCAGGCCACAGGGTTCCACAATTAAACCTCAGTTATATTCCCAGACCAGAGGGTTCCACAATCAAACCTCATTCCTGTTGCCAGGCCACGGTTCCACCATCAAGCCTCAGTCATGTTCCCAGGCCAGAGGGTTCCGCAATCAAACCTAAGTCATCTTGCCAAGCCACAGGGTTCCACCATCAAACCTCAGTCATGTTGCCAGGCCACAGGGTTCCACCATCACGCCTCACTCATGTTCCCAAGCCTGGGCGTTCCACTCTCAAACCTCAATCATGTTGCCAGGCCACAGGGTTTAACCATCAAACCTCAGTCATGTTCCCAGTAAACAGGGCTCCAGAAACCAACCAATGTCATGTTCCCACGCCACGGGGTTCCAGTATCAGGGCTCAGTCATATTCCCCGTGCACAGTGTTCCACTATCAAACCTCAGTCATGTTGCCAGTCCACAGGTTTCTGCCATCAAACCTCAGTCAATTTCCCAGGCCACAGGGTTCCAGAATCAAGCCTCAGTCATTTTGCCAGGCCATAGTGTTCCACCATAAAACCTCAGTCATGATCCCAGGCCACATGTTTCCACAATGAAACCTCAGGAATTTTCCCAGGCCATAGTGTTCCACCATCAAACCTCAGTCATATTCCCAGGACACATGTTTCCAGAATCATACCTGAGTCATGTTCACAGGCCACAGGATTCAACAATCAAACCTCAGTCATGTTCCCAGGACACAGGTGTCCAGAATCAAACCTCAGTCATGCTCCCAGGGAACAGGCTTCCAGAAACAATCCTCAGTCATGTTCCCGCGCCACAGGGTTCCAGACTCAAACCTCAGTCTTGTTCCCAGGACACAGGTTTCCAGAATCAACCCGATATCATGTTCCCTGGCCACAGTCTTCCAGAATCAAACCTCAGTCATGTTGCCAGGACATAGGTTTCCACCATCAAACCTCAGACATGTTCCTAGGCCACAGGGTTTCAGAATCAAACCGTTCTCAAGTTCCCAGGCCACAGGGTTCCAGAATCCACCGATGTCATGTTCCCAGGCCACAGGGTTTCAGAATCAATCCTCAGTTATGTTCCCAGGCTACAGGATTCCAGAATAAAACCTCAGTCATGTTCCCAGTCCACAGGGTTCCAGAATCAAGGCTCAGTCAGGTTCCCGGGGCACAGTATTCCACAATCTAAACAGATGTCATGTTCCCAGGCCTCAGGGTTCCAGAATCCACCGATGTCATGTTCCCAGGCCACAGGGTTCCAGAATCAATCCTCAGTTATGTTCCCAGGCTACAGGGTTCAAGAATAAAACCTCAGTCTTGTTCCCAGTCCACAGGGTTCCAGAACCAAGGCTCAGTCAGTTTCCCGGGGAACAGTATTCCACAATCTAAACAGATGTCATGTTTCCAGGCCACAGTTTTCTAGAATCACGCCTCAGTCATACTCCCATGCCACAGGTATCCAGAATCAAACTTCAGTCATGTTGCCAGGCCATAGGGTACCACCAACAAACCTCAGTCTTATTCCCAGGCCACAGGTTTCCAGAATCAAACCGATTTCATGTTCCCAGGCAACAGGGTACCAGCATCCAAACCGATGTCATGTTCCCAGGCCACAGGATTCCACACTCTAACATCAGTCTTGTTCCCAGGCTAAAGGTTTCCAGAATTAAACCTCAGTCATATTCCCAGGCAACATGGTTCCAAAATGGAACCTCAGTCGTGTTCCCAGGACACAGGGTTCCAGAATAAAACCTCAGTCATGTTCCCTGGAAACAGGATTCAGAAATAAAACCCTAGTCATGTTCCCAGGCCACAGGGTTCCACAATTAAACCTCAGTTATATTCCCAGACCAGAGGGTTCCACAATCAAACCTCATTCCTGTTGCCAGGCCACGGTTCCACCATCAAGCCTCAGTCATGTTCCCAGGCCAGAGGGTTCCGCAATCAAATCTAAGTCATCTTGCCAAGCCACAGGGTTCCACCATCAAACCTCAGTCATGTTGCCAGGCCACAGGGTTCCACCATCACGCCTCACTCATGTTCCCAAGCCTGGGCGTTCCACTCTCAAACCACAATCATGTTGCCAGGCCACAGGGTTTAACCATCAAACCTCAGTCATGTTCCCAGTAAACAGGGCTCCAGAAACCAACCAATGTCATGTTCCCACGCCACGGGGTTCCAGTATCAGGGCTCAGTCATATTCCCCGTGCACAGTGTTCCACTATCAAACCTCAGTCATGTTGCGAGTCCACAGGTTTCTGCCATCAAACCTCAGTCAATTTCCCAGGCCACAGGGTTCCAGAATCAAGCCTCAGTCATTTTGCCAGGCCATAGTGTTCCACCATAAAACCTCAGTCATAATCCCAGGCCACATGTTTCCACAATGAAACCTCAGGAATTTTCCCAGGCCATAGTGTTCCACCATCAAACCTCAGTCATATTCCCAGGACACATGTTTCCAGAATCATACCTGAGTCATGTTCACAGGCCACAGGATTCAACAATCAAACCTCAGTCATGTTCCCAGGACACAGGTGTCCAGAATCAAACCTCAGTCATGCTCCCAGGGAACAGGCTTCCAGAAACAATCCTCAGTCATGTTCCCGCGCCACAGGGTTCCAGACTCAAACCTCAGTCTTGTTCCCAGGACACAGGTTTCCAGAATCAACCCGATATCATGTTCCCTGGCCACAGTCTTCCAGAATCAAACCTCAGTCATGTTGCCAGGACATAGGTTTCCACCATCAAACCTCAGACATGTTCCTAGGCCACAGGGTTTCAGAATCAAACCGTTCTCAAGTTCCCAGGCCACAGGGTTCCAGAATCCACCAATGTCATGTTCCCAGGCCACAGGGTTTCAGAATCAATCCTCAGTTATGTTCCCAGGCTACAGGATTCCAGAATAAAACCTCAGTCATGTTCCCAGTCCACAGGGTTCCAGAATCAAGGCTCAGTCAGGTTCCCGGGGCACAGTATTCCACAATCTAAACAGATGTCATGTTCCCAGGCCACAGGGTTCCAGAATCAATCCTCAGTTATGTTCCCAGTCTACAGGGTTCAAGAATAAAACCTCAGTCTTGTTCCCAGTCCACAGGGTTCCAGAACCAAGGCTCAGTCAGTTTCCCGGGGAACAGTATTCCACAATCTAAACAGATGTCATGTTTCCAGGCCACAGTTTTCTAGAATCACGCCTCAGTCATGCTCCCATGCCACAGGTATCCAGTATCAAACTTCAGTCATGTTGCCAGGCCATAGGGTACCACCAACAAACCTCAGTCTTATTCCCAGGCCACAGGTTTCCAGAATCAAACCGATTTCATGTTCCCAGGCAACAGGGTACCAGAATCCAAACCGATGTCATGTTCCCAGGCCACAGGATTCCACACTCTAACATCAGTCTTGTTCCCAGGCCAATGGTTTCCAGAATCAAACCTCAGTCATATTCCCAGGCCACATGGTTTAAGAATGAAACCTCAGTCGTGTTCCCAGGAAACAGGGTTCCAGAATAAAACCTCAGTCAAGTTCCCTGGACACAGGATTCAGAAATAAAATCCCAGTCATGTTCCCAGGCCACAGGGTTCCACAATTAAACCTCAGTCATATTCCCAGAGCAGAGGGTTCCACAATCAAACCTCAGTCCTGTTGCCAGGCCACGGTTCCACCATCAAGCCTCAGTCCTGTACCCAGGACAGAGTGTTCCACAGCCAAACCTAAGTCATCTTGCCAAGCCACAGGGTTCCACCATCAAACCTCAGTCATGTTGCCAGGCCACAGGGTTCCACCATCAAACCTCACTCATGTTCCCAAGCTTGAGGTTTCCACTATCAAATCTCAATCATGTTGCCAGGCCACAGGGTTCAACCATCAAACCTCAGTCATGTTCCCAGTAAACAGGGCTCCAGAATCAAACCAATGTCATGTTCCCACGCCACGGGGTTCCAGTATCAGGCCTCAGTCATGTTCCCCGTGCACAGGGTTCCACAATCAAACCTCAGTCATGTTGCCAGTCCACAGGTTTCTGCCATCAAACCTCAGTCAAGTTGCCAGGCCACAGGGTTCCAGAATCAAGCCTCAGACATTTTCCCAGGCCAAAGGTTTCCAGAATCAAACCTCAGTCATATTCCCAGGACACTTGGCTCCAGAATCAAACCTGAGTCACGTTCGCAGGCCACAGGTTTCAACAATCAAACCGCAGTCATGTTCCCAGGCCACCGGTTTCCAGAATCAAACCTCAGTCTTGTTCCCAGGACACAAGTTTCCAGAATCATCCTGATATCAAGTTCCCTGGCCACAGTCTTCCAGAATCAAACCTCAGTCATGTTTCCAGGCCACAGATTTCCACCATCAAACCTCAGGCATGTGCCCAGGCCAGACGGTTCCAGAATCAAACCGTTCTCATGTTCCCAGGCCAGAGGGTTCCAGAATCCACCGATGTCATGTTTCCAGTCCACAGGGTTCCAGAAGCAAGGCTCAGTCAGGTTCCCGGGGCACAGTATTCCACAATCTACACAGATGTCATGTTCCCAGGCCTCAGGGTTCCAGAATCCACTGATGTCATGTTCCCAGGCCACAGGGTTCGAGATTCAATCCTCAGTTATGTTCCCAGGCTACAGGGTTCCAGAATAAAACCTCAGTCATGTTCCCAGTCCACAGGGTTCCAGAACCAAGGCTCAGTCAGGTTCCCGGCGCACAGTATTCCACAATCTAAACAGATGTCATGTTCCCAGGCCTCAGGGTTCCTGAATCCACCGATGTCATGTTCCTAGGCCACAGGGTTCCAGAATCAATCCTCAGTTATGTTCCCAGGCTACAGGGTTCCAGAATAAAACCTCAGTCATGTTCCCAGTCCACAGGGTTCCAGAACCAAGACTCAGTCAGGTTCCCGGGCCTCAGTTTTCACGAAACACGCCTCAGTCATGCTCCCCGGCCACAGGGATCCAGAATCAAATTTCAGTCATGTTGCCAGGCCATAGGGTACCACCATCAAACCTCAGTCATAATCCCAGGCCACAGGTTTCCAGAAGCAAACCGATTTCATATTCCCAGGCAACAGGGAAACAGAATCCAAAGCGATGTCATGTTCCCAGGGCACAGGATTCCATACTCTAACATCAGTCTTGTTCCCAGGCCACATGGTTCCAGAATCAAACCTCAGTTGTGTTACCAGGACACAGGGTTCCAGAATAAAACCACAGTCATGTTCCCTGGACACAGGTTTCAGAAATAAAATCCCAGTCATGTTCCCAGGCCACAGGGTTCCACAATTAAACCTCAGTCATAATCCCAGCCCAGAGGGTTCCACAATCAAACCTCAGTCCTGTTTCCAGACCACGGTTCCACCATCAAGCCTCAGTCATGTTCCCAGGCCAGAGTGTTCCACAATCAAACCTAAGTCATCTTGCCAAGCCACAGTGTTCCACCTCAGGCATGTTGCCAGTCCACAGGGTTCCACCATCAAACCTCAGTCATGTTGCCAGGCACCAGGGTTCCACCATCAAGCCTCACTCATGTTCCGAATCCTGAGGGTTCCACTATGAAACCTCAATCATGTTGCCAGGCCACAGGGTTGAACCATCAAACCTCAGTCATGTTCCAAGTAAACAGGGCTCCAGAATCAAACCAATGTCATGTTCCCACGCCACGGGGTTCCAGTATCAGGCCTCAGTCATGTTCCCGGTGCACAGGGTTCCACCATCAAACCTCAGTCATGATTCCAGGCCACATGTTTCCACAATCAAACCTCAGTCATGTTCCCAGGACACAGGTGTCCAGAATCAAACCTCAGTCATGTTCCCAGGGAACAGGCTTCCAGAAACAAACCTCAGTCATGTTCCCAGGCCACAGCGTTCCAGAACCAAACCTCAGTCCTGTTCCCAGGACACAGGTTTCCAGAATCAACCCGATATCATGTTCCCTGGCCACAGTCTTCCAGAATCAAACCTCAGTCAGGTTGCCAGGCCACAGGTTTCCACCCTCAAACCTCAGACATGTTCCAAGGCCACAGGGTTCCAGAATCAAACCGTTCTCATTTTCCCAGGGCACAGGGTTTCAGAATCCACCGGTGTTATGTTCCCAGGCCACAGGGTTCCAGAATCAATCCTCAGTTATGTTCCCAGGCTACAGGGTTCAAGAATAAAACTTCAGTCATGTTCCCAGTCCACAGGGTTCCAGAACCAAGGCTCAGTCAGGTTCCTGGGGCACAGTATTCCACAATCTAAACACATGTCATGTTCCCAGGCCTCAGGGTTCCAGAATCCACCGATGTCATGTTCCCAGCTCACAGGGTTCCAGAATCAATCCTCAGTTATGCTCTCAGGCTACAGGGCTCCAGAATTAAACCTCAGTCATGTTCTCATTCCACAGGGTCCAAGAACCAAGGCTCAGTCAGGTTCCTGGGGCACAGTATTCCACAATCTAAACAAATGTCATGTTCCCAGGCCTCAGGGTTCCAGAATCCACCGATGTCATGTTCCCAGCTCACAGGGTTCCAGAATCAATCCTCAGTTATGTTCCCAGGCTACAGGGTTCCAGAATTAAACCTCAGTCATGTTCTCATTCCACAGGGTTCCAGAACCAAGGCTCAGTCACGTTCCCGGCGCACAGTATTCCACAATCTTAACAGATTTCATGTTCCCAGGCCACAGTTTTCAAGAATCACGCCTCAGTCATGTTCCCAGGCCACAGGGATCCAGAATCAAACTTCAGTCATGTTGCCAGGCCATAGGGAACCACCATCAAAGCTCAGTCATATTCCCAGGCCACAGGTTTCCAGAATCAAACCGATTTCATGTTCCCAGTCAACAGGGTACCAGCATCCAACCCGATGTCATGTTCCCAGGCCACAGGATTCCACACTCTAACATCAGTCTTGTTCCCAGGCTAAAGGTTTCCAGAATTAAACCTCAGTCATATTCCCAGGCAACATGGTTCCAAAATGGAACCTCAGTCGTGTTCCCAGGACACAGGGTTCCAGAATAAAACCTCAGTCATGTTCCCTGGACACAGGATTCAGAAATAAAACCCCAGTCATGTTCCCAGGCCACAGGGTTCCACAATTAAACCTCAGTTATATTCCCAGACCAGAGGGTTCCACAATCAAACCTCATTCCTGTTGCCAGGCCACGGTTCCACCATCAAGCCTCAGTCATGTTCCCAGGCCAGAGGGTTCCGCAATCAAACCTAAGTCATCTTGCCAAGCCACAGGGTTCCACCATCAAACCTCAGTCATGTTGCCAGGCCACAGGGTTCCACCATCACGCCTCACTCATGTTCCCAAGCCTGGGCGTTCCACTCTCAAACCTCAATCATGTTGCCAGGCCACAGGGTTCAACCATCAAACCTCAGTCATGTTCCCAGTAAACAGGGCTCCAGAAACCAACCAATGTCATGTTCCCACGCCACGGGGTTCCAGTATCAGGGCTCAGTCATATTCCCCGTGCACAGTGTTCCACTATCAAACCTCAGTCATGTTGCGAGTCCACAGGTTTCTGCCATCAAACCTCAGTCAATTTCCCAGGCCACAGGGTTCCAGAATCAAGCCTCAGTCATTTTGCCAGGCCATAGTGTTCCACCATAAAACCTCAGTCATGATCCCAGTCCACATGTTTCCACAATGAAACCTCAGGAATTTTCCCAGGCCATAGTGTTCCACCATCAAACCTCAGTCATATTCCCAGGACACATGTATCCAGAATCATACCTGAGTCATGTTCACAGGCCACAGGATTCAACAATCAAACCTCAGTCATGTTCCCAGGACACAGGTGTCCAGAATCAAACCTCAGTCATGCTCCCAGGGAACAGGCTTCCAGAAACAATCCTCAGTCATGTTCCCGCGCCACAGGGTTCCAGACTCAAACCTCAGTCTTGTTCCCAGGACACAGGTTTCCAGAATCAACCCGATATCATGTTCCCTGGCCACAGTCTTCCAGAATCAAACCTCAGTCATGTTGCCAGGACATAGGTTTCCACCATCAAACCTCAGACATGTTCCTAGGCCACAGGGTTTCAGAATCAAACCGTTCTCAAGTTCCCAGGCCACAGGGTTCCAGAATCCACCAATGTCATGTTCCCAGGCCACAGGGTTTCAGAATCAATCCTCAGTTATGTTCCCAGGCTACAGGATTCCAGAATAAAACCTCAGTCATGTTCCCAGTCCACAGGGTTCCAGAATCAAGGCTCAGTCAGGTTCCCGGGGCACAGTATTCCACAATCTAAACAGATGTCATGTTCCCAGGCCACAGGGTTCCAGAATCAATCCTCAGTTATGTTCCCAGTCTACAGGGTTCAAGAATAAAACCTCAGTCTTGTTCCCAGTCCACAGGGTTCCAGAACCAAGGCTCAGTCAGTTTCCCGGGGAACAGTATTCCACAATCTAAACAGATGTCATGTTTCCAGGCCACAGTTTTCTAGAATCACGCCTCAGTCATGCTCCCATGCCACAGGTATCCAGTATCAAACTTCAGTCATGTTGCCAGGCCATAGGGTACCACCAACAAACCTCAGTCTTATTCCCAGGCCACAGGTTTCCAGAATCAAACCGATTTCATGTTCCCAGGCAACAGGGTACCAGAATCCAAACCGATGTCATGTTCCCAGGCCACAGGATTCCACACTCTAACATCAGTCTTGTTCCCAGGCCAATGGTTTCCAGAATCAAACCTCAGTCATATTCCCAGGCCACATGGTTTAAGAATGAAACCTCAGTCGTGTTCCCAGGAAACAGGGTTCCAGAATAAAACCTCAGTCAAGTTCCCTGGACACAGGATTCAGAAATAAAATCCCAGTCATGTTCCCAGGCCACAGGGTTCCACAATTAAACCTCAGTCATATTCCCAGAGCAGAGGGTTCCACAATCAAACCTCAGTCCTGTTGCCAGGCCACGGTTCCACCATCAAGCCTCAGTCCTGTACCCAGGACAGAGTGTTCCACAGCCAAACCTAAGTCATCTTGCCAAGCCACAGGGTTCCACCATCAAACCTCAGTCATGTTGCCAGGCCACAGGGTTCCACCATCAAACCTCACTCATGTTCCCAAGCTTGAGGTTTCCACTATCAAATCTCAATCATGTTGCCAGGCCACAGGGTTCAACCATCAAACCTCAGTCATGTTCCCAGTAAACAGGGCTCCAGAATCAAACCAATGTCATGTTCCCACGCCACGGGGTTCCAGTATCAGGCCTCAGTCATGTTCCCCGTGCACAGGGTTCCACAATCAAACCTCAGTCAGGTTGCCAGGCCACAGGTTTCCACCCTCAAACCTCAGACATGTTACAAGGCCACAGGGTTCCAGAATCAAACCGTTCTCATTTTCCCAGGGCACAGGGTTTCAGAATCCACCGGTGTTATGTTCCCAGGCCACAGGGTTCCAGAATCAATCCTCAGTTATGTTCCCAGGCTACAGGGTTCAAGAATAAAACTTCAGTCATTTTCCCAGTCCACAGGGTTCCAGAACCAAGGCTCAGTCAGGTTCCTGGGGCACAGTATTCCACAATCTAAACACATGTCATGTTCCCAGGCCTCAGGGTTCCAGAATCCACCGATGTCATGTTCCCAGCTCACAGGGTTCCAGAATCAATCCTCAGTTATGCTCTCAGGCTACAGGGCTCCAGAATTAAACCTCAGTCATGTTCTCATTCCACAGGGTCCAAGAACCAAGGCTCAGTCAGGTTCCTGGGGCACAGTATTCCACAATCTAAACAAATGTCATGTTCCCAGGCCTCAGGGTTCCAGAATCCACCGATGTCATGTTCCCAGCTCACAGGGTTCCAGAATCAATCCTCAGTTATGTTCCCAGGCTACAGGGTTCCAGAATTAAACCTCAGTCATGTTCTCATTCCACAGGGTTCCAGAACCAAGGCTCAGTCACGTTCCCGGCGCACAGTATTCCACAATCTTAACAGATTTCATGTTCCCAGGCCACAGTTTTCAAGAATCACGCCTCAGTCATGTTCCCAGGCCACAGGGATCCAGAATCAAACTTCAGTCATGTTGCCAGGCCATAGGGAACCACCATCAAAGCTCAGTCATATTCCCAGGCCACAGGTTTCCAGAATCAAACCGATTTCATGTTCCCAGTCAACAGGGTACCAGCATCCAAACCGATGTCATGTTCCCAGGCCACAGGATTCCACACTCTAACATCAGTCTTGTTCCCAGGCTAAAGGTTTCCAGAATTAAACCTCAGTCATATTCCCAGGCAACATGGTTCCAAAATGGAACCTCAGTCGTGTTCCCAGGACACAGGGTTCCAGAATAAAACCTCAGTCATGTTCCCTGGACACAGGATTCAGAAATAAAACCCCAGTCATGTTCCCAGGTCACAGGGTTCCACAATTAAACCTCAGTTATATTCCCAGACCAGAGGGTTCCACAATCAAACCTCATTCCTGTTGCCAGGCCACGGTTCCACCATCAAGCCTCAGTCATGTTCCCAGGCCAGAGGGTTCCGCAATCAAATCTAAGTCATCTTGCCAAGCCACAGGGTTCCACCATCAAACCTCAGTCATGTTGCCAGGCCACAGGGTTCCACCATCACGCCTCACTCATGTTCCCAAGCCTGGGCGTTCCACTCTCAAACCTCAATCATGTTGCCAGGCCACAGGGTTTAACCATCAAACCTCAGTCATGTTCCCAGTAAACAGGGCTCCAGAAATCAACCAATGTCATGTTCCCACGCCACGGGGTTCCAGTATCAGGGCTCAGTCATATTCCCCGTGCACAGTGTTCCACTATCAAACCTCAGTCATGTTGCCAGTCCACAGGTTTCTGCCATCAAACCTCAGTCAATTTCCCAGGCCACAGGGTTCCAGAATCAAGCCTCAGTCATTTTGCCAGGCCATAGTGTTCCACCATAAAACCTCAGTCATAATCCCAGGCCACATGTTTCCACAATGAAACCTCAGGAATTTTCCCAGGCCATAGTGTTCCACCATCAAACCTCAGTCATATTCCCAGGACACATGTTTCCAGAATCATACCTGAGTCATGTTCACAGGCCACAGGATTCAACAATCAAACCTCAGTCATGTTCCCAGGACACAGGTGTCCAGAATCAAACCTCAGTCATGCTCCCAGGGAACAGGCTTCCAGAAACAATCCTCAGTCATGTTCCCGCGCCACAGGGTTCCAGATTCAAACCTCAGTCTTGTTCCCAGGACACAGGTTTCCAGAATCAACCCGATATCATGTTCCCTGGCCACAGTCTTCCAGAATCAAACCTCAGTCATGTTGCCAGGACATAGGTTTCCACCATCAAACCTCAGACATGTTCCTAGGCCACAGGGTTTCAGAATCAAACCGTTCTCAAGTTCCCAGGCCACAGGGTTCCAGAATCCACCGATGTCATGTTCCCAGGCCACAGGGTTTCAGAATCAATCCTCAGTTATGTTCCCAGGCTACAGGATTCCAGAATAAAACCTCAGTCATGTTCCCAGTCCACAGGGTTCCAGAATCAAGGCTCAGTCAGGTTCCCGGGGCACAGTATTCCACAATCTAAACAGATGTCATGTTCCCAGGCCTCAGGGTTCCAGAATCCACCGATGTCATGTTCCCAGGCCACAGGGTTCCAGAATCAATCCTAAGTTATGTTCCCAGGCTACAGGGTTCAAGAATAAAACCTCAGTCTTGTTCCCAGTCCACAGGGTTCCAGAACCAAGGCTCAGTCAGTTTCCCGGGGAACAGTATTCCACAATCTAAACAGATGTCATGTTTCCAGGCCACAGTTTTCTAGAATCACGCCTCAGTCATGCTCCCATGCCACAGGTATCCAGAATCAAACTTCAGTCATGTTGCCAGGCCATAGGGTACCACCAACAAACCTCAGTCTTATTCCCAGGCCACAGGTTTCCAGAATCAAACCGATTTCATGTTCCCAGGCAACAGGGTACCAGAATCCAAACCGATGTCATGTTCCCAGGCCACAGGATTCCACACTCTAACATCAGTCTTGTTCCCAGGCCAATGGTTTCCAGAATCAAACCTCAGTCATATTCCCAGGCCACATGGTTTAAGAATGAAACCTCAGTCGTGTTCCCAGGAAACAGGGTTCCAGAATAAAACCTCAGTCAAGTTCCCTGGACACAGGATTCAGAAATAAAATCCCAGTCATGTTCCCAGGCCACAGGGTTCCGCAATTAAACCTCAGTCATATTCCCAGAGCAGAGGGTTCCACAATCAAACCTCAGTCCTGTTGCCAGGCCACGGTTCCACCATCAAGCCTCAGTCCTGTACCCAGGACAGAGTGTTCCACAGCCAAACCTAAGTCATCTTGCCAAGCCACAGGGTTCCACCATCAAACCTCAGTCATGTTGCCAGGCCACAGGGTTCCACCATCAAACCTCACTCATGTTCCCAAGCTTGAGGTTTCCACTATCAAATCTCAATCATGTTGCCAGGCCACAGGGTTCAACCATCAAACCTCAGTCATGTTCCCAGTAAACAGGGCTCCAGAATCAAACCAATGTCATGTTCCCACGCCACGGGGTTCCAGTATCAGGCCTCAGTCATGTTCCCCGTGCACAGGGTTCCACAATCAAACCTCAGTCATGTTGCCAGGCCACAGGTTTCTGCCATCAAACCTCAGTCAAGTTGCCAGGCCACAGGTTTCAACAATCAAACCGCAGTCATGTTCCCAGGCCACCGGTTTCCAGAATCAAACCTCAGTCTTGTTCCCAGGACACAAGTTTCCAGAATCATCCTGATATCAAGTTCCCTGGCCACAGTCTTCCAGAATCAAACCTCAGTCATGTTTCCAGGCCACAGATTTCCACCATCAAACCTCAGGCATGTGCCCAGGCCAGACGGTTCCAGAATCAAACCGTTCTCATGTTCCCAGGCCAGAGGGTTCCAGAATCCACCGATGTCATGTTTCCAGTCCACAGGGTTCCAGAAGCAAGGCTCAGTCAGGTTCCCGGGGCACAGTATTCCACAATCTACACAGATGTCATGTTCCCAGGCCTCAGGGTTCCAGAATCCACTGATGTCATGTTCCCAGGCCACAGGGTTCGAGATTCAATCCTCAGTTATGTTCCCAGGCTACAGGGTTCCAGAATAAAACCTCAGTCATGTTCCCAGTCCACAGGGTTCCAGAACCAAGGCTCAGTCAGGTTCCCGGCGCACAGTATTCCACAATCTAAACAGATGTCATGTTCCCAGGCCTCAGGGTTCCTGAATCCACCGATGTCATGTTCCTAGGCCAGAGGGTTCCAGAATCAATCCTCAGTTATGTTCCCAGGCTACAGGGTTCCAGAATAAAACCTCAGTCATGTTCCCAGTCCACAGGGTTCCAGAACCAAGACTCAGTCAGGTTCCCGGGCCTCAGTTTTCACGAAACACGCCTCAGTCATGCTCCCCGGCCACAGGGATCCAGAATCAAATTTCAGTCATGTTGCCAGGCCATAGGGTACCACCATCAAACCTCAGTCATAATCCCAGGCCACAGGTTTCCAGAAGCAAACCGATTTCATGTTCCCAGGCAACAGGGAAACAGAATCCAAAGCGATGTCATGTTCCCAGGGCACAGGATTCCATACTCTAACATCAGTCTTGTTCCCAGGCCACATGGTTCCAGAATCAAACCTCAGTTGTGTTACCAGGACACAGGGTTCCAGAATAAAACCACAGTCATGTTCCCTGGACACAGGTTTCAGAAATAAAATCCCAGTCATGTTCCCAGGCCACAGGGTTCCACAATTAAACCTCAGTCATAATCCCAGCCCAGAGGGTTCCACAATCAAACCTCAGTCCTGTTTCCAGACCACGGTTCCACCATCAAGCCTCAGTCATGTTCCCAGGCCAGAGTGTTCCACAATCAAACCTAAGTCATCTTGCCAAGCCACAGTGTTCCACCTCAGGCATGTTGCCAGTCCACAGGGTTCCACCATCAAACCTCAGTCATGTTGCCAGGCACCAGGGTTCCACCATCAAGCCTCACTCATGTTCCGAATCCTGAGGGTTCCACTATGAAACCTCAATCATGTTGCCAGGCCACAGGGTTGAACCATCAAACCTCAGTCATGTTCCAAGTAAACAGGGCTCCAGAATCAAACCAATGTCATGTTCCCACGCCACGGGGTTCCAGTATCAGGCCTCAGTCATGTTCCCGGTGCACAGGGTTCCACCATCAAACCTCAGTCATGATTCCAGGCCACATGTTTCCACAATCAAACCTCAGTCATGTTCCCAGGACACAGGTGTCCAGAATCAAACCTCAGTCATGTTCCCAGGGAACAGGCTTCCAGAAACAAACCTCAGTCATGTTCCCAGGCCACAGCGTTCCAGAACCAAACCTCAGTCCTGTTCCCAGGACACAGGTTTCCAGAATCAACCCGATATCATGTTCCCTGGCCACAGTCTTCCAGAATCAAACCTCAGTCAGGTTGCCAGGCCACAGGTTTCCACCCTCAAACCTCAGACATGTTCCAAGGCCACAGGGTTCCAGAATCAAACCGTTCTCATTTTCCCAGGCCACAGGGTTTCAGAATCCACCGGTGTTATGTTCCCAGGCCACAGGGTTCCAGAATCAATCCTCAGTTATGTTCCCAGGCTACAGGGTTCAAGAATAAAACTTCAGTCATGTTCCCAGTCCACAGGGTTCCAGAACCAAGGCTCAGTCAGGTTCCTGGGGCACAGTATTCCACAATCTAAACACATGTCATGTTCCCAGGCCTTAGGGTTCCAGAATCCACCGATGTCATGTTCCCAGCTCACAGGGTTCCAGAATCAATCCTCAGTTATGCTCTCAGGCTACAGGGCTCCAGAATTAAACCTCAGTCATGTTCTCATTCCACAGGGTCCAAGAACCAAGGCTCAGTCAGGTTCCTGGGGCACAGTATTCCACAATCTAAACAAATGTCATGTTCCCAGGCCTCAGGGTTCCAGAATCCACCGATGTCATGTTCCCAGCTCACAGGGTTCCAGAATCAATCCTCAGTTATGTTCCCAGGCTACAGGGTTCCAGAATTAAACCTCAGTCATGTTCTCATTCCACAGGGTTCCAGAACCAAGGCTCAGTCACGTTCCCGGCGCACAGTATTCCACAATCTTAACAGATTTCATGTTCCCAGGCCACAGTTTTCAAGAATCAAGCCTCAGTCATGTTCCCAGGCCACAGGGATCCAGAATCAAACTTCAGTCATGTTGCCAGGCCATAGGGAACCACCATCAAAGCTCAGTCATATTCCCAGGCCACAGGTTTCCAGAATCAAACCGATTTCATGTTCCCAGTCAACAGGGTACCAGCATCCAACCCGATGTCATGTTCCCAGGCCACAGGATTCCACACTCTAACATCAGTCTTGTTCCCAGGCTAAAGGTTTCCAGAATTAAACCTCAGTCATATTCCCAGGCAACATGGTTCCAAAATGGAACCTCAGTCGTGTTCCCAGGACACAGGGTTCCAGAATAAAACCTCAGTCATGTTCCCTGGACACAGGATTCAGAAATAAAACCCCAGTCATGTTCCCAGGCCACAGGGTTCCACAATTAAAGCTCAGTTACATTCCCAGACTAGAGGGTTCCACAATCAAACCTCATTCCTGTTGCCAGGCCACGGTTCCACCATCAAGCCTCAGTCATGTTCCCAGGCCAGAGGGTTCCGCAATCAAACCTAAGTCATCTTGCCAAGCCACAGGGTTCCACCATCAAACCTCAGTCATGTTGCCAGGCCACAGGGTTCCACCATCACGCCTCACTCATGTTCCCAAGCCTGGGCGTTCCACTCTCAAACCTCAATCATGTTGCCAGGCCACAGGGTTCAACCATCAAACCTCAGTCATGTTCCCAGTAAACAGGGCTCCAGAAACCAACCAATGTCATGTTCCCACGCCACGGGGTTCCAGTATCAGGGCTCAGTCATATTCCCCGTGCACAGTGTTCCACTATCAAACCTCAGTCATGTTGCGAGTCCACAGGTTTCTGCCATCAAACCTCAGTCAATTTCCCAGGCCACAGGGTTCCAGAATCAAGCCTCAGTCATTTTGCCAGGCCATAGTGTTCCACCATAAAACCTCAGTCATGATCCCAGTCCACATGTTTCCACAATGAAACCTCAGGAATTTTCCCAGGCCATAGTGTTCCACCATCAAACCTCAGTCATATTCCCAGGACACATGTATCCAGAATCATACCTGAGTCATGTTCACAGGCCACAGGATTCAACAATCAAACCTCAGTCATGTTCCCAGGACACAGGTGTCCAGAATCAAACCTCAGTCATGCTCCCAGGGAACAGGCTTCCAGAAACAATCCTCAGTCATGTTCCCGCGCCACAGGGTTCCAGACTCAAACCTCAGTCTTGTTCCCAGGACACAGGTTTCCAGAATCAACCCGATATCATGTTCCCTGGCCACAGTCTTCCAGAATCAAACCTCAGTCATGTTGCCAGGACATAGGTTTCCACCATCAAACCTCAGACATGTTCCTAGGCCACAGGGTTTCAGAATCAAACCGTTCTCAAGTTCCCAGGCCACAGGGTTCCAGAATCCACCAATGTCATGTTCCCAGGCCACAGGGTTTCAGAATCAATCCTCAGTTATGTTCCCAGGCTACAGGATTCCAGAATAAAACCTCAGTCATGTTCCCAGTCCACAGGGTTCCAGAATCAAGGCTCAGTCAGGTTCCCGGGGCACAGTATTCCACAATCTAAACAGATGTCATGTTCCCAGGCCACAGGGTTCCAGAATCAATCCTCAGTTATGTTCCCAGTCTACAGGGTTCAAGAATAAAACCTCAGTCTTGTTCCCAGTCCACAGGGTTCCAGAACCAAGGCTCAGTCAGTTTCCCGGGGAACAGTATTCCACAATCTAAACAGATGTCATGTTTCCAGGCCACAGTTTTCTAGAATCACGCCTCAGTCATGCTCCCATGCCACAGGTTTCCAGTATCAAACTTTAGTCATGTTGCCAGGCCATAGGGTACCACCAACAAACCTCAGTCTTATTCCCAGGCCACAGGTTTCCAGAATCAAACCGATTTCATGTTCCCAGGCAACAGGGTACCAGAATCCAAACCGATGTCATGTTCCCAGGCCACAGGATTCCACACTCTAACATCAGTCTTGTTCCCAGGCCAATGGTTTCCAGAATCAAACCTCAGTCATATTCCCAGGCCACATGGTTTAAGAATGAAACCTCAGTCGTGTTCCCAGGAAACAGGGTTCCAGAATAAAACCTCAGTCAAGTTCCCTGGACACAGGATTCAGAAATAAAATCCCAGTCATGTTCCCAGGCCACAGGGTTCCACAATTAAACCTCAGTCATATTCCCAGAGCAGAGGGTTCCACAATCAAACCTCAGTCCTGTTGCCAGGCCACGGTTCCACCATCAAGCCTCAGTCCTGTACCCAGGACAGAGTGTTCCACAGCCAAACCTAAGTCATCTTGCCAAGCCACAGGGTTCCACCATCAAACCTCAGTCATGTTGCCAGGCCACAGGGTTCCACCATCAAACCTCACTCATGTTCCCAAGCTTGAGGTTTCCACTATCAAATCTCAATCATGTTGCCAGGCCACAGGGTTCAACCATCAAACCTCAGTCATGTTCCCAGTAAACAGGGCTCCAGAATCAAACCAATGTCATGTTCCCACGCCACGGGGTTCCAGTATCAGGGCTCAGTCATGTTCCCCGTGCACAGGGTTCCACAATCAAACCTCAGTCAGGTTGCCAGGCCACAGGTTTCCACCCTCAAACCTCAGACATGTTACAAGGCCACAGGGTTCCAGAATCAAACCGTTCTCATTTTCCCAGGGCACAGGGTTTCAGAATCCACCGGTATTATGTTCCCAGGCCACAGGGTTCCAGAATCAAACCTCAGTTATGTTCCCAGGCTACAGGGTTCAAGAATAAAACTTCAGTCATTTTCCCAGTCCACAGGGTTCCAGAACCAAGGCTCAGTCAGGTTCCTGGGGCACAGTATTCCACAATCTAAACACATGTCATGTTCCCAGGCCTCAGGGTTCCAGAATCCACCGATGTCATGTTCCCAGCTCACAGGGTTCCAGAATCAATCCTCAGTTATGCTCTCAGGCTACAGGGCTCCAGAATTAAACCTCAGTCATGTTCTCATTCCACAGGGTCCAAGAACCAAGGCTCAGTCAGGTTCCTGGGGCACAGTATTCCACAATCTAAACAAATGTCATGTTCCCAGGCCTCAGGGTTCCAGAATCCACCGATGTCATGTTCCCAGCTCACAGGGTTCCAGAATCAATCCTCAGTTATGTTCCCAGGCTACAGGGTTCCAGAATTAAACCTCAGTCATGTTCTCATTCCACAGGGTTCCAGAACCAAGGCTCAGTCACGTTCCCGGCGCACAGTATTCCACAATCTTAACAGATTTCATGTTCCCAGGCCACAGTTTTCAAGAATCACGCCTCAGTCATGTTCCCAGGCCACAGGGATCCAGAATCAAACTTCAGTCATGTTGCCAGGCCATAGGGAACCACCATCAAAGCTCAGTCATATTCCCAGGCCACAGGTTTCCAGAATCAAACCGATTTCATGTTCCCAGTCAACAGGGTACCAGCATCCAAACCGATGTCATGTTCCCAGGCCACAGGATTCCACACTCTAACATCAGTCTTGTTCCCAGGCTAAAGGTTTCCAGAATTAAACCTCAGTCATATTCCCAGGCAACATGGTTCCAAAATGGAACCTCAGTCGTGTTCCCAGGACACAGGGTTCCAGAATAAAACCTCAGTCATGTTCCCTGGACACAGGATTCAGAAATAAAACCCCAGTCATGTTCCCAGGTCACAGGGTTCCACAATTAAACCTCAGTTATATTCCCAGACCAGAGGGTTCCACAATCAAACCTCATTCCTGTTGCCAGGCCACGGTTCCACCATCAAGCCTCAGTCATGTTCCCAGGCCAGAGGGTTCCGCAATCAAATCTAAGTCATCTTGCCAAGCCACAGGGTTCCACCATCAAACCTCAGTCATGTTGCCAGGCCACAGGGTTCCACCATCACGCCTCACTCATGTTCCCAAGCCTGGGCGTTCCACTCTCAAACCTCAATCATGTTGCCAGGCCACAGGGTTTAACCATCAAACCTCAGTCATGTTCCCAGTAAACAGGGCTCCAGAAATCAACCAATGTCATGTTCCCACGCCACGGGGTTCCAGTATCAGGGCTCAGTCATATTCCCCGTGCACAGTGTTCCACTATCAAACCTCAGTCATGTTGCCAGTCCACAGGTTTCTGCCATCAAACCTCAGTCAATTTCCCAGGCCACAGGGTTCCAGAATCAAGCCTCAGTCATTTTGCCAGGCCATAGTGTTCCACCATAAAACCTCAGTCATAATCCCAGGCCACATGTTTCCACAATGAAACCTCAGGAATTTTCCCAGGCCATAGTGTTCCACCATCAAACCTCAGTCATATTCCCAGGACACATGTTTCCAGAATCATACCTGAGTCATGTTCACAGGCCACAGGATTCAACAATCAAACCTCAGTCATGTTCCCAGGACACAGGTGTCCAGAATCAAACCTCAGTCATGCTCCCAGGGAACAGGCTTCCAGAAACAATCCTCAGTCATGTTCCCGCGCCACAGGGTTCCAGACTCAAACCTCAGTCTTGTTCCCAGGACACAGGTTTCCAGAATCAACCCGATATCATGTTCCCTGGCCACAGTCTTCCAGAATCAAACCTCAGTCATGTTGCCAGGACATAGGTTTCCACCATCAAACCTCAGACATGTTCCTAGGCCACAGGGTTTCAGAATCAAACCGTTCTCAAGTTCCCAGGCCACAGGGTTCCAGAATCCACCGATGTCATGTTCCCAGGCCACAGGGTTTCAGAATCAATCCTCAGTTATGTTCCCAGGCTACAGGATTCCAGAATAAAACCTCAGTCATGTTCCCAGTCCACAGGGTTCCAGAATCAAGGCTCAGTCAGGTTCCCGGGGCACAGTATTCCACAATCTAAACAGATGTCATGTTCCCAGGCCTCAGGGTTCCAGAATCCACCGATGTCATGTTCCCAGGCCACAGGGTTCCAGAATCAATCCTAAGTTATGTTCCCAGGCTACAGGGTTCAAGAATAAAACCTCAGTCTTGTTCCCAGTCCACAGGGTTCCAGAACCAAGGCTCAGTCAGTTTCCCGGGGAACAGTATTCCACAATCTAAACAGATGTCATGTTTCCAGGCCACAGTTTTCTAGAATCACGCCTCAGTCATGCTCCCATGCCACAGGTATCCAGAATCAAACTTCAGTCATGTTGCCAGGCCATAGGGTACCACCAACAAACCTCAGTCTTATTCCCAGGCCACAGGTTTCCAGAATCAAACCGATTTCATGTTCCCAGGCAACAGGGTACCAGAATCCAAACCGATGTCATTTTCCCAGGCCACAGGATTCCACACTCTAACATCAGTCTTGTTCCCAGGCCAATGGTTTCCAGAATCAAACCTCAGTCATATTCCCAGGCCACATGGTTTAAGAATGAAACCTCAGTCGTGTTCCCAGGAAACAGGATTCCAGAATAAAACCTCAGTCAAGTTCCCTGGACACAGGATTCAGAAATAAAATCCCAGTCATGTTCCCAGGCCACAGGGTTCCGCAATTAAACCTCAGTCATATTCCCAGAGCAGAGGGTTCCACAATCAAACCTCAGTCCTGTTGCCAGGCCACGGTTCCACCATCAAGCCTCAGTCCTGTACCCAGGACAGAGTGTTCCACAGCCAAACCTAAGTCATCTTGCCAAGCCACAGGGTTCCACCATCAAACCTCAGTCATGTTGCCAGGCCACAGGGTTCCACCATCAAACCTCACTCATGTTCCCAAGCTTGAGGTTTCCACTATCAAATCTCAATCATGTTGCCAGGCCACAGGGTTCAACCATCAAACCTCAGTCATGTTCCCAGTAAACAGGGCTCCAGAATCAAACCAATGTCATGTTCCCACGCCACGGGGTTCCAGTATCAGGCCTCAGTCATGTTCCCCGTGCACAGGGTTCCACAATCAAACCTCAGTCATGTTGCCAGGCCACAGGTTTCTGCCATCAAACCTCAGTCAAGTTGCCAGGCCACAGGGTTCCAGAATCAAGCCTCAGACATTTTCCCAGGCCAAAGGTTTCCAGAATCAAACCTCAGTCATATTCCCAGGACACTTGGCTCCAGAATCAAACCTGAGTCACGTTCGCAGGCCACAGGTTTCAACAATCAAACCGCAGTCATGTTCCCAGGCCACCGGTTTCCAGAATCAAACCTCAGTCTTGTTCCCAGGACACAAGTTTCCAGAATCATCCTGATATCAAGTTCCCTGGCCACAGTCTTCCAGAATCAAACCTCAGTCATGTTTCCAGGCCACAGATTTCCACCATCAAACCTCAGGCATGTGCCCAGGCCAGACGGTTCCAGAATCAAACCGTTCTCATGTTCCCAGGCCAGAGGGTTCCAGAATCCACCGATGTCATGTTTCCAGTCCACAGGGTTCCAGAAGCAAGGCTCAGTCAGGTTCCCGGGGCACAGTATTCCACAATCTACACAGATGTCATGTTCCCAGGCCTCAGGGTTCCAGAATCCACTGATGTCATGTTCCCAGGCCACAGGGTTCGAGATTCAATCCTCAGTTATGTTCCCAGGCTACAGGGTTCCAGAATAAAACCTCAGTCATGTTCCCAGTCCACAGGGTTCCAGAACCAAGGCTCAGTCAGGTTCCCGGCGCACAGTATTCCACAATCTAAACAGATGTCATGTTCCCAGGCCTCAGGGTTCCTGAATCCACCGATGTCATGTTCCTAGGCCACAGGGTTCCAGAATCAATCCTCAGTTATGTTCCCAGGCTACAGGGTTCCAGAATAAAACCTCAGTCATGTTCCCAGTCCACAGGGTTCCAGAACCAAGACTCAGTCAGGTTCCCGGGCCTCAGTTTTCACGAAACACGCCTCAGTCATGCTCCCCGGCCACAGGGATCCAGAATCAAATTTCAGTCATGTTGCCAGGCCATAGGGTACCACCATCAAACCTCAGTCATAATCCCAGGCCACAGGTTTCCAGAAGCAAACCGATTTCATGTTCCCAGGCAACAGGGAAACAGAATCCAAAGCGATGTCATGTTCCCAGGGCACAGGATTCCATACTCTAACATCAGTCTTGTTCCCAGGCCACATGGTTCCAGAATCAAACCTCAGTTGTGTTACCAGGACACAGGGTTCCAGAATAAAACCACAGTCATGTTCCCTGGACACAGGTTTCAGAAATAAAATCCCAGTCATGTTCCCAGGCCACAGGGTTCCACAATTAAACCTCAGTCATAATCCCAGCCCAGAGGGTTCCACAATCAAACCTCAGTCCTGTTTCCAGACCACGGTTCCACCATCAAGCCTCAGTCATGTTCCCAGGCCAGAGTGTTCCACAATCAAACCTAAGTCATCTTGCCAAGCCACAGTGTTCCACCTCAGGCATGTTGCCAGTCCACAGGGTTCCACCATCAAACCTCAGTCATGTTGCCAGGCACCAGGGTTCCACCATCAAGCCTCACTCATGTTCCGAATCCTGAGGGTTCCACTATGAAACCTCAATCATGTTGCCAGGCCACAGGGTTGAACCATCAAACCTCAGTCATGTTCCAAGTAAACAGGGCTCCAGAATCAAACCAATGTCATGTTCCCACGCCACGGGGTTCCAGTATCAGGCCTCAGTCATGTTCCCGGTGCACAGGGTTCCACCATCAAACCTCAGTCATGATTCCAGGCCACATGTTTCCACAATCAAACCTCAGTCATGTTCCCAGGACACAGGTGTCCAGAATCAAACCTCAGTCATGTTCCCAGGGAACAGGCTTCCAGAAACAAACCTCAGTCATGTTCCCAGGCCACAGCGTTCCAGAACCAAACCTCAGTCCTGTTCCCAGGACACAGGTTTCCAGAATCAACCCGATATCATGTTCCCTGGCCACAGTCTTCCAGAATCAAACCTCAGTCAGGTTGCCAGGCCACAGGTTTCCACCCTCAAACCTCAGACATGTTCCAAGGCCACAGGGTTCCAGAATCAAACCGTTCTCATTTTCCCATGGCACAGGGTTTCAGAATCCACCGGTGTTATGTTCCCAGGCCACAGGGTTCCAGAATCAATCCTCAGTTATGTTCCCAGGCTACAGGGTTCAAGAATAAAACTTCAGTCATGTTCCCAGTCCACAGGGTTCCAGAACCAAGGCTCAGTCAGGTTCCTGGGGCACAGTATTCCACAATCTAAACACATGTCATGTTCCCAGGCCTTAGGGTTCCAGAATCCACCGATGTCATGTTCCCAGCTCACAGGGTTCCAGAATCAATCCTCAGTTATGCTCTCAGGCTACAGGGCTCCAGAATTAAACCTCAGTCATGTTCTCATTACACAGGGTCCAAGAACCAAGGCTCAGTCAGGTTCCTGGGGCACAGTATTCCACAATCTAAACAAATGTCATGTTCCCAGGCCTCAGGGTTCCAGAATCCACCGATGTCATGTTCCCAGCTCACAGGGTTCCAGAATCAATCCTCAGTTATGTTCCCAGGCTACAGGGTTCCAGAATTAAACCTCAGTCATGTTCTCATTCCACAGGGTTCCAGAACCAAGGCTCAGTCACGTTCCCGGCGCACAGTATTCCACAATCTTAACAGATTTCATGTTCCCAGGCCACAGTTTTCAAGAATCACGCCTCAGTCATGTTCCCAGGCCACAGGGATCCAGAATCAAACTTCAGTCATGTTGCCAGGCCATAGGGAACCACCATCAAAGCTCAGTCATATTCCCAGGCCACAGGTTTCCAGAATCAAACCGATTTCATGTTCCCAGTCAACAGGGTACCAGCATCCAACCCGATGTCATGTTCCCAGGCCACAGGATTCCACACTCTAACATCAGTCTTGTTCCCAGGCTAAAGGTTTCCAGAATTAAACCTCAGTCATATTCCCAGGCAACATGGTTCCAAAATGGAACCTCAGTCGTGTTCCCAGGACACAGGGTTCCAGAATAAAACCTCAGTCATGTTCCCTGGACACAGGATTCAGAAATAAAACCCCAGTCATGTTCCCAGGCCACAGGGTTCCACAATTAAACCTCAGTTATATTCCCAGACCAGAGGGTTCCACAATCAAACCTCATTCCTGTTGCCAGGCCACGGTTCCACCATCAAGCCTCAGTCATGTTCCCAGGCCAGAGGGTTCCGCAATCAAACCTAAGTCATCTTGCCAAGCCACAGGGTTCCACCATCAAACCTCAGTCATGTTGCCAGGCCACAGGGTTCCACCATCACGCCTCACTCATGTTCCCAAGCCTAGGCGTTCCACTCTCAAACCTCAATCATGTTGCCAGGCCACAGGGTTCAACCATCAAACCTCAGTCATGTTCCCAGTAAACAGGGTTCCAGAAACCAACCAATGTCATGTTCCCACGCCACGGGGTTCCAGTATCAGGGCTCAGTCATATTCCCCGTGCACAGTGTTCCACTATCAAACCTCAGTCATGTTGCGAGTCCACAGGTTTCTGCCATCAAACCTCAGTCAATTTCCCAGGCCACAGGGTTCCAGAATCAAGCCTCAGTCATTTTGCCAGGCCATAGTGTTCCACCATAAAACCTCAGTCATGATCCCAGTCCACATGTTTCCACAATGAAACCTCAGGAATTTTCCCAGGCCATAGTGTTCCACCATCAAACCTCAGTCATATTCCCAGGACACATGTATCCAGAATCATACCTGAGTCATGTTCACAGGCCACAGGATTCAACAATCAAACCTCAGTCATGTTCCCAGGACACAGGTGTCCAGAATCAAACCTCAGTCATGCTCCCAGGGAACAGGCTTCCAGAAACAATCCTCAGTCATGTTCCCGCGCCACAGGGTTCCAGACTCAAACCTCAGTCTTGTTCCCAGGACACAGGTTTCCAGAATCAACCCGATATCATGTTCCCTGGCCACAGTCTTCCAGAATCAAACCTCAGTCATGTTGCCAGGACATAGGTTTCCACCATCAAACCTCAGACATGTTCCTAGGCCACAGGGTTTCAGAATCAAACCGTTCTCAAGTTCCCAGGCCACAGGGTTCCAGAATCCACCAATGTCATGTTCCCAGGCCACAGGGTTTCAGAATCAATCCTCAGTTATGTTCCCAGGCTACAGGATTCCAGAATAAAACCTCAGTCATGTTCCCAGTCCACAGGGTTCCAGAATCAAGGCTCAGTCAGGTTCCCGGGGCACAGTATTCCACAATCTAAACAGATGTCATGTTCCCAGGCCACAGGGTTCCAGAATCAATCCTCAGTTATGTTCCCAGTCTACAGGGTTCAAGAATAAAACCTCAGTCTTGTTCCCAGTCCACAGGGTTCCAGAACCAAGGCTCAGTCAGTTTCCCGGGGAACAGTATTCCACAATCTAAACAGATGTCATGTTTCCAGGCCACAGTTTTCTAGAATCACGCCTCAGTCATGCTCCCATGCCACAGGTATCCAGTATCAAACTTCAGTCATGTTGCCAGGCCATAGGGTACCACCAACAAACCTCAGTCTTATTCCCAGGCCACAGGTTTCCAGAATCAAACCGATTTCATGTTCCCAGGCAACAGGGTACCAGAATCCAAACCGATGTCATGTTCCCAGGCCACAGGATTCCACACTCTAACATCAGTCTTGTTCCCAGGCCAATGGTTTCCAGAATCAAACCTCAGTCATATTCCCAGGCCACATGGTTTAAGAATGAAACCTCAGTCGTGTTCCCAGGAAACAGGGTTCCAGAATAAAACCTCAGTCAAGTTCCCTGGACACAGGATTCAGAAATAAAATCCCAGTCATGTTCCCAGGCCACAGGGTTCCACAATTAAACCTCAGTCATATTCCCAGAGCAGAGGGTTCCACAATCAAACCTCAGTCCTGTTGCCAGGCCACGGTTCCACCATCAAGCCTCAGTCCTGTACCCAGGACAGAGTGTTCCACAGCCAAACCTAAGTCATCTTGCCAAGCCACAGGGTTCCACCATCAAACCTCAGTCATGTTGCCAGGCCACAGGGTTCCACCATCAAACCTCACTCATGTTCCCAAGCTTGAGGTTTCCACTATCAAATCTCAATCATGTTGCCAGGCCACAGGGTTCAACCATCAAACCTCAGTCATGTTCCCAGTAAACAGGGCTCCAGAATCAAACCAATGTCATGTTCCCACGCCACGGGGTTCCAGTATCAGGCCTCAGTCATGTTCCCCGTGCACAGGGTTCCACAATCAAACCTCAGTCAGGTTGCCAGGCCACAGGTTTCCACCCTCAAACCTCAGACATGTTACAAGGCCACAGGGTTCCAGAATCAAACCGTTCTCATTTTCCCAGGGCACAGGGTTTCAGAATCCACCGGTGTTATGTTCCCAGGCCACAGGGTTCCAGAATCAATCCTCAGTTATGTTCCCAGGCTACAGGGTTCAAGAATAAAACTTCAGTCATGTTCCCAGTCCACAGGGTTCCAGAACCAAGGCTCAGTCAGGTTCCTGGGGCACAGTATTCCACAATCTAAACACATGTCATGTTCCCAGGCCTCAGGGTTCCAGAATCCACCGATGTCATGTTCCCAGCTCACAGGGTTCCAGAATCAATCCTCAGTTATGCTCTCAGGCTACAGGGCTCCAGAATTAAACCTCAGTCATGTTCTCATTCCACAGGGTCCAAGAACCAAGGCTCAGTCAGGTTCCTGGGGCACAGTATTCCACAATCTAAACAAATGTCATGTTCCCAGGCCTCAGGGTTCCAGAATCCACCGATGTCATGTTCCCAGCTCACAGGGTTCCAGAATCAATCCTCAGTTATGTTCCCAGGCTACAGGGTTCCAGAATTAAACCTCAGTCATGTTCTCATTCCACAGGGTTCCAGAACCAAGGCTCAGTCACGTTCCCGGCGCACAGTATTCCACAATCTTAACAGATTTCATGTTCCCAGGCCACAGTTTTCAAGAATCACGCCTCAGTCATGTTCCCAGGCCACAGGGATCCAGAATCAAACTTCAGTCATGTTGCCAGGCCATAGGGAACCACCATCAAAGCTCAGTCATATTCCCAGGCCACAGGTTTCCAGAATCAAACCGATTTCATGTTCCCAGTCAACAGGGTACCAGCATCCAAACCGATGTCATGTTCCCAGGCCACAGGATTCCACACTCTAACATCAGTCTTGTTCCCAGGCTAAAGGTTTCCAGAATTAAACCTCAGTCATATTCCCAGGCAACATGGTTCCAAAATGGAACCTCAGTCGTGTTCCCAGGACACAGGGTTCCAGAATAAAACCTCAGTCATGTTCCCTGGACACAGGATTCAGAAATAAAACCCCAGTCATGTTCCCAGGTCACAGGGTTCCACAATTAAACCTCAGTTATATTCCCAGACCAGAGGGTTCCACAATCAAACCTCATTCCTGTTGCCAGGCCACGGTTCCACCATCAAGCCTCAGTCATGTTCCCAGGCCAGAGGGTTCCGCAATCAAATCTAAGTCATCTTGCCAAGCCACAGGGTTCCACCATCAAACCTCAGTCATGTTGCCAGGCCACAGGGTTCCACCATCACGCCTCACTCATGTTCCCAAGCCTGGGCGTTCCACTCTCAAACCTCAATCATGTTGCCAGGCCACAGGGTTTAACCATCAAACCTCAGTCATGTTCCCAGTAAACAGGGCTCCAGAAATCAACCAATGTCATGTTCCCACGCCACGGGGTTCCAGTATCAGGGCTCAGTCATATTCCCCGTGCACAGTGTTCCACTATCAAACCTCAGTCATGTTGCCAGTCCACAGGTTTCTGCCATCAAACCTCAGTCAATTTCCCAAGCCACAGGGTTCCAAAATCAAGCCTCAGTCATTTTGCCAGGCCATAGTGTTCCACCATAAAACCTCAGTCATAATCCCAGGCCACATGTTTCCACAATGAAACCTCAGGAATTTTCCCAGGCCATAGTGTTCCACCATCAAACCTCAGTCATATTCCCAGGACACATGTTTCCAGAATCATACCTGAGTCATGTTCACAGGCCACAGGATTCAACAATCAAACCTCAGTCATGTTCCCAGGACACAGGTGTCCAGAATCAAACCTCAGTCATGCTCCCAGGGAACAGGCTTCCAGAAACAATCCTCAGTCATGTTCCCGCGCCACAGGGTTCCAGACTCAAACCTCAGTCTTGTTCCCAGGACACAGGTTTCCAGAATCAACCCGATATCATGTTCCCTGGCCACAGTCTTCCAGAATCAAACCTCAGTCATGTTGCCAGGACATAGGTTTCCACCATCAAACCTCAGACATGTTCCTAGGCCACAGGGTTTCAGAATCAAACCGTTCTCAAGTTCCCAGGCCACAGGGTTCCAGAATCCACCAATGTCATGTTCCCAGGCCACAGGGTTTCAGAATCAATCCTCAGTTATGTTCCCAGGCTACAGGATTCCAGAATAAAACCTCAGTCATGTTCCCAGTCCACAGGGTTCCAGAATCAAGGCTCAGTCAGGTTCCCGGGGCACAGTATTCCACAATCTAAACAGATGTCATGTTCCCAGGCCTCAGGGTTCCAGAATCCACCGATGTCATGTTCCCAGGCCACAGGGTTCCAGAATCAATCCTCAGTTATGTTCCCAGGCTACAGGGTTCAAGAATAAAACCTCAGTCTTGTTCCCAGTCCACAGGGTTCCAGAACCAAGGCTCAGTCAGTTTCCCGGGGAACAGTATTCCACAATCTAAACAGATGTCATGTTTCCAGGCCACAGTTTTCTAGAATCACGCCTCAGTCATGCTCCCATGCCACAGGTATCCAGAATCAAACTTCAGTCATGTTGCCAGGCCATAGGGTACCACCAACAAACCTCAGTCTTATTCCCAGGCCACAGGTTTCCAGAATCAAACCGATTTCATGTTCCCAGGCAACAGGGTACCAGAATCCAAACCGATGTCATGTTCCCAGGCCACAGGATTCCACACTCTAACATCAGTCTTGTTCCCAGGCCAATGGTTTCCAGAATCAAACCTCAGTCATATTCCCAGGCCACATGGTTTAAGAATGAAAGCTCAGTCGTGTTCCCAGGAAACAGGGTTCCAGAATAAAACCTCAGTCACGTTCCCTGGACACAGGATTCAGAAATAAAATCCCAGTCATGTTCCCAGGCCACAGGGTTCCGCAATTAAACCTCAGTCATATTCCCAGAGCAGAGGGTTCCACAATCAAACCTCAGTCCTGTTGCCAGGCCACGGTTCCACCATCAAGCCTCAGTCCTGTACCCAGGACAGAGTGTTCCACAGCCAAACCTAAGTCATCTTGCCAAGCCACAGGGTTCCACCATCAAACCTCAGTCATGTTGCCAGGCCACAGGGTTCCACCATCAAACCTCACTCATGTTCCCAAGCTTGAGGTTTCCACTATCAAATCTCAATCATGTTGCCAGGCCACAGGGTTCAACCATCAAACCTCAGTCATGTTCCCAGTAAACAGGGCTCCAGAATCAAACCAATGTCATGTTCCCACGCCACGGGGTTCCAGTATCAGGCCTCAGTCATGTTCCCCGTGCACAGGGTTCCACAATCAAACCTCAGTCATGTTGCCAGTCCACAGGTTTCTGCCATCAAACCTCAGTCAAGTTGCCAGGCCACAGGGTTCCAGAATCAAGCCTCAGACATTTTCCCAGGCCAAAGGTTTCCAGAATCAAACCTCAGTCATATTCCCAGGACACTTGGCTCCAGAATCAAACCTGAGTCACGTTCGCAGGCCACAGGTTTCAACAATCAAACCGCAGTCATGTTCCCAGGCCACCGGTTTCCAGAATCAAACCTCAGTCTTGTTCCCAGGACACAAGTTTCCAGAATCATCCTGATATCAAGTTCCCTGGCCACAGTCTTCCAGAATCAAACCTCAGTCATGTTTCCAGGCCACAGATTTCCACCATCAAACCTCAGGCATGTGCCCAGGCCAGACGGTTCCAGAATCAAACCGTTCTCATGTTCCCAGGCCAGAGGGTTCCAGAATCCACCGATGTCATGTTTCCAGTCCACAGGGTTCCAGAAGCAAGGCTCAGTCAGGTTCCCGGGGCACAGTATTCCACAATCTACACAGATGTCATGTTCCCAGGCCTCAGGGTTCCAGAATCCACTGATGTCATGTTCCCAGGCCACAGGGTTCGAGATTCAATCCTCAGTTATGTTCCCAGGCTACAGGGTTCCAGAATAAAACCTCAGTCATGTTCCCAGTCCACAGGGTTCCAGAACCAAGGCTCAGTCAGGTTCCCGGCGCACAGTATTCCACAATCTAAACAGATGTCATGTTCCCAGGCCTCAGGGTTCCTGAATCCACCGATGTCATGTTCCTAGGCCACAGGGTTCCAGAATCAATCCTCAGTTATGTTCCCAGGCTACAGGGTTCCAGAATAAAACCTCAGTCATGTTCCCAGTCCACAGGGTTCCAGAACCAAGACTCAGTCAGGTTCCCGGGCCTCAGTTTTCACGAAACACGCCTCAGTCATGCTCCCCGGCCACAGGGATCCAGAATCAAATTTCAGTCATGTTGCCAGGCCATAGGGTACCACCATCAAACCTCAGTCATAATCCCAGGCCACAGGTTTCCAGAAGCAAACCGATTTCATGTTCCCAGGCAACAGGGAAACAGAATCCAAAGCGATGTCATGTTCCCAGGGCACAGGATTCCATACTCTAACATCAGTCTTGTTCCCAGGCCACATGGTTCCAGAATCAAACCTCAGTTGTGTTACCAGGACACAGGGTTCCAGAATAAAACCACAGTCATGTTCCCTGGACACAGGTTTCAGAAATAAAATCCCAGTCATGTTCCCAGGCCACAGGGTTCCACAATTAAACCTCAGTCATAATCCCAGCCCAGAGGGTTCCACAATCAAACCTCAGTCCTGTTTCCAGACCACGGTTCCACCATCAAGCCTCAGTCATGTTCCCAGGCCAGAGTGTTCCACAATCAAACCTAAGTCATCTTGCCAAGCCACAGTGTTCCACCTCAGGCATGTTGCCAGTCCACAGGGTTCCACCATCAAACCTCAGTCATGTTGCCAGGCACCAGGGTTCCACCATCAAGCCTCACTCATGTTCCGAATCCTGAGGGTTCCACTATGAAACCTCAATCATGTTGCCAGGCCACAGGGTTGAACCATCAAACCTCAGTCATGTTCCAAGTAAACAGGGCTCCAGAATCAAACCAATGTCATGTTCCCACGCCACGGGGTTCCAGTATCAGGCCTCAGTCATGTTCCCGGTGCACAGGGTTCCACCATCAAACCTCAGTCATGATTCCAGGCCACATGTTTCCACAATCAAACCTCAGTCATGTTCCCAGGACACAGGTGTCCAGAATCAAACCTCAGTCATGTTCCCAGGGAACAGGCTTCCAGAAACAAACCTCAGTCATGTTCCCAGGCCACAGCGTTCCAGAACCAAACCTCAGTCCTGTTCCCAGGACACAGGTTTCCAGAATCAACCCGATATCATGTTCCCTGGCCACAGTCTTCCAGAATCAAACCTCAGTCAGGTTGCCAGGCCACAGGTTTCCACCCTCAAACCTCAGACATGTTCCAAGGCCACAGGGTTCCAGAATCAAACCGTTCTCATTTTCCCAGGGCACAGGGTTTCAGAATCCACCGGTGTTATGTTCCCAGGCCACAGGGTTCCAGAATCAATCCTCAGTTATGTTCCCAGGCTACAGGGTTCAAGAATAAAACTTCAGTCATGTTCCCAGTCCACAGGGTTCCAGAACCAAGGCTCAGTCAGGTTCCTGGGGCACAGTATTCCACAATCTAAACAAATGTCATGTTCCCAGGCCTCAGGGTTCCAGAATCCACCAATGTCATGTTCCCAGCTCACAGGGTTCCAGAATCAATCCTCAGTTATGTTCCCAGGCTACAGGGTTCCAGAATTAAACCTCAGTCATGTTCTCATTCCACAGGGTTCCAGAACCAAGGCTCAGTCATGTTCCCGGCGCACAGTATTCCACAATCTTAACAGATTTCATGTTCCCAGGCCACAGTTTTCAAGAATCACGCCTCAGTCATGTTCCCAGGCCACAGGGATCCAGAATCAAACTTCAGTCATGTTGCCAGGCCATAGGGAACCACCATCAAAGCTCAGTCATATTCCCAGGCCACAGGTTTCCAGAATCAAACCGATTTCATGTTCCCAGTCAACAGGGTACCAGCATCCAACCCGATGTCATGTTCCCAGGCCACAGGATTCCACACTCTAACATCAGTCTTGTTCCCAGGCTAAAGGTTTCCAGAATTAAACCTCAGTCATATTCCCAGGCAACATGGTTCCAAAATGGAACCTCAGTCGTGTTCCCAGGACACAGGGTTCCAGAATAAAACCTCAGTCATGTTCCCTGGACACAGGATTCAGAAATAAAACCCCAGTCATGTTCCCAGGCCACAGGGTTCCACAATTAAACCTCAGTTATATTCCCAGACCAGAGGGTTCCACAATCAAACCTCATTCCTGTTGCCAGGCCACGGTTCCACCATCAAGCCTCAGTCATGTTCCCAGGCCAGAGGGTTCCGCAATCAAACCTAAGTCATCTTGCCAAGCCACAGGGTTCCACCATCAAACCTCAGTCATGTTGCCAGGCCACAGGGTTCCACCATCACGCCTCACTCATGTTCCCAAGCCTGGGCGTTCCACTCTCAAACCTCAATCATGTTGCCAGGCCACAGGGTTCAACCATCAAACCTCAGTCATGTTCCCAGTAAACAGGGCTCCAGAAACCAACCAATGTCATGTTCCCACGCCACGGGGTTCCAGTATCAGGGCTCAGTCATATTCCCCGTGCACAGTGTTCCACTATCAAACCTCAGTCATGTTGCGAGTCCACAGGTTTCTGCCATCAAACCTCAGTCAATTTCCCAGGCCACAGGGTTCCAGAATCAAGCCTCAGTCATTTTGCCAGGCCATAGTGTTCCACCATAAAACCTCAGTCATGATCCCAGTCCACATGTTTCCACAATGAAACCTCAGGAATTTTCCCAGGCCATAGTGTTCCACCATCAAACCTCAGTCATATTCCCAGGACACATGTATCCAGAATCATACCTGAGTCATGTTCACAGGCCACAGGATTCAACAATCAAACCTCAGTCATGTTCCCAGGACACAGGTGTCCAGAATCAAACCTCAGTCATGCTCCCAGGGAACAGGCTTCCAGAAACAATCCTCAGTCATGTTCCCGCGCCACAGGGTTCCAGACTCAAACCTCAGTCTTGTTCCCAGGACACAGGTTTCCAGAATCAACCCGATATCATGTTCCCTGGCCACAGTCTTCCAGAATCAAACCTCAGTCATGTTGCCAGGACATAGGTTTCCACCATCAAACCTCAGACATGTTCCTAGGCCACAGGGTTTCAGAATCAAACCGTTCTCAAGTTCCCAGGCCACAGGGTTCCAGAATCCACCAATGTCATGTTCCCAGGCCACAGGGTTTCAGAATCAATCCTCAGTTATGTTCCCAGGCTACAGGATTCCAGAATAAAACCTCAGTCATGTTCCCAGTCCACAGGGTTCCAGAATCAAGGCTCAGTCAGGTTCCCGGGGCACAGTATTCCACAATCTAAACAGATGTCATGTTCCCAGGCCACAGGGTTCCAGAATCAATCCTCAGTTATGTTCCCAGTCTACAGGGTTCAAGAATAAAACCTCAGTCTTGTTCCCAGTCCACAGGGTTCCAGAACCAAGGCTCAGTCAGTTTCCCGGGGAACAGTATTCCACAATCTAAACAGATGTCATGTTTCCAGGCCACAGTTTTCTAGAATCACGCCTCAGTCATGCTCCCATGCCACAGGTATCCAGTATCAAACTTCAGTCATGTTGCCAGGCCATAGGGTACCACCAACAAACCTCAGTCTTATTCCCAGGCCACAGGTTTCCAGAATCAAACCGATTTCATGTTCCCAGGCAACAGGGTACCAGAATCCAAACCGATGTCATGTTCCCAGGCCACAGGATTCCACACTCTAACATCAGTCTTGTTCCCAGGCCAATGGTTTCCAGAATCAAACCTCAGTCATATTCCCAGGCCACATGGTTTAAGAATGAAACCTCAGTCGTGTTCCCAGGAAACAGGGTTCCAGAATAAAACCTCAGTCAAGTTCCCTGGACACAGGATTCAGAAATAAAATCCCAGTCATGTTCCCAGGCCACAGGGTTCCACAATTAAACCTCAGTCATATTCCCAGAGCAGAGGGTTCCACAATCAAACCTCAGTCCTGTTGCCAGGCCACGGTTCCACCATCAAGCCTCAGTCCTGTACCCAGGACAGAGTGTTCCACAGCCAAACCTAAGTCATCTTGCCAAGCCACAGGGTTCCACCATCAAACCTCAGTCATGTTGCCAGGCCACAGGGTTCCACCATCAAACCTCACTCATGTTCCCAAGCTTGAGGTTTCCACTATCAAATCTCAATCATGTTGCCAGGCCACAGGGTTCAACCATCAAACCTCAGTCATGTTCCCAGTAAACAGGGCTCCAGAATCAAACCAATGTCATGTTCCCACGCCACGGGGTTCCAGTATCAGGCCTCAGTCATGTTCCCCGTGCACAGGGTTCCACAATCAAACCTCAGTCAGGTTGCCAGGCCACAGGTTTCCACCCTCAAACCTCAGACATGTTACAAGGCCACAGGGTTCCAGAATCAAACCGTTCTCATTTTCCCAGGCCACAGGGTTTCAGAATCCACCGGTGTTATGTTCCCAGGCCACAGGGTTCCAGAATCAATCCTCAGTTATGTTCCCAGGCTACAGGGTTCAAGAATAAAACTTCAGTCATGTTCCCAGTCCACAGGGTTCCAGAACCAAGGCTCAGTCAGGTTCCTGGGGCACAGTATTCCACAATCTAAACACATGTCATGTTCCCAGGCCTCAGGGTTCCAGAATCCACCGATGTCATGTTCCCAGCTCACAGGGTTCCAGAATCAATCCTCAGTTATGCTCTCAGGCTACAGGGCTCCAGAATTAAACCTCAGTCATGTTCTCATTCCACAGGGTCCAAGAACCAAGGCTCAGTCAGGTTCCTGGGGCACAGTATTCCACAATCTAAACAAATGTCATGTTCCCAGGCCTCAGGGTTCCAGAATCCACCGATGTCATGTTCCCAGCTCACAGGGTTCCAGAATCAATCCTCAGTTATGTTCCCAGGCTACAGGGTTCCAGAATTAAACCTCAGTCATGTTCTCATTCCACAGGGTTCCAGAACCAAGGCTCAGTCACGTTCCCGGCGCACAGTATTCCACAATCTTAACAGATTTCATGTTCCCAGGCCACAGTTTTCAAGAATCACGCCTCAGTCATGTTCCCAGGCCACAGGGATCCAGAATCAAACTTCAGTCATGTTGCCAGGCCATAGGGAACCACCATCAAAGCTCAGTCATATTCCCAGGCCACAGGTTTCCAGAATCAAACCGATTTCATGTTCCCAGTCAACAGGGTACCAGCATCCAAACCGATGTCATGTTCCCAGGCCACAGGATTCCAGACTCTAACATCAGTCTTGTTCCCAGGCTAAAGGTTTCCAGAATTAAACCTCAGTCATATTCCCAGGCAACATGGTTCCAAAATGGAACCTCAGTCGTGTTCCCAGGACACAGGGTTCCAGAATAAAACCTCAGTCATGTTCCCTGGACACAGGATTCAGAAATAAAACCCCAGTCATGTTCCCAGGTCACAGGGTTCCACAATTAAACCTCAGTTATATTCCCAGACCAGAGGGTTCCACAATCAAACCTCATTCCTGTTGCCAGGCCACGGTTCCACCATCAAGCCTCAGTCATGTTCCCAGGCCAGAGGGTTCCGCAATCAAATCTAAGTCATCTTGCCAAGCCACAGGGTTCCACCATCAAACCTCAGTCATGTTGCCAGGCCACAGGGTTCCACCATCACGCCTCACTCATGTTCCCAAGCCTGGGCGTTCCACTCTCAAACCTCAATCATGTTGCCAGGCCACAGGGTTTAACCATCAAACCTCAGTCATGTTCCCAGTAAACAGGGCTCCAGAAATCAACCAATGTCATGTTCCCACGCCACGGGGTTCCAGTATCAGGGCTCAGTCATATTCCCCGTGCACAGTGTTCCACTATCAAACCTCAGTCATGTTGCCAGTCCACAGGTTTCTGCCATCAAACCTCAGTCAATTTCCCAGGCCACAGGGTTCCAGAATCAAGCCTCAGTCATTTTGCCAGGCCATAGTGTTCCACCATAAAACCTCAGTCATAATCCCAGGCCACATGTTTCCACAATGAAACCTCAGGAATTTTCCCAGGCCATAGTGTTCCACCATCAAACCTCAGTCATATTCCCAGGACACATGTTTCCAGAATCATACCTGAGTCATGTTCACAGGCCACAGGATTCAACAATCAAACCTCAGTCATGTTCCCAGGACACAGGTGTCCAGAATCAAACCTCAGTCATGCTCCCAGGGAACAGGCTTCCAGAAACAATCCTCAGTCATGTTCCCGCGCCACAGGGTTCCAGACTCAAACCTCAGTCTTGTTCCCAGGACACAGGTTTCCAGAATCAACCCGATATCATGTTCCCTGGCCACAGTCTTCCAGAATCAAACCTCAGTCATGTTGCCAGGACATAGGTTTCCACCATCAAACCTCAGACATGTTCCTAGGCCACAGGGTTTCAGAATCAAACCGTTCTCAAGTTCCCAGGCCACAGGGTTCCAGAATCCACCGATGTCATGTTCCCAGGCCACAGGGTTTCAGAATCAATCCTCAGTTATGTTCCCAGGCTACAGGATTCCAGAATAAAACCTCAGTCATGTTCCCAGTCCACAGGGTTCCAGAATCAAGGCTCAGTCAGGTTCCCGGGGCACAGTATTCCACAATCTAAACAGATGTCATGTTCCCAGGCCTCAGGGTTCCAGAATCCACCGATGTCATGTTCCCAGGCCACAGGGTTCCAGAATCAATCCTCAGTTATGTTCCCAGGCTACAGGGTTCAAGAATAAAACCTCAGTCTTGTTCCCAGTCCACAGGGTTCCAGAACCAAGGCTCAGTCAGTTTCCCGGGGAACAGTATTCCACAATCTAAACAGATGTCATGTTTCCAGGCCACAGTTTTCTAGAATCACGCCTCAGTCATGCTCCCATGCCACAGGTATCCAGAATCAAACTTCAGTCATGTTGCCAGGCCATAGGGTACCACCAACAAACCTCAGTCTTATTCCCAGGCCACAGGTTTCCAGAATCAAACCGATTTCATGTTCCCAGGCAACAGGGTACCAGAATCCAAACCGATGTCATGTTCCCAGGCCACAGGATTCCACACTCTAACATCAGTCTTGTTCCCAGGCCAATGGTTTCCAGAATCAAACCTCAGTCATATTCCAACGCCACATGGTTTAAGAATGAAACCTCAGTCGTGTTCCCAGGAAACAGGGTTCCAGAATAAAACCTCAGTCAAGTTCCCTGGACACAGGATTCAGAAATAAAATCCCAGTCATGTTCCCAGGCCACAGGGTTCCGCAATTAAACCTCAGTCATATTCCCAGAGCAGAGGGTTCCACAATCAAACCTCAGTCCTGTTGCCAGGCCACGGTTCCACCATCAAGCCTCAGTCCTGTACCCAGGACAGAGTGTTCCACAGCCAAACCTAAGTCATCTTGCCAAGCCACAGGGTTCCACCATCAAACCTCAGTCATGTTGCCAGGCCACAGGGTTCCACCATCAAACCTCACTCATGTTCCCAAGCTTGAGATTTCCACTATCAAATCTCAATCATGTTGCCAGGCCACAGGGTTCAACCATCAAACCTCAGTCATGTTCCCAGTAAACAGGGCTCCAGAATCAAACCAATGTCATGTTCCCACGCCACGGGGTTCCAGTATCAGGCCTCAGTCATGTTCCCCGTGCACAGGGTTCCACAATCAAACCTCAGTCATGTTGCCAGTCCACAGGTTTCTGCCATCAAACCTCAGTCAAGTTGCCAGGCCACAGGGTTCCAGAATCAAGCCTCAGACATTTTCCCAGGCCAAAGGTTTCCAGAATCAAACCTCAGTCATATTCCCAGGACACTTGGCTCCAGAATCAAACCTGAGTCACGTTCGCAGGCCACAGGTTTCAACAATCAAACCGCAGTCATGTTCCCAGGCCACCGGTTTCCAGAATCAAACCTCAGTCTTGTTCCCAGGACACAAGTTTCCAGAATCATCCTGATATCAAGTTCCCTGGCCACAGTCTTCCAGAATCAAACCTCAGTCATGTTTCCAGGCCACAGATTTCCACCATCAAACCTCAGGCATGTGCCCAGGCCAGACGGTTCCAGAATCAAACCGTTCTCATGTTCCCAGGCCAGAGGGTTCCAGAATCCACCGATGTCATGTTTCCAGTCCACAGGGTTCCAGAAGCAAGGCTCAGTCAGGTTCCCGGGGCACAGTATTCCACAATCTACACAGATGTCATGTTCCCAGGCCTCAGGGTTCCAGAATCCACTGATGTCATGTTCCCAGGCCACAGGGTTCGAGATTCAATCCTCAGTTATGTTCCCAGGCTACAGGGTTCCAGAATAAAACCTCAGTCATGTTCCCAGTCCACAGGGTTCCAGAACCAAGGCTCAGTCAGGTTCCCGGCGCACAGTATTCCACAATCTAAACAGATGTCATGTTCCCAGGCCTCAGGGTTCCTGAATCCACCGATGTCATGTTCCTAGGCCACAGGGTTCCAGAATCAATCCTCAGTTATGTTCCCAGGCTACAGGGTTCCAGAATAAAACCTCAGTCATGTTCCCAGTCCACAGGGTTCCAGAACCAAGACTCAGTCAGGTTCCCGGGCCTCAGTTTTCACGAAACACGCCTCAGTCATGCTCCCCGGCCACAGGGATCCAGAATCAAATTTCAGTCATGTTGCCAGGCCATAGGGTACCAC
Organism: Balaenoptera physalus; assembly: GCF_965194825.1. NCBI lineage: Eukaryota > Metazoa > Chordata > Mammalia > Artiodactyla > Balaenopteridae > Balaenoptera > Balaenoptera physalus. The sequence goes on along the minus strand of NC_138897.1, from coordinate 34,755,253 downwards.
CATCAAACCTCAGTCATAATCCCAGGCCACAGGTTTCCAGAAGCAAACCGATTTCATGTTCCCAGGCAACAGGGAAACAGAATCCAAAGCGATGTCATGTTCCCAGGGCACAGGATTCCATACTCTAACATCAGTCTTGTTCCCAGGCCACATGGTTCCAGAATCAAACCTCAGTTGTGTTACCAGGACACAGGGTTCCAGAATAAAACCACAGTCATGTTCCCTGGACACAGGTTTCAGAAATAAAATCCCAGTCATGTTCCCAGGCCACAGGGTTCCACAATTAAACCTCAGTCATAATCCCAGCCCAGAGGGTTCCACAATCAAACCTCAGTCCTGTTTCCAGACCACGGTTCCACCATCAAGCCTCAGTCATGTTCCCAGGCCAGAGTGTTCCACAATCAAACCTAAGTCATCTTGCCAAGCCACAGTGTTCCACCTCAGGCATGTTGCCAGTCCACAGGGTTCCACCATCAAACCTCAGTCATGTTGCCAGGCACCAGGGTTCCACCATCAAGCCTCACTCATGTTCCGAATCCTGAGGGTTCCACTATGAAACCTCAATCATGTTGCCAGGCCACAGGGTTGAACCATCAAACCTCAGTCATGTTCCAAGTAAACAGGGCTCCAGAATCAAACCAATGTCATGTTCCCACGCCACGGGGTTCCAGTATCAGGCCTCAGTCATGTTCCCGGTGCACAGGGTTCCACCATCAAACCTCAGTCATGATTCCAGGCCACATGTTTCCACAATCAAACCTCAGTCATGTTCCCAGGACACAGGTGTCCAGAATCAAACCTCAGTCATGTTCCCAGGGAACAGGCTTCCAGAAACAAACCTCAGTCATGTTCCCAGGCCACAGCGTTCCAGAACCAAACCTCAGTCCTGTTCCCAGGACACAGGTTTCCAGAATCAACCCGATATCATGTTCCCTGGCCACAGTCTTCCAGAATCAAACCTCAGTCAGGTTGCCAGGCCACAGGTTTCCACCCTCAAACCTCAGACATGTTCCAAGGCCACAGGGTTCCAGAATCAAACCGTTCTCATTTTCCCAGGGCACAGGGTTTCAGAATCCACCGGTGTTATGTTCCCAGGCCACAGGGTTCCAGAATCAATCCTCAGTTATGTTCCCAGGCTACAGGGTTCAAGAATAAAACTTCAGTCATGTTCCCAGTCCACAGGGTTCCAGAACCAAGGCTCAGTCAGGTTCCTGGGGCACAGTATTCCACAATCTAAACACATGTCATGTTCCCAGGCCTTAGGGTTCCAGAATCCACCGATGTCATGTTCCCAGCTCACAGGGTTCCAGAATCAATCCTCAGTTATGCTCTCAGGCTACAGGGCTCCAGAATTAAACCTCAGTCATGTTCTCATTCCACAGGGTCCAAGAACCAAGGCTCAGTCAGGTTCCTGGGGCACAGTATTCCACAATCTAAACAAATGTCATGTTCCCAGGCCTCAGGGTTCCAGAATCCACCGATGTCATGTTCCCAGCTCACAGGGTTCCAGAATCAATCCTCAGTTATGTTCCCAGGCTACAGGGTTCCAGAATTAAACCTCAGTCATGTTCTCATTCCACAGGGTTCCAGAACCAAGGCTCAGTCACGTTCCCGGCGCACAGTATTCCACAATCTTAACAGATTTCATGTTGCCAGGCCACAGTTTTCAAGAATCACGCCTCAGTCATGTTCCCAGGCCACAGGGATCCAGAATCAAACTTCAGTCATGTTGCCAGGCCATAGGGAACCACCATCAAAGCTCAGTCATATTCCCAGGCCACAGGTTTCCAGAATCAAACCGATTTCATGTTCCCAGTCAACAGGGTACCAGCATCCAACCCGATGTCATGTTCCCAGGCCACAGGATTCCACACTCTAACATCAGTCTTGTTCCCAGGCTAAAGGTTTCCAGAATTAAACCTCAGTCATATTCCCAGGCAACATGGTTCCAAAATGGAACCTCAGTCGTGTTCCCAGAACACAGGGTTCCAGAATAAAACCTCAGTCATGTTCCCTGGACACAGGATTCAGAAATAAAACCCCAGTCATGTTCCCAGGCCACAGGGTTCCACAATTAAACCTCAGTTATATTCCCAGACCAGAGGGTTCCACAATCAAACCTCATTCCTGTTGCCAGGCCACGGTTCCACCATCAAGCCTCAGTCATGTTCCCAGGCCAGAGGGTTCCGCAATCAAACCTAAGTCATCTTGCCAAGCCACAGGGTTCCACCATCAAACTTCAGTCATGTTGCCAGGCCACAGGGTTCCACCATCACGCCTCACTCATGTTCCCAAGCCTGGGCGTTCCACTCTCAAACCTCAATCATGTTGCCAGGCCACAGGGTTCAACCATCAAACCTCAGTCATGTTCCCAGTAAACAGGGCTCCAGAAACCAACCAATGTCATGTTCCCACGCCACGGGGTTCCAGTATCAGGGCTCAGTCATATTCCCCGTGCACAGTGTTCCACTATCAAACCTCAGTCATGTTGCGAGTCCACAGGTTTCTGCCATCAAACCTCAGTCAATTTCCCAGGCCACAGGGTTCCAGAATCAAGCCTCAGTCATTTTGCCAGGCCATAGTGTTCCACCATAAAACCTCAGTCATGATCCCAGTCCACATGTTTCCACAATGAAACCTCAGGAATTTTCCCAGGCCATAGTGTTCCACCATCAAACCTCAGTCATATTCCCAGGACACATGTATCCAGAATCATACCTGAGTCATGTTCACAGGCCACAGGATTCAACAATCAAACCTCAGTCATGTTCCCAGGACACAGGTGTCCAGAATCAAACCTCAGTCATGCTCCCAGGGAACAGGCTTCCAGAAACAATCCTCAGTCATGTTCCCGCGCCACAGGGTTCCAGACTCAAACCTCAGTCTTGTTCCCAGGACACAGGTTTCCAGAATCAACCCGATATCATGTTCCCTGGCCACAGTCTTCCAGAATCAAACCTCAGTCATGTTGCCAGGACATAGGTTTCCACCATCAAACCTCAGACATGTTCCTAGGCCACAGGGTTTCAGAATCAAACCGTTCTCAAGTTCCCAGGCCACAGGGTTCCAGAATCCACCAATGTCATGTTCCCAGGCCACAGGGTTTCAGAATCAATCCTCAGTTATGTTCCCAGGCTACAGGATTCCAGAATAAAACCTCAGTCATGTTCCCAGTCCACAGGGTTCCAGAATCAAGGCTCAGTCAGGTTCCCGGGGCACAGTATTCCACAATCTAAACAGATGTCATGTTCCCAGGCCACAGGGTTCCAGAATCAATCCTCAGTTATGTTCCCAGTCTACAGGGTTCAAGAATAAAACCTCAGTCTTGTTCCCAGTCCACAGGGTTCCAGAACCAAGGCTCAGTCAGTTTCCCGGGGAACAGTATTCCACAATCTAAACAGATGTCATGTTTCCAGGCCACAGTTTTCTAGAATCACGCCTCAGTCATGCTCCCATGCCACAGGTATCCAGTATCAAACTTCAGTCATGTTGCCAGGCCATAGGGTACCACCAACAAACCTCAGTCTTATTCCCAGGCCACAGGTTTCCAGAATCAAACCGATTTCATGTTCCCAGGCAACAGGGTACCAGAATCCAAACCGATGTCATGTTCCCAGGCCACAGGATTCCACACTCTAACATCAGTCTTGTTCCCAGGCCAATGGTTTCCAGAATCAAACCTCAGTCATATTCCCAGGCCACATGGTTTAAGAATGAAACCTCAGTCGTGTTCCCAGGAAACAGGGTTCCAGAATAAAACCTCAGTCAAGTTCCCTGGACACAGGATTCAGAAATAAAATCCCAGTCATGTTCCCAGGCCACAGGGTTCCACAATTAAACCTCAGTCATATTCCCAGAGCAGAGGGTTCCACAATCAAACCTCAGTCCTGTTGCCAGGCCACGGTTCCACCATCAAGCCTCAGTCCTGTACCCAGGACAGAGTGTTCCACAGCCAAACCTAAGTCATCTTGCCAAGCCACAGGGTTCCACCATCAAACCTCAGTCATGTTGCCAGGCCACAGGGTTCCACCATCAAACCTCACTCATGTTCCCAAGCTTGAGGTTTCCACTATCAAATCTCAATCATGTTGCCAGGCCACAGGGTTCAACCATCAAACCTCAGTCATGTTCCCAGTAAACAGGGCTCCAGAATCAAACCAATGTCATGTTCCCACGCCACGGGGTTCCAGTATCAGGCCTCAGTCATGTTCCCCGTGCACAGGGTTCCACAATCAAACCACAGTCATGTTGCCAGTCCACAGGTTTCTGCCATCAAACCTCAGTCAAGTTGCCAGGCCACAGGGTTCCAGAATCAAGCCTCAGACATTTTCCCAGGCCAAAGGTTTCCAGAATCAAACCTCAGTCATATTCCCAGGACACATGGCTCCAGAATCAAACCTGAGTCACGTTCGCAGGCCACAGGTTTCAACAATCAAACCGCAGTCATGTTCCCAGGACACAGGTGTCCAGAATCAAACCTCAGTCATGTTCCCATGGAACAGGCTTCCAGAAAGAAACCTCAGTCATGTTCCCAGGCCACCGGTTTCCAGAATCAAACCTCAGTCTTGTTCCCAGGACACAAGTTTCCAGAATCATCCCGATATCAAGTTCCCTGGCCACAGTCTTCCAGAATCAAACCTCAGTCATGTTTCCAGGCCACAGGTTTCCACCATCAAACCTCAGGCATGTGCCCAGGCCAGACGGTTCCAGAATCAAACCGTTCTCATGTTCCCAGGCCAGAGGGTTCCAGAATCCACCGATGTCATGTTTCCAGTCCACAGGGTTCCAGAAGCAAGGCTCAGTCAGGTTCCCGGGGCACAGTATTCCACAATCTACACAGATGTCATGTTCCCAGGCCTCAGGGTTCCAGAATCCACTGATGTCATGTTCCCAGGCCACAGGGTTCGAGATTCAATCTTCAGTTATGTTCCCAGGCTACAGGGTTCCAGAATAAAACCTCAGTCATGTTCCCAGTCCACAGGGTTCCAGAACCAAGGCTCAGTCAGGTTCCCGGCGCACAGTATTCCACAATCTAAACAGATGTCATGTTCCCAGGCCTCAGGGTTCCTGAATCCACCGATGTCATGTTCCTAGGCCACAGGGTTCCAGAATCAATCCTCAGTTATGTTCCCAGGCTACAGGGTTCCAGAATAAAACCTCAGTCATGTTCCCAGTCCACAGGGTTCCAGAACCAAGACTCAGTCAGGTTCCCGGGCCTCAGTTTTCACGAAACACGCCTCAGTCATGCTCCCCGGCCACAGGGATCCAGAATCAAATTTCAGTCATGTTGCCAGGCCATAGGGTACCACCATCAAACCTCAGTCATAATCCCAGGCCACAGGTTTCCAGAATCAAATCGATTTCATGTTCCCAGGCAACAGGGAAACAGAATCCAAAGCGATGTCATGTTCCCAGGGCACAGGATTCCACACTCTAACATCAGTCTTGTTCCCAGGGCACATGGTTCCAGAATCAAACCTCAGTTGTGTTACCAGGACACAGAGTTCCAGAATAAAACCACAGTCATGTTCCCTGGACACAGGTTTCAGAAATAAATCCCAGTCATGTTCCCAGGCCACAGGGTTCCACAATTAAACCTCAGTCATATTCCCAGCCCAGAGGGTTCCACAATCAAACCTCAGTCCTGTTTCCAGACCACGGTTCCACCATCAAGCCTCAGTCATGTTCCCAGGCCAGAGTGTTCCACAATCAAACCTAAGTCATCTTGCCAAGCCACAGTGTTCCACCTCAGGCATGTTGCCAGTCCACAGGGTTCCACCATCAAGCCTCACTCATGTTCCCAAGCCTGAGGGTTCCACTATCAAACCTCAATCATGCTGCCAGGCCACAGGGTTCAACCATCAAACCTCAGTCATGTTCCCAGTAAACAGGGCTCCAGAATCAAACCAATGTCATGTTCCCACGCCACGGGGTTCCAGTATCAGGGCTCAGTCATGTTCCCCGTGCACAGGGTTCCACAATCAAACCTCAGTCATGTTGCCAGTCCACAGGTTTCTGCCATCAAACCTCAGTCAAGTTCCCAGGCCACAGGGTTCCAGAATCAAGCCTCAGTCATTTTGCCAGGGCATAGTGTTCCACCATCAAACCTCAGTCATATTCCCAGGACACATGGTTCCAGAATTAAACCTGGGTCATGTTCGCAGGCCACATGTTTCAACAATCAAACCTCAGTCATGTTCCCAGTCCACAGGGTTCCAGAACCAAGCCTCAGTCATGTTCCCAGGCCAGACTGTTCCACAATCAAACCTAAGTCATCTTGCCAAGCCACAGGGTTCCACCATCAAACCTCAGTCATGTTGCCAGGCACCAGGGTTCCACCATCAAGCCTCACTCATGTTCCGAAGCCTGAGGGTTCCACTATGAAACCTCAATCATGTTGCCAGGCCACAGGGTTGAACCATCAAACCTCAGTCATGTTCCAAGTAAACAGGGCTCCAGAATCAAACCAATGTCATGTTCCCACGCCACGGGGTTCCAGTATCAGGCCTCAGTCATGTTCCCGGTGCACAGGGTTCCACCATCAAACCTCAGTCATGATTCCAGGCCACATGTTTCCACAATCAAACCTCAGTCATGTTCCCAGGACACAGGTGTCCAGAATCAAACCTCAGTCATGTTCCCAGGGAACAGGCTTCCAGAAACAAACCTCAGTCATGTTCCCAGGCCACAGCGTTCCAGAACCAAACCTCAGTCCTGTTCCCAGGACACAGGTTTCCAGAATCAACCCGATATCATGTTCCCTGGCCACAGTCTTCCAGAATCAAACCTCAGTCAGGTTGCCAGGCCACAGGTTTCCACCCTCAAACCTCAGACATGTTCCAAGGCCACAGGGTTCCAGAATCAAACCGTTCTCATTTTCCCAGGCCACAGGGTTTCAGAATCCACCGGTGTTATGTTCCCAGGCCACAGGGTTCCAGAATCAATCCTCAGTTATGTTCCCAGGCTACAGGGTTCAAGAATAAAACTTCAGTCATGTTCCCAGTCCACAGGGTTCCAGAACCAAGGCTCAGTCAGGTTCCTGGGGCACAGTATTCCACAATCTAAACACATGTCATATTCCCAGGCCTCAGCGTTCCAGAATCCACCGATTTCATGTTCCCAGCTCACAGGGTTCCAGAATCAATCCTCAGTTATGCTCTCAGGCTACAGGGCTCCAGAATTAAACCTCAGTCATGTTCTCATTCCACAGGGTCCAAGAACCAAGTCTCAGTCAGGTTCCTGGGGCACAGTATTCCACAATCTAAACAAATGTCATGTTCCCAGGCCTCAGGGTTCCAGAATCCACCGATGTCATGTTCCCAGCTCACAGGGTTCCAGAATCAATCCTCAGTTATGTTCCCAGGCTACAGGGTTCCAGAATTAAACCTCAGTCATGTTCTCATTCCACAGGGTTCCAGAACCAAGGCTCAGTCACGTTCCCGGCGCACAGTATTCCACAATCTTAAGAGATTTCATGTTCCCAGGCCACAGTTTTCAAGAATCACGCCTCAGTCATGTTCCCAGGCCACAGGGATCCAGAATCAAACTTCAGTCATGTTGCCAGGCCATAGGGAACCACCATCAAAGCTCAGTCATATTCCCAGGCCACAGGTTTCCAGAATCAAACCGATTTCATGTTCCCAGTCAACAGGGTACAGCATCCAAACCGATGTCATGTTCCCAGGCCACAGGATTCCACACTCTAACATCAGTCTTGTTCCCAGGCTAAAGGTTTCCAGAATTAAACCTCAGTCATATTCCCAGGCAACATGGTTCAAAAATGGAACCTCAGTCGTGTTCCCAGGACACAGGGTTCCAGAATAAAACCTCAGTCATGTTCCCTGGACACAGGATTCAGAAATAAAACCCCAGTCATGTTCCCAGGCCACAGGGTTCCACAATTAAACCTCAGTTATATTCCCAGACCAGAGGGTTCCACAATCAAACCTCATTCCTGTTGCCAGGCCACGGTTCCACCATCAAGCCTCAGTCATGTTCCCAGGCCAGAGGGTTCCGCAATCAAACCTAAGTCATCTTGCCAAGCCACAGGGTTCCACCATCAAACCTCAGTCATGTTGCCAGGCCACAGGGTTCCACCATCACGCCTCACTCATGTTCCCAAGCCTAGGCGTTCCACTCTCAAACCTCAATCATGTTGCCAGGCCACAGGGTTCAACCATCAAACCTCAGTCATGTTCCCAGTAAACAGGGCTCCAGAAACCAACCAATGTCATGTTCCCACGCCACGGGGTTCCAGTATCAGGGCTCAGTCATATTCCCCGTGCACAGTGTTCCACTATCAAACCTCAGTCATGTTGCCAGTCCACAGGTTTCTGCCATCAAACCTCAGTCAATTTCCCAGGCCACAGGGTTCCAGAATCAAGCCTCAGTCATTTTGCCAGGCCATAGTGTTCCACCATAAAACCTCAGTCATGATCCCAGGCCACATGTTTCCACAATGAAACCTCAGTCATTTTCCCAGGCCATAGTGTTCCACCATCAAACCTCAGTCATATTCCCAGGACACATGTTTCCAGAATCATACCTGAGTCATGTTCACAGGCCACAGGATTCAACAATCAAACTTCAGTCATGTTCCCAGGACACAGGTGTCCAGAATCAAACCTCAGTCATGCTCCCAGGGAACAGGCTTCCAGAAACAATCCTCAGTCATGTTCCCGCGCCACAGGGTTCCAGACTCAAACCTCAGTCTTGTTCCCAGGACACAGGTTTCCAGAATCAACCCGATATCATGTTCCCTGGCCACAGTCTTCCAGAATCAAACCTCAGTCATGTTGCCAGGACATAGGTTTCCACCATCAAACCTCAGACATGTTCCTAGGCCACAGGGTTTCAGAATCAAACCGTTCTCAAGTTCCCAGGCCACAGGGTTCCAGAATCCACCGATGTCATGTTCCCAGGCCACAGGGTTTCAGAATCAATCCTCAGTTATGTTCCCAGGCTACAGGATTCCAGAATAAAACCTCAGTCATGTTCCCAGTCCACAGGGTTCCAGAATCAAGGCTCAGTCAGGTTCCCGGGGCACAGTATTCCACAATCTAAACAGATGTCATGTTCCCAGGCCTCAGGGTTCCAGAATCCACCGATGTCATGTTCCCAGGCCACAGGGTTCCAGAATCAATCCTCAGTTATGTTCCCAGGCTACAGGGTTCAAGAATAAAACCTCAGTCTTGTTCCCAGTCCACAGGGTTCCAGAACCAAGGCTCAGTCAGTTTCCCGGGGAACAGTATTCCACAATCTAAACAGATGTCATGTTTCCAGGCCACAGTTTTCTAGAATCACGCCTCAGTCATGCTCCCATGCCACAGGTATCCAGAATCAAACTTCAGTCATGTTGCCAGGCCATAGGGTACCACCAACAAACCTCAGTCTTATTCCCAGGCCACAGGTTTCCAGAATCAAACCGATTTCATGTTCCCAGGCCTCAGGGTTCCAGAATCCACTGATGTCATGTTCCCAGGCCACAGGGTTCGAGATTCAATCTTCAGTTATGTTCCCAGGCTACAGGGTTCCAGAATAAAACCTCAGTCATGTTCCCAGTCCACAGGGTTCCAGAACCAAGGCTCAGTCAGGTTCCCGGCGCACAGTATTCCACAATCTAAACAGATTTCATGTTCCCAGGCCTCAGGGTTCCTGAATCCACCGATGTCATGTTCCTAGGCCACAGGGTTCCAGAATCAATCCTCAGTTATGTTCCCAGGCTACAGGGTTCCAGAATAAAACCTCAGTCATGTTCCCAGTCCACAGGGTTCCAGAACCAAGACTCAGTCAGGTTCCCGGGCCTCAGTTTTCACGAAACACGCCTCAGTCATGCTCCCCGGCCACAGGGATCCAGAATCAAATTTCAGTCATGTTGCCAGGCCATAGGGTACCACCATCAAACCTCAGTCATAATCCCAGGCCACAGGTTTCCAGAATCAAATCGATTTCATGTTCCCAGGCAACAGGGAAACAGAATCCAAAGCGATGTCATGTTCCCAGGGCACAGGATTCCACACTCTAACATCAGTCTTGTTCCCAGGGCACATGGTTCCAGAATCAAACCTCAGTTGTGTTACCAGGACACAGAGTTCCAGAATAAAACCACAGTCATGTTCCCTGGACACAGGTTTCAGAAATAAATCCCAGTCATGTTCCCAGGCCACAGGGTTCCACAATTAAACCTCAGTCATATTCCCAGCCCAGAGGGTTCCACAATCAAACCTCAGTCCTGTTTCCAGACCACGGTTCCACCATCAAGCCTCAGTCATGTTCCCAGGCCAGAGTGTTCCACAATCAAACCTAAGTCATCTTGCCAAGCCACAGTGTTCCACCTCAGGCATGTTGCCAGTCCACAGGGTTCCACCATCAAGCCTCACTCATGTTCCCAAGCCTGAGGGTTCCACTATCAAACCTCAATCATGCTGCCAGGCCACAGGGTTCAACCATCAAACCTCAGTCATGTTCCCAGTAAACAGGGCTCCAGAATCAAACCAATGTCATGTTCCCACGCCACGGGGTTCCAGTATCAGGGCTCAGTCATGTTCCCCGTGCACAGGGTTCCACAATCAAACCTCAGTCATGTTGCCAGTCCACAGGTTTCTGCCATCAAACCTCAGTCAAGTTCCCAGGCCACAGGGTTCCAGAATCAAGCCTCAGTCATTTTGCCAGGGCATAGTGTTCCACCATCAAACCTCAGTCATATTCCCAGGACACATGGTTCCAGAATTAAACCTGGGTCATGTTCGCAGGCCACATGTTTCAACAATCAAACCTCAGTCATGTTCCCAGTCCACAGGGTTCCAGAACCAAGCCTCAGTCATGTTCCCAGGCCAGACTGTTCCACAATCAAACCTAAGTCATCTTGCCAAGCCACAGGGTTCCACCATCAAACCTCAGTCATGTTGCCAGGCACCAGGGTTCCACCATCAAGCCTCACTCATGTTCCGAAGCCTGAGGGTTCCACTATGAAACCTCAATCATGTTGCCAGGCCACAGGGTTGAACCATCAAACCTCAGTCATGTTCCAAGTAAACAGGGCTCCAGAATCAAACCAATGTCATGTTCCCACGCCACGGGGTTCCAGTATCAGGCCTCAGTCATGTTCCCGGTGCACAGGGTTCCACCATCAAACCTCAGTCATGATTCCAGGCCACATGTTTCCACAATCAAACCTCAGTCATGTTCCCAGGACACAGGTGTCCAGAATCAAACCTCAGTCATGTTCCCAGGGAACAGGCTTCCAGAAACAAACCTCAGTCATGTTCCCAGGCCACAGCGTTCCAGAACCAAACCTCAGTCCTGTTCCCAGGACACAGGTTTCCATAATCAACCCGATATCATGTTCCCTGGCCACAGTCGTCCAGAATCAAACCTCAGTCAGGTTGCCAGGCCACAGGTTTCCACCCTCAAACCTCAGACATGTTCCAAGGCCACAGGGTTCCAGAATCAAACCGTTCTCATTTTCCCAGGCCACAGGGTTTCAGAATCCACCGGTGTTATGTTCCCAGGCCACAGGGTTCCAGAATCAATCCTCAGTTATGTTCCCAGGCTACAGGGTTCAAGAATAAAACTTCAGTCATGTTCCCAGTCCACAGGGTTCCAGAACCAAGGCTCAGTCAGGTTCCTGGGGCACAGTATTCTACAATCTAAACACATGTCATATTCCCAGGCCTCAGCGTTCCAGAATCCACCGATGTCATGTTCCCAGCTCACAGGGTTCCAGAATCAATCCTCAGTTATGCTCTCAGGCTACAGGGCTCCAGAATTAAACCTCAGTCATGTTCTCATTCCACAGGGTCCAAGAACCAAGTCTCAGTCAGGTTCCTGGGGCACAGTATTCCACAATCTAAACAAATGTCATGTTCCCAGGCCTCAGGGTTCCAGAATCCACCGATGTCATGTTCCCAGCTCACAGGGTTCCAGTATCAATCCTCAGTTATGTTCCCAGGCTACAGGGTTCCAGAATTAAACCTCAGTCATGTTCTCATTCCACAGGGTTCCAGAACCAAGGCTCAGTCACGTTCCCGGCGCACAGTATTCCACAATCTTAAGAAATTTCATGTTCCCAGGCCACAGTTTTCAAGAATCACGCCTCAGTCATGTTCCCAGGCCACAGGGATCCAGAATCAAACTTCAGTCATGTTGCCAGGCGATAGGGAACCACCATCAAAGCTCAGTCATATTCCCAGGCCACAGGTTTCCAGAATCAAACCGATTTCATGTTCCCAGTCAACAGGGTACAGCATCCAAACCGATGTCATGTTCCCAGGCCACAGGATTCCACACTCTAACATCAGTCTTGTTCCCAGGCTAAAGGTTTCCAGAATTAAACCTCAGTCATATTCCCAGGCAACATGGTTCCAAAATGGAACCTCAGTCGTGTTCCCAGGACACAGGGTTCCAGAATAAAACCTCAGTCATGTTCCCTGGACACAGGATTCAGAAATAAAACCCCAGTCATGTTCCCAGGCCACAGGGTTCCACAATTAAACCTCAGTTATATTCCCAGACCAGAGGGTTCCACAATCAAACCTCATTCCTGTTGCCAGGCCACGGTTCCACAATCAAGCCTCAGTCATGTTCCCAGGCCAGAGGGTTCCGCAATCAAACCTAAGTCATCTTGCCAAGCCACAGGGTTCCACCATCAAACCTCAGTCATGTTGCCAGGCCACAGGGTTCCACCATCACGCCTCACTCATGTTCCCAAGCCTAGGCGTTCCACTCTCAAACCTCAATCATGTTGCCAGGCCACAGGGTTCAACCATCAAACCTCAGTCATGTTCCCAGTAAACAGGGCTCCAGAAACCAACCAATGTCATGTTCCCACGCCACGGGGTTCCAGTATCAGGGCTCAGTCATATTCCCCGTGCACAGTGTTCCACTATCAAACCTCAGTCATGTTGCCAGTCCACAGGTTTCTGCCATCAAACCTCAGTCAATTTCCCAGGCCACAGGGTTCCAGAATCAAGCCTCAGTCATTTTGCCAGGCCATAGTGTTCCACCATAAAACCTCAGTCATGATCCCAGGCCACATGTTTCCACAATGAAACCTCAGTCATTTTCCCAGGCCATAGTGTTCCACCATCAAACCTCAGTCATATTCCCAGGACACATGTTTCCAGAATCATACCTGAGTCATGTTCACAGGCCACAGGATTCAACAATCAAACTTCAGTCATGTTCCCAGGACACAGGTGTCCAGAATCAAACCTCAGTCATGCTCCCAGGGAACAGGCTTCCAGAAACAATCCTCAGTCATGTTCCCGCGCCACAGGGTTCCAGACTCAAACCTCAGTCTTGTTCCCAGGACACAGGTTTCCAGAATCAACCCGATATCATGTTCCCTGGCCACAGTCTTCCAGAATCAAACCTCAGTCATGTTGCCAGGACATAGGTTTCCACCATCAAACCTCAGACATGTTCCTAGGCCACAGGGTTTCAGAATCAAACCGTTCTCAAGTTCCCAGGCCACAGGGTTCCAGAATCCACCGATGTCATGTTCCCAGGCCACAGGGTTTCAGAATCAATCCTCAGTTATGTTCCCAGGCTACAGGATTCCAGAATAAAACCTCAGTCATGTTCCCAGTCCACAGGGTTCCAGAATCAAGGCTCAGTCAGGTTCCCGGGGCACAGTATTCCACAATCTAAACAGATGTCATGTTCCCAGGCCTCAGGGTTCCAGAATCCACCGATGTCATGTTCCCAGGCCACAGGGTTCCAGAATCAATCCTCAGTTATGTTCCCAGGCTACAGGGTTCAAGAATAAAACCTCAGTCTTGTTCCCAGTCCACAGGGTTCCAGAACCAAGGCTCAGTCAGTTTCCCGGGGAACAGTATTCCACAATCTAAACAGATGTCATGTTTCCAGGCCACAGTTTTCTAGAATCACGCCTCAGTCATGCTCCCATGCCACAGGTATCCAGAATCAAACTTCAGTCATGTTGCCAGGCCATAGGGTACCACCAACAAACCTCAGTCTTATTCCCAGGCCACAGGTTTCCAGAATCAAACCGATTTCATGTTCCCAGGCAACAGGGTACCAGAATCCAAACCGATGTCATGTTCCCAGGCCACAGGATTCCACACTCTAACATCAGTCTTGTTCCCAGGCCAATGGTTTCCAGAATCAAACCTCAGTCATATTCCCAGGCCACATGGTTTAAGAATGAAACCTCAGTCGTGTTCCCAGGAAACAGGGTTCCAGAATAAAACCTCAGTCAAGTTCCCTGGACACAGGATTCAGAAATAAAATCCCAGTCATGTTCCCAGGCCACAGGGTTCCACAATTAAACCTCAGTAATATTCCCAGAGCAGAGGGTTCCACAATCAAACCTCAGTCCTGTTGCCAGGCCACGGTTCCACCATCAAGCCTCAGTCCTGTACCCAGGACAGAGTGTTCCACAGCCAAACCTAAGTCATCTTGCCAAGCCACAGGGTTCCACCATCAAACCTCAGTCATGTTGCCAGTCCACAGGGTTCCACCATCAAGCCTCACTCATGTTCCCAAACCTGAGGGTTCCACTATCAAACCTCAATCATGCTGCCAGGCCACAGGGTTCAACCATCAAACCTCAGTCATGTTCCCAGTAAACAGGGCTCCAGAATCAAACCAATGTCATGTTCCCACGCCACGGGGTTCCAGTATCAGGGCTCAGTCATGTTCCCCGTGCACAGGGTTCCACAATCAAACCTCAGTCATGTTGCCAGTCCACAGGTTTCTGCCATCAAACCTCAGTCAAGTTCCCAGGCCACAGGGTTCCAGAATCAAGCCTCAGTCATTTTGCCAGGGCATAGTGTTCCACCATCAAACCTCAGTCATATTCCCAGGACACATGGTTCCAGAATTAAACCTGGGTCATGTTCGCAGGCCACATGTTTCAACAATCAAACCTCAGTCATGTTCCCAGTCCACAGGGTTCCAGAACCAAGCCTCAGTCATGTTCCCAGGCCAGACTGTTCCACAATCAAACCTAAGTCATCTTGCCAAGCCACAGGGTTCCACCATCAAACCTCAGTCATGTTGCCAGGCACCAGGGTTCCACCATCAAGCCTCACTCATGTTCCGAAGCCTGAGGGTTCCACTATGAAACCTCAATCATGTTGCCAGGCCACAGGGTTGAACCATCAAACCTCAGTCATGTTCCAAGTAAACAGGGCTCCAGAATCAAACCAATGTCATGTTCCCACGCCACGGGGTTCCAGTATCAGGCCTCAGTCATGTTCCCGGTGCACAGGGTTCCACCATCAAACCTCAGTCATGATTCCAGGCCACATGTTTCCACAATCAAACCTCAGTCATGTTCCCAGGACACAGGTGTCCAGAATCAAACCTCAGTCATGTTCCCAGGGAACAGGCTTCCAGAAACAAACCTCAGTCATGTTCCAGGCCACAGCGTTCCAGAACCAAACCTCAGTCCTGTTCCCAGGACACAGGTTTCCAGAATCAACCCGATATCATGTTCCCTGGCCACAGTCGTCCAGAATCAAACCTCAGTCAGGTTGCCAGGCCACAGGTTTCCACCCTCAAACCTCAGACATGTTCCAAGGCCACAGGGTTCCAGAATCAAACCGTTCTCATTTTCCCAGGCCACAGGGTTTCAGAATCCACCGGTGTTATGTTCCCAGGCCACAGGGTTCCAGAATCAATCCTCAGTTATGTTCCCAGGCTACAGGGTTCAAGAATAAAACTTCAGTCATGTTCCCAGTCTACAGGATTCCAGAACCAAGGCTCAGTCAGGTTCCTGGGGCACAGTATTCCACAATCTAAACACATGTCATGTTCCCAGGCCTCAGGGTTCCAGAATCCACCGATGTCATGTTCCCAGCTCACAGGGTTCCAGAATCAATCCTCAGTTATGCTCTCAGGCTACAGGGCTCCAGAATTAAACCTCAGTCATGTTCTCATTCCACAGGGTCCAAGAACCAAGGCTCAGTCAGGTTCCTGGGGCACAGTATTCCACAATCTAAACAAATGTCATGTTCCCAGGCCTCAGGGTTCCAGAATCCACCGATGTCATGTTCCCAGCTCACAGGGTTCCAGAATCAATCCTCAGTTATGTTCCCAGGCTACAGGGTTCCAGAATTAAACCTCAGTCATGTTCTCATTCCACAGGGTTCCAGAACCAAGGCTCAGTCACGTTCCCGGCCCACAGTATTCCACAATCTTAACAGATTTCATGTTCCCAGGCCACAGTTTTCAAGAATCACGCCTCAGTCATGTTCCCAGGCCACAGGGATCCAGAATCAAACTTCAGTCATGTTGCCAGGCCATAGGGAACCACCATCAAAGCTCAGTCATATTCCCAGGCCACAGGTTTCCAGAATCAAACCGATTTCATGTTCCCAGTCAACAGGGTACCAGCATCCAAACCGATGTCATGTTCCCAGGCCACAGGATTCCAGACTCTAACATCAGTCTTGTTCCCAGGCTAAAGGTTTCCAGAATTAAACCTCAGTCATATTCCCAGGCAACATGGTTCCAAAATGGAACCTCAGTCGTGTTCCCAGGACACAGGGTTCCAGAATAAAACCTCAGTCATGTTCCCTGGACACAGGATTCAGAAATAAAACCCCAGTCATGTTCCCAGGCCACAGGGTTCCACAATTAAACCTCAGTTATATTCCCAGACCAGAGGGTTCCACAATCAAACCTCATTCCTGTTGCCAGGCCACGGTTCCACCATCAAGCCTCAGTCATGTTCCCAGGCCAGAGGGTTCCGCAATCAAATCTAAGTCATCTTGCCAAGCCACAGGGTTCCACCATCAAACCTCAGTCATGTTGCCAGGCCACAGGGTTCCACCATCACGCCTCACTCATGTTCCCAAGCCTGGGCGTTCCACTCTCAAACCTCAATCATGTTGCCAGGCCACAGGGTTTAACCATCAAACCTCAGTCATGTTCCCAGTAAACAGGGCTCCAGAAATCAACCAATGTCATGTTCCCACGCCACGGGGTTCCAGTATCAGGGCTCAGTCATATTCCCCGTGCACAGTGTTCCACTATCAAACCTCAGTCATGTTGCGAGTCCACAGGTTTCTGCCATCAAACCTCAGTCAATTTCCCAGGCCACAGGGTTCCAGAATCAAGCCTCAGTCATTTTGCCAGGCCATAGTGTTCCACCATAAAACCTCAGTCATAATCCCAGGCCACATGTTTCCACAATGAAACCTCAGGAATTTTCCCAGGCCATAGTGTTCCACCATCAAACCTCAGTCATATTCCCAGGACACATGTTTCCAGAATCATACCTGAGTCATGTTCACAGGCCACAGGATTCAACAATCAAACCTCAGTCATGTTCCCAGGACACAGGTGTCCAGAATCAAACCTCAGTCATGCTCCCAGGGAACAGGTTTCCAGAAACAATCCTCAGTCATGTTCCCGCGCCACAGGGTTCCAGACTCAAACCTCAGTCTTGTTCCCAGGACACAGGTTTCCAGAATCAACCCGATATCATGTTCCCTGGCCACAGTCTTCCAGAATCAAACCTCAGTCATGTTGCCAGGACATAGGTTTCCACCATCAAACCTCAGACATGTTCCTAGGCCACAGGGTTTCAGAATCAAACCGTTCTCAAGTTCCCAGGCCACAGGGTTCCAGAATCCACCGATGTCATGTTCCCAGGCCACAGGGTTTCAGAATCAATCCTCAGTTATGTTCCCAGGCTACAGGATTCCAGAATAAAACCTCAGTCATGTTCCCAGTCCACAGGGTTCCAGAATCAAGGCTCAGTCAGGTTCCCGGGGCACAGTATTCCACAATCTAAACAGATGTCATGTTCCCAGGCCTCAGGGTTCCAGAATCCACCGATGTCATGTTCCCAGGCCACAGGGTTCCAGAATCAATCCTCAGTTATGTTCCCAGGCTACAGGGTTCAAGAATAAAACCTCAGTCTTGTTCCCAGTCCACAGGGTTCCAGAACCAAGGCTCAGTCAGTTTCCCGGGGAACAGTATTCCACAATCTAAACAGATGTCATGTTTCCAGGCCACAGTTTTCTAGAATCACGCCTCAGTCATGCTCCCATGCCACAGGTATCCAGAATCAAACTTCAGTCATGTTGCCAGGCCATAGGGTACCACCATCAAAGCTCAGTCATATTCCCAGGCCACAGGTTTCCAGAATCAAACCGATTTCATGTTCCCAGGCAACAGGGTACCAGAATCCAAACCGATGTCATGTTCCCAGGCCACAGGATTCCACACTCTAACATCAGTCTTGTTCCCAGGCCAATGGTTTCCAGAATCAAACCTCAGTCATATTCCCAGGCCACATGGTTTAAGAATGAAACCTCAGTCGTGTTCCCAAGAAACAGGGTTCCAGAATAAAACCTCAGTCAAGTTCCCTGGACACAGGATTCAGAAATAAAATCCCAGTCATGTTCCCAGGCCACAGGGTTCCGCAATTAAACCTCAGTCATATTCCCAGAGCAGAGGGTTCCACAATCAAACCTCAGTCCTGTTGCCAGGCCACGGTTCCACCATCAAGCCTCAGTCCTGTACCCAGGACAGAGTGTTCCACAGCCAAACCTAAGTCATCTTGCCAAGCCACAGGGTTCCACCATCAAACCTCAGTCATGTTGCCAGGCCACAGGGTTCCACCATCAAACCTCACTCATGTTCCCAAGCTTGAGGTTTCCACTATCAAATCTCAATCATGTTGCCAGGCCACAGGGTTCAACCATCAAACCTCAGTCATGTTCCCAGTAAACAGGGCTCCAGAATCAAACCAATGTCATGTTCCCACGCCACGGGGTTCCAGTATCAGGCCTCAGTCATGTTCCCCGTGCACAGGGTTCCACAATCAAACCTCAGTCATGTTGCCAGTCCACAGGTTTCTGCCATCAAACCTCAGTCAAGTTGCCAGGCCACAGGGTTCCAGAATCAAGCCTCAGACATTTTCCCAGGCCAAAGGTTTCCAGAATCAAACCTCAGTCATATTCCCAGGACACTTGGCTCCAGAATCAAACCTGAGTCACGTTCGCAGGCCACAGGTTTCAACAATCAAACCGCAGTCATGTTCCCAGGCCACCGGTTTCCAGAATCAAACCTCAGTCTTGTTCCCAGGACACAAGTTTCCAGAATCATCCTGATATCAAGTTCCCTGGCCACAGTCTTCCAGAATCAAACCTCAGTCATGTTTCCAGGCCACAGATTTCCACCATCAAACCTCAGGCATGTGCCCAGGCCAGACGGTTCCAGAATCAAACCGTTCTCATGTTCCCAGGCCAGAGGGTTCCAGAATCCACCGATGTCATGTTTCCAGTCCACAGGGTTCCAGAAGCAAGGCTCAGTCAGGTTCCCGGGGCACAGTATTCCACAATCTACACAGATGTCATGTTCCCAGGCCTCAGGGTTCCAGAATCCACTGATGTCATGTTCCCAGGCCACAGGGTTCGAGATTCAATCCTCAGTTATGTTCCCAGGCTACAGGGTTCCAGAATAAAACCTCAGTCATGTTCCCAGTCCACAGGGTTCCAGAACCAAGGCTCAGTCAGGTTCCCGGCGCACAGTATTCCACAATCTAAACAGATGTCATGTTCCCAGGCCTCAGGGTTCCTGAATCCACCGATGTCATGTTCCTAGGCCACAGGGTTCCAGAATCAATCCTCAGTTATGTTCCCAGGCTACAGGGTTCCAGAATAAAACCTCAGTCATGTTCCCAGTCCACAGGGTTCCAGAACCAAGACTCAGTCAGGTTCCCGGGCCTCAGTTTTCACGAAACACGCCTCAGTCATGCTCCCCGGCCACAGGGATCCAGAATCAAATTTCAGTCATGTTGCCAGGCCATAGGGTACCACCATCAAACCTCAGTCATAATCCCAGGCCACAGGTTTCCAGAAGCAAACCGATTTCATGTTCCCAGGCAACAGGGAAACAGAATCCAAAGCGATGTCATGTTCCCAGGGCACAGGATTCCATACTCTAACATCAGTCTTGTTCCCAGGCCACATGGTTCCAGAATCAAACCTCAGTTGTGTTACCAGGACACAGGGTTCCAGAATAAAACCACAGTCATGTTCCCTGGATACAGGTTTCAGAAATAAAATCCCAGTCATGTTCCCAGGCCACAGGGTTCCACAATTAAACCTCAGTCATAATACCAGCCCAGAGGGTTCCACAATCAAACCTCAGTCCTGTTTCCAGACCACGGTTCCACCATCAAGCCTCAGTCATGTTCCCAGGCCAGAGTGTTCCACAATCAAACCTAAGTCATCTTGCCAAGCCACAGTGTTCCACCTCAGGCATGTTGCCAGTCCACAGGGTTCCACCATCAAACCTCAGTCATGTTGCCAGGCACCAGGGTTCCACCATCAAGCCTCACTCATGTTCCGAAGCCTGAGGGTTCCACTATGAAACCTCAATCATGTTGCCAGGCCACAGGGTTGAACCATCAAACCTCAGTCATGTTCCAAGTAAACAGGGCTCCAGAATCAAACCAATGTCATGTTCCCACGCCACGGGGTTCCAGTATCAGGCCTCAGTCATGTTCCCGGTGCACAGGGTTCCACCATCAAACCTCAGTCATGATTCCAGGCCACATGTTTCCACAATCAAACCTCAGTCATGTTCCCAGGACACAGGTGTCCAGAATCAAACCTCAGTCATGTTCCCAGGGAACAGGCTTCCAGAAACAAACCTCAGTCATGTTCCCTGGCCACAGTCTTCCAGAATCAAACCTCAGTCAGGTTGCCAGGCCACAGGTTTCCACCCTCAAACCTCAGACATGTTCCAAGGCCACAGGGTTCCAGAATCAAACCGTTCTCATTTTCCCAGGGCACAGGGTTTCAGAATCCACCGGTGTTATGTTCCCAGGCCACAGGGTTCCAGAATCAATCCTCAGTTATGTTCCCAGGCTACAGGGTTCAAGAATAAAACTTCAGTCATGTTCCCAGTCCACAGGGTTCCAGAACCAAGGCTCAGTCAGGTTCCTGGGGCACAGTATTCCACAATCTAAACACATGTCATGTTCCCAGGCCTTAGGGTTCCAGAATCCACCGATGTCATGTTCCCAGCTCACAGGGTTCCAGAATCAATCCTCAGTTATGCTCTCAGGCTACAGGGCTCCAGAATTAAACCTCAGTCATGTTCTCATTCCACAGGGTCCAAGAACCAAGGCTCAGTCAGGTTCCTGGGGCACAGTATTCCACAATCTAAACAAATGTCATGTTCCCAGGCCTCAGGGTTCCAGAATCCACCGATGTCATGTTCCCAGCTCACAGGGTTCCAGAATCAATCCTCAGTTATGTTCCCAGGCTACAGGGTTCCAGAATTAAACCTCAGTCATGTTCTCATTCCACAGGGTTCCAGAACCAAGGCTCAGTCACGTTCCCGGCGCACAGTATTCCACAATCTTAACAGATTTCATGTTGCCAGGCCACAGTTTTCAAGAATCACGCCTCAGTCATGTTCCCAGGCCACAGGGATCCAGAATCAAACTTCAGTCATGTTGCCAGGCCATAGGGAACCACCATCAAAGCTCAGTCATATTCCCAGGCCACAGGTTTCCAGAATCAAACCGATTTCATGTTCCCAGTCAACAGGGTACCAGCATCCAACCCGATGTCATGTTCCCAGGCCACAGGATTCCACACTCTAACATCAGTCTTGTTCCCAGGCTAAAGGTTTCCAGAATTAAACCTCAGTCATATTCCCAGGCAACATGGTTCCAAAATGGAACCTCAGTCGTGTTCCCAGAACACAGGGTTCCAGAATAAAACCTCAGTCATGTTCCCTGGACACAGGATTCAGAAATAAAACCCCAGTCATGTTCCCAGGCCACAGGGTTCCACAATTAAACCTCAGTTATATTCCTAGACCAGAGGGTTCCACAATCAAACCTCATTCCTGTTGCCAGGCCACGGTTCCACCATCAAGCCTCAGTCATATTCCCAGGCCAGAGGGTTCCGCAATCAAACCTAAGTCATCTTGCCAAGCCACAGGGTTCCACCATCAAACTTCAGTCATGTTGCCAGGCCACAGGGTTCCACCATCACGCCTCACTCATGTTCCCAAGCCTGGGCGTTCCACTCTCAAACCTCAATCATGTTGCCAGGCCACAGGGTTCAACCATCAAACCTCAGTCATGTTCCCAGTAAACAGGGCTACAGAAACCAACCAATGTCATGTTCCCACGCCACGGGGTTCCAGTATCAGGGCTCAGTCATATTCCCCGTGCACAGTGTTCCACTATCAAACCTCAGTCATGTTGCGAGTCCACAGGTTTCTGCCATCAAACCTCAGTCAATTTCCCAGGCCACAGGGTTCCAGAATCAAGCCTCAGTCATTTTGCCAGGCCATAGTGTTCCACCATAAAACCTCAGTCATGATCCCAGTCCACATGTTTCCACAATGAAACCTCAGGAATTTTCCCAGGCCATAGTGTTCCACCATCAAACCTCAGTCATATTCCCAGGACACATGTATCCAGAATCATACCTGAGTCATGTTCACAGGCCACAGGATTCAACAATCAAACCTCAGTCATGTTCCCAGGACACAGGTGTCCAGAATCAAACCTCAGTCATGCTCCCAGGGAACAGGCTTCCAGAAACAATCCTCAGTCATGTTCCCGCGCCACAGGGTTCCAGACTCAAACCTCAGTCTTGTTCCCAGGACACAGGTTTCCAGAATCAACCCGATATCATGTTCCCTGGCCACAGTCTTCCAGAATCAAACCTCAGTCATGTTGCCAGGACATAGGTTTCCACCATCAAACCTCAGACATGTTCCTAGGCCACAGGGTTTCAGAATCAAACCGTTCTCAAGTTCCCAGGCCACAGGGTTCCAGAATCCACCAATGTCATGTTCCCAGGCCACAGGGTTTCAGAATCAATCCTCAGTTATGTTCCCAGGCTACAGGATTCCAGAATAAAACCTCAGTCATGTTCCCAGTCCACAGGGTTCCAGAATCAAGGCTCAGTCAGGTTCCCGGGGCACAGTATTCCACAATCTAAACAGATGTCATGTTCCCAGGCCACAGGGTTCCAGAATCAATCCTCAGTTATGTTCCCAGTCTACAGGGTTCAAGAATAAAACCTCAGTCTTGTTCCCAGTCCACAGGGTTCCAGAACCAAGGCTCAGTCAGTTTCCCGGGGAACAGTATTCCACAATCTAAACAGATGTCATGTTTCCAGGCCACAGTTTTCTAGAATCACGCCTCAGTCATGCTCCCATGCCACAGGTATCCAGTATCAAACTTCAGTCATGTTGCCAGGCCATAGGGTACCACCAACAAACCTCAGTCTTATTCCCAGGCCACAGGTTTCCAGAATCAAACCGATTTCATGTTCCCAGGCAACAGGGTACCAGAATCCAAACCGATGTCATGTTCCCAGGCCACAGGATTCCACACTCTAACATCAGTCTTGTTCCCAGGCCAATGGTTTCCAGAATCAAACCTCAGTCATATTCCCAGGCCACATGGTTTAAGAATGAAACCTCAGTCGTGTTCCCAGGAAACAGGGTTCCAGAATAAAACCTCAGTCAAGTTCCCTGGACACAGGATTCAGAAATAAAACCCCAGTCATGTTCCCAGGCCACAGGGTTCCACAATTAAACCTCAGTCATATTCCCAGAGCAGAGGGTTCCACAATCAAACCTCAGTCCTGTTGCCAGGCCACGGTTCCACCATCAAGCCTCAGTCCTGTACCCAGGACAGAGTGTTCCACAGCCAAACCTAAGTCATCTTGCCAAGCCACAGGGTTCCACCATCAAACCTCAGTCATGTTGCCAGGCCACAGGGTTCCACCATCAAACCTCACTCATGTTCCCAAGCTTGAGGTTTCCACTATCAAATCTCAATCATGTTGCCAGGCCACAGGGTTCAACCATCAAACCTCAGTCATGTTCCCAGTAAACAGGGCTCCAGAATCAAACCAATGTCATGTTCCCACGCCACGGGGTTCCAGTATCAGGCCTCAGTCATGTTCCCCGTGCACAGGGTTCCACAATCAAACCTCAGTCATGTTGCCAGTCCACAGGTTTCTGCCATCAAACCTCAGTCAAGTTGCCAGGCCACAGGGTTCCAGAATCAAGCCTCAGACATTTTCCCAGGCCAAAGGTTTCCAGAATCAAACCTCAGTCATATTCCCAGGACACATGGCTCCAGAATCAAACCTGAGTCACGTTCGCAGGCCACAGGTTTCAAAAATCAAACCGCAGTCATGTTCCCAGGACACAGGTGTCCAGAATCAAACCTCAGTCATGTTCCCATGGAACAGGCTTCCAGAAACAAACCTCAGTCATGTTCCCAGGCCACCGGTTTCCAGAATCAAACCTCAGTCTTGTTCCCAGGACACAAGTTTCCAGAATCATCCCGATATCAAGTTCCCTGGCCACAGTCTTCCAGAATCAAACCTCAGTCATGTTTCCAGGCCACAGGTTTCCACCATCAAACCTCAGGCATGTGCCCAGGCCAGACGGTTCCAGAATCAAACCGTTCTCATGTTCCCAGGCCAGAGGGTTCCAGAATCCACCGATGTCATGTTTCCAGTCCACAGGGTTCCAGAAGCAAGGCTCAGTCAGGTTCCCGGGGCACAGTATTCCACAATCTACACAGATGTCATGTTCCCAGGCCTCAGGGTTCCAGAATCCACTGATGTCATGTTCCCAGGCCACAGGGTTCGAGATTCAATCTTCAGTTATGTTCCCAGGCTACAGGGTTCCAGAATAAAACCTCAGTCATGTTCCCAGTCCACAGGGTTCCAGAACCAAGGCTCAGTCAGGTTCCCGGCGCACAGTATTCCACAATCTAAACAGATGTCATGTTCCCAGGCCTCAGGGTTCCTGAATCCACCGATGTCATGTTCCTAGGCCACAGGGTTCCAGAATCAATCCTCAGTTATGTTCCCAGGCTACAGGGTTCCAGAATAAAACCTCAGTCATGTTCCCAGTCCACAGGGTTCCAGAACCAAGACTCAGTCAGGTTCCCGGGCCTCAGTTTTCACGAAACACGCCTCAGTCATGCTCCCCGGCCACAGGGATCCAGAATCAAATTTCAGTCATGTTGCCAGG
Source organism: Balaenoptera physalus (assembly GCF_965194825.1). Lineage (NCBI taxonomy): Eukaryota > Metazoa > Chordata > Mammalia > Artiodactyla > Balaenopteridae > Balaenoptera > Balaenoptera physalus. Next base: position 34,730,239 of record NC_138897.1, on the reverse strand, counting down.
CCATAGGGTACCACCATCAAACCTCAGTCATAATCCCAGGCCACAGGTTTCCAGAATCAAATCGATTTCATGTTCCCAGGCAACAGGGAAACAGAATCCAAAGCGATGTCATGTTCCCAGGGCACAGGATTCCACACTCTAACATCAGTCTTGTTCCCAGGGCACATGGTTCCAGAATCAAACCTCAGTTGTGTTACCAGGACACAGAGTTCCAGAATAAAACCACAGTCATGTTCCCTGGACACAGGTTTCAGAAATAAATCCCAGTCATGTTCCCAGGCCACAGGGTTCCACAATTAAACCTCAGTCATATTCCCAGCCCAGAGGGTTCCACAATCAAACCTCAGTCCTGTTTCCAGACCACGGTTCCACCATCAAGCCTCAGTCATGTTCCCAGGCCAGAGTGTTCCACAATCAAACCTAAGTCATCTTGCCAAGCCACAGTGTTCCACCTCAGGCATGTTGCCAGTCCACAGGGTTCCACCATCAAGCCTCACTCATGTTCCCAAGACTGAGGGTTCCACTATCAAACCTCAATCATGCTGCCAGGCCACAGGGTTCAACCATCAAACCTCAGTCATGTTCCCAGTAAACAGGGCTCCAGAATCAAACCAATATCATGTTCCCACGCCACGGGGTTCCAGTATCAGGGCTCAGTCATGTTCCCCGTGCACAGGGTTCCACAATCAAACCTCAGTCATGTTGCCAGTCCACAGGTTTCTGCCATCAAACCTCAGTCAAGTTCCCAGGCCACAGGGTTCCAGAATCAAGCCTCAGTCATTTTGCCAGGGCATAGTGTTCCACCATCAAACCTCAGTCATATTCCCAGGACACATGGTTCCAGAATTAAACCTGGGTCATGTTCGCAGGCCACATGTTTCAACAATCAAACCTCAGTCATGTTCCCAGTCCACAGGGTTCCAGAACCAAGCCTCAGTCATGTTCCCAGGCCAGACTGTTCCACAATCAAACCTAAGTCATCTTGCCAAGCCACAGGGTTCCACCATCAAACCTCAGTCATGTTGCCAGGCACCAGGGTTCCACCATCAAGCCTCACTCATGTTCCGAAGCCTGAGGGTTCCACTATGAAACCTCAATCATGTTACCAGGCCACAGGGTTGAACCATCAAACCTCAGTCATGTTCCAAGTAAACATGGCTCCAGAATCAAACCAATGTCATGTTCCCACGCCACGGGGTTCCAGTATCAGGCCTCAGTCATGTTCCCGGTGCACAGGGTTCCACCATCAAACCTCAGTCATGATTCCAGGCCACATGTTTCCACAATCAAACCTCAGTCATGTTCCCAGGACACAGGTGTCCAGAATCAAACCTCAGTCATGTTCCCAGGGAACAGGCTTCCAGAAACAAACCTCAGTCATGTTCCCAGGCCACAGTGTTCCAGAACCAAACCTCAGTCCTGTTCCCAGGACACAGGTTTCCAGAATCAACCCGATATCATGTTCCCTGGCCACAGTCGTCCAGAATCAAACCTCAGTCAGGTTGCCAGGCCACAGGTTTCCACCCTCAAACCTCAGACATGTTCCAAGGCCACAGGGTTCCAGAATCAAACCGTTCTCATTTTCCCAGGCCACAGGGTTTCAGAATCCACGGGTGTTATGTTCCCAGGCCACAGGGTTCCAGAATCAATCCTCAGTTATGTTCCCAGGCTACAGGGTTCAAGAATAAAACTTCAGTCATGTTCCCAGTCCACAGGGTTCCAGAACCAAGGCTCAGTCAGGTTCCTGGGGCACAGTATTCCACAATCTAAACACATGTCATGTTCCCAGGCCTCAGGGTTCCAGAATCCACCGATGTCATGTTCCCAGCTCACAGGGTTCCAGAATCAATCCTCAGTTATGTTCCCAGGCTACAGGGTTCCAGAATTAAACCTCAGTCATGTTCTCATTCCACAGGGTTCCAGAACCAAGGCTCAGTCACGTTCCCGGCGCACAGTATTCCACAATCTTAACAGATTTCATGTTCCCAGGCCACAGTTTTCACGAAACACGCCTCAGTCATGCTCCCCGGCCACAGGGATCCAGAATCAAATTTCAGTCATGTTGCCAGGCCATAGGGTACCACCATCAAACCTCAGTCATAATCCCAGGCCACAGGTTTCCAGAATCAAACCGATTTCATGTTCCCAGGCAACAGGGAAACAGAATCCAAAGCGATGTCATGTTCCCAGGGCACAGGATTCCACACTCTAACATCAGTCTTGTTCCCAGGCCACATGGTTCCAGAATCAAACCTCAGTTGTGTTACCAGGACACAGGGTTCCAGAATAAAACCACAGTCATGTTCCCTGGACACAGGTTTCAGAAATAAAATCCCAGTCATGTTCCCAGGGCACAGGGTTCCACAATTAAACCTCGGTCATATTCCCAGCCCAGAGGGTTCCACAATCAAACCTCAGTCCTGTTTCCAGACCACGGTTCCACCATCAAGCCTCAGTCATGTTCCCAGGCCAGAGTGTTCCACAATCAAACCTAAGTCATCTTGCCAAGCCACAGTGTTCCACCTCAGGCATGTTGCCAGTCCACAGGGTTCCACCATCAAACCTCAGTCATGTTGCCAGGCACCAGGGTTCCACCATCAAGCCTCACTCATGTTCCGAATCCTGAGGGTTCCACTATGAAACCTCAATCATGTTGCCAGGCCACAGGGTTGAACCATCAAACCTCAGTCATGTTCCAAGTAAACAGGGCTCCAGAATCAAACCAATGTCATGTTCCCACGCCACGGGGTTCCAGTATCAGGCCTCAGTCATGTTCCCGGTGCACAGGTTCCACCATCAAACCTCAGTCATGATTCCAGGCCACATGTTTCCACAATCAAACCTCAGTCATGTTCCCAGGACACAGGTGTCCAGAATCAAACCTCAGTCATGTTCCCAGGGAACAGGCTTCCAGAAACAAACCTCAGTCATGTTCCCAGGCCACAGCGTTCCAGAACCAAACCTCAGTCCTGTTCCCAGGACACAGGTTTCCAGAATCAACCCGATATCATGTTCCCTGGCCACAGTCTTCCAGAATCAAACCTCAGTCAGGTTGCCAGGCCACAGGTTTCCACCCTCAAACCTCAGACATGTTCCAAGGCCACAGGGTTCCAGAATCAAACCGTTCTCATTTTCCCAGGGCACAGGGTTTCAGAATCCACCGGTGTTATGTTCCCAGGCCACAGGGTTCCAGAATCAATCCTCAGTTATGTTCCCAGGCTACAGGGTTCAAGAATAAAACTTCAGTCATGTTCCCAGTCCACAGGGTTCCAGAACCAAGGCTCAGTCAGGTTCCTGGGGCACAGTATTCCACAATCTAAACACATGTCATGTTCCCAGGCCTCAGAGTTCCAGAATCCACCGATGTCATGTTCCCAGCTCACAGGGTTCCAGAATCAATCCTCAGTTATGCTCTCAGGCTACAGGGCTCCAGAATTAAACCTCAGTCATGTTCTCATTCCACAGGGTCCAAGAACCAAGGCTCAGTCAGGTTCCTGGGGCACAGTATTCCACAATCTAAACAAATGTCATGTTCCCAGGCCTCAGGGTTCCAGAATCCACCGATGTCATGTTCCCAGCTCACAGGGTTCCAGAATCAATCCTCAGTTATGTTCCCAGGCTACAGGGTTCCAGAATTAAACCTCAGACATGTTCTCATTCCACAGGGTTCCAGAACCAAGGCTCAGTCACGTTCCCGGCGCACAGTATTCCACAATCTTAACAGATTTCATGTTCCCAGGCCACAGTTTTCAAGAATCACGCCTCAGTCAAGTTCCCAGGCCACAGGGATCCAGAATCAAACTTCAGTCATGTTGCCAGGCCATAGGGAACCACCATCAAAGCTCAGTCATATTCCCAGGCCACAGGTTTCCAGAATCAAACCGATTTCATGTTCCCAGTCAACAGGGTACCAGCATCCAAACCGATGTCATGTTCCCAGGCCACAGGATTCCACACTCTAACATCAGTCTTGTTCCCAGGCTAAAGGTTTCCAGAATTAAACCTCAGTCATATTCCCAGGCAACATGGTTCCAAAATGGAACCTCAGTCGTGTTCCCAGGACACAGGGTTCCAGAATAAAACCTCAGTCATGTTCCCTGGACACAGGATTCAGAAATAAAACCCCAGTCATGTTCCCAGGCCACAGGGTTCCACAATTAAACCTCAGTTATATTCCCAGACCAGAGGGTTCCACAATCAAACCTCATTCCTGTTGCCAGGCCACGGTTCCACCATCAAGCCTCAGTCATGTTCCCAGGCCAGAGGGTTCCGCAATCAAACCTAAGTCATCTTGCCAAGCCACAGGGTTCAACCATTAAACATCAGTCATGTTGCCAGGCCACAGGGTTCCACCATCACGCCTCACTCATGTTCCCAAGCCTGGGCGTTCCACTCTCAAACCTCAATCACGTTGCCAGGCCACAGGGTTCAACCATCAAACCTCAGTCATGTTCCCAGTAAACAGGGCTCCAGAAACCAACCAATGTCATGTTCCCACGCCACGGGGTTCCAGTATCAGGGCTCAGTCATATTCCCCGTGCACAGTGTTCCACTATCAAACCTCAGTCATGTTGCGAGTCCACAGGTTTCTGCCATCAAACCTCAGTCAATTTCCCAGGCCACAGGGTTCCAGAATCAAGCCTCAGTCATTTTGCCAGGCCATAGTGTTCCACCATAAAACCTCAGTCATGATCCCAGGCCACATGTTTCCACAATGAAACCTCAGGAATTTTCCCAGGCCATAGTGTTCCACCATCAAACCTCAGTCATATTCCCAGGACACATGTTTCCAGAATCATACCTGAGTCATGTTCACAGGCCACAGGATTCAACAATCAAACCTCAGTCATGTTCCCAGGACACAGGTGTCCAGAATCAAACCTCGATCATGCTCCCAGGGAACAGGCTTCCAGAAACAATCCTCAGTCATGTTCCCACGCCACAGGGTTCCAGACTCAAACCTCAGTCTTGTTCCCAGGACACAGGTTTCCAGAATCAACCCGATATCATGTTCCCTGGCCACAGTCTTCCAGAATCAAACCTCAGTCATGTTGCCAGGACATAGGTTTCCACCATCAAACCTCAGACATGTTCCTAGGCCACAGGGTTTCAGAATCAAACCGTTCTCAAGTTCCCAGGCCACAGGGTTCCAGAATCCACCGATGTCATGTTCCCAGGCCACAGGGTTTCAGAATCAATCCTCAGTTATGTTCCCAGGCTACAGGATTCCAGAATAAAACCTCAGTCATGTTCCCAGTCCACAGGGTTCCAGAATCAAGGCTCAGTCAGGTTCCCGGGGCACAGTATTCCACAATCTAAACAGATGTCATGTTCCCAGGCCTCAGGGTTCCAGAACCAAACCTCAGTCCTGTTCCCAGGACACAGGTTTCCAGAATCAACCCGATATCATGTTCCCTGGCCACAGTCTTCCAGAATCAAACCTCAGTCAGGTTGCCAGGCCACAGGTTTCCACCCTCAAACCTCAGACATGTTCCAAGGCCACAGGGTTCCAGAATCAAACCGTTCTCATTTTCCCAGGGCACAGGGTTTCAGAATCCACCGGTGTTATGTTCCCAGGCCACAGGGTTCCAGAATCAATCCTCAGTTATGTTCCCAGGCTACAGGGTTCAAGAATAAAACTTCAGTCATGTTCCCAGTCCACAGGGTTCCAGAACCAAGGCTCAGTCAGGTTCCTGGGGCACAGTATTCCACAATCTAAACACATGTCATGTTCCCAGGCCTCAGAGTTCCAGAATCCACCGATGTCATGTTCCCAGCTCACAGGGTTCCAGAATCAATCCTCAGTTATGCTCTCAGGCTACAGGGCTCCAGAATTAAACCTCAGTCATGTTCTCATTCCACAGGGTCCAAGAACCAAGGCTCAGTCAGGTTCCTGGGGCACAGTATTCCACAATCTAAACAAATGTCATGTTCCCAGGCCTCAGGGTTCCAGAATCCACCGATGTCATGTTCCCAGCTCACAGGGTTCCAGAATCAATCCTCAGTTATGTTCCCAGGCTACAGGGTTCCAGAATTAAACCTCAGACATGTTCTCATTCCACAGGGTTCCAGAACCAAGGCTCAGTCACGTTCCCGGCGCACAGTATTCCACAATCTTAACAGATTTCATGTTCCCAGGCCACAGTTTTCAAGAATCACGCCTCAGTCAAGTTCCCAGGCCACAGGGATCCAGAATCAAACTTCAGTCATGTTGCCAGGCCATAGGGAACCACCATCAAAGCTCAGTCATATTCCCAGGCCACAGGTTTCCAGAATCAAACCGATTTCATGTTCCCAGTCAACAGGGTACCAGCATCCAAACCGATGTCATGTTCCCAGGCCACAGGGTTCCCAGGCTAAAGGTTTCCAGAATTAAACCTCAGTCATATTCCCAGGCAACATGGTTCCAAAATGGAACCTCAGTCGTGTTCCCAGGACACAGGGTTCCAGAATAAAACCTCAGTCATGTTCCCTGGACACAGGATTCAGAAATAAAACCCCAGTCATGTTCCCAGGCCACAGGGTTCCACAATTAAACCTCAGTTATATTCCCAGACCAGAGGGTTCCACAATCAAACCTCATTCCTGTTGCCAGGCCACGGTTCCACCATCAAGCCTCAGTCATGTTCCCAGGCCAGAGGGTTCCGCAATCAAACCTAAGTCATCTTGCCAAGCCACAGGGTTCAACCATTAAACCTCAGTCATGTTGCCAGGCCACAGGGTTCCACCATCACGCCTCACTCATGTTCCCAAGCCTGGGCGTTCCACTCTCAAACCTCAATCACGTTGCCAGGCCACAGGGTTCAACCATCAAACCTCAGTCATGTTCCCAGTAAACAGGGCTCCAGAAACCAACCAATGTCATGTTCCCACGCCACGGGGTTCCAGTATCAGGGCTCAGTCATATTCCCCGTGCACAGTGTTCCACTATCAAACCTCAGTCATGTTGCGAGTCCACAGGTTTCTGCCATCAAACCTCAGTCAATTTCCCAGGCCACAGGGTTCCAGAATCAAGCCTCAGTCATTTTGCCAGGCCATAGTGTTCCACCATAAAACCTCAGTCATGATCCCAGGCCACATGTTTCCACAATGAAACCTCAGGAATTTTCCCAGGCCATAGTGTTCCACCATCAAACCTCAGTCATATTCCCAGGACACATGTTTCCAGAATCATACCTGAGTCATGTTCACAGGCCACAGGATTCAACAATCAAACCTCAGTCATGTTCCCAGGACACAGGTGTCCAGAATCAAACCTCGATCATGTTCCCAGGGAACAGGCTTCCAGAAACAATCCTCAGTCATGTTCCCACGCCACAGGGTTCCAGACTCAAACCTCAGTCTTGTTCCCAGGACACAGGTTTCCAGAATCAACCCGATATCATGTTCCCTGGCCACAGTCTTCCAGAATCAAACCTCAGTCATGTTGCCAGGACATAGGTTTCCACCATCAAACCTCAGACATGTTCCTAGGCCACAGGGTTTCAGAATCAAACCGTTCTCAAGTTCCCAGGCCACAGGGTTCCAGAATCCACCGATGTCATGTTCCCAGGCCACAGGGTTTCAGAATCAATCCTCAGTTATGTTCCCAGGCTACAGGATTCCAGAATAAAACCTCAGTCATGTTCCCAGTCCACAGGGTTCCAGAATCAAGGCTCAGTCAGGTTCCCGGGGCACAGTATTCCACAATCTAAACAGATGTCATGTTCCCAGGCCTCAGGGTTCCAGAATCCACCGATGTCATGTTCCCAGGCCACAGGGTTCCAGAATCAATCCTCAGTTATGTTCCCAGGCTACAGGGTTCAAGAATAAAACCTCAGTCTTGTTCCCAGTCCACAGGGTTCCAGAACCAAGGCTCAGTCAGTTTCCCGGGGAACAGTATTCCACAATCTAAACAGATGTCATGTTTCCAGGCCACAGTTTTCTAGAATCACGCCTCAGTCATGCTCCCATGCCACAGGTATCCAGAATCAAACTTCAGTCATGTTGCCAGGCCATAGGGTACCACCAACAAACCTCAGTCTTATTCCCAGGCCACAGGTTTCCAGAATCAAACCGATTTCATGTTCCCAGGCAACAGGGTACCAGAATCCAAACCGATGTCATGTTCCCAGGCCACAGGATTCCACACTCTAACATCAGTCTTGTTCCCAGGCCAATGGTTTCCAGAATCAAACCTCAGTCATATTCCCAGGCCACATGGTTTAAGAATGAAACCTCAGTCGTGTTCCCAGGAAACAGGGTTCCAGAATAAAACCTCAGTCAAGTTCCCTGGACACAGGATTCAGAAATAAAACCCCAGTCATGTTCCCAGGCCACAGGGTTCCACAATTAAACCTCAGTTATATTCCCAGACCAGAGGGTTCCACAATCAAACCTCATTCCTGTTGCCAGGCCACGGTTCCACCATCAAGCCTCAGTCATGTTCCCAGGCCAGAGGGTTCCGCAATCAAACCTAAGTCATCTTGCCAAGCCACAGGGTTCAACCATTAAACCTCAGTCATGTTGCCAGGCCACAGGGTTCCACCATCACGCCTCACTCATGTTCCCAAGCCTGGGCGTTCCACTCTCAAACCTCAATCACGTTGCCAGGCCACAGGGTTCAACCATCAAACCTCAGTCATGTTCCCAGTAAACAGGGCTCCAGAAACCAACCAATGTCATGTTCCCACGCCACGGGGTTCCAGTATCAGGGCTCAGTCATATTCCCCGTGCACAGTGTTCCACTATCAAACCTCAGTCATGTTGCGAGTCCACAGGTTTCTGCCATCAAACCTCAGTCAATTTCCCAGGCCACAGGGTTCCAGAATCAAGCCTCAGTCATTTTGCCAGGCCATAGTGTTCCACCATAAAACCTCAGTCATGATCCCAGGCCACATGTTTCCACAATGAAACCTCAGGAATTTTCCCAGGCCATAGTGTTCCACCATCAAACCTCAGTCATATTCCCAGGACACATGTTTCCAGAATCATACCTGAGTCATGTTCACAGGCCACAGGATTCAACAATCAAACCTCAGTCATGTTCCCAGGACACAGGTGTCCAGAATCAAACCTCGATCATGCTCCCAGGGAACAGGCTTCCAGAAACAATCCTCAGTCATGTTCCCAGGCCACAGGATTCCACACTCTAACATCAGTCTTGTTCCCAGGCCAATGGTTTCCAGAATCAAACCTCAGTCATATTCCCAGGCCACATGGTTTAAGAATGAAACCTCAGTCGTGTTCCCAGGAAACAGGGTTCCAGAATAAAACCTCAGTCAAGTTCCCTGGACACAGGATTCAGAAATAAAACCCCAGTCATGTTCCCAGGCCACAGGGTTCCACAATTAAACCTCAGTCATATTCCCAGAGCAGAGGGTTCCACAATCAAACCTCAGTCCTGTTGCCAGGCCACGGTTCCACCATCAAGCCTCAGTCCTGTACCCAGGACAGAGTGTTCCACAGCCAAACCTAAGTCATCTTGCCAAGCCACAGGGTTCCACCATCAAACCTCAGTCATGTTGCCAGGCCACAGGGTTCCACCATCAAACCTCACTCATGTTCCCAAGCTTGAGGTTTCCACTATCAAATCTCAATCATGTTGCCAGGCCACAGGGTTCAACCATCAAACCTCAGTCATGTTCCCAGTAAACAGGGCTCCAGAATCAAACCAATGTCATGTTCCCACGCCACGGGGTTCCAGTATCAGGCCTCAGTCATGTTCCCCGTGCACAGGGTTCCACAATCAAACCTCAGTCATGTTGCCAGTCCACAGGTTTCTGCCATCAAACCTCAGTCAAGTTGCCAGGCCACAGGGTTCCAGAATCAAGCCTCAGACATTTTCCCAGGCCAAAGGTTTCCAGAATCAAACCTCAGTCATATTCCCAGGACACATGGCTCCAGAATCAAACCTGAGTCACGTTCGCAGGCCACAGGTTTCAACAATCAAACCGCAGTCATGTTCCCAGGACACAGGTGTCCAGAATCAAACCTCAGTCATGTTCCCATGGAACAGGCTTCCAGAAACAAACCTCAGTCATGTTCCCAGGCCACCGGTTTCCAGAATCAAACCTCAGTCTTGTTCCCAGGACACAAGTTTCCAGAATCATCCCGATATCAAGTTCCCTGGCCACAGTCTTCCAGAATCAAACCTCAGTCATGTTTCCAGGCCACAGGTTTCCACCATCAAACCTCAGGCATGTGCCCAGGCCAGACGGTTCCAGAATCAAACCGTTCTCATGTTCCCAGGCCAGAGGGTTCCAGAATCCACCGATGTCATGTTTCCAGTCCACAGGGTTCCAGAAGCAAGGCTCAGTCAGGTTCCCGGGGCACAGTATTCCACAATCTACACAGATGTCATGTTCCCAGGCCTCAGGGTTCCAGAATCCACTGATGTCATGTTCCCAGGCCACAGGGTTCGAGATTCAATCCTCAGTTATGTTCCCAGGCTACAGGGTTCCAGAATAAAACCTCAGTCATGTTCCCAGTCCACAGGGTTCCAGAACCAAGGCTCAGTCAGGTTCCCGGCGCACAGTATTCCACAATCTAAACAGATGTCATGTTCCCAGGCCTCAGGGTTCCTGAATCCACCGATGTCATGTTCCTAGGCCACAGGGTACCAGAATCAATCCTCAGTTGTGTTCCCAGGCTACAGGGTTCCAGAATAAAACCTCAGTCATGTTCCCAGTCCACAGGGTTCCAGAACCAAGACTCAGTCAGGTTCCCGGGCCTCAGTTTTCACGAAACACGCCTCAGTCATGCTCCCCGGCCACAGGGATCCAGAATCAAATTTCAGTCATGTTGCCAGGCCATAGGGTACCACCATCAAACCTCAGTCATAATCCCAGGCCACAGGTTTCCAGAATCAAACCGATTTCATGTTCCCAGGCAACAGGGAAACAGAATCCAAAGCGATGTCATGTTCCCAGGGCACAGGATTCCACACTCTAACATCAGTCTTGTTCCCAGGCCACATGGTTCCAGAATCAAACCTCAGTTGTGTTACCAGGACACAGGGTTCCAGAATAAAGCCACAGTCATGTTCCCTGGACACAGGTTTCAGAAATAAAATCCCAGTCATGTTCCCAGGCCACAGGGTTCCACAATTAAACCTCAGTCATATTCCCAGCCCAGAGGGTTCCACAATCAAACCTCAGTCCTGTTTCCAGACCACGGTTCCACCATCAAGCCTCAGTCATGTTCCCAGGCCAGAGTGTTCCACAATCAAACCTAAGTCATCTTGCCAAGCCACAGTGTTCCACCTCAGGCATGTTGCCAGTCCACAGGGTTCCACCATCAAACCTCAGTGATGTTGCCAGACACCAGGGTTCCACCATCAAGCCTCACTCATGTTCCGAATCCTGAGGGTTCCACTATGAAACCTCAATCATGTTGCCAGGCCACAGGGTTGAACCATCAAACCTCAGTCATGTTCCAAGTAAACAGGGCTCCAGAATCAAACCAATGTCATGTTCCCACGCCACGGGGTTCCAGTATCAGGCCTCAGTCATGTTCCCGGTGCACAGGGTTCCACCATCAAACCTCAGTCATGATTCCAGGCCACATGTTTCCACAATCAAACCTCAGTCATGTTCCCAGGACACAGGTGTCCAGAATCAAACCTCAGTCATGTTCCCAGGGAACAGGCTTCCAGAAACAAACCTCAGTCATGTTCCCAGGCCACAGCGTTCCAGAACCAAACCTCAGTCCTGTTCCCAGGACACAGGTTTCCAGAATCAACCCGATATCATGTTCCCTGGCCACAGTCTTCCAGAATCAAACCTCAGTCAGGTTGCCAGGCCACAGGTTTCCACCCTCAAACCTCAGACATGTTCCAAGGCCACAGGGTTCCAGAATCAAACCGTTCTCATTTTCCCAGGGCACAGGGTTTCAGAATCCACCGGTGTTATGTTCCCAGGCCACAGGGTTCCAGAATCAATCCTCAGTTATGTTCCCAGGCTACAGGGTTCAAGAATAAAACTTCAGTCATGTTCCCAGTCCACAGGGTTCCAGAACCAAGGCTCAGTCAGGTTCCTGGGGCACAGTATTCCACAATCTAAACACATGTCATGTTCCCAGGCCCTAGGGTTCCAGAATCCACCGATGTCATGTTCCCAGCTCACAGGGTTCCAGAATCAATCCTCAGTTATGCTCTCAGGCTACAGGGCTCCAGAATTAAACCTCAGTCATGTTCTCATTCCACAGGGTCCAAGAACCAAGGCTCAGTCAGGTTCCTGGGGCACAGTATTCCACAATCTAAACAAATGTCATGTTCCCAGGCCTCAGGGTTCCAGAATCCACCGATGTCATGTTCCCAGCTCACAGGGTTCCAGAATCAATCCTCAGTTATGTTCCCAGGCTACAGGGTTCCAGAATTAAACCTCAGTCATGTTCTCATTCCACAGGGTTCCAGAACCAAGGCTCAGTCACGTTCCCGGCGCACAGTATTCCACAATCTTAACAGATTTCATGTTCCCAGGCCACAGTTTTCAAGAATCACGCCTCAGTCATGTTCCCAGGCCACAGGGATCCAGAATCAAACTTCAGTCATGTTGCCAGGCCATAGGGAACCACCATCAAAGCTCAGTCATATTCCCAGGCCACAGGTTTCCAGAATCAAACCGATTTCATGTTCCCAGTCAACAGGGTACCAGCATCCAAACCGATGTCATGTTCCCAGGCCACAGGATTCCACACTCTAACATCAGTCTTGTTCCCAGGCTAAAGGTTTCCAGAATTAAACCTCAGTCATATTCCCAGGCAACATGGTTCCAAAATGGAACCTCAGTCGTGTTCCCAGGACACAGGGTTCCAGAATAAAACCTCAGTCATGTTCCCTGGACACAGGATTCAGAAATAAAACCCCAGTCATGTTCCCAGGCCACAGGGTTCCACAATTAAACCTCAGTTATATTCCCAGACCAGAGGGTTCCACAATCAAACCTCATTCCTGTTGTCAGGCCACGGTTCCACCACCAAGCCTCAGTCATGTTCCCAGGCCAGAGGGTTCCGCAATCAAACCTAAGTCATCTTGCCAAGCCACAGGGTTCCACCATCAAACCTCAGTCATGTTGCCAGGCCACAGTGTTCCACCATCACGCCTCACTCATGTTCCCAAGCCTGAGCGTTCCACTCTCAAACCTCAATCATGTTGCCAGGCCACAGGGTTCAACCATCAAACCTCAGTCATGTTCCCAGTAAACAGGGCTCCAGAAACCAACCAATGTCATGTTCCCACGCCACGGGGTTCCAGTATCAGGGCTCAGTCATATTCCCCGTGCACAGTGTTCCACTATCAAACCTCAGTCATGTTGCGAGTCCACAGGTTTCTGCCATCAAACCTCAGTCAATTTCCCAGGCCACAGGGTTCCAGAATCAAGCCTCAATCATTTTGCCAGGCCATAGTGTTCCACCATAAAACCTCAGTCATGATCCCAGGCCACATGTTTCCACAATGAAACCTCAGGAATTTTCCCAGGCCATAGTGTTCCACCATCAAACCTCAGTCATATTCCCAGGACACATGTTTCCAGAATCATACCTGAGTCATGTTCACAGGCCACAGGATTCAACAATCAAACCTCAGTCATGTTCCCAGGACACAGGTGTCCAGAATCAAACCTCAGTCATGCTCCCAGGGAACAGGCTTCCAGAAACAATCCTCAGTCATGTTCCCGCGCCACAGGGTTCCAGACTCAAACCTCAGTCTTGTTCCCAGGACACAGGTTTCCAGAATCAACCCGATATCATGTTCCCTGGCCACAGTCTTCCAGAATCAAACCTCAGTCATGTTGCCAGGACATAGGTTTCCACCATCAAACCTCAGACATGTTCCTAGGCCACAGGGTTTCAGAATCAAACCGTTCTCAAGTTCCCAGGCCTCAGGGTTCCAGAATCCACCGATGTCATGTTCCCAGGCCACAGGGTTTCAGAATCAATCCTCAGTTATGTTCCCAGGCTACAGGATTCCAGAATAAAACCTCAGTCATGTTCCCAGTCCACAGGGTTCCAGAATCAAGGCTCAGTCAGGTTCCCGGGGCACAGTATTCCACAATCTAAACAGATGTCATGTTCCCAGGCCTCAGGGTTCCAAAATCCACCGATGTCATGTTCCCAGGCCACAGGGTTCCAGAATCAATCCTCAGTTATGTTCCCAGGCTACAGGGTTCAAGAATAAAACCTCCGTCTTGTTCCCAGTCCACAGGGTTCCAGAACCAAGGCTCAGTCAGTTTCCCGGGGAACAGTATTCCACAATCTAAACAGATGTCATGTTTCCAGGCCACAGTTTTCTAGAATCACGCCTCAGTCATGCTCCCATGCCACAGGTATCCAGAATCAAACTTCAGTCATGTTGCCAGGCCATAGGGTACCACCAACAAACCTCAGTCTTATTCCCAGGCCACAGGTTTCCAGAATCAAACCGATTTCATGTTCCCAGGCAACAGGGTACCAGAATCCAAACCGATGTCATGTTCCCAGGCCACAGGATTCCACACTCTAACATCAGTCTTGTTCCCAGGCCAATGGTTTCCAGAATCAAACCTCAGTCATATTCCCAGGCCACATGGTTTAAGAATGAAACCTCAGTCGTGTTCCCAGGAAACAGGGTTCCAGAATAAAACCTCAGTCAAGTTCCCTGGACACAGGATTCAGAAATAAAATCCCAGTCATGTTCCCAGGCCACAGGGTTCCACAATTAAACCTCAGTCATATTCCCAGAGCAGAGGGTTCCACAATCAAACCTCAGTCCTGTTGCCAGGCCACGGTTCCACCATCAAGCCTCAGTCCTGTACCCAGGACAGAGTGTTCCACAGCCAAACCTAAGTCATCTTGCCAAGCCACAGGATTCCACCATCAAACCTCAGTCATGTTGCCAGGCCACAGGGTTCCACCATCAAACCTCACTCATGTTCCCAAGCTTGAGGTTTCCACTATCAAATCTCAATCATGTTGCCAGGCCACAGGGTTCAACCATCAAACCTCAGTCATGTTCCCAGTAAACAGGGCTCCAGAATCAAACCAATGTCATGTTCCCACGCCACGGGGTTCCAGTATCAGGCCTCAGTCATGTTCCCCGTGCACAGGGTTCCACAATCAAACCTCAGTCATGTTGCCAGTCCACAGGTTTCTGCCATCAAACCTCAGTCAAGTTGCCAGGCCACAGGGTTCCAGAATCAAGCCTCAGACATTTTCCCAGGCCAAAGGTTTCCAGAATCAAACATCAGTCATATTCCCAGGACACATGGCTCCAGAATCAAACCTGAGTCACGTTCGCAGGCCACAGGTTTCAACAATCAAACCGCAGTCATGTTCCCAGGACACAGGTGTCCAGAATCAAACCTCAGTCATGTTCCCATGGACCAGGCTTCCAGAAACAAACCTCAGTCATGTTCCCAGGCCACCGGTTTCCAGAATCAAACCTCAGTCTTGTTCCCAGGACACAAGTTTCCAGAATCATCCCGATATCAAGTTCCCTGGCCACAGTCTTCCAGAATCAAACCTCAGTCATGTTTCCAGGCCACAGGTTTCCACCATCAAACCTCAGGCATGTGCCCAGGCCAGACGGTTCCAGAATCAAACCGTTCTCATGTTCCCAGGCCAGAGGGTTCCAGAATCCACCGATGTCATGTTTCCAGTCCACAGGGTTCCAGAAGCAAGGCTCAGTCAGGTTCCCGGGGCACAGTATTCCACAATCTACACAGATGTCATGTTCCCAGGCCTCAGGGTTCCAGAATCCACTGATGTCATGTTCCCAGGCCACAGGGTTCCAGAATCAATCCTCAGTTATGTTCCCAGGCTACAGGGTTCCAGAATTAAACCTCAGTCATGTTCTCATTCCACAGGGTTCCAGAACCAAGGCTCAGTCACGTTCCCGGCGCACAGTATTCCACAATCTTAACAGATTTCATGTTCCCAGGCCACAGTTTTCAAGAATCACGCCTCAGTCATGTTCCCAGGCCACAGGGTTCCACAATTAAACCTCAGTCATATTCCCAGCCAAGAGGGTTCCACAATCATACCTCAGTCCTGTTTCCAGACCACGGTTCCACCATCAAGCCTCAGTCATGTTCCCAGGCCAGAGTGTTCCACAATCAAACCTAAGTCATCTTGCCAAGCCACAGTGTTCCACCTCAGGCATGTTGCCAGTCCACAGGGTTCCACCATCAAGCCTCACTCATGTTCCCAAGCCTGAGGGTTCCACTATCAAACCTCAATCATCCTGCCAGGCCACAGGGTTCAACCATCAAACCTCAGTCATGTTCCCAGTAAACAGGGCTCCAGAATCAAACCAATGTCATGTTCCCACGCCACTGGGTTCCAGTATCAGGGCTCAGTCATGTTCCCCGTGCACAGGGTTCCACAATCAAACCTCAGTCATGTTGCCAGTCCACAGGTTTCTGCCATCAAACCTCAGTCAAGTTCCCAGGCCACAGGGTTCCAGAATCAAGCCTCAGTCATTTTGCCAGGGCATAGTGTTCCACCATCAAACCTCAGTCATATTCCCAGGACACATGGTTCCAGAATTAAACCTGGGTCATGTTCGCAGGCCACATGTTTCAACAATCAAACCTCAGTCATGTTCCCAGTCCACAGAGTTCCAGAACCAAGCCTCAGTCATGTTCCCAGGCCAGACTGTTCCACAATCAAACCTAAGTCATCTTGCCAAGCCACAGGGTTCCACCATCAAACCTCAGTCATGTTGCCAGGCACCAGGGTTCCACCATCAAGCCTCACTCATGTTCCGAAGCCTGAGGGTTCCACTATGAAACCTCAATCATGTTGCCAGGCCACAGGGTTAAACCATCAAACCTCAGTCATGTTCCAAGTAAACATGGCTCCAGAATCAAACCAATGTCATGTTCCCACGCCACGGGGTTCCAGTATCAGGCCTCAGTCATGTTCCCGGTGCACAGGGTTCCACCATCAAACCTCAGTCATGATTCCAGGCCACATGTTTCCACAATCAAACCTCAGTCATGTTCCCAGGACACAGGTGTCCAGAATCAAACCTCAGTCATGTTCCCAGGGAACAGGCTTCCAGAAACAAACCTCAGTCATGTTCCCAGGCCACAGCGTTCCAGAACCAAACCTCAGTCCTGTTCCCAGGACACAGGTTTCCAGAATCAACCCGATATCATGTTCCCTGGCCACAGTCTTCCAGAATCAAACCTCAGTCAGGTTGCCAGGCCACAGGTTTCCACCCTCAAACCTCAGACATGTTCCAAGGCCACAGGGTTCCAGAATCAAACCGTTCTCATTTTCCCAGGGCACAGGGTTTCAGAATCCACCGGTGTTATGTTCCCAGGCCACAGGGTTCCAGAATCAATCCTCAGTTATGTTCCCAGGCTACAGGGTTCAAGAATAAAACTTCAGTCATGTTCCCAGTCCACAGGGTTCCAGAACCAAGGCTCAGTCAGGTTCCTGGGGCACAGTATTCCACAATCTAAACACATGTCATGTTCCCAGGCCTCAGGGTTCCAGAATCCACCGATGTTATATTCCCAAGCTACAGGGTTCAAGAATAAAACTTCAGTCATGTTCCCAGTCCACAGGGTTCCAGAACCAAGGCTCAGTCAGGTTCCTGGGGCACAGTATTCCACAATCTAAACACATGTCATGTTCCCAGGCCTCAGGGTTCCAGAATCCACCGATGTCATGTTCCCAGCTCACAGGGTTCCAGAATCAATCCTCAGTTATGCTCTCAGGCTACAGGGCTCCAGAATTAAACCTCAGTCATGTTCTCATTCCACAGGGTCCAAGAACCAAGGCTCAGTCAGGTTCCTGGGGCACAGTATTCCACAATCTAAACAAATGTCATGTTCCCAGGCCTCAGGGTCAAGAATCCACCGATGTCATGTTTCCAGCTCACAGGGTTCCAGAATCAATCCTCAGTTATGTTCCCAGGCTACAGGGTTCCAGAATTAAACCTCAGTCATGTTCTCATTCCACAGGGTTCCAGAACCAAGGCTCAGTCACGTTCCCGGCGCACAGTATTCCACAATCTTAACAGATTTCATGTTCCCAGGCCACAGATTTCAAGAATCACGCCTCAGTCATGTTCCCAGGCCACAGGTATCCAGAATCAAACTACAGTCATGTTGCCAGGCCATAGGGTAACACCATCAAACCTCAGTCATGTTGCCAGGCCACAGGTTTCCAGAATCAAACCGATTTCTTGTTCCCAGGCAACAGGGTACCAGAATCCAAAGCGATGTCATGTTCCCACGTCACAGGATTCCACACTCTAAAATAAGTCTTGTTCCCAGGCCAAAGAATTCCAGAATCAAACCTCAGTCATATTCCCAGGCAACATTGTTCCAGAATGAAACCTCATTCGTGTTCCCAGGACACAGGTTTCCAGAATCAAACCTCAGTCATTTTCCCTGGACACAGGATTCAGAAATAAAATCCCAGTCATGTTCCCAGGCCACAGGGTTCCACAATTAAACCTCAGTCATATTCCCAGGCCAGAGGGTTCCACAATCAAACCTCAGTCCTGTTGCCAGGCCACGGTTCCACCATCAAGCCGCAGTCATGTTCCCAGGCCAGAGTGTTCCACAATCAAACCTAAGTCATCTTGCCAAGCCACAGGGTTCCACAATCAAGCCTCACTCATGATCCCAAGACTGAGGATTCCACTATCAAACCTTAATCATGTTGCCAGGCCACAGGGTTCAACCATCAAACCTCAGTCATTTTCCCTGGAAACAGGGCTCCAGAATCAAACCAATGTCATGTTCCCACGCCACGGGGTTCCAGTATCAGGGCTCTGTCATTTTCCCCGTGCACAGGGTTCCACAATCAAACGTCGGTCATTATGCCAGTCCACAGGTTTCTGCCATCCACCCTCAGTCAAGTTCCCAGGCCACAGGGTTCCAGAATCAAGCCCCAGTCATTTTTTCAGGCCATAGTGTTCCACCATCAAACCTCAGTCATATTCCCCTGACACATGGTTCCAGAATCAAACCTGAGACATGTTCGCGGGCCACAGGTTTCAACAATCAAACCTCAGTCATGTTGCCAGGCCACAGGGTTCCACCATCAAGCCTCACTAATGTTCCGAAGCCTGAGGGTTCCACTATGAAACCTCAATCATGTTGCCAGGCCACAGGGTTGAACCATCAAACCTCAGTCACGTTCCCAGTAAAGAGGGCTCCAGAATCAAACCAATGTCATGTTCTCACACCCCGGAGTTCCTGTATCAGGCCTCAGTCATGTTTCCCGTGCACAGGGTTCCACAGTCAAACGTCAGTCATGTTGCCAGTCCACAGGTTTCTGTCATCAAACCATAGTCAAATTCCCAGGCCACAGGATTCCAGAATCAAGCCTCAGTCATTTTGCCAAGCCATAGTGTTCCACCAACAAACCTCAGTCATGATTCCAGGCCACATGTTTCCACAATCAAACCTCAGTCATGTTCCAAGGCCACAGGGTTCCAGAATCAAACCGTTCTCATTTCCCCAGGCGACAGGGTTTCAGAATCCATCGGTATTATCTTCCCAGGACACAGGGTTCCAGAATCAATCCCCAGTTGTGTTCCCAGGCTACAGGATTCCAGAATAAAACCTCAGTCATGTTCCCAGTCCACAGTGTTCCAGAACCAAGGCTCAGTCAGGTTCCCGGGGCACAGTATTCCACAATCTAAACAGATGTCATGTTCCCAGGGCTCAGGGTTCCAGAATCCACCGATGTCATGTTCCCAGGCCACAGGGATCCAGAATCAATCCTCAGTTATGTTCCCAGGCTACAGGGTTCAAGAATAAAACCTCAGTCATGTTCCCAGTCCACAGGGTTCCAGAACGAAGGCTCAGTCAGGTTCCCGGGGCACAGTATTCCATAATCTAAACAGATGTCATTTTCCCAGGCCACAGTTTTCAAGAATCACGCCTCAGTCATGTTCCCAGGCCACAGGGATCCAGAATCAAACTTCAGTCCTGTTGCCAGGCCATAGGGTACCACCATCAAACATCAGTCATATTCCCAGGCCACAGGTTTCCATAAACAAACCGATTTCATGTTCCCAGGCAACAGGGCACCAGAATCAAAACCGATTTCATGTTCCCAGGACACAGGATTCCACACTCTAACATCAGTCTTGTTCCCAGGCCAACGGTTTTCAGAGTCAAACCTCAGTCATGTTCCCAGGCAACATGGTTCCAGAATGAAACCTCAGTCGTGTTCCCAGGACACAGGGTTGAAGAATAAAACCTCACTCATGTTCCCTGTACACAGGATTCAGAAATAAAATCCCAGTCATGTTCCAAGGCCACAGGGTTCCACAATTAAACCTCAGTCATATTCCCAGGCCAGAGTGTTCCACAATCAATCCTAAGTCATCTTGCCAAGCCACAGGGCTCAACCATCAAACCTCAGTCATGTTCCCAGTAAACAGGGCTCCAGAATCAAACCAATATCATGTTCTCACACTCCGGGATTCCAGTATCAGGCCTCAGTCATGTTCCCCGTGCACAGGGTTCCACAATCAAACCTCAGTCATGTTGCCAGTCCACAGGTGTCTGCCATCACCTCAGTCAAGTTCCCAGGCCACAGGATTCCAGAATCAAGCCTCAGTCATTTTGCCAGGCCATAGTGTTCCACCATCAAACCTCAGTCATGATTCCAGGCCACATGTTTCCAAAATCAAACCTCAGTAATGGTCGCAGGACACAGGTGTCCAGAATAGAACCTCAGTTATGTTCCCAGTCCACAGGGTTCCAGAAGCAAGGCTCAGTCAGGTTCCCGGGGCACAGTATTCCACAATCTAAACAGATGTCATGTTCTCAGGCCTCAGGGTTCCAGAATCCACCGATGTCATATTCCCAGGCCACAGGGTTCCAGAATCAATCCTCAGTTATGTTCCCAGGCTACAGGGTTCCAGAATAAAACCTCAGTCATGTTCCCAGTCCACAGGGTTCAAGAACCAAGGCTAAGTCAGGTTCCTGGGGCACAGTATTCCACAATCTAAACAGAGGTCATGTTCCTAGGCCTCAGTGTTCCAGAAACCACCGATATCATGTTCCCAGGCCACAGGGTTCCAGAATCAATCCTCAGTTATGTTCCCAGGCTATGGGTTCCAGAATAAAACCTCAGTCATGTTCTCAGTCCACAGGGTTCCAGAACCAAGGCTCAGTCAGGTTCCCGGGGCACAGTATTCCACAATCTAAACAGATTTCATGTTCCCAGGCCACAGTTTTCAAGAATCACGCCTCAGTCATGTTCCCAGGCCACAGGGATCCAGAATCAAACCGATTTCATGTTCCCAGGCAACAGGGTACCAGAATTCAAAGCGATGTCATGTTCCCAGGCGACAGGATTCCACACTCTAACATCAGTTTTGTTCCCAGGCCAAAGGTTTCCAGAATTAAACCTCAGTCATATTCCCAGGCAACATGGTTCCAAAATGAAACCTCAGTCTTGTTCCCAGGACACAGGGTTCCAGAATCAAACCTCAGTCTTGTTACCAGGACACAGGTTTCCAGAATCAACCCGATATCATGTTCCCTGGCCACAGTCTTCAAGAATCAAACCTCAGTCATGTTGCCAGGCCACAGGTTTCCACCCTCAAACCTCAGACATGTTCCAAGGCCACAGGGTTCCAGAATCCACCAATGTCATGTTCCCAGGCCACAGGGTTCCAGAATCAATCCTCAGTTATGTTCCCAGGCTACAGGGTTCCAGAATAAAACCTCAGTCATATTCCCAGTCCACAGGGTTCCAGAATCAAACCGTTCTCATTTTCCCAGGCCACAGGGTTTCAGAATCCACCGATGTCATGTTCCCAGGGCACAGGGTTCAAGAATCAAACCTCAGTTATGTTCCCAGGCTACAGGGTTCAAGAATAATACCTCAGTCATTTTCCCAGTCCACAGGGTTCCAGAACGAAGGCTCAGTCAGGTTCCCGGTGCACAGTATATCACAATCTAAACAGATGTCATGTTCCCAGGCAACAGTTTTCAAGAATCACGCCTCAGTCATGCTCCCAGGCCACAGGGATCCAGAATCAAATTTCAGTCATGTTGCCAGGCCATAGGGTACCACCATCAAACCTCAGTCATATTCCCAGGCCACAGGTTTCCAGAATCAAACAGATTTCATGTTCCCAGGCAACAGGGTACCAGAATCCAAAGCGATGTCATGTTCCCAGGCCACAGGATTCCACACTCTAACATCAGTCTTATTCCCAGGCCAATGGATTCCAGAATCAAACCTCAGTTGTGTTCCCAGGCCACAGGGTTCCAGAATCAATCCTCAGTTATGTTCCCAGGCTACAGGGTTCCAGAATAAAACCTCAGTCATATTCCCAGTCCACAGGGTTCCAGAATCAAACCGTTCTCATTTTCCCAGGCCACAGGGTTTCAGAATCCACCGATGTCATGTTCCCAGGGCACAGGGTTCAAGAATCAAACCTCAGTTATGTTCCCAGGCTACAGGGTTCAAGAATAATACCTCAGTCATTTTCCCAGTCCACAGGGTTCCAGAACGAAGGCTCAGTCAGGTTCCCGGTGCACAGTATATCACAATCTAAACAGAAGTCATGTTCCCAGGCAACAGTTTTCAAGAATCACGCCTCAGTCATGCTCCCAGGCCACAGGGATCCAGAATCAAATTTCAGTCATGTTACCAGGCCATAGGGTACCACCATCAAACCTCAGTCATATTCCCAGGCCACAGGTTTCCAGAATCAAACAGATTTCATGTTCCCAGGCAACAGGGTAAAAGAATCCAAAGCGATGTCATGTTCCCAGGCCACAGGATTCCACACTCTAACATCAGTCTTATTCCCAGGCCAATGGATTCCAGAATCAAACCTCAGTTGTGTTCCCAGGACACAGGGTTCCAGAATAAAACCACAGTCATGTTCCCTGGACACAGGTTTCAGAAATAAAATCCCAGTCATGTTCCCAGGCCACAGGATTCCACAATTAAACCTCAGTCATATTCCCAGGCCAGAGGGTTCCACAATCAAACCTCAGTCCTGTTGCCAGGCCACGGTTCCACCATCAAGCCTCAATCATGTTCCCAGGCCAGAGTGTTCCACAATCAAACCTGAGTCATCTTGCCAAGCCACAGGGTTCCACCATCAAACCTCAGTCATGTTGCCAGGCCACAGGATTCCACCATCAAGCCTCACTCATGTTCCCAAGCCTGAGGGTTCCACTATCAAACCTCAATCATGTTGCCAGGCCACAGGGATCAACCATCAAACCTCAGTCATGTTCCCAGTAAACAACGCTCCTGAATCAAACCAATGTCATGTTCCCATGACACGGGGTTCCAGTATCAGGCCTCAGTCATGTTCCCCGTGCACAGGGTTCCACTATCAAACCTCAATCATGTTGCCAGGCCACAGGGTTCAACCATCAAACCTCAGTCATGTTCCCAGGAAACAGGGCTCCAGAATCAAACCAATGTCATGTTCCCACGCCACGGGGTTCCAGTATCAGAGCTCAGTCATGTTCCCCGTGCACAGGGTTCCACAATCAAACCTCAGTCATGTTGCCAGTCCACAGGTGTCTGCCATCACCTCAGTCAAGTTCCCAGGCCACAGGATTCCAGAATCAAGCCTCAGTCATTTTGCCAGGCCATAGTGTTCCACCATCAAACCTCAGTCATGATTCCAGGCCACATGTTTCCAAAATCAAACCTCAGTAATGGTCGCAGGACACAGGTGTCCAGAATAGAACCTCAGTTATGTTCCCAGTCCACAGGGTTCCAGAAGCAAGGCTCAGTCAGGTTCCCGGGGCACAGTATTCCACAATCTAAACAGATGTCATGTTCTCAGGCCTCAGGGTTCCAGAATCCACCGATGTCATATTCCCAGGCCACAGGGTTCCAGAATCAATCCTCAGTTATGTTCCCAGGCTACAGGGTTCCAGAATAAAACCTCAGTCATGTTCCCAGTCCACAGGGTTCAAGAACCAAGGCTAAGTCAGGTTCCTGGGGCACAGTATTCCACAATCTAAACAGAGGTCATGTTCCTAGGCCTCAGTGTTCCAGAAACCACCGATATCATGTTCCCAGGCCACAGGGTTCCAGAATCAATCCTCAGTTATGTTCCCAGGCTATGGGTTCCAGAATAAAACCTCAGTCATGTTCTCAGTCCACAGGGTTCCAGAACCAAGGCTCAGTCAGGTTCCCGGGGCACAGTATTCCACAATCTAAACAGATTTCATGTTCCCAGGCCACAGTTTTCAAGAATCACGCCTCAGTCATGTTCCCAGGCCACAGGGATCCAGAATCAAACCGATTTCATGTTCCCAGGCAACAGGGTACCAGAATTCAAAGCGATGTCATGTTCCCAGGCGACAGGATTCCACACTCTAACATCAGTTTTGTTCCCAGCCCAAAGGTTTCCAGAATTAAACCTCAGTCATATTCCCAGGCAACATGGTTCCAAAATGAAACCTCAGTCTTGTTCCCAGGACACAGGGTTCCAGAATCAAACCTCAGTCTTGTTACCAGGACACAGGTTTCCAGAATCAACCCGATATCATGTTCCCTGGCCACAGTCTTCAAGAATCAAACCTCAGTCATGTTGCCAGGCCACAGGTTTCCACCCTCAAACCTCAGACATGTTCCAAGGCCACAGGGTTCCAGAATCCACCAATGTCATGTTCCCAGGCCACAGGGTTCCAGAATCAATCCTCAGTTATGTTCCCAGGCTACAGGGTTCCAGAATAAAACCTCAGTCATATTCCCAGTCCACAGGGTTCCAGAATCAAACCGTTCTCATTTTCCCAGGCCACAGGGTTTCAGAATCCACCGATGTCATGTTCCCAGGGCACAGGGTTCAAGAATCAAACCTCAGTTATGTTCCCAGGCTACAGGGTTCAAGAATAATACCTCAGTCATTTTCCCAGTCCACAGGGTTCCAGAACGAAGGCTCAGTCAGGTTCCCGGTGCACAGTATATCACAATCTAAACAGATGTCATGTTCCCAGGCAACAGTTTTCAAGAATCACGCCTCAGTCATGCTCCCAGGCCACAGGGATCCAGAATCAAATTTCAGTCATGTTTCCAGGCCATAGGGTACCACCATCAAACCTCAGTCATATTCCCAGGCCACAGGTTTCCAGAATCAAACAGATTTCATGTTCCCAGGCAACAGGGTACCAGAATCCAAAGCGATGTCATGTTCCCAGGCCACAGGATTCCACACTCTAACATCAGTCTTATTCCCAGGCCAATGGATTCCAGAATCAAACCTCAGTTGTGTTCCCAGGCCACAGGGTTCCAGAATCAATCCTCAGTTATGTTCCCAGGCTACAGGGTTCCAGAATAAAACCTCAGTCATATTCCCAGTCCACAGGGTTCCAGAATCAAACCGTTCTCATTTTCCCAGGCCACAGGGTTTCAGAATCCACCGATGTCATGTTCCCAGGGCACAGGGTTCAAGAATCAAACCTCAGTTATGTTCCCAGGCTACAGGGTTCAAGAATAATACCTCAGTCATTTTCCCAGTCCACAGGGTTCCAGAACGAAGGCTCAGTCAGGTTCCCGGTGCACAGTATATCACAATCTAAACAGAAGTCATGTTCCCAGGCAACAGTTTTCAAGAATCACGCCTCAGTCATGCTCCCAGGCCACAGGGATCCAGAATCAAATTTCAGTCATGTTACCAGGCCATAGGGTACCACCATCAAACCTCAGTCATATTCCCAGGCCACAGGTTTCCAGAATCAAACAGATTTCATGTTCCCAGGCAACAGGGTACCAGAATCCAAAGCGATGTCATGTTCCCAGGCCACAGGATTCCACACTCTAACATCAGTCTTATTCCCAGGCCAATGGATTCCAGAATCAAACCTCAGTTGTGTTCCCAGGACACAGGGTTCCAGAATAAAACCACAGTCATGTTCCCTGGACACAGGTTTCAGAAATAAAATCCCAGTCATGTTCCCAGGCCACAGGATTCCACAATTAAACCTCAGTCATATTCCCAGGCCAGAGGGTTCCACAATCAAACCTCAGTCCTGTTGCCAGGCCACGGTTCCACCATCAAGCCTCAATCATGTTCCCAGGCCAGAGTGTTCCACAATCAAACCTGAGTCATCTTGCCAAGCCACAGGGTTCCACCATCAAACCTCAGTCATGTTGCCAGGCCACAGGATTCCACCATCAAGCCTCACTCATGTTCCCAAGCCTGAGGGTTCCACTATCAAACCTCAATCATGTTGCCAGGCCACAGGGATCAACCATCAAACCTCAGTCATGTTCCCAGTAAACAACGCTCCTGAATCAAACCAATGTCATGTTCCCATGACACGGGGTTCCAGTATCAGAGCTCAGTCATGTTCCCCGTGCACAGGGTTCCACAATCAAACCTCAGTCATGTTGCCAGTCCACAGGTGTCTGCCATCACCTCAGTCAAGTTCCCAGGCCACAGGATTCCAGAATCAAGCCTCAGTCATTTTGCCAGGCCATAGTGTTCCACCATCAAACCTCAGTCATGATTCCAGGCCACATGTTTCCAAAATCAAACCTCAGTAATGGTCGCAGGACACAGGTGTCCAGAATAGAACCTCAGTTATGTTCCCAGTCCACAGGGTTCCAGAAGCAAGGCTCAGTCAGGTTCCCGGGGCACAGTATTCCACAATCTAAACAGATGTCATGTTCTCAGGCCTCAGGGTTCCAGAATCCACCGATGTCATATTCCCAGGCCACAGGGTTCCAGAATCAATCCTCAGTTATGTTCCCAGGCTATGGGTTCCAGAATAAAACCTCAGTCATGTTCTCAGTCCACAGGGTTCCAGAACCAAGGCTCAGTCAGGTTCCCGGGGCACAGTATTCCACAATCTAAACAGATTTCATGTTCCCAGGCCACAGTTTTCAAGAATCACGCCTCAGTCATGTTCCCAGGCCACAGGGATCCAGAATCAAACCGATTTCATGTTCCCAGGCAACAGGGTACCAGAATTCAAAGCGATGTCATGTTCCCAGGCGACAGGATTCCACACTCTAACATCAGTTTTGTTCCCAGGCCAAAGGTTTCCAGAATTAAACCTCAGTCATATTCCCAGGCAACATGGTTCCAAAATGAAACCTCAGTCTTGTTCCCAGGACACAGGGTTCCAGAATCAAACCTCAGTCTTGTTACCAGGACACAGGTTTCCAGAATCAACCCGATATCATGTTCCCTGGCCACAGTCTTCAAGAATCAAACCTCAGTCATGTTGCCAGGCCACAGGTTTCCACCCTCAAACCTCAGACATGTTCCAAGGCCACAGGGTTCCAGAATCCACCAATGTCATGTTCCCAGGCCACAGGGTTCCAGAATCAATCCTCAGTTATGTTCCCAGGCTACAGGGTTCCAGAATAAAACCTCAGTCATATTCCCAGTCCACAGGGTTCCAGAATCAAACCGTTCTCATTTTCCCAGGCCACAGGGTTTCAGAATCCACCGATGTCATGTTCCCAGGGCACAGGGTTCAAGAATCAAACCTCAGTTATGTTCCCAGGCTACAGGGTTCAAGAATAATACCTCAGTCATTTTCCCAGTCCACAGGGTTCCAGAACGAAGGCTCAGTCAGGTTCCCGGTGCACAGTATATCACAATCTAAACAGATGTCATGTTCCCAGGCAACAGTTTTCAAGAATCACGCCTCAGTCATGCTCCCAGGCCACAGGGATCCAGAATCAAATTTCAGTCATGTTGCCAGGCCATAGGGTACCACCATCAAACCTCAGTCATATTCCCAGGCCACAGGTTTCCAGAATCAAACAGATTTCATGTTCCCAGGCCACAGGATTCCACACTCTAACATCAGTCTTATTCCCAGGCCAATGGATTCCAGAATCAAACCTCAGTTGTGTTCCCAGGACACAGGGTTCCAGAATAAAACCACAGTCATGTTCCCTGGACACAGGTTTCAGAAATAAAATCCCAGTCATGTTCCCAGGCCACAGGATTCCACAATTAAACCTCAGTCATATTCCCAGGCCAGAGGGTTCCACAATCAAACCTCAGTCCTGTTGCCAGGCCACGGTTCCACCATCAAGCCTCAATCATGTTCCCAGGCCAGAGTGTTCCACAATCAAACCTGAGTCATCTTGCCAAGCCACAGGGTTCCACCATCAAACCTCAGTCATGTTGCCAGGCCACAGGATTCCACCATCAAGCCTCACTCATGTTCCCAAGCCTGAGGGTTCCACTATCAAACCTCAATCATGTTGCCAGGCCACAGGGATCAACCATCAAACCTCAGTCATGTTCCCAGTAAACAACGCTCCTGAATCAAACCAATGTCATGTTCCCATGACACGGGGTTCCAGTATCAGGCCTCAGTCATGTTCCCCGTGCACAGGGTTCCACTATCAAACCTCAATCATGTTGCCAGGCCACAGGGTTCAACCATCAAACCTCAGTCATGTTCCCAGGAAACAGGGCTCCAGAATCAAACCAATGTCATGTTCCCACGCCACGGGGTTCCAGTATCAGAGCTCAGTCATGTTCCCCGTGCACAGGGTTCCACAATCAAACCTCAGTCATGTTGCCAGTCCACAGGTGTCTGCCATCACCTCAGTCAAGTTCCCAGGCCACAGGATTCCAGAATCAAGCCTCAGTCATTTTGCCAGGCCATAGTGTTCCACCATCAAACCTCAGTCATGATTCCAGGCCACATGTTTCCAAAATCAAACCTCAGTAATGGTCGCAGGACACAGGTGTCCAGAATAGAACCTCAGTTATGTTCCCAGTCCACAGGGTTCCAGAAGCAAGGCTCAGTCAGGTTCCCGGGGCACAGTATTCCACAATCTAAACAGATGTCATGTTCTCAGGCCTCAGGGTTCCAGAATCCACCGATGTCATATTCCCAGGCCACAGGGTTCCAGAATCAATCCTCAGTTATGTTCCCAGGCTACAGGGTTCCAGAATAAAACCTCAGTCATGTTCCCAGTCCACAGGGTTCAAGAACCAAGGCTAAGTCAGGTTCCTGGGGCACAGTATTCCACAATCTAAACAGAGGTCATGTTCCTAGGCCTCAGTGTTCCAGAAACCACCGATATCATGTTCCCAGGCCACAGGGTTCCAGAATCAATCCTCAGTTATGTTCCCAGGCTATGGGTTCCAGAATAAAACCTCAGTCATGTTCTCAGTCCACAGGGTTCCAGAACCAAGGCTCAGTCAGGTTCCCGGGGCACAGTATTCCACAATCTAAACAGATTTCATGTTCCCAGGCCACAGTTTTCAAGAATCACGCCTCAGTCATGTTCCCAGGCCACAGGGATCCAGAATCAAACCGATTTCATGTTCCCAGGCAACAGGGTACCAGAATTCAAAGCGATGTCATGTTCCCAGGCGACAGGATTCCACACTCTAACATCAGTTTTGTTCCCAGCCCAAAGGTTTCCAGAATTAAACCTCAGTCATATTCCCAGGCAACATGGTTCCAAAATGAAACCTCAGTCTTGTTCCCAGGACACAGGGTTCCAGAATCAAACCTCAGTCTTGTTACCAGGACACAGGTTTCCAGAATCAACCCGATATCATGTTCCCTGGCCACAGTCTTCAAGAATCAAACCTCAGTCATGTTGCCAGGCCACAGGTTTCCACCCTCAAACCTCAGACATGTTCCAAGGCCACAGGGTTCCAGAATCCACCAATGTCATGTTCCCAGGCCACAGGGTTCCAGAATCAATCCTCAGTTATGTTCCCAGGCTACAGGGTTCCAGAATAAAACCTCAGTCATATTCCCAGTCCACAGGGTTCCAGAATCAAACCGTTCTCATTTTCCCAGGCCACAGGGTTTCAGAATCCACCGATGTCATGTTCCCAGGGCACAGGGTTCAAGAATCAAACCTCAGTTATGTTCCCAGGCTACAGGGTTCAAGAATAATACCTCAGTCATTTTCCCAGTCCACAGGGTTCCAGAACGAAGGCTCAGTCAGGTTCCCGGTGCACAGTATATCACAATCTAAACAGATGTCATGTTCCCAGGCAACAGTTTTCAAGAATCACGCCTCAGTCATGCTCCCAGGCCACAGGGATCCAGAATCAAATTTCAGTCATGTTTCCAGGCCATAGGGTACCACCATCAAACCTCAGTCATATTCCCAGGCCACAGGTTTCCAGAATCAAACAGATTTCATGTTCCCAGGCAACAGGGTACCAGAATCCAAAGCGATGTCATGTTCCCAGGCCACAGGATTCCACACTCTAACATCAGTCTTATTCCCAGGCCAATGGATTCCAGAATCAAACCTCAGTTGTGTTCCCAGGCCACAGGGTTCCAGAATCAATCCTCAGTTATGTTCCCAGGCTACAGGGTTCCAGAATAAAACCTCAGTCATATTCCCAGTCCACAGGGTTCCAGAATCAAACCGTTCTCATTTTCCCAGGCCACAGGGTTTCAGAATCCACCGATGTCATGTTCCCAGGGCACAGGGTTCAAGAATCAAACCTCAGTTATGTTCCCAGGCTACAGGGTTCAAGAATAATACCTCAGTCATTTTCCCAGTCCACAGGGTTCCAGAACGAAGGCTCAGTCAGGTTCCCGGTGCACAGTATATCACAATCTAAACAGAAGTCATGTTCCCAGGCAACAGTTTTCAAGAATCACGCCTCAGTCATGCTCCCAGGCCACAGGGATCCAGAATCAAATTTCAGTCATGTTACCAGGCCATAGGGTACCACCATCAAACCTCAGTCATATTCCCAGGCCACAGGTTTCCAGAATCAAACAGATTTCATGTTCCCAGGCAACAGGGTACCAGAATCCAAAGCGATGTCATGTTCCCAGGCCACAGGATTCCACACTCTAACATCAGTCTTATTCCCAGGCCAATGGATTCCAGAATCAAACCTCAGTTGTGTTCCCAGGACACAGGGTTCCAGAATAAAACCACAGTCATGTTCCCTGGACACAGGTTTCAGAAATAAAATCCCAGTCATGTTCCCAGGCCACAGGATTCCACAATTAAACCTCAGTCATATTCCCAGGCCAGAGGGTTCCACAATCAAACCTCAGTCCTGTTGCCAGGCCACGGTTCCACCATCAAGCCTCAATCATGTTCCCAGGCCAGAGTGTTCCACAATCAAACCTGAGTCATCTTGCCAAGCCACAGGGTTCCACCATCAAACCTCAGTCATGTTGCCAGGCCACAGGATTCCACCATCAAGCCTCACTCATGTTCCCAAGCCTGAGGGTTCCACTATCAAACCTCAATCATGTTGCCAGGCCACAGGGATCAACCATCAAACCTCAGTCATGTTCCCAGTAAACAACGCTCCTGAATCAAACCAATGTCATGTTCCCATGACACGGGGTTCCAGTATCAGAGCTCAGTCATGTTCCCCGTGCACAGGGTTCCACAATCAAACCTCAGTCATGTTGCCAGTCCACAGGTGTCTGCCATCACCTCAGTCAAGTTCCCAGGCCACAGGATTCCAGAATCAAGCCTCAGTCATTTTGCCAGGCCATAGTGTTCCACCATCAAACCTCAGTCATGATTCCAGGCCACATGTTTCCAAAATCAAACCTCAGTAATGGTCGCAGGACACAGGTGTCCAGAATAGAACCTCAGTTATGTTCCCAGTCCACAGGGTTCCAGAAGCAAGGCTCAGTCAGGTTCCCGGGGCACAGTATTCCACAATCTAAACAGATGTCATGTTCTCAGGCCTCAGGGTTCCAGAATCCACCGATGTCATATTCCCAGGCCACAGGGTTCCAGAATCAATCCTCAGTTATGTTCCCAGGCTATGGGTTCCAGAATAAAACCTCAGTCATGTTCTCAGTCCACAGGGTTCCAGAACCAAGGCTCAGTCAGGTTCCCGGGGCACAGTATTCCACAATCTAAACAGATTTCATGTTCCCAGGCCACAGTTTTCAAGAATCACGCCTCAGTCATGTTCCCAGGCCACAGGGATCCAGAATCAAACCGATTTCATGTTCCCAGGCA
The DNA here is from genome assembly GCF_965194825.1 of Balaenoptera physalus. NCBI lineage: Eukaryota > Metazoa > Chordata > Mammalia > Artiodactyla > Balaenopteridae > Balaenoptera > Balaenoptera physalus. The sequence goes on along the minus strand of NC_138897.1, from coordinate 34,698,361 downwards.
ACAGGGTACCAGAATTCAAAGCGATGTCATGTTCCCAGGCGACAGGATTCCACACTCTAACATCAGTTTTGTTCCCAGGCCAAAGGTTTCCAGAATTAAACCTCAGTCATATTCCCAGGCAACATGGTTCCAAAATGAAACCTCAGTCTTGTTCCCAGGACACAGGGTTCCAGAATCAAACCTCAGTCTTGTTACCAGGACACAGGTTTCCAGAATCAACCCGATATCATGTTCCCTGGCCACAGTCTTCAAGAATCAAACCTCAGTCATGTTGCCAGGCCACAGGTTTCCACCCTCAAACCTCAGACATGTTCCAAGGCCACAGGGTTCCAGAATCCACCAATGTCATGTTCCCAGGCCACAGGGTTCCAGAATCAATCCTCAGTTATGTTCCCAGGCTACAGGGTTCCAGAATAAAACCTCAGTCATATTCCCAGTCCACAGGGTTCCAGAATCAAACCGTTCTCATTTTCCCAGGCCACAGGGTTTCAGAATCCACCGATGTCATGTTCCCAGGGCACAGGGTTCAAGAATCAAACCTCAGTTATGTTCCCAGGCTACAGGGTTCAAGAATAATACCTCAGTCATTTTCCCAGTCCACAGGGTTCCAGAACGAAGGCTCAGTCAGGTTCCCGGTGCACAGTATATCACAATCTAAACAGATGTCATGTTCCCAGGCAACAGTTTTCAAGAATCACGCCTCAGTCATGCTCCCAGGCCACAGGGATCCAGAATCAAATTTCAGTCATGTTGCCAGGCCATAGGGTACCACCATCAAACCTCAGTCATATTCCCAGGCCACAGGTTTCCAGAATCAAACAGATTTCATGTTCCCAGGCAACAGGGTACCAGAATCCAAAGCGATGTCATGTTCCCAGGCCACAGGATTCCACACTCTAACATCAGTCTTATTCCCAGGCCAATGGATTCCAGAATCAAACCTCAGTTGTGTTCCCAGGCCACAGGGTTCCAGAATCAATCCTCAGTTATGTTCCCAGGCTACAGGGTTCCAGAATAAAACCTCAGTCATATTCCCAGTCCACAGGGTTCCAGAATCAAACCGTTCTCATTTTCCCAGGCCACAGGGTTTCAGAATCCACCGATGTCATGTTCCCAGGGCACAGGGTTCAAGAATCAAACCTCAGTTATGTTCCCAGGCTACAGGGTTCAAGAATAATACCTCAGTCATTTTCCCAGTCCACAGGGTTCCAGAACGAAGGCTCAGTCAGGTTCCCGGTGCACAGTATATCACAATCTAAACAGAAGTCATGTTCCCAGGCAACAGTTTTCAAGAATCACGCCTCAGTCATGCTCCCAGGCCACAGGGATCCAGAATCAAATTTCAGTCATGTTACCAGGCCATAGGGTACCACCATCAAACCTCAGTCATATTCCCAGGCCACAGGTTTCCAGAATCAAACAGATTTCATGTTCCCAGGCAACAGGGTACCAGAATCCAAAGCGATGTCATGTTCCCAGGCCACAGGATTCCACACTCTAACATCAGTCTTATTCCCAGGCCAATGGATTCCAGAATCAAACCTCAGTTGTGTTCCCAGGACACAGGGTTCCAGAATAAAACCACAGTCATGTTCCCTGGACACAGGTTTCAGAAATAAAATCCCAGTCATGTTCCCAGGCCACAGGATTCCACAATTAAACCTCAGTCATATTCCCAGGCCAGAGGGTTCCACAATCAAACCTCAGTCCTGTTGCCAGGCCACGGTTCCACCATCAAGCCTCAATCATGTTCCCAGGCCAGAGTGTTCCACAATCAAACCTGAGTCATCTTGCCAAGCCACAGGGTTCCACCATCAAACCTCAGTCATGTTGCCAGGCCACAGGATTACACCATCAAGCCTCACTCATGTTCCCAAGCCTGAGGGTTCCACTATCAAACCTCAATCATGTTGCCAGGCCACAGGGATCAACCATCAAACCTCAGTCATGTTCCCAGTAAACAACGCTCCTGAATCAAACCAATGTCATGTTCCCATGACACGGGGTTCCAGTATCAGGCCTCAGTCATGTTCCCCGTGCACAGGGTTCCACTATCAAACCTCAATCATGTTGCCAGGCCACAGGGTTCAACCATCAAACCTCAGTCATGTTCCCAGGAAACAGGGCTCCAGAATCAAACCAATGTCATGTTCCCACGCCACGGGGTTCCAGTATCAGAGCTCAGTCATGTTCCCCGTGCACAGGGTTCCACAATCAAACGTCGGTCATTATGCCAGTCCACAGGTTTCTGCCATCAACCCTCAGTCAAGTTCTCAGGCCACAGGGTTCCAGAATCAAGCCTCAGTCATTTTTCCAGGCCATAGTGTTCTACCATCAAACCTCAGTCATATTCCCCTGACACATGGTTCCAGAATCAAACCTGAGTCATGTTCGCAGGCCACAGGTTTCAACAATCAAACCTCAGTCATGTTGCCAGGCCACAGGGTTCCACCATCAAGCCTCACTAATGTTCCGAAGCCTGAGGGTTCCACTATGAAACCTCAATCATATTGCCAGGCCACAGGGTTGAACCATCAAACCTCAGTCACGTTCCCAGTAAACAGGGCTCCAGAATCAAACCAATGTCATGTTCTCACACCCCGGAGTTCCAGTATCAGGCCTCAGTCATGTTCCCTGTGCACAGGGTTCCACAATCAAACGTCAGTCATGTTGCCAGTCCACAGGTTTCTGTCATCAAACCTCAGTCAAATTCCCAGGCCACAGGATTCCAGAATCAAGCCTCAGTCATTTTGCCAAGCCATAGTGTTCCACCATCAAACCTCAGTCATGATTCCAGGCCACATGTTTCCACAATCAAACCTCAGTCATGTTCCCAGGCCACAGGGTTCCAGAGTCAAACCTCAGTCTTGTTCCCAGGCTAACGGTTTCCAGAATTAAACCTCAGTCATATTCCCAGGCAACATGGTTCCAAAATGAAACTTCAGTCGTGTTCCCAGGACACAGGGTTACAGAATAAAACTTCAGTCATGTTCCCTGGACACAGGATTCAGAAATAAAAGCCCAGTCATGTTCCCAGGCCACAGGGTTCCACAATTAAACCTCAGTCATGTTCCCAGTCCACAGTGTTCCAGAACCAAGGCTCAGTCAGGTTCCCGGGGCACAGTATTCCACAATCTAAACAGATGTCATGTTCCCAGGGCTCAGGGTTCCAGAATCCACCGATGTCATGTTCCCAGGCCACAGGGATCCAGAATCAATCCTCAGTTATGTTCCCAGGCTACAGGGTTCAAGAATAAAACCTCAGTCATGTTCCCAGTCCACAGGGTTCCAGAACGAAGGCTCAGTCAGGTTCCCGGGGCACAGTATTCCATAATCTAAACAGATGTCATTTTCCCAGGCCAAAGTTTTCAAGAATCACGCCTCAGTCATGTTCCCAGGCCACAGGGATCCAGAATCAAACTTCAGTCCTGTTGCCAGGCCATAGGGTACCACCATCAAACCTCAGTCATATTCCCAGGCCACAGGTTTCCATAAACAAACCGATTTCATGTTCCCAGGCAACAGGGCACCAGAATCAAAACCGATTTCATGTTCCCAGGACACAGGATTCCACACTCTAACATCAGTCTTGTTCCCAGGCCAACGGTTTTCAGAGTCAAACCTCAGTCATGTTCCCAGGCAACATGGTTCCAGAATGAAACCTCAGTCGTGTTCCCAGGACACAGGGTTGAAGAATAAAACCTCAGTCATGTTCCCTGTACACAGGATTCAGAAATAAAATCCCAGTCATGTTCCCAGGCCACAGGGTTCCACAATTAAACCTCAGTCATATTTCCAGGCCAGAGTGTTCCACAATCAATCCTAAGTCATCTTGCCAAGCCACAGGGTTCAACCATCAAACCTCAGTCATGTTGCCAGCCCACAGGGTTCCACCATCAAGCCTCACTCATGTTCCAAAGCCTGAGGGTTCCACTATGAAACCTCAATCATGTTGCCAGGCCACAGGGTTCAACCATCAAACCTCAGTCATGTTCCCAGTAAACAGGGCTCCAGAATCAAACCAATATCATGTTCTCACACTCCGGGATTCCAGTATCAGGCCTCAGTCATGTTCCCCGTGCACAGGGTTCCACAATCAAACCTCAGTCATGTTGCCAGTCCACAGGTGTCTGCCATCACCTCAGTCAAGTTCCCAGGCCACAGGATTCCAGAATCAAGCCTCAGTCATTTTGCCAGGCCATAGTGTTCCACCATCAAACCTCAGTCATGATTCCAGGCCACATGTTTCCAAAATCAAACCTCAGTCATGTTCCCAGGACACAGGTGTCCAGAATAGAACCTCAGTTATGTTCCCAGTCCACAGGGTTCCAGAAGCAAGGCTCAGTCAGGTTCCCGGGGCACAGTATTCCACAATCTAAACAGATGTCATGTTCTCAGGCCTCAGGGTTCCAGAATCCACCGATGTCATATTCCCAGGCCACAGGGTTCCAGAATCAATCCTCAGTTATGTTCCCAGGCTACAGGGTTCCAGAATAAAACCTCAGTCATGTTCCCAGTCCACAGGGTTCAAGAACCAAGGCTAAGTCAGGTTCCTGGGGCACAGTATTCCACAATCTAAACAGAGGTCATGTTCCTAGGCCTCAGTGTTCCAGAAACCACCGATATCATGTTCCCAGGCCACAGGGTTCCAGAATCAATCCTCAGTTATGTTCCCAGGCTATGGGTTCCAGAATAAAACCTCAGTCATGTTCTCAGTCCACAGGGTTCCAGAACTAAGGCTCAGTCAGGTTCCCGGGGCACAGTATTCCACAATCTAAACAGATTTCATGTTCCCAGGCCACAGTTTTCAAGAATCACGCCTCAGTCATGTTCCCAGGCCACAGGGATCCAGAATCAAACCGATTTCATGTTCCCAGGCAACAGGGTACCAGAATCCAAAACGATGTCATGTTCCCAGGCGACAGGATTCCACACTCTAACATCAGTTTTGTTCCCAAGCCAAAGGTTTCCAGAATTAAACCTCAGTCATATTCCCAGGCAACATGGTTCCAAAATGAAACCTCAGTTGTGTTCCCAGGACACAGGTTTACAGAATCAAACCTCAGTCTTGTTACCAGGACACAGGTTTCCAGAATCAACCCGATATCATGTTCCCTGGCCACAGTCTTCAAGAATCAAACCTCAGTCATGTTGCCAGGCCACAGGTTTCCACCCTCAAACCTCAGACATGTTCCAAGGCCACAGGGTTCCAGAATCCACCAATGTCATGTTCCCAGGCCACAGGGTTCCAGAATCAATCCCCAGTTGTGTTCCCAGGCTACAGGATTCCAGAATAAAACCTCAGTCATGTTCCCAGTCCACAGGGTTCCAGAACCAAGTCTCAGTCAGGTTCCCGGGGCACAGTATTCCACAATCTAAACAGATGTCATGTTCCCAGGTCTCAGGGTTCCAGAATCCACCGATGTCATGTTCCCAGGCCACAGCGTTCCAGAATCAATCCTCAGTTATGTTCCCAGGCTACAGGGTTCCAGAATAAAACCTCAGTCATATTCCCAGTCCACAGGGTTCCAGAATCAAACCGTTCTCATTTTCCCAGGCCACAGGGTTTCAGAATCCACCGATGTCATGTTCCCAGGGCACAGGGTTCAAGAATCAAACCTCAGTTATGTTCCCAGGCTACAGGGTTCAAGAATAATACCTCAGTCATTTTCCCAGTCCACAGGGTTCCAGAACGAAGGCTCAGTCAGGTTCCCGGTGCACAGTATATCACAATCTAAACAGATGTCATGTTCCCAGGCAACAGTTTTCAAGAATCACGCCTCAGTCATGCTCCCAGGCCACAGGGATCCAGAATCAAATTTCAGTCATGTTTCCAGGCCATAGGGTACCACCATCAAACCTCAGTCATATTCCCAGGCCACAGGTTTCCAGAATCAAACAGATTTCATGTTCCCAGGCAACAGGGTACCAGAATCCAAAGCGATGTCATGTTCCCAGGCCACAGGATTCCACACTCTAACATCAGTCTTATTCCCAGGCCAATGGATTCCAGAATCAAACCTCAGTTGTGTTCCCAGGACACAGGGTTCCAGAATAAAACCACAGTCATGTTCCCTGGACACAGGTTTCAGAAATAAAATCCCAGTCATGTTCCCAGGCCACAGGGTTCCACAATTAAACCTCAGTCATATTCCCAGGCCAGAGGGTTCCACAATCAAACCTCAGTCCTGTTGCCAGGCCACGGTTCCACCATCAAGCCTCAATCATGTTCCCAGGCCAGAGTGTTCCACAATCAAACCTGAGTCATCTTGCCAAGCCACAGGGTTCCACCATCAAACCTCAGTCATGTTGCCAGGCCACAGGATTACACCATCAAGCCTCACTCATGTTCCCAAGCCTGAGGGTTCCACTATCAAACCTCAATCATGTTGCCAGGCCACAGGGATCAACCATCAAACCTCAGTCATGTTCCCAGTAAACAACGCTCCTGAATCAAACCAATGTCATGTTCCCATGACACGGGGTTCCAGTATCAGGCCTCAGTCATGTTCCCCGTGCACAGGGTTCCACTATCAAACCTCAATCATGTTGCCAGGCCACAGGGTTCAACCATCAAACCTCAGTCATGTTCCCAGGAAACAGGGCTCCAGAATCAAACCAATGTCATGTTCCCACGCCACGGGGTTCCAGTATCAGAGCTCAGTCATGTTCCCCGTGCACAGGGTTCCACAATCAAACGTCGGTCATTATGCCAGTCCACAGGTTTCTGCCATCAACCCTCAGTCAAGTTCTCAGGCCACAGGGTTCCAGAATCAAGCCTCAGTCATTTTTCCAGGCCATAGTGTTCTACCATCAAACCTCAGTCATATTCCCCTGACACATGGTTCCAGAATCAAACCTGAGTCATGTTCGCAGGCCACAGGTTTCAACAATCAAACCTCAGTCATGTTGCCAGGCCACAGGGTTCCACCATCAAGCCTCATTAATGTTCCGAAGCCTGAGGGTTCCACTATGAAACCTCAATCATGTTGCCAGGCCACAGTGTTGAACCATCAAACCTCAGTCACGTTCCCAGTAAACAGGGCTCCAGAATCAAACCAATGTCATGTTCTCACACCCCGGAGTTCCAGTATCAGGCCTCAGTCATGTTCCCTGTGCACAGGGTTCCACAATCAAAGGTCAGTCATGTTGCCAGTCCACAGGTTTCTGTCATCAAACCTCAGTCAAATTCCCAGGCCACAGGATTCCAGAATCAAGCCTCAGTTATTTTGCCAAGCCATAGTGTTCCACCATCAAACCTCAGTCATGATTCCAGGCCACATGTTTCCACAATCAAACCTCAGTCATGTTCCCAGGCCACAGGGTTCCAGAATCAAACCTCAGTCTTGTTCCCAGGCTAACGGTTTCCAGAATTAAACCTCAGTCATATTCCCAGGCAACATGGTTCCAAAATGAAACCTCAGTCGTGTTCCCAGGACACAGGGTTACAGAATAAAACTTCAGTCATGTTCCCTGGACACAGGATTCAGAAATAAAAGCCCAGTCATGTTCCCAGGCACCAGGGTTCCACAATTAAACCTCAGTCATATTCCCAGGCCAGAGGTTTCCACAATCAAACCTCAGTCCTGTTGCCAGGCCACGGTTCCAACAACAAGCCTCACTCATGTTCCCAGGCCAGAGGGTTCCACGATCAATCCTAAGTCATCTTGCCAAGCCACAGGGTGCCACCATCAAACCTCAGTCATGTTGCCAGGCCACAGGGTTCCACCATCAAGCCTCACTCATGTTCCGAACTCTGAGGGTTCCACTATGAAGCCTCAATCATATTGCCAGGCCACAGGGTTAAACCATCAAACCTCAGTCATGATTCCAGGCCACATGTTTCCACAATCAAACCTCAGTCATATTCCCAGGCCACAGGTTTCCAGAATCAAACCGATTTCATGTTCCCAGGCAACAGGGAACCAGAATCCAAAGCGATGTCATGTCCCCAGGGCACAGGATTCCACACTCTAACATCAGTCTTGTTCCCAGGCCACATGGTTCCAGCATCAAACCTCAGTTGTGTTCCCAGGACACAGCGTACCAGAATAAAACCACAGTCATGTTCCCTGGACACAGGTTTCAGAAATAAAATCCCAGTCATGTTCCCAGGCCACAGGGTTCCACAATTAAACCTCAGTCATATTCCCTGGCCAGAGGGTTCCACAATCAAACCTCAGTCCTGTTTCCAGACCACGGTTCCACCATCAAGCCTCAGTCATGTTCCCAGGCCAGAGTGTTCCACAATCAAACCTAAGTCATCTTGCCAAGCCACAGGGTTCCACCTCAGGCATGTTGCCAGTCCACAGGGTTCCACCATCAAGCCTCACTCATGTTCCCAAGCCTGAGGGTTTCACTATCAAACCTCAATCATGTTGCCAGGCCACAGGGTTCAACCATCAAACCTCAGTCATGTTCCCAGGACACATGGTTCCAGAATCAAACCTGAGTCATGTTCGCAGGCCACAGGATTCAACAATCAATCCTCAGTCATGTTCCCAGGACAAAGGTGTCCAGAATCAAACCTCAGTCATGCTCCCAGGGAACAGGCTTCCAGAAACAATCCTCAGTCATGGTCCCACGCCACAGGGTTCCAGACTCAAACCTCAGTCTTGTTCCCAGTTCACAGGTTTCCAGAATCAACCCGATATCATGTTCCCTGGCCACAGTCTTCCACAATCAAACCTCAGCCATGTTGCCAGGCAACAGGTTTACACCCTCAAACCTCAGACATGTTCCTAGGCCACAGGGTTCCAGAATCAAACCGTTCGCATTTTCCCAGGCCACAGGGTTTCAGAATCCATCGGTATTATCTTCCCAGGACACAGGGTTCCAGAATCAATCCCCAGTTGTGTTCCCAGGCTACAGGATTCCAGAATAAAACCTGAGTCATGTTCCCAGTCCACAGGGTTCCAGAACCAAGGCTCAGTCAGTTTCCCGGGGCACAGTATTCCACAATCTAAACAGATGTCATATTCCCAGGCCTCAGGGTTCCAGAATCCACCGATGTCATGTTCCCAGGCCACAGGGTTCCAGAATCAAGCCTCAGTCATTTTGCCAGGCCAGAGTGTTCCACCATCAAACCTCAGTCATGATCCCAGGCCACATGTTTCCACAGTGAAACCTCAGTCATTTTCCCAGGCCACAGGTTTTCAGAATCAAACCTCAGTCATATTCCCAGGACACATGGTTCCAGAATCAAACCTGAGACATGTTCGCAGGCCAGAGATTTCAACAATCAAACCTCAGTCATGTTCCCAGGACACAGGTGTCCAGAATCAAACCTCAGTCATGTTCCCAGGGAACAGGCTTCCAGAAACCAACCTCAGTCATGTTCCCAGGCCACAGGGTTCCAGAATCAAACCTCAGGCTTGTTCCCAGGACACAGGTTTTCAGAATCAACCCTATATCATGTTCCCTGGCCACAGTCTTCCAGAATCAAACCTCAGTCATGTTGCCAGCCACAGGTTTCCACCATAAAACCTCAGACATGTTCCCAGGTAAAAGGGATCCAGAATCCACCGATGTCATGTTCCCAGGCCACAGGCTTCCAGAATCAATCCTCAGTTATGTTCCCAGGCTACAGGGTTCCAGAATAAAACCTCAGTCATGTTCCCAGTCCACAGGATTCCAGAACCAAGGTTCAGTCAGGTTCCCGTGGCACATTATTCCACAATCTAAACAGATGTCATGTTCCCAGGCCACAGTTTTCCAGAATCATGCCTAAGTCGTGTTCCCAGGACACAGGTATCCAGAATCAAACCTCAGTCATGTTGCCAGGCCATAGGGTACCACCATCAAACCTCAGTCATATTCCCGGGCCACAGGTTTCCAAAATCAAACCGATGTCATGTTCCCAGGCCACAGGATTCCAAACTCTAACATCAGTCTTCTTCCCAGACCAATGGTTTCCAGAATCAAACCTCAGTCATATTCCCAGGCCACATGGTTCCAGAATGAAACCTAAGTCGTGTTCCCAAGACACAGGGTTCCAGAATCAAACCTCAGTCATGTTCCCTGGACACAGGATTCAGAAATAAAATCCCAGTCATGTTCACAGGCCACAGGGTTCCACAATTAAACCTCAGTCATATTCCCAGGCCAGAGGGTTCCACCATCAAACCTCAGTCATGTTGCCAGGCCACAGGGTTCCACCATCAAGCCTCACTCATGTTCCCAAGCCTGAGGGTTCCACTATCAAACCTCAATCATGTCGCAGGCCACAGGGTTCAACCATCAAACCTCAGTCATGTTCCCAGTAAACAGGGCTCCAGAATCAAACCAATGTCATATTCCCACGCCACGGGGTTCCAGTATCAGGCCTCAGTCATGTTTCCGGTGCACAGGGTTCCACAATCAAACCTCAGTCATGTTGCCAGTCCACAGGATTCTGCCATCAAACCTCAGTCAATATCCCAGGCCACAGTGTTCCAGAATCTAGCCTCAGTCATTTTGAAAGGCCATAGTGTTCCGCCATAAAACCTCAGTCATGATCCCAGGCCACATGTTTCCACACTGAAACCTCAGTCATGTTCCCATGCCACAGGGTTCCAGAATCAATCCTCAGTTATGTTCCCAGGCTACAGGGTTCCAGAATAAAACCTCAGTCATGTTCCCAGTCCAAAGGGTTCCAGAACCAAGGCTCAGTCAGGTTCCCGGCGCACAGTATTCCACAATCTAAACAGATGTCATGTTCCCAGGCCACAGTTTTCCAGGATCACGCCTCAGTCATGTTCCCAGGCCACAGGGATCCAGAATCAAACCTTAGTCATGTTGCCAGGCCATAGGGTACCACCATCAAACCTCAGTAATATTCCCAGGCCACAGGTTTCCAGAATCAAACCGATTTCACGTTCCCAGGCAACAGGGTACCAGAATCCAAACCGATGTCATGATCCCAGGCCACAGGATTCCACAATCTAACATCAGTCATGTTCCCAGGTCAATGGTTTACAGAGTCAAACCTCATTCATATTCCCAGGCCACAGGGTTCCTCGATCAAACCTCAATCATGTTTCCAGGACACAAGATTCCAGAATCAGACCAATGTCAAGTTCCCAGGCCATGGGTTTCCTGTATCAGGCCACATTCATGTTTCCAGGGCACAGCGTTCCACAATCAAACCTCAGTCATGTTGCCAGTCCACAGGTTTCTGCCATCAAACCTCAGTCATGTTCCCAGGACACAGGGGTCCAGATTCAAACAACAGTCAGTTTCCCAGGCCAGAGTGTTCCACCATCAAACCTCAGTCATGATCCCAGGCCACATGTTTCCACAATGAAACCTCAGTCATTTTCCCAGGCCACAGGTTTCCAGAATCAAACCTCAGTCATATTCCCAGGACACATGGTTCCAGAATCAAACCTGAGTCATGTTCGCAGGCCACAGCTTTCAACAATCAAACCTCAGTCATGTTCCCAGGACACAGGTGTCCAGAATCAAACCTCAGTCATGTTCCCAGGGAACAGGCTTCCAGAAACAAACCTCATTCACGTTCCCAGGCCACAGGGTTCCAAAATACAACCGATGTCATGTTCCTAGGCTACAGGGTTCAAGAATCAATCCTCAGTTATGTTCCCAGGCTACAGGGTTCCAGAATAAAACCTCAGTCATGTTCCCAGTCCACAGGATTCCAGAACCAAGGCTCAGTCAGTTTCCCGGGGCACAGTATTCCACAATCTAAACAGATGTCATGTTCCCAGGCCACAGTTTTCCAGAATCACGCCTCAGTCATGTTCCCAGGCCAGAGTGTTCCACAATTAAACCTAAGTCATCTTGCCAGGCCATAGGTTTCCACGATCAAACCTCAGTCATGTTGCCAGGACACAAGGTTCAACCATCAAACCTCAGTCATGTTCCCAGGAAACAGGATTCCAGAATCAAACCAATGACATGTTCCCACGCCATGGGGTTCCAGTATCAGGCCTCAGTCAGGTTCCCAGTGCACAGGGTTCCACCATCAAACCTCAGTCATGTTGCCAGTCCACAGATTTCTGCTATCAAACCACAATCAAGTTCCCAGGACACAGGGTTCCAGATTCAAGCCTCAGTCATGGTGCCAGGCCACAGGATACCACAATCAAACCTCAGTCATGTTCCCAGGCCACAGGGTTCCTCCATCAAACCTCAATCATCTTCGCAGGAAACAGGGTTCCAGAATCAAACCAATGTCACGTTCCCAGGCCATGGATTTCCATTACCAGGCCACCGTCATGTTTCCAGGGCACAGGGTTCCACAATCAAACCTCAGTCATGTAGCAGTCCACAGGTTTCTGCCATCAAACCTCACTCAAGTTCCCAGGCCACAGGGTTCCAGAATCAAGCCTCAGTAATTTTGCCAAGCCAGAGTGTTCCACCATCAAACTTCAGTCATGATCCCAGGCCACATGTTTCCACAGTGAAACCTGAGACATTTTCCCAAGCCACAGGTTTCCAGAATCAAACCTCAGTCATATTCCCAGGCCACATGGTTCCAGAATCAAACCTCAGTCGTGTTCCCAGGACCCAGGGTTCCAGAATAAAACCTCAGTCATGTTCCCTGGACACAGATTTCAAAAATAAAATCCCAGTCATGTTCCAAGGCCAAAGGGTTCCACAATTAAACCTCAGTCATATTCCGAGGACAGAGGGTTCCACAATCAAACCTCAGTCCTATTGCCAGGCCACGGTTCCACCATCAAGCCTCAGTCATGTTCCCAGGCCAGAGTGTTCCACAATCAAACTTAAGTCACCTTGCCAGGCCACAGGGTTCCACCATCAAACCTCAGTCATGTTGCCAGGCCACACGGTTCCACCATCAAACCTCAGTCATTTTCCCAGGGAACAGGCTTCCAGAAAGAAACCTCAGTCATGTTCCCAGGCCACAGGGTTCCAGATTCAAACCACAGTCATGTTCCCAGGCCAGAGCGTTCCACAATCAAACCTCAGCCATGTTCCCAGGCCACAGGGTCCCAGAATACAACCGATGTCATGTTCCCAGGCCACAGGGTTCCAGATTCAAACCACAGTCATGTTCCCAGGCCTCAGGGTTCCACAATCAAACCTCAGCCATGTTCCAAGGACACAGGGTCCCAGAATACAACCAATGTCATGTTCCCAGGTCACAGGGTTCCAGAAGCAAACCTCAGTCATGTTCCCAGGACACAGGTTTCCAGAATCAACCTGATATCATGTTCCCTGGCCAGAGTCTTCCAGAATCCAACCTCAGACATGTTCCCAGCCAACAGGGTTCCAGAATCAAACCGTTCTCATGTTCCCAGGCCAAAGGGTTCCAGAATCCACCGATGTCATGTTCCCAGGCCACAGGGTTCCAGAATCAATTCTCAGTTATGTTCCCAGGCTACAGGGTTGCAGAATCAAACCTCAGTCATGTTCCCAGTCCACAGGATTCCAGAACCACGGCTCAGTCAGATTCCCGTTGCACAGTATTCCACAATCTAAACAGATGTCATGTTCCCAGGCCACAGGGTTCCAGAATCACGCCTCAGTCATGTTCCCAGGCAACAGGGATCCAGAATCAAACCTCAGTCATATTCCCAGGCCACAGGTTTCCAGAATCAAACCGATTTCATGTTCCCAGGCAACAGTGTACCAGAATCCAAACCGATATTATTTTCCAAGGACACAGGATGCCACAATCTAACATCAGTCATGTTCCCAGGCCAATGGTTTCCAGAATCAAACCTCAGTCATATTCCCAGGCCACATGGTTCCAGAATCAAACCTCAGTTGTGTTCCCAGGACCCAGGATCCCAGAATAAAACCTCAGTCATGTTCCCTGGACACAGGTTTCAAAAATAAAATTCCAGTCATGTTCCCAGGCCACAGGGTTCCACAATTAAACCTCACTCCTATTGCCAGGCCACGGTTCCACCATCAAGCCTCAGTCATGTTCCCAGGCCAGAGTGTTCCACAATTAAACCTAAGTCATCTTGCCAGGCCACAGGGTTCCACCATCAAACCTCAGTCATGTTGCCAGGCCACAAGGTTCAACCATCAAACCTCAGTCATGTTCCCAGGAAACAGGATTCCAGAATCAAACCAATGAAATGTTCCCACCCCACGGGGTTCCAGTATCAGGCCTCAGTCATGTTCCCAGTGCCCAGGGTTCCACCATCAAACCTCAGTCATGTTGCCAGTCCACAGCTTTCTGCTATCAAACCAGAGTCAAGTTCCCAGGCCACAGGGTTCCAGAATCAAGCCTCAGTCATGTTGCCAGGCCACAGGGTACCACCATCAAACCTCAGTCAAGTTCCCAGGCCACAGGGTTCCAGAAACAAGCCTCAGTCATTTTGCCAGGGCACAGTGTTCTACAATCAAACCTCAGTCATGATCCCCGGCCACATGTTTCCCCAATGAAACCTCAGAGATTTTCCCAAGCCACAGGTTTCCAGAATCAAACCTCAGTCATATTCCCAGGACACATGGTTCCAGAATCAAACCTGAGTCATGTTCGCAGGACACAGCTTTCAACAATCAAACCTCAGTCATGTTCCCAGGACACAGGTGTCCAGAATCAAACCTCAGACATGTTCCCAGGGAACAGGCTTCCAGAAAGAAACCTCAGTCATGTTCCCAGGCCACAGGGTTCCAGATTCAAACAACAGTCATGTTCCCACTCCAGAGGGTTCCACAATCAAACCTCAGCCATGTTCCCAGGCCACAGGGTCCCAGAATACAACCGATGCCATGTTCCCAGGCCACAGGGTTCCAGATTCAAACCACAGTCATGTTCCCAGGCCTCAGGGTTCCACAATCAAACCTCACTCATATTCCCAGGCCAGAGGGTTCCACAATAAAACCTCACTCCTATTGCCAGGCCACGGTTCCACCATCAAGCCTCAGTCATGTTCCCAGGCCAGAGTGTTCCACAATTAAACCTAAGTCATCTTGCCAGGCCACAGGGTTCCACCATCAAACCACAGTCATGTTCCCAGGCCTCAGGGTTCCACAATCAAACCTCAGCCATGTTCCCAGGACACAGGGTCCCAGAATACAACCAATGTCATGTTCCCAGGTCACAGGGTTCCAGAAGCAAACCTCAGTCATGTTCCCAGGACACAGGTTTCCAGAATCAACCTGATATCATGTTCCCTGGCCAGAGTCTTCCAGAATCCAACCTCAGACATGTTCCCAGCCAACAGGGTTCCAGAATCAAACCGTTCTCATGTTCCCAGGCCAAAGGGTTCCAGAATCCACCGATGTCATGTTCCCAGGCCACAGGGTCCCAGAATCAATTCTCAGTTATGTTCCCAGGCTACAGGGTTGCAGAATCAAACCTCAGTCATGTTCCCAGTCCACAGGATTCCAGAACCACGGCTCAGTCAGATTCCCGTTGCACAGTATTCCACAATCTAAACAGATGTCATGTTCCCAGGCCACAGGGTTCCAGAATCACGCCTCAGTCATGTTCCCAGGCAACAGGGATCCAGAATCAAACCTCAGTCATATTCCCAGGCCACAGGTTTCCAGAATCAAACCGATTTCATGTTCCCAGGCAACAGGGTACCAGAATCCAAACCGATATTATTTTCCAAGGACACAGGATGCCACAATCTAACATCAGTCATGTTCCCAGGCCAATGGTTTCCAGAATCAAACCTCAGTCATATTCCCAGGCCACATGGTTCCAGAATCAAACCTCAGTTGTGTTCCCAGGACCCAGGATCCCAGAATAAAACCTCAGTCATGTTCCCTGGACACAGGTTTCAAAAATAAAATTCCAGTCATGTTCCCAGGCCACAGGGTTCCACAATAAAACCTCACTCCTATTGCCAGGCCACGGTTCCACCATCAAGCCTCAGTCATGTTCCCAGGCCAGAGTGTTCCACAATTAAACCTAAGTCATCTTGCCAGGCCACAGGGTTCCACCATCAAACCTCAGTCATGTTGCCAGGCCACAAGGTTCAACCATCAAACCTCAGTCATGTTCCCAGGAAACAGGATTCCAGAATCAAACCAATGAAATGTTCCCACCCCACGGGGTTCCAGTATCAGGCCTCAGTCATGTTCCCAGTGCCCAGGGTTCCACCATCAAACCTCAGTCATGTTGCCAGTCCACAGCTTTCTGCTATCAAACCAGAGTCAAGTTCCCAGGCCACAGGGTTCCAGAATCAAGCCTCAGTCATGTTGCCAGGCCACAGGGTACCACCATCAAACCTCAGTCAAGTTCCCAGGCCACAGGGTTCCAGAAACAAGCCTCAGTCATTTTGCCAGGGCACAGTGTTCTACAATCAAACCTCAGTCATGATCCCCGGCCACATGTTTCCCCAATGAAACCTCAGAGATTTTCCCAAGCCACAGGTTTCCAGAATCAAACCTCAGTCATATTCCCAGGACACATGGTTCCAGAATCAAACCTGAGTCATGTTCGCAGGACACAGCTTTCAACAATCAAACCTCAGTAATGTTCCTAGGACACAGGTGTCCAGAATCAAACCTCAGACATGTTCCCAGGGAACAGGCTTCCAGAAAGAAACCTCAGTCATGTTCCCAGGCCACAGGGTTCCAGATTCAAACCACAGTCATGTTCCCACTCCAGAGGGTTCCACAATCAAACCTCAGCCATGTTCCCAGGCCACAGGGTCCCAGAATACAACCGATGCCATGTTCCCAGGCCACAGGGTTCCAGATTCAAACCACAGTCATGTTCCCAGGCCTCAGGGTTCCACAATCAAACCTCAGTCATATTCCCAGGCCAGAGGGTTCCACAATAAAACCTCACTCCTATTGCCAGGCCACGGTTCCACCATCAAGCCTCAGTCATGTTCCCAGGCCAGAGTGTTCCACAATTAAACCTAAGTCATCTTGCCAGGCCACAGGGTTCCACCATCAAACCTCAGTCATGTTGCCAGGCCACAAGGTTCAACCATCAAACCTCAGCCATGTTCCCAGGACACAGGGTCCCAGAATACAACCAATGTCATGTTCCCAGGTCACAGGGTTCCAGAAGCAAACCTCAGTCATGTTCCCAGGACACAGGTTTCCAGAATCAACCTGATATCATGTTCCCTGGACACAGTCTTCCAGAATCCAACCTCAGACATGTTCCCAGCCAACAGGGTTCCAGATTCAAACCGTTCTCATGTTCCCAGGCCAAAGGGTTCCAGAATCCACCGATGTCATGTTCCCAGGCCACAGGGTTCCAGAATCAATTCTCAGTTATGTTCCCAGGCTACAGGGTTGCAGAATCAAACCTCAGTCATGTTCCCAGTCCACAGGATTCCAGAACCACGGCTCAGTCAGATTCCCGTTGCACAGTATTCCACAATCTAAACAGATGTCATGTTCCCAGGCCACAGGGTTCCAGAATCACGCCTCAGTCATGTTCCCAGGCAACAGGGATCCAGAATCAAACCTCAGTCATATTCCCAGGCCACAGGTTTCCAGAATCAAACCGATTTCATGTTCCCAGGCAACAGTGTACCAGAATCCAAACCGATATTATTTTCCAAGGACACAGGATGCCACAATCTAACATCAGTCATGTTCCCAGGCCAATGGTTTCCAGAATCAAACCTCAGTCATATTCCCAGGCCACATGGTTCCAGAATCAAACCTCAGTTGTGTTCCCAGGACCCAGGATCCCAGAATAAAACCTCAGTCATGTTCCCTGGACACAGGTTTCAAAAATAAAATTCCAGTCATGTTCCCAGGCCACAGGGTTCCACAATTAAACCTCAGTCATATTCCCAGGCCAGAGGGTTCCACAATCAAACCTCACTCCTATTGCCAGGCCACGGTTCCACCATCAAGCCTCAGTCATGTTCCCAGGCCAGAGTGTTCCACAATTAAACCTAAGTCATCTTGCCAGGCCACAGGGTTCCACCATCAAACCTCAGTCATGTTGCCAGGCCACAAGGTTCAACCATCAAACCTCAGTCATGTTCCCAGGAAACAGGATTCCAGAATCAAACCAATGAAATGTTCCCACCCCACGGGGTTCCAGTATCAGGCCTCAGTCATGTTCCCAGTGCACAGGGTTCCACCATCAAACCTCAGTCATGTTGCCAGTCCACAGCTTT
The DNA here is from genome assembly GCF_965194825.1 of Balaenoptera physalus. NCBI lineage: Eukaryota > Metazoa > Chordata > Mammalia > Artiodactyla > Balaenopteridae > Balaenoptera > Balaenoptera physalus. Next base: position 34,680,335 of record NC_138897.1, on the reverse strand, counting down.
CTGCTATCAAACCAGAGTCAAGTTCCCAGGCCACAGGGTTCCAGAATCAAGCCTCAGTCATGTTGCCAGGCCACAGGGTACCACCATCAAACCTCAGTCAAGTTCCCAGGCCACAGGGTTCCAGAAACAAGCCTCAGTCATTTTGCCAGGGCACAGTGTTCTACAATCAAACCTCAGTCATGATCCCCGGCCACATGTTTCCCCAATGAAACCTCAGAGATTTTCCCAAGCCACAGGTTTCCAGAATCAAACCTCAGTCATATTCCCAGGACACATGGTTCCAGAATCAAACCTGAGTCATGTTCGCAGGACACAGCTTTCAACAATCAAACCTCAGTAATGTTCCTAGGACACAGGTGTCCAGAATCAAACCTCAGACATGTTCCCAGGGAACAGGCTTCCAGAAAGAAACCTCAGTCATGTTCCCAGGCCACAGGGTTCCAGATTCAAACCACAGTCATGTTCCCACTCCAGAGGGTTCCACAATCAAACCTCAGCCATGTTCCCAGGCCACAGGGTCCCAGAATACAACCGATGTCATGTTCCCAGGCCACAGGGTTCCAGATTCAAACCACAGTCATGTTCCCAGGCCTCAGGGTTCCACAATCAAATCTCAGTCATATTCCCAGGCCAGAGGGTTCCACAATAAAACCTCACTCCTATTGCCAGGCCACGGTTCCACCATCAAGCCTCAGTCATGTTCCCAGGCCAGAGTGTTCCACAATTAAACCTAAGTCATCTTGCCAGGCCACAGGGTTCCACCATCAAACCTCAGTCATGTTGCCAGGCCACAAGGTTCAACCATCAAACCTCAGCCATGTTCCCAGGACACAGGGTCCCAGAATACAACCAATGTCATGTTCCCAGGTCACAGGGTTCCAGAAGCAAACCTCAGTCATGTTCCCAGGACACAGGTTTCCAGAATCAACCTGATATCATGTTCCCTGGCCAGAGTCTTCCAGAATCCAACCTCAGACATGTTCCCAGCCAACAGGGTTCCAGAATCAAACCGTTCTCATGTTCCCAGGACAAAGGGTTCCAGAATCCACCGATGTCATGTTCCCAGGCCACAGGGTTCCAGAATCAATTCTCAGTTATGTTCCCAGGCTACAGGGTTGCAGAATCAAACCTCAGTCATGTTCCCAGTCCACAGGATTCCAGAACCACGGCTCAGTCAGATTCCCGTTGCACAGTATTCCACAATCTAAACAGATGTCATGTTCCCAGGCCACAGGGTTCCAGAATCACGCCTCAGTCATGTTCCCAGGCAACAGGGATCCAGAATCAAACCTCAGTCATATTCCCAGGCCACAGGTTTCCAGAATCAAACCGATTTCATGTTCCCAGGCAACAGTGTACCAGAATCCAAACCGATATTATTTTCCAAGGACACAGGATGCCACAATCTAACATCAGTCATGTTCCCAGGCCAATGGTTTCCAGAATCAAACCTCAGTCATATTCCCAGGCCACATGGTTCCAGAATCAAACCTCAGTTGTGTTCCCAGGACCCAGGATCCCAGAATAAAACCTCAGTCATGTTCCCTGGACACAGGTTTCAAAAATAAAATTCCAGTCATGTTCCCAGGCCACAGGGTTCCACAATTAAACCTCAGTCATATTCCCAGGCCAGAGGGTTCCACAATCAAACCTCACTCCTATTGCCAGGCCACGGTTCCACCATCAAGCCTCAGTCATGTTCCCAGGCCAGAGTGTTCCACAATTAAACCTAAGTCAGGGCTTCCCTGGTGGCGCAGTGGTTGAGAATCTGCCTGCTAATGCAGGGGACACGGGTTCGAGCCCTGGTCTGGGAAGATCCCACATGCCGCGGAGCGACTAAGCCTGTTAGCCACAATTACTGAGCTTGCGCGTATGGAGCCTGTGCTCCGCAACAAGAGAGGCCGCGATGGTGAGAGGCCTGCGCACCGTGATGAAGAGTGGCCCCCGCTTGCCGCAGCTAGAGAAAGCCCTAGCACAGAAACGAAGACCCAACATAGCAATCAATCAATCAATAAAATAAATAAATCTTTAAAAAAAAAAAAAAAAAAAAAACCTAAGTCATCTTGCCAGGCCACAGGGTTCCACCATCAAACCTCAGTCATGTTGCCAGGCCACAAGGTTCAACCATCAAACCTCAGTCATGTTCCCAGGAAACAGGATTCCAGAATCAAACCAATGAAATGTTCCCACCCCACGGGGTTCCAGTATCAGGCCTCAGTCATGTTCCCAGTGCACAGGGTTCCACCATCAAACCTCAGTCATGTTGCCAGTCCACAGCTTTCTGCTATCAAACCAGAGTCAAGTTCCCAGGCCACAGGGTTCCAGAATCAAGCCTCAGTCATGTTGCCAGGCCACAGGGTACCACCATCAAACCTCAGTCAAGTTCCCAGGCCACAGGGTTCCAGAAACAAGCCTCAGTCATTTTGCCAGGGCACAGTGTTCTACAATCAAACCTCAGTCATGATCCCCGGCCACATGTTTCCCCAATGAAACCTCAGAGATTTTCCCAAGCCACAGGTTTCCAGACTCAAACCTCAGTCATATTCCCAGGACACATGGTTCCAGAATCAAACCTGAGTCATGTTCGCAGGACACAGCTTTCAACAATCAAACCTCAGTAATGTTCCTAGGACACAGGTGTCCAGAATCAAACCTCAGACATGTTCCCAGGGAACAGGCTTCCAGAAAGAAACCTCAGTCATGTTCCCAGGCCACAGGGTTCCAGATTCAAACCACAGTCATGTTCCCACTCCAGAGGGTTCCACAATCAAACCTCAGCCATGTTCCCAGGCCACAGGGTCCCAGAATACAACCGATGTCATGTTCCCAGGCCACAGGGTTCCAGATTCAAACCACAGTCATGTTCCCAGGCCTCAGGGTTCCACAATCAAACCTCAGTCATATTCCCAGGCCAGAGGGTTCCACAATAAAACCTCACTCCTATTGCCAGGCCACGGTTCCACCATCAAGCCTCAGTCATGTTCCCAGGCCAGAGTGTTCCACAATTAAACCTAAGTCATCTTGCCAGGCCACAGGGTTCCACCATCAAACCTCAGTCATGTTGCCAGGCCACAAGGTTCAACCATCAAACCTCAGCCATGTTCCCAGGACACAGGGTCCCAGAATACAACCAATGTCATGTTCCCAGGTCACAGGGTTCCAGAAGCAAACCTCAGTCATGTTCCCAGGACACAGGTTTCCAGAATCAACCTGATATCATGTTCCCTGGCCAGAGTCTTCCAGAATCCAACCTCAGACATGTTCCCAGCCAACAGGGTTCCAGAATCAAACCGTTCTCATGTTCCCAGGCCAAAGGGTTCCAGAATCCACCGATGTCATGTTCCCAGGCCACAGGGTTCCAGAATCAATTCTCAGTTATGTTCCCAGGCTACAGGGTTGCAGAATCAAACCTCAGTCATGTTCCCAGTCCACAGGATTCCAGAACCACGGCTCAGTCAGATTCCCGTTGCACAGTATTCCACAATCTAAACAGATGTCATGTTCCCAGGCCACAGGGTTCCAGAATCACGCCTCAGTCATGTTCCCAGGCAACAGGGATCCAGAATCAAACCTCAGTCATATTCCCAGGCCACAGGTTTCCAGAATCAAACCGATTTCATGTTCCCAGGCAACAGGGTACCAGAATCCAAACCGATATTATTTTCCAAGGCCACAGGATGCCACAATCTAACATCAGTCATGTTCCCAGGCCAATGGTTTCCAGAATCAAACCTCAGTCATATTCCCAGGCCACATGGTTCCAGAATCAAACCTCAGTTGTGTTCCCAGGACCCAGGATCCCAGAATAAAACCTCAGTCATGTTCCCTGGACACAGGTTTCAAAAATAAAATTCCAGTCATGTTCCCAGGCCACAGGGTTCCACAATTAAACCTCAGTCATATTCCCAGGCCAGAGGGTTCCACAATCAAACCTCAGTCCTATTGCCAGGCCACGGTTCCACCATCAAGCCTCAGTCATGTTCCCAGGCCAGAGTGTTCCACAATTAAACCTAAGTCATCTTGCCAGGCCACAGGGTTCCACCATCAAACCTCAGTCATGTTGCCAGGCCACAAGGTTCAACCATCAAACCTCAGTCATGTTCCCAGGAAACAGGATTAAAGAATCAAACCAATGACATGTTCCCACGCCACGGGGTTCCAGTATCAGGCCTCAGTCATGTTCCCAGTGCACAGGGTTCCACCATCAAACCTCAGTCATGTTGCCAGTCCACAGATTTCTGCTATCAAACCACACTCAAGTTCCCAGGACACAGGGTTCCAGAATGAAGCCTCAGTCATGGTGCCAGGCCACAGGATACCACCATCGAACCTCAGTCATGTTCCCAGGCCACAGGGTTCCTCCATCAAACCTCAATCATCTTCGCAGGACACAGGGTTCCAAAATCAAACCAATGTCAAGTTCCCAGGCCATGGTTTTCCATTACCAGGCCACCGTCATGTTTCCAGGGCACAGGGTTCCACAATCAAACCTCAGTCATGTTGCAGTCCACAGGTTTCTGCCATCAAACTTCACTCAAGTTCCCAGGCCACAGGGTTCCAAATTCAAGCCTCAGTAATTTTCCAGGCCAGAGTGTTCCACCATCAAACCTCAGTCATGATCCCAGGCCACATGTTTCCACAATGAAACCTCAGACACTTTCCCAGGCCACTGGTTTCCAGAATCAAACCTCAGTCATATTCCCAGGCCACATGGTTCCAGAATCAAACCTCAGTCATGTTCCCTGGACACAGGTTTCAAAAATAGAATCCCAGTCATGTTCCGAGGCCACACGGTTCCACAATTAAACCTCAGTCATATTCCCAAGACAGAGGGTTCCACAATCAAACCTCAGTCCTATTGCCAGGCCACGGTAACACCATCAAGCCTCAGTCATGTTCCCAGGCCAGAGTGTTCCACAATCAAACCTAAGTCATCTTGCCAGGGCACAGGGTTCCACCATCAAACCTCAGTCATGTTGCCAGGCCACAGGGTTTAACCATCAAACCTCAGTCATGTTCCCAGGAAACAGGATACCAGAATAAAACCAATGACATGTTCCCACGCCACGGGGTTCCAATATCAGGCCTCAGTCATGTTCCCAGTGCACCGGGTTACACCACCAAACCTCAGTCATGTTGCCAGTCCTCAGCTTTCTGCTATCAAACCAGAGTCAAGTTCCCAGGCCACAGAGTTCCAGAAACAAGCCTCAGTCATCTTGCCAGGCAAAAGGGTTCCACCATCAAACCTCAGTCATGTTCCCAGGCCACAGGGTTCCTCCATCAAAACTCAATCATGTTCCCAGGACACAGGGTTCCAGAATCAAACCAATGTCAAGTTCCTAGGCCATGGGTTTCCAGTACCAGGCCACAGTCATGTTTCCAGGGCACAGGGTTCCACAATCAAACCTCAGTCATGTTTCCAGGCCACAGGGTTCTGCCATCAAACCTCAGGCAAGTGCCCAGGCCACAGGGTTCCAGAATTAAGCCTCAGTCATTTTGCCAGGCCAGAGTGTTCCACCATCAAACCTCAGTCATGATCCCAGGCCACATGTTTCCACAATGAAACCTCAGATATTTTCCCAGGGCACAGGTTTCCAGCATCAAACCTCAGTCATGTTCCCAGGACACATGGTTCCAGAATTAAACCTCAGTCATGTTCTCAGGACCCAGGGTTCCAGAATAAAATCTCAGTCATGTTCCCTGGACACAGGTTTCAAAAATAAAATTCCAGTCATTTTCCAAGGCAACACGGTTCCACAATTAAACGTCAGTCATATTCCCAGGACAGAGGGTTCCACAATCAAACCTCACTCCTATTGCCAGGCCACGGTTCCACCATCAAGCCTCAGTCATGTTCCCAGGCCAGAGTGTTCCACAATCAAACTTAAGTCATCTGGCCAGGCCACAGGATTCCACCATCAAACCTCAGTCATGTTGCCAGGCCACAGGGTTCAACCATCAAACCTCAATCATGTTCCCAGGAAACAGGGTTCAAGAATCAAACCAATGGCATGTTCCCACGCCACGGGGTTCCAGTATCAGGACTCAGTCATGTTCCCAGGGCACAGGGTTCAACCATCAAACCTCAGTCAAGTTCCCAGGCCACAGGGTTCCAGAATCAAGCCTCAGTCATGTTGCCAGGCCACAGGGTACCACCATCAAACCTCAGTCATGTTCCAAGGCCACAGGGTTCCTACATCAAACCTCAATCATATTCCCAGGACACAGGTTTCCAGAATCAAACAAATGTCAAGTTCCCAGGCCATAGGTTTCCAGTACCAGGCCACAGTCAGGTTTCCAGGGCACAGGGTTCCACAAGCAAACCTCAGTCATGTTGCCAGTCCACAGGTTTCTGCCATCAAACCTCAGGCAAGTGCCCAGGCCACAGGGTTCCAGAATTAAGCCTCAGTCATTTTGCCAGGCCAGAGTGTTCCACCATCAAACCTCAGTCATGATCCCAGGCCACATGTTTCCACAATGAAACCTCAGACACTTTCCCAGGCCACAGGTTTCCAGAATCAAACCTCAGTCATATTCCCAGGCCACATGGTTCCAGAATCAAACCTCAGTTGTGTTCCCAGGACCCAGGATCCCAGAATAAAACCTCAGTCATGTTCCCTGGACACAGGTTTCAAAAATAAAATTCCAGTCATGTTCCCAGGCCACAGGGTTCCACAATAAAACCTCACTCCTATTGCCAGGCCACGGTTCCACCATCAAGCCTCAGTCATGTTCCCAGGCCAGAGTGTTCCACAATTAAACCTAAGTCATCTTGCCAGGCCACAGGGTTCCACCATCAAACCTCAGTCATGTTGCCAGGCCACAAGGTTCAACCATCAAACCTCAGTCATGTTCCCAGGAAACAGGATTCCAGAATCAAACCAATGAAATGTTCCCACCCCACGGGGTTCCAGTATCAGGCCTCAGTCATGTTCCCAGTGCACAGGGTTCCACCATCAAACCTCAGTCATGTTGCCAGTCCACAGCTTTCTGCTATCAAACCAGAGTCAAGTTCCCAGGCCACAGGGTTCCAGAATCAAGCCTCAGTCATGTTGCCAGGCCACAGGGTACCACCATCAAACCTCAGTCAAGTTCCCAGGCCACAGGGTTCCAGAAACAAGCCTCAGTCATTTTGCCAGGGCACAGTGTTCTACAATCAAACCTCAGTCATGATCCCCGGCCACATGTTTCCCCAATGAAACCTCAGAGATTTTCCCAAGCCACAGGTTTCCAGAATCAAACCTCAGTCATATTCCCAGGACACATGGTTCCAGAATCAAACCTGAGTCATGTTCGCAGGACACAGCTTTCAACAATCAAACCTCAGTAATGTTCCTAGGACACAGGTGTCCAGAATCAAACCTCAGACATGTTCCCAGGGAACAGGCTTCCAGAAAGAAACCTCAGTCATGTTCCCAGGCCACAGGGTTCCAGATTCAAACCACAGTCATGTTCCCACTCCAGAGGGTTCCACAATCAAACCTCAGCCATGTTCCCAGGCCACAGGGTCCCAGAATACAACCGATGTCATGTTCCCAGGCCACAGGGTTCCAGATTCAAACCACAGTCATGTTCCCAGGCCTCAGGGTTCCACAATCAAACCTCAGTCATATTCCCAGGCCAGAGGGTTCCACAATAAAACCTCACTCCTATTGCCAGGCCACGGTTCCACCATCAAGCCTCAGTCATGTTCCCAGGCCAGAGTGTTCCACAATTAAACCTAAGTCATCTTGCCAGGCCACAGGGTTCCACCATCAAACCTCAGTCATGTTGCCAGGCCACAAGGTTCAACCATCAAACCTCAGCCATGTTCCCAGGACACAGGGTCCCAGAATACAACCAATGTCATGTTCCCAGGTCACAGGGTTCCAGAAGCAAACCTCAGTCATGTTCCCAGGACACAGGTTTCCAGAATCAACCTGATATCATGTTCCCTGGCCAGAGTCTTCCAGAATCCAACCTCAGACATGTTCCCAGCCAACAGGGTTCCAGAATCAAACCGTTCTCATGTTCCCAGGCCAAAGGGTTCCAGAATCCACCGATGTCATGTTCCCAGGCCACAGGGTTCCAGAATCAATTCTCAGTTATGTTCCCAGGCTACAGGGTTGCAGAATCAAACCTCAGTCATGTTCCCAGTCCACAGGATTCCAGAACCACGGCTCAGTCAGATTCCCGTTGCACAGTATTCCACAATCTAAACAGATGTCATGTTCCCAGGCCACAGGGTTCCAGAATCACGCCTCAGTCATGTTCCCAGGCAACAGGGATCCAGAATCAAACCTCAGTCATATTCCCAGGCCACAGGTTTCCAGAATCAAACCGATTTCATGTTCCCAGGCAACAGTGTACCAGAATCCAAACCGATATTATTTTCCAAGGACACAGGATGCCACAATCTAACATCAGTCATGTTCCCAGGCCAATGGTTTCCAGAATCAAACCTCAGTCATATTCCCAGGCCACATGGTTCCAGAATCAAACCTCAGTTGTGTTCCCAGGACCCAGGATCCCAGAATAAAACCTCAGTCATGTTCCCTGGACACAGGTTTCAAAAATAAAATTCCAGTCATGTTCCCAGGCCACAGGGTTCCACAATTAAACCTCAGTCATATTCCCAGGCCAGAGGGTTCCACAATCAAACCTCACTCCTATTGCCAGGCCACGGTTCCACCATCAAGCCTCAGTCATGTTCCCAGGCCAGAGTGTTCCACAATTAAACCTAAGTCATCTTGCCAGGCCACAGGGTTCCACCATCAAACCTCAGTCATGTTGCCAGGCCACAAGGTTCAACCATCAAACCTCAGTCATGTTCCCAGGAAACAGGATTCCAGAATCAAACCAATGAAATGTTCCCACCCCACGGGGTTCCAGTATCAGGCCTCAGTCATGTTCCCAGTGCACAGGGTTCCACCATCAAACCTCAGTCATGTTGCCAGTCCACAGCTTTCTGCTATCAAACCAGAGTCAAGTTCCCAGGCCACAGGGTTCCAGAATCAAGCCTCAGTCATGTTGCCAGGCCACAGGGTACCACCATCAAACCTCAGTCAAGTTCCCAGGCCACAGGGTTCCAGAAACAAGCCTCAGTCATTTTACCAGGGCACAGTGTTCTACAATCAAACCTCAGTCATGATCCCCGGCCACATGTTTCCCCAATGAAACCTCAGAGATTTTCCCAAGCCACAGGTTTCCAGACTCAAACCTCAGTCATATTCCCAGGACACATGGTTCCAGAATCAAACCTGAGTCATGTTCGCAGGACACAGCTTTCAACAATCAAACCTCAGTAATGTTCCTAGGACACAGGTGTCCAGAATCAAACCTCAGACATGTTCCCAGGGAACAGGCTTCCAGAAAGAAACCTCAGTCATGTTCCCAGGCCACAGGGTTCCAGATTCAAACCACAGTCATGTTCCCACTCCAGAGGGTTCCACAATCAAACCTCAGCCATGTTCCCAGGCCACAGGGTCCCAGAATACAACCGATGTCATGTTCCCAGGCCACAGGGTTCCAGATTCAATCCACAGTCATGTTCCCAGGCCTCAGGGTTCCACAATCAAACCTCAGTCATATTCCCAGGCCAGAGGGTTCCACAATAAAACCTCACTCCTATTGCCAGGCCACGGTTCCACCATCAAGCCTCAGTCATGTTCCCAGGCCAGAGTGTTCCACAATTAAACCTAAGTCATCTTGCCAGGCCACAGGGTTCCACCATCAAACCTCAGTCATGTTGCCAGGCCACAAGGTTCAACCATCAAACCTCAGCCATGTTCCCAGGACACAGGGTCCCAGAATACAACCAATGTCATGTTCCCAGGTCACAGGGTTCCAGAAGCAAACCTCAGTCATGTTCCCAGGACACAGGTTTCCAGAATCAACCTGATATCATGTTCCCTGGCCAGAGTCTTCCAGAATCCAACCTCAGACATGTTCCCAGCCAACAGGGTTCCAGAATCAAACCGTTCTCATGTTCCCAGGCCAAAGGGTTCCAGAATCCACCGATGTCATGTTCCCAGGCCACAGGGTTCCAGAATCAATTCTCAGTTATGTTCCCAGGCTACAGGGTTGCAGAATCAAACCTCAGTCATGTTCCCAGTCCACAGGATTCCAGAACCACGGCTCAGTCAGATTCCCGTTGCACAGTATTCCACAATCTAAACAGATGTCATGTTCCCAGGCCACAGGGTTCCAGAATCACGCCTCAGTCATGTTCCCAGGCAACAGGGATCCAGAATCAAACCTCAGTCATATTCCCAGGCCACAGGTTTCCAGAATCAAACCGATTTCATGTTCCCAGGCAACAGGGTACCAGAATCCAAACCGATATTATTTTCCAAGGCCACAGGATGCCACAATCTAACATCAGTCATGTTCCCAGGCCAATGGTTTCCAGAATCAAACCTCAGTCATATTCCCAGGCCACATGGTTCCAGAATCAAACCTCAGTTGTGTTCCCAGGACCCAGGATCCCAGAATAAAACCTCAGTCATGTTCCCTGGACACAGGTTTCAAAAATAAAATTCCAGTCATGTTCCCAGGCCACAGGGTTCCACAATTAAACCTCAGTCATATTCCCAGGCCAGAGGGTTCCACAATCAAACCTCAGTCCTATTGCCAGGCCACGGTTCCACCATCAAGCCTCAGTCATGTTCCCAGGCCAGAGTGTTCCACAATTAAACCTAAGTCATCTTGCCAGGCCACAGGGTTCCACCATCAAACCTCAGTCATGTTGCCAGGCCACAAGGTTCAACCATCAAACCTCAGTCATGTTCCCAGGAAACAGGATTAAAGAATCAAACCAATGACATGTTCCCACGCCACGGGGTTCCAGTATCAGGCCTCAGTCATGTTCCCAGTGCACAGGGTTCCACCATCAAACCTCAGTCATGTTGCCAGTCCACAGATTTCTGCTATCAAACCACACTCAAGTTCCCAGGACACAGGGTTCCAGAATGAAGCCTCAGTCATGGTGCCAGGCCACAGGATACCACCATCGAACCTCAGTCATGTTCCCAGGCCACAGGGTTCCTCCATCAAACCTCAATCATCTTCGCAGGACACAGGGTTCCAAAATCAAACCAATGTCAAGTTCCCAGGCCATGGTTTTCCATTACCAGGCCACCGTCATGTTTCCAGGGCACAGGGTTCCACAATCAAACCTCAGTCATGTTGCAGTCCACAGGTTTCTGCCATCAAACTTCACTCAAGTTCCCAGGCCACAGGGTTCCAAATTCAAGCCTCAGTAATTTTCCAGGCCAGAGTGTTCCACCATCAAACCTCAGTCATGATCCCAGGCCACATGTTTCCACAATGAAACCTCAGACACTTTCCCAGGCCACTGGTTTCCAGAATCAAACCTCAGTCATATTCCCAGGCCACATGGTTCCAGAATCAAACCTCAGTCATGTTCCCTGGACACAGGTTTCAAAAATAGAATCCCAGTCATGTTCCGAGGCCACACGGTTCCACAATTAAACCTCAGTCATATTCCCAAGACAGAGGGTTCCACAATCAAACCTCAGTCCTATTGCCAGGCCACGGTAACACCATCAAGCCTCAGTCATGTTCCCAGGCCAGAGTGTTCCACAATCAAACCTAAGTCATCTTGCCAGGGCACAGGGTTCCACCATCAAACCTCAGTCATGTTGCCAGGCCACAGGGTTTAACCATCAAACCTCAGTCATGTTCCCAGGAAACAGGATACCAGAATAAAACCAATGACATGTTCCCACGCCACGGGGTTCCAATATCAGGCCTCAGTCATGTTCCCAGTGCACCGGGTTACACCACCAAACCTCAGTCATGTTGCCAGTCCTCAGCTTTCTGCTATCAAACCAGAGTCAAGTTCCCAGGCCACAGAGTTCCAGAAACAAGCCTCAGTCATCTTGCCAGGCAAAAGGGTTCCACCATCAAACCTCAGTCATGTTCCCAGGCCACAGGGTTCCTCCATCAAAACTCAATCATGTTCCCAGGACACAGGGTTCCAGAATCAAACCAATGTCAAGTTCCTAGGCCATGGGTTTCCAGTACCAGGCCACAGTCATGTTTCCAGGGCACAGGGTTCCACAATCAAACCTCAGTCATGTTTCCAGGCCACAGGGTTCTGCCATCAAACCTCAGGCAAGTGCCCAGGCCACAGGGTTCCAGAATTAAGCCTCAGTCATTTTGCCAGGCCAGAGTGTTCCACCATCAAACCTCAGTCATGATCCCAGGCCACATGTTTCCACAATGAAACCTCAGATATTTTCCCAGGGCACAGGTTTCCAGCATCAAACCTCAGTCATGTTCCCAGGACACATGGTTCCAGAATTAAACCTCAGTCATGTTCTCAGGACCCAGGGTTCCAGAATAAAATCTCAGTCATGTTCCCTGGACACAGGTTTCAAAAATAAAATTCCAGTCATTTTCCAAGGCAACACGGTTCCACAATTAAACGTCAGTCATATTCCCAGGACAGAGGGTTCCACAATCAAACCTCACTCCTATTGCCAGGCCACGGTTCCACCATCAAGCCTCAGTCATGTTCCCAGGCCAGAGTGTTCCACAATCAAACTTAAGTCATCTGGCCAGGCCACAGGATTCCACCATCAAACCTCAGTCATGTTGCCAGGCCACAGGGTTCAACCATCAAACCTCAATCATGTTCCCAGGAAACAGGGTTCAAGAATCAAACCAATGGCATGTTCCCACGCCACGGGGTTCCAGTATCAGGACTCAGTCATGTTCCCAGGGCACAGGGTTCAACCATCAAACCTCAGTCAAGTTCCCAGGCCACAGGGTTCCAGAATCAAGCCTCAGTCATGTTGCCAGGCCACAGGGTACCACCATCAAACCTCAGTCATGTTCCAAGGCCACAGGGTTCCTACATCAAACCTCAATCATATTCCCAGGACACAGGTTTCCAGAATCAAACAAATGTCAAGTTCCCAGGCCATAGGTTTCCAGTACCAGGCCACAGTCAGGTTTCCAGGGCACAGGGTTCCACAAGCAAACCTCAGTCATGTTGCCAGTCCACAGGTTTCTGCCATCAAACCTCAGGCAAGTGCCCAGGCCACAGGGTTCCAGAATTAAGCCTCAGTCATTTTGCCAGGCCAGAGTGTTCCACCATCAAACCTCAGTCATGATCCCAGGCCACATGTTTCCACAATGAAACCTCAGACACTTTCCCAGGCCACAGGTTTCCAGAATCAAACCTCAGTCATATTCCCAGGCCACATGGTTCCAGAATCAAACCTCAGTTGTGTTCCCAGGACCCAGGATCCCAGAATAAAACCTCAGTCATGTTCCCTGGACACAGGTTTCAAAAATAAAATTCCAGTCATGTTCCCAGGCCACAGGGTTCCACAATAAAACCTCACTCCTATTGCCAGGCCACGGTTCCACCATCAAGCCTCAGTCATGTTCCCAGGCCAGAGTGTTCCACAATTAAACCTAAGTCATCTTGCCAGGCCACAGGGTTCCACCATCAAACCTCAGTCATGTTGCCAGGCCACAAGGTTCAACCATCAAACCTCAGTCATGTTCCCAGGAAACAGTATTCCAGAATCAAACCAATGAAATGTTCCCACCCCACGGGGTTCCAGTATCAGGCCTCAGTCATGTTCCCAGTGCACAGGGTTCCACCATCAAACCTCAGTCATGTTGCCAGTCCACAGCTTTCTGCTATCAAACCAGAGTCAAGTTCCCAGGCCACAGGGTTCCAGAATCAAGCCTCAGTCATGTTGCCAGGCCACAGGGTACCACCATCAAACCTCAGTCAAGTTCCCAGGCCACAGGGTTCCAGAAACAAGCCTCAGTCATTTTGCCAGGGCACAGTGTTCTACAATCAAACCTCAGTCATGATCCCCGGCCACATGTTTCCCCAATGAAACCTCAGAGATTTTCCCAAGCCACAGGTTTCCAGAATCAAACCTCAGTCATATTCCCAGGACACATGGTTCCAGAATCAAACCTGAGTCATGTTCGCAGGACACAGCTTTCAACAATCAAACCTCAGTAATGTTCCTAGGACACAGGTGTCCAGAATCAAACCTCAGACATGTTCCCAGGGAACAGGCTTCCAGAAAGAAACCTCAGTCATGTTCCCAGGCCACAGGGTTCCAGATTCAAACCACAGTCATGTTCCCACTCCAGAGGGTTCCACAATCAAACCTCAGCCATGTTCCCAGGCCACAGGGTCCCAGAATACAACCGATGTCATGTTCCCAGGCCACAGGGTTCCAGATTCAAACCACAGTCATGTTCCCAGGCCTCAGGGTTCCACAATCAAACCTCAGTCATATTCCCAGGCCAGAGGGTTCCACAATAAAACCTCACTCCTATTGCCAGGCCACGGTTCCACCATCAAGCCTCAGTCATGTTCCCAGGCCAGAGTGTTCCACAATTAAACCTAAGTCATCTTGCCAGGCCACAGGGTTCCACCATCAAACCTCAGTCATGTTGCCAGGCCACAAGGTTCAACCATCAAACCTCAGCCATGTTCCCAGGACACAGGGTCCCAGAATACAACCAATGTCATGTTCCCAGGTCACAGGGTTCCAGAAGCAAACCTCAGTCATGTTCCCAGGACACAGGTTTCCAGAATCAACCTGATATCATGTTCCCTGGCCAGAGTCTTCCAGAATCCAACCTCAGACATGTTCCCAGCCAACAGGGTTCCAGAATCAAACCGTTCTCATGTTCCCAGGCCAAAGGGTTCCAGAATCCACCGATGTCATGTTCCCAGGCCACAGGGTTCCAGAATCAATTCTCAGTTATGTTCCCAGGCTACAGGGTTGCAGAATCAAACCTCAGTCATGTTCCCAGTCCACAGGATTCCAGAACCACGGCTCAGTCAGATTCCCGTTGCACAGTATTCCACAATCTAAACAGATGTCATGTTCCCAGGCCACAGGGTTCCAGAATCACGCCTCAGTCATGTTCCCAGGCAACAGGGATCCAGAATCAAACCTCAGTCATATTCCCAGGCCACAGGTTTCCAGAATCAAACCGATTTCATGTTCCCAGGCAACAGTGTACCAGAATCCAAACCGATATTATTTTCCAAGGACACAGGATGCCACAATCTAACATCAGTCATGTTCCCAGGCCAATGGTTTCCAGAATCAAACCTCAGTCATATTCCCAGGCCACATGGTTCCAGAATCAAACCTCAGTTGTGTTCCCAGGACCCAGGATCCCAGAATAAAACCTCAGTCATGTTCCCTGGACACAGGTTTCAAAAATAAAATTCCAGTCATGTTCCCAGGCCACAGGGTTCCACAATTAAACCTCAGTCATATTCCCAGGCCAGAGGGTTCCACAATCAAACCTCACTCCTATTGCCAGGCCACGGTTCCACCATCAAGCCTCAGTCATGTTCCCAGGCCAGAGTGTTCCACAATTAAACCTAAGTCATCTTGCCAGGCCACAGGGTTCCACCATCAAACCTCAGTCATGTTGCCAGGCCACAAGGTTCAACCATCAAACCTCAGTCATGTTCCCAGGAAACAGGATTCCAGAATCAAACCAATGAAATGTTCCCACCCCACGGGGTTCCAGTATCAGGCCTCAGTCATGTTCCCAGTGCACAGGGTTCCACCATCAAACCTCAGTCATGTTGCCAGTCCACAGCTTTCTGCTATCAAACCAGAGTCAAGTTCCCAGGCCACAGGGTTCCAGAATCAAGCCTCAGTCATGTTGCCAGGCCACAGGGTACCACCATCAAACCTCAGTCAAGTTCCCAGGCCACAGGGTTCCAGAAACAAGCCTCAGTCATTTTACCAGGGCACAGTGTTCTACAATCAAACCTCAGTCATGATCCCCGGCCACATGTTTCCCCAATGAAACCTCAGAGATTTTCCCAAGCCACAGGTTTCCAGACTCAAACCTCAGTCATATTCCCAGGACACATGGTTCCAGAATCAAACCTGAGTCATGTTCGCAGGACACAGCTTTCAACAATCAAACCTCAGTAATGTTCCTAGGACACAGGTGTCCAGAATCAAACCTCAGACATGTTCCCAGGGAACAGGCTTCCAGAAAGAAACCTCAGTCATGTTCCCAGGCCACAGGGTTCCAGATTCAAACCACAGTCATGTTCCCACTCCAGAGGGTTCCACAATCAAACCTCAGCCATGTTCCCAGGCCACAGGGTCCCAGAATACAACCGATGTCATGTTCCCAGGCCACAGGGTTCCAGATTCAATCCACAGTCATGTTCCCAGGCCTCAGGGTTCCACAATCAAACCTCAGTCATATTCCCAGGCCAGAGGGTTCCACAATAAAACCTCACTCCTATTGCCAGGCCACGGTTCCACCATCAAGCCTCAGTCATGTTCCCAGGCCAGAGTGTTCCACAATTAAACCTAAGTCATCTTGCCAGGCCACAGGGTTCCACCATCAAACCTCAGTCATGTTGCCAGGCCACAAGGTTCAACCATCAAACCTCAGCCATGTTCCCAGGACACAGGGTCCCAGAATACAACCAATGTCATGTTCCCAGGTCACAGGGTTCCAGAAGCAAACCTCAGTCATGTTCCCAGGACACAGGTTTCCAGAATCAACCTGATATCATGTTCCCTGGCCAGAGTCTTCCAGAATCCAACCTCAGACATGTTCCCAGCCAACAGGGTTCCAGAATCAAACCGTTCTCATGTTCCCAGGACAAAGGGTTCCAGAATCCACCGATGTCATGTTCCCAGGCCACAGGGTTCCAGAATCAATTCTCAGTTATGTTCCCAGGCTACAGGGTTGCAGAATAAAACCTCAGTCATGTTCCCAGTCCACAGGATTCCAGAACCACGGCTCAGTCAGATTCCCGTTGCACAGTATTCCACAATCTAAACAGATGTCATGTTCCCAGGCCACAGGGTTCCAGAATCACGCCTCAGTCATGTTCCCAGGCAACAGGGATCCAGAATCAAACCTCAGTCATATTCCCAGGCCACAGGTTTCCAGAATCAAACCGATTTCATGTTCCCAGGCAACAGGGTACCAGAATCCAAACCGATATTATTTTCCAAGGCCACAGGATGCCACAATCTAACATCAGTCATGTTCCCAGGCCAATGGTTTCCAGAATCAAACCTCAGTCATATTCCCAGGCCACATGGTTCCAGAATCAAACCTCAGTTGTGTTCCCAGGACCCAGGATCCCAGAATAAAACCTCAGTCATGTTCCCTGGACACAGGTTTCAAAAATAAAATTCCAGTCATGTTCCCAGGCCACAGGGTTCCACAATTAAACCTCAGTCATATTCCCAGGCCAGAGGGTTCCACAATCAAACCTCAGTCCTATTGCCAGGCCACGGTTCCACCATCAAGCCTCAGTCATGTTCCCAGGCCAGAGTGTTCCACAATTAAACCTAAGTCATCTTGCCAGGCCACAGGTTTCCACCATCAAACCTCAGTCATGTTGCCAGGCCACAAGGTTCAACCATCAAACCTCAGTCATGTTCCCAGGAAACAGGATTAAAGAATCAAACCAATGACATGTTCCCACGCCACGGGGTTCCAGTATCAGGCCTCAGTCATGTTCCCAGTGCACAGGGTTCCACCATCAAACCTCAGTCATGTTGCCAGTCCACAGATTTCTGCTATCAAACCACACTCAAGTTCCCAGGACACAGGGTTCCAGAATGAAGCCTCAGTCATGGTGCCAGGCCACAGGATACCACCATCGAACCTCAGTCATGTTCCCAGGCCACAGGGTTCCTCCATCAAACCTCAATCATCTTCGCAGGACACAGGGTTCCAAAATCAAACCAATGTCAAGTTCCCAGGCCATGGTTTTCCATTACCAGGCCACCGTCATGTTTCCAGGGCACAGGGTTCCACAATCAAACCTCAGTCATGTTGCAGTCCACAGGTTTCTGACATCAAACTTCACTGAAGTTCCCAGGCCACAGGGTTCCAAATTCAAGCCTCAGTAATTTTCCAGGCCAGAGTGTTCCACCATCAAACCTCAGTCATGATCCCAGGCCACATGTTTCCACAATGAAACCTCAGACACTTTCCCAGGCCACAGGTTTCCAGAATCAAACCTCAGTCATATTCCCAGGCCACATGGTTCCAGAATCAAACCTCAGTCATGTTCCCTGGACATAGGTTTCAAAAATAGAATCCCAGTCATGTTCCGAGGCCACACGGTTCCACAATTAAACCTCAGTCGTATTCCCAGGACAGAGGGTTCCACAATCAAACCTCAGTCCTATTGCCAGGCCACGGTAACACCATCAAGCCTCAGTCATGTTCCCAGGCCAGAGTGTTCCACAATCAAACCTAAATCATCTTGCCAGGGCACAGGGTTCCACCATCAAACCTCAGTCATGTTGCCAGGCCACAGGGTTTAACCATCAAACCTCAGTCATGTTCCCAGGAAACAGGATACCAGAATAAAACCAATGACATGTTCCCACGCCACGGGGTTCCAATATCAGGCCTCAGTCATGTTCCCAGTGCACCGGGTTACACCACCAAACCTCAGTCATGTTGCCAGTCCTCAGCTTTCTGCTATCAAACCAGAGTCAAGTTCCCAGGCCACAGAGTTCCAGAAACAAGCCTCAGTCATCTTGCCAGGCAAAAGGGTTCCACCATCAAACCTCAGTCATGTTCCCAGGCCACAGGGTTCCTCCATCAAAACTCAATCATGTTCCCAGGACACAGGGTTCCAGAATCAAACCAATGTCAAGTTCCTAGGCCATGGGTTTCCAGTACCAGGCCACAGTCATGTTTCCAGGGCACAGGGTTCCACAATCAAACCTCAGTCATGTTTCCAGGCCACAGGGTTCTGCCATCAAACCTCAGGCAAGTGCCCAGGCCACAGGGTTCCAGAATTAAGCCTCAGTCATTTTGCCAGGCCAGAGTGTTCCACCATCAAACCTCAGTCATGATCCCAGGCCACATGTTTCCACAATGAAACCTCAGATATTTTCCCAGGGCACAGGTTTCCAGCATCAAACCTCAGTCATGTTCCCAGGACACATGGTTCCAGAATTAAACCTCAGTCATGTTCTCAGGACCCAGGGTTCCAGAATAAAATCTCAGTCATGTTCCCTGGACACAGGTTTCAAAAATAAAATTCCAGTCATTTTCCAAGGCAACACGGTTCCACAATTAAACGTCAGTCATATTCCCAGGACAGAGGGTTCCACAATCAAACCTCACTCCTATTGCCAGGCCACGGTTCCACCATAAAGCCTCAGTCATATTCCCAGGCCAGAGTGTTCCACAATCAAACTTAAGTCATCTGGCCAGGCCACAGGATTCCACCATCAAACCTCAGTCATGTTGCCAGGCCACAGGGTTCAACCATCAAACCTCAATCATGTTCCCAGGAAACAGGGTTCAAGAATCAAACCAATGGCATGTTCCCACGCCACGGGGTTCCAGTATCAGGACTCAGTCATGTTCCCAGGGCACAGGGTTCAACCATCAAACCTCAGTCAAGTTCCCAGGCCACAGGTTTCCAGAATCAAGCCTCAGTCATGTTGCCAGGCCACAGGGTACCACCATCAAACCTCAGTCATGTTCCAAGGCCACAGGGTTCCTACATCAAACCTCAATCATATTCCCAGGACACAGGTTTCCAGAATCAAACAAATGCCAAGTTCCCAGGCCATAGGTTTCCAGTACCAGGCCACAGTCAGGTTTCCAGGGCACAGGGTTCCACAAGCAAACCTCAGTCATGTTGCCAGTCCACAGGTTTCTGCCATCAAACCTCAGGCAAGTGCCCAGGCCACAGGGTTCCAGAATTAAGCCTCAGTCATTTTGCCAGGCCAGAGTGTTCCACCATCAAACCTCAGTCATGATCCCAGGCCACATGTTTCCACAATGAAACCTCAGACACTTTCCCAGGCCACAGGTTTCCAGAATCAAACCTCAGTCATATTCCCAGGCCACATGGTTCCAGAATCAAACCTCAGTTGTGTTCCCAGGACCCAGGATCCCAGAATAAAACCTCAGTCATGTTCCCTGGACACAGGTTTCAAAAATAAAATTCCAGTCATGTTCCCAGGCCACAGGGTTCCACAATAAAACCTCACTCCTATTGCCAGGCCACGGTTCCACCATCAAGCCTCAGTCATGTTCCCAGGCCAGAGTGTTCCACAATTAAACCTAAGTCATCTTGCCAGGCCACAGGGTTCCACCATCAAACCTCAGTCATGTTGCCAGGCCACAAGGTTCAACCATCAAACCTCAGTCATGTTCCCAGGAAACAGGATTCCAGAATCAAACCAATGAAATGTTCCCACCCCACGGGGTTCCAGTATCAGGCCTCAGTCATGTTCCCAGTGCACAGGGTTCCACCATCAAACCTCAGTCATGTTGCCAGTCCACAGCTTTCTGCTATCAAACCAGAGTCAAGTTCCCAGGCCACAGGGTTCCAGAATCAAGCCTCAGTCATGTTGCCAGGCCACAGGGTACCACCATCAAACCTCAGTCAAGTTCCCAGGCCACAGGGTTCCAGAAACAAGCCTCAGTCATTTTGCCAGGGCACAGTGTTCTACAATCAAACCTCAGTCATGATCCCCGGCCACATGTTTCCCCAATGAAACCTCAGAGATTTTCCCAAGCCACAGGTTTCCAGAATCAAACCTCAGTCATATTCCCAGGACACATGGTTCCAGAATCAAACCTGAGTCATGTTCGCAGGACACAGCTTTCAACAATCAAACCTCAGTAATGTTCCTAGGACACAGGTGTCCAGAATCAAACCTCAGACATGTTCCCAGGGAACAGGCTTCCAGAAAGAAACCTCAGTCATGTTCCCAGGCCACAGGGTTCCAGATTCAAACCACAGTCATGTTCCCACTCCAGAGGGTTCCACAATCAAACCTCAGCCATGTTCCCAGGCCACAGGGTCCCAGAATACAACCGATGTCATGTTCCCAGGCCACAGGGTTCCAGATTCAAACCACAGTCATGTTCCCAGGCCTCAGGGTTCCACAATCAAACCTCAGTCATATTCCCAGGCCAGAGGGTTCCACAATAAAACCTCACTCCTATTGCCAGGCCACGGTTCCACCATCAAGCCTCAGTCATGTTCCCAGGCCAGAGTGTTCCACAATTAAACCTAAGTCATCTTGCCAGGCCACAGGGTTCCACCATCAAACCTCAGTCATGTTGCCAGGCCACAAGGTTCAACCATCAAACCTCAGCCATGTTCCCAGGACACAGGGTCCCAGAATACAACCAATGTCATGTTCCCAGGTCACAGGGTTCCAGAAGCAAACCTCAGTCATGTTCCCAGGACACAGGTTTCCAGAATCAACCTGATATCATGTTCCCTGGCCAGAGTCTTCCAGAATCCAACCTCAGACATGTTCCCAGCCAACAGGGTTCCAGAATCAAACCGTTCTCATGTTCCCAGGCCAAAGGGTTCCAGAATCCACCGATGTCATGTTCCCAGGCCACAGGGTTCCAGAATCAATTCTCAGTTATGTTCCCAGGCTACAGGGTTGCAGAATCAAACCTCAGTCATGTTCCCAGTCCACAGGATTCCAGAACCACGGCTCAGTCAGATTCCCGTTGCACAGTATTCCACAATCTAAACAGATGTCATGTTCCCAGGCCACAGGGTTCCAGAATCACGCCTCAGTCATGTTCCCAGGCAACAGGGATCCAGAATCAAACCTCAGTCATATTCCCAGGCCACAGGTTTCCAGAATCAAACCGATTTCATGTTCCCAGGCAACAGTGTACCAGAATCCAAACCGATATTATTTTCCAAGGACACAGGATGCCACAATCTAACATCAGTCATGTTCCCAGGCCAATGGTTTCCAGAATCAAACCTCAGTCATATTCCCAGGCCACATGGTTCCAGAATCAAACCTCAGTTGTGTTCCCAGGACCCAGGATCCCAGAATAAAACCTCAGTCATGTTCCCTGGACACAGGTTTCAAAAATAAAATTCCAGTCATGTTCCCAGGCCACAGGGTTCCACAATTAAACCTCAGTCATATTCCCAGGCCAGAGGGTTCCACAATAAAACCTCACTCCTATTGCCAGGCCACGGTTCCACCATCAAGCCTCAGTCATGTTCCCAGGCCAGAGTGTTCCACAATTAAACCTAAGTCATCTTGCCAGGCCACAGGGTTCCACCATCAAACCTCAGTCATGTTGCCAGGCCACAAGGTTCAACCATCAAACCTCAGTCATGTTCCCAGGAAACAGGATTCCAGAATCAAACCAATGAAATGTTCCCACCCCACGGGGTTCCAGTATCAGGCCTCAGTCATGTTCCCAGTGCACAGGGTTCCACCATCAAACCTCAGTCATGTTGCCAGTCCACAGCTTTCTGCTATCAAACCAGAGTCAAGTTCCCAGGCCACAGGGTTCCAGAATCAAGCCTCAGTCATGTTGCCAGGCCACAGGGTACCACCATCAAACCTCAGTCAAGTTCCCAGGCCACAGGGTTCCAGAAACAAGCCTCAGTCATTTTGCCAGGGCACAGTGTTCTACAATCAAACCTCAGTCATGATCCCCGGCCACATGTTTCCCCAATGAAACCTCAGAGATTTTCCCAAGCCACAGGTTTCCAGACTCAAACCTCAGTCATATTCCCAGGACACATGGTTCCAGAATCAAACCTGAGTCATGTTCGCAGGACACAGCTTTCAACAATCAAACCTCAGTAATGTTCCTAGGACACAGGTGTCCAGAATCAAACCTCAGACATGTTCCCAGGGAACAGGCTTCCAGAAAGAAACCTCAGTCATGTTCCCAGGCCACAGGGTTCCAGATTCAAACCACAGTCATGTTCCCACTCCAGAGGGTTCCACAATCAAACCTCAGCCATGTTCCCAGGCCACAGGGTCCCAGAATACAACCGATGTCATGTTCCCAGGCCACAGGGTTCCAGATTCAAACCACAGTCATGTTCCCAGGCCTCAGGGTTCCACAATCAAACCTCAGTCATATTCCCAGGCCAGAGGGTTCCACAATAAAACCTCACTCCTATTGCCAGGCCACGGTTCCACCATCAAGCCTCAGTCATGTTCCCAGGCCAGAGTGTTCCACAATTAAACCTAAGTCATCTTGCCAGGCCACAGGGTTCCACCATCAAACCTCAGTCATGTTGCCAGGCCACAAGGTTCAACCATCAAACCTCAGCCATGTTCCCAGGACACAGGGTCCCAGAATACAACCAATGTCATGTTCCCAGGTCACAGGGTTCCAGAAGCAAACCTCAGTCATGTTCCCAGGACACAGGTTTCCAGAATCAACCTGATATCATGTTCCCTGGCCAGAGTCTTCCAGAATCCAACCTCAGACATGTTCCCAGCCAACAGGGTTCCAGAATCAAACCGTTCTCATGTTCCCAGGCCAAAGGGTTCCAGAATCCACCGATGTCATGTTCCCAGGCCACAGGGTTCCAGAATCAATTCTCAGTTATGTTCCCAGGCTACAGGGTTGCAGAATCAAACCTCAGTCATGTTCCCAGTCCACAGGATTCCAGAACCACGGCTCAGTCAGATTCCCGTTGCACAGTATTCCACAATCTAAACAGATGTCATGTTCCCAGGCCACAGGGTTCCAGAATCACGCCTCAGTCATGTTCCCAGGCAACAGGGATCCAGAATCAAACCTCAGTCATATTCCCAGGCCACAGGTTTCCAGAATCAAACCGATTTCATGTTCCCAGGCAACAGGGTACCAGAATCCAAACCGATATTATTTTCCAAGGCCACAGGATGCCACAATCTAACATCAGTCATGTTCCCAGGCCAATGGTTTCCAGAATCAAACCTCAGTCATATTCCCAGGCCACATGGTTCCAGAATCAAACCTCAGTTGTGTTCCCAGGACCCAGGATCCCAGAATAAAACCTCAGTCATGTTCCCTGGACACAGGTTTCAAAAATAAAATTCCAGTCATGTTCCCAGGCCACAGGGTTCCACAATTAAACCTCAGTCATATTCCCAGGCCAGAGGGTTCCACAATCAAACCTCAGTCCTATTGCCAGGCCACGGTTCCACCATCAAGCCTCAGTCATGTTCCCAGGCCAGAGTGTTCCACAATTAAACCTAAGTCATCTTGCCAGGCCACAGGGTTCCACCATCAAACCTCAGTCATGTTGCCAGGCCACAAGGTTCAACCATCAAACCTCAGTCATGTTCCCAGGAAACAGGATTAAAGAATCAAACCAATGACATGTTCCCACGCCACGGGGTTCCAGTATCAGGCCTCAGTCATGTTCCCAGTGCACAGGGTTCCACCATCAAACCTCAGTCATGTTGCCAGTCCACAGATTTCTGCTATCAAACCACACTCAAGTTCCCAGGACACAGGGTTCCAGAATGAAGCCTCAGTCATGGTGCCAGGCCACAGGATACCACCATCGAACCTCAGTCATGTTCCCAGGCCACAGGGTTCCTCCATCAAACCTCAATCATCTTCGCAGGACACAGGGTTCCAAAATCAAACCAATGTCAAGTTCCCAGGCCATGGTTTTCCATTACCAGGCCACCGTCATGTTTCCAGGGCACAGGGTTCCACAATCAAACCTCAGTCATGTTGCAGTCCACAGGTTTCTGACATCAAACTTCACTGAAGTTCCCAGGCCACAGGGTTCCAAATTCAAGCCTCAGTAATTTTCCAGGCCAGAGTGTTCCACCATCAAACCTCAGTCATGATCCCAGGCCACATGTTTCCACAATGAAACCTCAGACACTTTCCCAGGCCACAGGTTTCCAGAATCAAACCTCAGTCATATTCCCAGGCCACATGGTTCCAGAATCAAACCTCAGTCATGTTCCCTGGACACAGGTTTCAAAAATAGAATCCCAGTCATGTTCCGAGGCCACACGGTTCCACAATTAAACCTCAGTCGTATTCCCAGGACAGAGGGTTCCACAATCAAACCTCAGTCCTATTGCCAGGCCACGGTAACACCATCAAGCCTCAGTCATGTTCCTAGGCCAGAGTGTTCCACAATCAAACCTAAGTCATCTTGCCAGGGCACAGGGTTCCACCATCAAACCTCAGTCATGTTGCCAGGCCATAGGGTTTAACCATCAAACCTCAGTCATGTTCCCAGGAAACAGGATACCAGAATAAAACCAATGACATGTTCCCACGCCACGGGGTTCCAATATCAGGCCTCAGTCATGTTCCCAGTGCACCGGGTTACACCACCAAACCTCAGTCATGTTGCCAGTCCTCAGCTTTCTGCTATCAAACCAGAGTCAAGTTCCCAGGCCACAGAGTTCCAGAAACAAGCCTCAGTCATCTTGCCAGGCAAAAGGGTTCCACCATCAAACCTCAGTCATGTTCCCAGGCCACAGGGTTCCTCCATCAAAACTCAATCATGTTCCCAGGACACAGGGTTCCAGAATCAAACCAATGTCAAGTTCCTAAGCCATGGGTTTCCAGTACCAGGCCACAGTCATGTTTCCAGGGCACAGGGTTCCACAATCAAACCTCAGTCATGTTTCCAGGCCACAGGGTTCTGCCATCAAACCTCAGGCAAGTGCCCAGGCCACAGGGTTCCAGAATTAAGCCTCAGTCATTTTGCCAGGCCAGAGTGTTCCACCATCAAACCTCAGTCATGATCCCAGGCCACATGTTTCCACAATGAAACCTCAGATATTTTCCCAGGGCACAGGTTTCCAGCATCAAACCTCAGTCATGTTCCCAGGACACATGGTTCCAGAATCAAACCTCAGTCATGTTCTCAGGACCCAGGGTTCCAGAATAAAATCTCAGTCATGTTCCCTGGACACAGGTTTCAAAAATAAAATTCCAGTCATTTTCCAAGGCAACACGGTTCCACAATTAAACGTCAGTCATATTCCCAGGACAGAGGGTTCCACAATCAAACCTCACTCCTATTGCCAGGCCACGGTTCCACCATCAAGCCTCAGTCATGTTCCCAGGCCAGAGTGTTCCACAATCAAACTTAAGTCATCTGGCCAGGCCACAGGATTCCACCATCAAACCTCAGTCATGTTGCCAGGCCACAGGGTTCAACCATCAAACCTCAATCATGTTCCCAGGAAACAGGGTTCAAGAATCAAACCAATGGCATGTTCCCACGCCACGGGGTTCCAGTATCAGGACTCAGTCATGTTCCCAGGGCACAGGGTTCAACCATCAAACCTCAGTCAAGTTCCCAGGCCACAGGGTTCCAGAATCAAGCCTCAGTCATGTTGCCAGGCCACAGGGTACCACCATCAAACCTCAGTCATGTTCCAAGGCCACAGGGTTCCTACATCAAACCTCAATCATATTCCCAGGACACAGGTTTCCAGAATCAAACAAATGTCAAGTTCCCAGGCCATAGGTTTCCAGTACCAGGCCACAGTCAGGTTTCCAGGGCACAGGGTTCCACAAGCAAACCTCAGTCATGTTGCCAGTCCACAGGTTTCTGCCATCAAACCTCAGGCAAGTGCCCAGGCCACAGGGTTCCAGAATTAAGCCTCAGTCATTTTGCCAGGCCAGAGTGTTCCACCATCAAACCTCAGTCATGATCCCAGGCCACATGTTTCCACAATGAAACCTCAGACACTTTCCCAAGCCACAGGTTTCCAGAATCAAACCTCAGTCATATTCCCAGGCCACATGGTTCCAGAATCAAACCTCAGTCATGTTCCCTGGACACAGGTTTCAAAAATAGAATCCCAGTCATGTTCCCAGGCCACAGGGTTCCACAATTAAACCTCAGTCATATTCCCAGGCCAGAGGGTTCCACAATAAAACCTCACTCCTATTGCCAGGCCACGGTTCCACCATCAAGCCTCAGTCATGTTCCCAGGCCAGAGTGTTCCACAATTAAACCTAAGTCATCTTGCCAGGCCACAGGGTTCCACCATCAAACCTCAGTCATGTTGCCAGGCCACAAGGTTCAACCATCAAACCTCAGTCATGTTCCCAGGAAACAGGATTCCAGAATCAAACCAATGAAATGTTCCCACCCCACGGGGTTCCAGTATCAGGCCTCAGTCATGTTCCCAGTGCACAGGGTTCCACCATCAAACCTCAGTCATGTTGCCAGTCCACAGCTTTCTGCTATCAAACCAGAGTCAAGTTCCCAGGCCACAGGGTTCCAGAATCAAGCCTCAGTCATGTTGCCAGGCCACAGGGTACCACCATCAAACCTCAGTCAAGTTCCCAGGCCACAGGGTTCCAGAAACAAGCCTCAATCATTTTGCCAGGGCACAGTGTTCTACAATCAAACCTCAGTCATGATCCCCGGCCACATGTTTCCCCAATGAAACCTCAGAGATTTTCCCAAGCCACAGGTTTCCAGAATCAAACCTCAGTCATATTCCCAGGACACATGGTTCCAGAATCAAACCTGAGTCATGTTCGCAGGACACAGCTTTCAACAATCAAACCTCAGTAATGTTCCTAGGACACAGGTGTCCAGAGTCAAACCTCAGACATGTTCCCAGGGAACAGGCTTCCAGAAAGAAACCTCAGTCATGTTCCCAGGCCACAGGGTTCCAGATTCAAACCACAGTCATGTTCCCACTCCAGAGGGTTCCACAATCAAACCTCAGCCATGTTCCCAGGCCACAGGGTCCCAGAATACAACCGATGTCATGTTCCCAGGCCACAGGGTTCCAGATTCAAACCACAGTCATGTTCCCAGGCCTCAGGGTTCCACAATCAAACCTCAGTCATATTCCCAGGCCAGAGGGTTCCACAATAAAACCTCACTCCTATTGCCAGGCCACGGTTCCACCATCAAGCCTCAGTCATGTTCCCAGGCCAGAGTGTTCCACAATTAAACCTAAGTCATCTTGCCAGGCCACAGGGTTCCACCATCAAACCTCAGTCATGTTGCCAGGCCACAAGGTTCAACCATCAAACCTCAGCCATGTTCCCAGGACACAGGGTCCCAGAATACAACCAATGTCATGTTCCCAGGTCACAGGGTTCCAGAAGCAAACCTCAGTCATGTTCCCAGGACACAGGTTTCCAGAATCAACCTGATATCATGTTCCCTGGCCAGAGTCTTCCAGAATCCAACCTCAGACATGTTCCCAGCCAACAGGGTTCCAGAATCAAACCGTTCTCATGTTCCCAGGCCAAAGGGTTCCAGAATCCACCGATGTCATGTTCCCAGGCCACAGGGTTCCAGAATCAATTCTCAGTTATGTTCCCAGGCTACAGGGTTGCAGAATCAAACCTCAGTCATGTTCCCAGTCCACAGGATTCCAGAACCACGGCTCAGTCAGATTCCCGTTGCACAGTATTCCACAATCTAAACAGATGTCATGTTCCCAGGCCACAGGGTTCCAGAATCACGCCTCAGTCATGTTCCCAGGCAACAGGGATCCAGAATCAAACCTCAGTCATATTCCCAGGCCACAGGTTTCCAGAATCAAACCGATTTCATGTTCCCAGGCAACAGGGTACCAGAATCCAAACCGATATTATTTTCCAAGGCCACAGGATGCCACAATCTAACATCAGTCATGTTCCCAGGCCAATGGTTTCCAGAATCAAACCTCAGTCATATTCCCAGGCCACATGGTTCCAGAATCAAACCTCAGTTGTGTTCCCAGGACCCAGGATCCCAGAATAAAACCTCAGTCATGTTCCCTGGACACAGGTTTCAAAAATAAAATTCCAGTCATGTTCCCAGGCCACAGGGTTCCAAAATTAAACCTCAGTCATATTCCCAGGCCAGAGGGTTCCACAATCAAACCTCAGTCCTATTGCCAGGCCACGGTTCCACCATCAAGCCTCAGTCATGTTCCCGGCCAGAGTGTTCCACAATTAAACCTAAGTCATCTTGCCAGGCCACAGGTTTCCACCATCAAACTTCAGTCATGTTGCCAGGCCACAAGGTTCAACCATCAAACCTCAGTCATGTTCCCAGGAAACAGGATTCCAGAATCAAACCAATGACATGTTCCCACGCCACGGGGTTCCAGTATCAGGCCTCAGTCATGTTCCCAGTGCACAGGGTTCCACCATCAAACCTCAGTCATGTTGCCAGTCCACAGATTTCTGCTATCAAACCACACTCAAGTTCCCAGGACACAGGGTTCCAGAATGAAGCCTCAGTCATGGTGCCAGGCCACAGGATACCACCATCGAACCTCAGTCATGTTCCCAGGCCACAGGGTTCCTCCATCAAACCTCAATCATCTTCGCAGGACACAGGGTTCCAAAATCAAATCAATGTCAAGTTCCCAGGCCATGGTTTTCCATTACCAGGCCACCGTCATGTTTCCAGGGCACAGGGTTCCACAATCAAACCTCAGTCATGTTGCAGTCCACAGGTTTCTGCCATCAAACTTCACTCAAGTTCCCAGGCCACAGGGTTCCAAATTCAAGCCTCAGTAATTTTCCAGGCCAGAGTGTTCCACCATCAAACCTCAGTCATGATCCCAGGCCACATGTTTCCACAATGAAACCTCAGACACTTTCCCAGGCCACAGGTTTCCAGAATCAAACCTCAGTCATATTCCCAGGCCACATGGTTCCAGAATCAAACCTCAGTCATGTTCCCTGGACACAGGTTTCAAAAATAGAATCCCAGTCATGTTCCCAGGCCACAGGGGTCCAGAATCAAACCTCAGACATGTTCCCAGGGAACAGGCTTCCAGAAAGAAACCTCAGTCATGTTCCCAGGCCACAAGGTTCCAGATTCAAACCACAGTCATGTTCCCACTACAGAGGGTTCCACAATCAAACCTCAGCCATGTTCCCAGGCCACAGGGTCCCAGAATACAACCGATGTCATGTTCCCAGGCCACAGGGTTCCAGATTCAAACCACAGTCATGTTCCCAGGCCAGAGGGTTCCACAATAAAACCTCA
This sequence comes from Balaenoptera physalus, assembly GCF_965194825.1. Lineage (NCBI taxonomy): Eukaryota > Metazoa > Chordata > Mammalia > Artiodactyla > Balaenopteridae > Balaenoptera > Balaenoptera physalus. The sequence goes on along the minus strand of NC_138897.1, from coordinate 34,650,577 downwards.
CTCCTATTGCCAGGCCACGGTTCCACCATCAAGCCTCAGTCATGTTCCCAGGCCAGAGTGTTCCACAATTAAACCTAAGTCATCTTGCCAGGCCACAGGGTTCCACCATCAAACCTCAGTCATGTTGCCAGGCCACAAGGTTCAACCATCAAACCTCAGCCATGTTCCCAGGACACAGGGTCCCAGAATACAACCAATGTCATGTTCCCAGGTCACAGGGTTCCAGAAGCAAACCTCAGTCATGTTCCCAGGACACAGGTTTCCAGAATCAACCTGATATCATGTTCCCTGGCCAGAGTCTTCCAGAATCCAACCTCAGACATGTTCCCAGCCAACAGGGTTCCAGAATCAAACCGTTCTCATGTTCCCAGGCCAAAGGGTTCCAGAATCCACCGATGTCATGTTCCCAGGCCACAGGGTTCCAGAATCAATTCTCAGTTATGTTCCCAGGCTACAGGGTTGCAGAATCAAACCTCAGTCATGTTCCCAGTCCACAGGATTCCAGAACCACGGCTCAGTCAGATTCCCGTTGCACAGTATTCCACAATCTAAACAGATGTCATGTTCCCAGGCCACAGGGTTCCAGAATCACGCCTCAGTCATGTTCCCAGGCAACAGGGATCCAGAATCAAACCTCAGTCATATTCCCAGGCCACAGGTTTCCAGAATCAAACCGATTTCATGTTCCCAGGCAACAGGGTACCAGAATCCAAACCGATATTATTTTCCAAGGCCACAGGATGCCACAATCTAACATCAGTCATGTTCCCAGGCCAATGGTTTCCAGAATCAAACCTCAGTCATATTCCCAGGCCACATGGTTCCAGAATCAAACCTCAGTTGTGTTCCCAGGACCCAGGATCCCAGAATAAAACCTCAGTCATGTTCCCTGGACACAGGTTTCAAAAATAAAATTCCAGTCATGTTCCCAGGCCACAGGGTTCCACAATTAAACCTCAGTCATATTCCCAGGCCAGAGGGTTCCACAATCAAACCTCAGTCCTATTGCCAGGCCACGGTTCCACCATCAAGCCTCAGTCATGTTCCCAGGCCAGAGTGTTCCACAATTAAACCTAAGTCATCTTGCCAGGCCACAGGGTTCCACCATCAAACCTCAGTCATGTTGCCAGGCCACAAGGTTCAACCATCAAACCTCAGTCATGTTCCCAGGAAACAGGATTAAAGAATCAAACCAATGACATGTTCCCACGCCACGGGGTTCCAGTATCAGGCCTCAGTCATGTTCCCAGTGCACAGGGTTCCACCATCAAACCTCAGTCATGTTGCCAGTCCACAGATTTCTGCTATCAAACCACACTCAAGTTCCCAGGACACAGGGTTCCAGAATGAAGCCTCAGTCATGGTGCCAGGCCACAGGATACCACCATCGAACCTCAGTCATGTTCCCAGGCCACAGGGTTCCTCCATCAAACCTCAATCATCTTCGCAGGACACAGGGTTCCAAAATCAAACCAATGTCAAGTTCCCAGGCCATGGTTTTCCATTACCAGGCCACCGTCATGTTTCCAGGGCACAGGGTTCCACAATCAAACCTCAGTCATGTTGCAGTCCACAGGTTTCTGCCATCAAACTTCACTCAAGTTCCCAGGCCACAGGGTTCCAAATTCAAGCCTCAGTAATTTTCCAGGCCAGAGTGTTCCACCATCAAACCTCAGTCATGATCCCAGGCCACATGTTTCCACAATGAAACCTCAGACACTTTCCCAGGCCACAGGTTTCCAGAATCAAACCTCAGTCATATTCCCAGGCCACATGGTTCCAGAATCAAACCTCAGTCATGTTCCCTGGACACAGGTTTCAAAAATAGAATCCCAGTCATGTTCCCAGGCCACAGGGGTCCAGAATCAAACCTCAGACATGTTCCCAGGGAACAGGCTTCCAGAAAGAAACCTCAGTCATGTTCCCAGGCCACAAGGTTCCAGATTCAAACCACAGTCATGTTCCCACTACAGAGGGTTCCACAATCAAACCTCAGCCATGTTCCCAGGCCACAGGGTCCCAGAATACAACCGATGTCATGTTCCCAGGCCACAGGGTTCCAGATTCAAACCACAGTCATGTTCCCAGGCCAGAGGGTTCCACAATAAAACCTCACTCCTATTGCCAGGCCACGGTTCCACCATCAAGCCTCAGTCATGTTCCCAGGCCAGAGTGTTCCACAATTAAACCTAAGTCATCTTGCCAGGCCACAGGGTTCCACCATCAAACCTCAGTCATGTTGCCAGGCCACAAGGTTCAACCATCAAACCTCAGCCATGTTCCCAGGACACAGGGTCCCAGAATACAACCAATGTCATGTTCCCAGGTCACAGGGTTCCAGAAGCAAACCTCAGTCATGTTCCCAGGACACAGGTTTCCAGAATCAACCTGATATCATGTTCCCTGGCCAGAGTCTTCCAGAATCCAACCTCAGACATGTTCCCAGCCAACAGGGTTCCAGAATCAAACCGTTCTCATGTTCCCAGGCCAAAGGGTTCCAGAATCCACCGATGTCATGTTCCCAGGCCACAGGGTTCCAGAATCAATTCTCAGTTATGTTCCCAGGCTACAGGGTTGCAGAATCAAACCTCAGTCATGTTCCCAGTCCACAGGATTCCAGAACCACGGCTCAGTCAGATTCCCGTTGCACAGTATTCCACAATCTAAACAGATGTCATGTTCCCAGGCCACAGGGTTCCAGAATCACGCCTCAGTCATGTTCCCAGGCAACAGGGATCCAGAATCAAACCTCAGTCATATTCCCAGGCCACAGGTTTCCAGAATCAAACCGATTTCATGTTCCCAGGCAACAGGGTACCAGAATCCAAACCGATATTATTTTCCAAGGCCACAGGATGCCACAATCTAACATCAGTCATGTTCCCAGGCCAATGGTTTCCAGAATCAAACCTCAGTCATATTCCCAGGCCACATGGTTCCAGAATCAAACCTCAGTTGTGTTCCCAGGACCCAGGATCCCAGAATAAAACCTCAGTCATGTTCCCTGGACACAGGTTTCAAAAATAAAATTCCAGTCATGTTCCCAGGCCACAGGGTTCCACAATTAAACCTCAGTCATATTCCCAGGCCAGAGGGTTCCACAATCAAACCTCAGTCCTATTGCCAGGCCACGGTTCCACCATCAAGCCTCAGTCATGTTCCCAGGCCAGAGTGTTCCACAATTAAACCTAAGTCATCTTGCCAGGCCACAGGGTTCCACCATCAAACCTCAGTCATGTTGCCAGGCCACAAGGTTCAACCATCAAACCTCAGTCATGTTCCCAGGAAACAGGATTAAAGAATCAAACCAATGACATGTTCCCACGCCACGGGGTTCCAGTATCAGGCCTCAGTCATGTTCCCAGTGCACAGGGTTCCACCATCAAACCTCAGTCATGTTGCCAGTCCACAGATTTCTGCTATCAAACCACACTCAAGTTCCCAGGACACAGGGTTCCAGAATGAAGCCTCAGTCATGGTGCCAGGCCACAGGATACCACCATCGAACCTCAGTCATGTTCCCAGGCCACAGGGTTCCTCCATCAAACCTCAATCATCTTCGCAGGACACAGGGTTCCAAAATCAAACCAATGTCAAGTTCCCAGGCCATGGTTTTCCATTACCAGGCCACCGTCATGTTTCCAGGGCACAGGGTTCCACAATCAAACCTCAGTCATGTTGCAGTCCACAGGTTTCTGACATCAAACTTCACTGAAGTTCCCAGGCCACAGGGTTCCAAATTCAAGCCTCAGTAATTTTCCAGGCCAGAGTGTTCCACCATCAAACCTCAGTCATGATCCCAGGCCACATGTTTCCACAATGAAACCTCAGACACTTTCCCAGGCCACAGGTTTCCAGAATCAAACCTCAGTCATATTCCCAGGCCACATGGTTCCAGAATCAAACCTCAGTCATGTTCCCTGGACACAGGTTTCAAAAATAGAATCCCAGTCATGTTCCGAGGCCACACGGTTCCACAATTAAACCTCAGTCGTATTCCCAGGACAGAGGGTTCCACAATCAAACCTCAGTCCTATTGCCAGGCCACGGTAACACCATCAAGCCTCAGTCATGTTCCTAGGCCAGAGTGTTCCACAATCAAACCTAAGTCATCTTGCCAGGGCACAGGGTTCCACCATCAAACCTCAGTCATGTTGCCAGGCCACAGGGTTTAACCATCAAACCTCAGTCATGTTCCCAGGAAACAGGATACCAGAATAAAACCAATGACATGTTCCCACGCCACGGGGTTCCAATATCAGGCCTCAGTCATGTTCCCAGTGCACCGGGTTACACCACCAAACCTCAGTCATGTTGCCAGTCCTCAGCTTTCTGCTATCAAACCAGAGTCAAGTTCCCAGGCCACAGAGTTCCAGAAACAAGCCTCAGTCATCTTGCCAGGCAAAAGGGTTCCACCATCAAACCTCAGTCATGTTCCCAGGCCACAGGGTTCCTCCATCAAAACTCAATCATGTTCCCAGGACACAGGGTTCCAGAATCAAACCAATGTCAAGTTCCTAAGCCATGGGTTTCCAGTACCAGGCCACAGTCATGTTTCCAGGGCACAGGGTTCCACAATCAAACCTCAGTCATGTTTCCAGGCCACAGGGTTCTGCCATCAAACCTCAGGCAAGTGCCCAGGCCACAGGGTTCCAGAATTAAGCCTCAGTCATTTTGCCAGGCCAGAGTGTTCCACCATCAAACCTCAGTCATGATCCCAGGCCACATGTTTCCACAATGAAACCTCAGATATTTTCCCAGGGCACAGGTTTCCAGCATCAAACCTCAGTCATGTTCCCAGGACACATGGTTCCAGAATCAAACCTCAGTCATGTTCTCAGGACCCAGGGTTCCAGAATAAAATCTCAGTCATGTTCCCTGGACACAGGTTTCAAAAATAAAATTCCAGTCATTTTCCAAGGCAACACGGTTCCACAATTAAACGTCAGTCATATTCCCAGGACAGAGGGTTCCACAATCAAACCTCACTCCTATTGCCAGGCCACGGTTCCACCATCAAGCCTCAGTCATGTTCCCAGGCCAGAGTGTTCCACAATCAAACTTAAGTCATCTGGCCAGGCCACAGGATTCCACCATCAAACCTCAGTCATGTTGCCAGGCCACAGGGTTCAACCATCAAACCTCAATCATGTTCCCAGGAAACAGGGTTCAAGAATCAAACCAATGGCATGTTCCCACGCCACGGGGTTCCAGTATCAGGACTCAGTCATGTTCCCAGGGCACAGGGTTCAACCATCAAACCTCAGTCAAGTTCCCAGGCCACAGGGTTCCAGAATCAAGCCTCAGTCATGTTGCCAGGCCACAGGGTACCACCATCAAACCTCAGTCATGTTCCAAGGCCACAGGGTTCCTACATCAAACCTCAATCATATTCCCAGGACACAGGTTTCCAGAATCAAACAAATGTCAAGTTCCCAGGCCATAGGTTTCCAGTACCAGGCCACAGTCAGGTTTCCAGGGCACAGGGTTCCACAAGCAAACCTCAGTCATGTTGCCAGTCCACAGGTTTCTGCCATCAAACCTCAGGCAAGTGCCCAGGCCACAGGGTTCCAGAATTAAGCCTCAGTCATTTTGCCAGGCCAGAGTGTTCCACCATCAAACCTCAGTCATGATCCCAGGCCACATGTTTCCACAATGAAACCTCAGACACTTTCCCAAGCCACAGGTTTCCAGAATCAAACCTCAGTCATATTCCCAGGCCACATGGTTCCAGAATCAAACCTCAGTCATGTTCCCTGGACACAGGTTTCAAAAATAGAATCCCAGTCATGTTCCCAGGCCACAGGGTTCCACAATTAAACCTCAGTCATATTCCCAGGCCAGAGGGTTCCACAATAAAACCTCACTCCTATTGCCAGGCCACGGTTCCACCATCAAGCCTCAGTCATGTTCCCAGGCCAGAGTGTTCCACAATTAAACCTAAGTCATCTTGCCAGGCCACAGGGTTCCACCATCAAACCTCAGTCATGTTGCCAGGCCACAAGGTTCAACCATCAAACCTCAGTCATGTTCCCAGGAAACAGGATTCCAGAATCAAACCAATGAAATGTTCCCACCCCACTGGGTTCCAGTATCAGGCCTCAGTCATGTTCCCAGTGCACAGGGTTCCACCATCAAACCTCAGTCATGTTGCCAGTCCACAGCTTTCTGCTATCAAACCAGAGTCAAGTTCCCAGGCCACAGGGTTCCAGAATCAAGCCTCAGTCATGTTGCCAGGCCACAGGGTACCACCATCAAACCTCAGTCAAGTTCCCAGGCCACAGGGTTCCAGAAACAAGCCTCAATCATTTTGCCAGGGCACAGTGTTCTACAATCAAACCTCAGTCATGATCCCCGGCCACATGTTTCCCCAATGAAACCTCAGAGATTTTCCCAAGCCACAGGTTTCCAGAATCAAACCTCAGTCATATTCCCAGGACACATGGTTCCAGAATCAAACCTGAGTCATGTTCGCAGGACACAGCTTTCAACAATCAAACCTCAGTAATGTTCCTAGGACACAGGTGTCCAGAGTCAAACCTCAGACATGTTCCCAGGGAACAGGCTTCCAGAAAGAAACCTCAGTCATGTTCCCAGGCCACAGGGTTCCAGATTCAAACCACAGTCATGTTCCCACTCCAGAGGGTTCCACAATCAAACCTCAGCCATGTTCCCAGGCCACAGGGTCCCAGAATACAACCGATGTCATGTTCCCAGGCCACAGGGTTCCAGATTCAAACCACAGTCATGTTCCCAGGCCTCAGGGTTCCACAATCAAACCTCAGTCATATTCCCAGGCCAGAGGGTTCCACAATAAAACCTCACTCCTATTGCCAGGCCACGGTTCCACCATCAAGCCTCAGTCATGTTCCCAGGCCAGAGTGTTCCACAATTAAACCTAAGTCATCTTGCCAGGCCACAGGGTTCCACCATCAAACCTCAGTCATGTTGCCAGGCCACAAGGTTCAACCATCAAACCTCAGCCATGTTCCCAGGACACAGGGTCCCAGAATACAACCAATGTCATGTTCCCAGGTCACAGGGTTCCAGAAGCAAACCTCAGTCATGTTCCCAGGACACAGGTTTCCAGAATCAACCTGATATCATGTTCCCTGGCCAGAGTCTTCCAGAATCCAACCTCAGACATGTTCCCAGCCAACAGGGTTCCAGAATCAAACCGTTCTCATGTTCCCAGGCCAAAGGGTTCCAGAATCCACCGATGTCATGTTCCCAGGCCACAGGGTTCCAGAATCAATTCTCAGTTATGTTCCCAGGCTACAGGGTTGCAGAATCAAACCTCAGTCATGTTCCCAGTCCACAGGATTCCAGAACCACGGCTCAGTCAGATTCCCGTTGCACAGTATTCCACAATCTAAACAGATGTCATGTTCCCAGGCCACAGGGTTCCAGAATCACGCCTCAGTCATGTTCCCAGGCAACAGGGATCCAGAATCAAACCTCAGTCATATTCCCAGGCCACAGGTTTCCAGAATCAAACCGATTTCATGTTCCCAGGCAACAGGGTACCAGAATCCAAACCGATATTATTTTCCAAGGCCACAGGATGCCACAATCTAACATCAGTCATGTTCCCAGGCCAATGGTTTCCAGAATCAAACCTCAGTCATATTCCCAGGCCACATGGTTCCAGAATCAAACCTCAGTTGTGTTCCCAGGACCCAGGATCCCAGAATAAAACCTCAGTCATGTTCCCTGGACACAGGTTTCAAAAATAAAATTCCAGTCATGTTCCCAGGCCACAGGGTTCCAAAATTAAACCTCAGTCATATTCCCAGGCCAGAGGGTTCCACAATCAAACCTCAGTCCTATTGCCAGGCCACGGTTCCACCATCAAGCCTCAGTCATGTTCCCGGCCAGAGTGTTCCACAATTAAACCTAAGTCATCTTGCCAGGCCACAGGTTTCCACCATCAAACTTCAGTCATGTTGCCAGGCCACAAGGTTCAACCATCAAACCTCAGTCATGTTCCCAGGAAACAGGATTCCAGAATCAAACCAATGACATGTTCCCACGCCACGGGGTTCCAGTATCAGGCCTCAGTCATGTTCCCAGTGCACAGGGTTCCACCATCAAACCTCAGTCATGTTGCCAGTCCACAGATTTCTGCTATCAAACCACACTCAAGTTCCCAGGACACAGGGTTCCAGAATGAAGCCTCAGTCATGGTGCCAGGCCACAGGATACCACCATCGAACCTCAGTCATGTTCCCAGGCCACAGGGTTCCTCCATCAAACCTCAATCATCTTCGCAGGACACAGGGTTCCAAAATCAAACCAATGTCAAGTTCCCAGGCCATGGTTTTCCATTACCAGGCCACCGTCATGTTTCCAGGGCACAGGGTTCCACAATCAAACCTCAGTCATGTTGCAGTCCACAGGTTTCTGCCATCAAACTTCACTCAAGTTCCCAGGCCACAGGGTTCCAAATTCAAGCCTCAGTAATTTTCCAGGCCAGAGTGTTCCACCATCAAACCTCAGTCATGATCCCAGGCCACATGTTTCCACAATGAAACCTCAGACACTTTCCCAGGCCACAGGTTTCCAGAATCAAACCTCAGTCATATTCCCAGGCCACATGGTTCCAGAATCAAACCTCAGTCATGTTCCCTGGACACAGGTTTCAAAAATAGAATCCCAGTCATGTTCCCAGGCCACAGGGGTCCAGAATCAAACCTCAGACATGTTCCCAGGGAACAGGCTTCCAGAAAGAAACCTCAGTCATGTTCCCAGGCCACAAGGTTCCAGATTCAAACCACAGTCATGTTCCCACTACAGAGGGTTCCACAATCAAACCTCAGCCATGTTCCCAGGCCACAGGGTCCCAGAATACAACCGATGTCATGTTCCCAGGCCACAGGGTTCCAGATTCAAACCACAGTCATGTTCCCAGGCCAGAGGGTTCCACAATAAAACCTCACTCCTATTGCCAGGCCACGGTTCCACCATCAAGCCTCAGTCATGTTCCCAGGCCAGAGTGTTCCACAATTAAACCTAAGTCATCTTGCCAGGCCACAGGGTTCCACCATCAAACCTCAGTCATGTTGCCAGGCCACAAGGTTCAACCATCAAACCTCAGCCATGTTCCCAGGACACAGGGTCCCAGAATACAACCAATGTCATGTTCCCAGGTCACAGGGTTCCAGAAGCAAACCTCAGTCATGTTCCCAGGACACAGGTTTCCAGAATCAACCTGATATCATGTTCCCTGGACACAGTCTTCCAGAATCCAACCTCAGACATGTTCCCAGCCAACAGGGTTCCAGAATCAAACCGTTCTCATGTTCCCAGGCCAAAGGGTTCCAGAATCCACCGATGTCATGTTCCCAGGCCACAGGGTTCCAGAATCAATTCTCAGTTATGTTCCCAGGCTACAGGGTTGCAGAATCAAACCTCAGTCATGTTCCCAGTCCACAGGATTCCAGAACCACGGCTCAGTCAGATTCCCGTTGCACAGTATTCCACAATCTAAACAGATGTCATGTTCCCAGGCCACAGGGTTCCAGAATCACGCCTCAGTCATGTTCCCAGGCAACAGGGATCCAGAATCAAACCTCAGTCATATTCCCAGGCCACAGGTTTCCAGAATCAAACCGATTTCATGTTCCCAGGCAACAGTGTACCAGAATCCAAACCGATATTATTTTCCAAGGCCACAGGATGCCACAATCTAACATCAGTCATGTTCCCAGGCCAATGGTTTCCAGAATCAAACCTCAGTCATATTCCCAGGCCACATGGTTCCAGAATCAAACCTCAGTTGTGTTCCCAGGACCCAGGATCCCAGAATAAAACCTCAGTCATGTTCCCTGGACACAGGTTTCAAAAATAAAATTCCAGTCATGTTCCCAGGCCACAGGGTTCCACAATTAAACCTCAGTCATATTCCCAGGCCAGAGGGTTCCACAATCAAACCTCAGTCCTATTGCCAGGCCACGGTTCCACCATCAAGCCTCAGTCATGTTCCCAGGCCAGAGTGTTCCACAATTAAACCTAAGTCATCTTGCCAGGCCACAGGTTTCCACCATCAAACCTCAGTCATGTTGCCAGGCCACAAGGTTCAACCATCAAACCTCAGTCATGTTCCCAGGAAACAGGATTAAAGAATCAAAGCAATGACATGTTCCCACGCCACGGGGTTCCAGTATCAGGCCTCAGTCATGTTCCCAGTGCACAGGGTTCCACCATCAAACCTCAGTCATGTTGCCAGTCCACAGATTTCTGCTATCAAACCACACTCAAGTTCCCAGGACACAGGGTTCCAGAATGAAGCCTCAGTCATGGTGCCAGGCCACAGGATACCACCATCGAACCTCAGTCATGTTCCCAGGCCACAGGGTTCCTCCATCAAACCTCAATCATCTTCGCAGGACACAGGGTTCCAAAATCAAACCAATGTCAAGTTCCCAGGCCATGGTTTTCCATTACCAGGCCACCGTCATGTTTCCAGGGCACAGGGTTCCACAATCAAACCTCAGTCATGTTGCAGTCCACAGGATTCTGCCATCAAACTTCACTCAAGTTCCCAGGCCACAGGGTTCCAGAATTAAGCCTCAGTCATTTTGCCAGGCCAGAGTGTTCCACCATCAAACCTCAGTCATGATCCCAGGCCACATGTTTCCACAATGAAACCTCAGATATTTTCCCAGGGCACAGGTTTCCAGCATCAAACCTCAGTCATATTCCCAGGACACATGGTTCCAGAATCAAACCTCAGTCATGTTCTCAGGACCCAGGGTTCCAGAATAAAATCTCAGTCATGTTCCCTGGACACAGGTTTCAAAAATAAAATTCCAGTCATTTTCCAAGGCAACACGGTTCCACAATTAAACGTCAGTCATATTCCCAGGACAGAGGGTTCCACAATCAAACCTCACTCCTATTGCCAGGCCACGGTTCCACCATCAAGCCTCAGTCATGTTCCCAGGCCAGAGTGTTCCACAATCAAACTTAAGTCATCTGGCCAGGCCACAGGATTCCACCATCAAACCTCAGTCATGTTGCCAGGCCACAGGGTTCAACCATCAAACCTCAATCATGTTCCCAGGAAACAGGGTTCAAGAATCAAACCAATGGCATGTTCCCACGCCACGGTGTTCCAGTATCAGGACTCAGTCATGTTCCCAGGGCACAGGGTTCCACCATCAAACCTCAGTCAAGTTCCCAGGCCACAGGGTTCCAGAATCAAGCCTCAGTCATGTTGCCAGGCCACAGGGTACCACCATCAAACCTCAGTCATGTTCCAAGGCCACAGGGTTCCTACATCAAACCTCAATCATATTCCCAGGACACAGGTTTCAAGAATCAAACAAATGTCAAGTTCCCAGGCCATAGGTTTCCAGTACCAGGCCACAGTCAGGTTTCCAGGGCACAGGGTTCCACCATCAAACCTCAGTCATGTTGCCAGTCCACAGGTTTCTGACATCAAACCTCAGGCAAGTGCCCAGGCCACAGGGTTCCAGAATTAAGCCTCAGTCATTTTGCCAGGCCAGAGTGTTCCACCATCAAACCTCAGTCATGATCCCAGGCCACATGTTTCCACAATGAAACCTCAGACACTTTCCCAGGCCACAGGTTTCCAGAATCAAACCTCAGTCATGTTCCCTGGACACAGGTTTCAAAAATAGAATCCCAGTCATGTTCCCAGGCCACAGGGTTCCAAAATTAAACCTCAGTCATACTCCCAGGCCAGAGGGTTCCACAATAAAACCTCACTCCTATTGCCAGGCCACGGTTCCACCATCAAGCCTCAGTCATGTTCCCAGGCCAGAGTGTTCCACAATTAAACCTAAGTCATCTTGCCAGGCCACAGGGTTCCACCATCAAACCTCAGTCATGTTGCCAGGCCACAAGGTTCAACCATCAAACCTCAGTCATGTTCCCAGGAAACAGGATTAAAGAATCAAACCAATGACATGTTCCCACGCCACGGGGTTCCAGTATCAGGCCTCAGTCATGTTCCCAGTGCACAGGGTTCCACCATCAAACCTCAGTCATGTTGCCAGTCCTCAGCTTTCTGCTATCAAACCAGAGTCAAGTTCCCAGGCCACAGAGTTCCAGAAACAAGCCTCAGTCATCTTGCCAGGCAAAAGGATTCCACCATCAAACCTCAGTCATGTTCCCAGGCCACAGGGTTCCTCCATCAAAACTCAATCATGTTCCCAGGACACAGGGTTCCAGAATCAAACCAATGTCAAGTTCCTAGGCCATGGGTTTCCAGTACCAGGCCACAGTCATGTTTCCAGGGCACAGGGTTCCACAATCAAACCTCAGTCAAGTTTCCAGGCCACAGGGTTCTGCCATCAAACCTCAGGCAAGTGCCCAGGCCACAGGGTTCCAGAATTAAGCCTCAGTCATTTTGCCAGGCCAGAGTGTTCCACCATCAAACCTCAGTCATGATCCCAGGCCACATGTTTCCACAATGAAACCTCAGATATTTTCCCAGGGCACAGGTTTCCAGCATCAAACCTCAGTCATGTTCCCAGGACACATGGTTCCAGAATCAAACCTCAGTCATGTTCTCAGGACCCAGGGTTCCAGAATAAAATCTCAGTCATGTTCCCTGGACACAGGTTTCAAAAATAAAATTCCAGTCATTTTCCAAGGCAACACGGTTCCACAATTAAACGTCAGTCATATTCCCAGGACAGAGGGTTCCACAATCAAACCTCACTCCTATTGCCAGGCCACGGTTCCACCATCAAGCCTCAGTCATGTTCCCAGGCCAGAGTGTTCCACAATCAAACTTAAGTCATCTGGCCAGGCCACAGGATTCCACCATCAAACCTCAGTCAGGTTGCCAGGCCACAGGGTTCAACCATCAAACCTCAATCATGTTCCCAGGAAACAGGGTTCAAGAATCAAACCAATGGCATGTTCCCACGCCACGGGGTTCCAGTATCAGGACTCAGTCATGTTCCCAGGGCACAGGGTTCAACCATCAAACCTCAGTCAAGTTCCCAGGCCACAGGATGCCAGAATCAAGCCTCAGTCATGTTGCCAGGCCACAGGGTACCACCATCAAACCTCAGTCATGTTCCAAGGCCACAGGGTTCCTACATCAAACCTCAATCATATTCCCAGGACACAGGTTTCCAGAATCAAACAAATGTCAAGTTCCCAGGCCATAGGTTTCCAGTACCAGGCCACAGTCAGGTTTCCAGGGCACAGGGTTCCACAAGCAAACCTCAGTCATGTTGCCAGTCCACAGGTTTCTGCCATCAAACCTCAGGCAAGTGCCCAGGCCACAGGGTTCCAGAATTAAGCCTCAGTCATTTTGCCAGGCCAGAGTGTTCCACCATCAAACCTCAGTCATGTTGCCAGTCCACAGATTTCTGCTATCAAACCACACTCAAGTTCCCAGGACACAGGGTTCCAGAATGAAGCCTCAGTCATGGTGCCAGGCCACAGGATACCACCATCGAACCTCAGTCATGTTCCCAGGCCACAGGGTTCCTCCATCAAACCTCAATCATCTTCGCAGGACACAGGGTTCCAAAATCAAACCAATGTCAAGTTCCCAGGCCATGGTTTTCCATTACCAGGCCACCGTCATGTTTCCAGGGCACAGGGTTCCACAATCAAACCTCAGTCATGTTGCAGTCCACAGGTTTCTGCCATCAAACTTCACTCAAGTTCCCAGGCCACAGGGTTCCAAATTCAAGCCTCAGTAATTTTCCAGGCCAGAGTGTTCCACCATCAAACCTCAGTCATGATCCCAGGCCACATGTTTCCACAATGAAACCTCAGACACTTTCCCAGGCCACAGGTTTCCAGAATCAAACCTCAGTCATATTCCCAGGCCACATGGTTCCAGAATCAAACCTCAGTCATGTTCCCTGGACACAGGTTTCAAAAATAGAATCCCAGTCATGTTCCCAGGCCACAGGGTTCCACAATTAAACCTCAGTCATATTCCCAGGCCAGAGGGTTCCACAATAAAACCTCACTCCTATTGCCAGGCCACGGTTCCACCATCAAGCCTCAGTCATGTTCCCAGGCCAGAGTGTTCCACAATTAAACCTAAGTCATCTTGCCAGGCCACAGGGTTCCACCATCAAACCTCAGTCATGTTGCCAGGCCACAAGGTTCAACCATCAAACCTCAGTCATGTTCCCAGGAAACAGGATTCCAGAATCAAACCAATGAAATGTTCCCACCCCACGGGGTTCCAGTATCAGGCCTCAGTCATGTTCCCAGTGCACAGGGTTCCACCATCAAACCTCAGTCATGTTGCCAGTCCACAGCTTTCTGCTATCAAACCAGAGTCAAGTTCCCAGGCCACAGGGTTCCAGAATCAAGCCTCAGTCATGTTGCCAGGCCACAGGGTCCCACCATCAAACCTCAGTCAAGTTCCCAGGCCACAGGGTTCCAGAAACAAGCCTCAATCATTTTGCCAGGGCACAGTGTTCTACAATCAAACCTCAGTCATGATCCCCGGCCACATGTTTCCCCAATGAAACCTCAGAGATTTTCCCAAGCCACAGGTTTCCAGAATCAAACCTCAGTCATATTCCCAGGACACATGGTTCCAGAATCAAACCTGAGTCATGTTCGCAGGACACAGCTTTCAACAATCAAACCTCAGTAATATTCCTAGGACACAGGTGTCCAGAATCAAACCTCAGACATGTTCCCAGGGAACAGGCTTCCAGAAAGAAACCTCAGTCATGTTCCCAGGCCACAGGGTTCCAGATTCAAACCACAGTCATGTTCCCACTCCAGAGGGTTCCACAATCAAACCTCAGCCATGTTCCCAGGCCACAGGGTCCCAGAATACAACCGATGTCATGTTCCCAGGCCACAGGGTTCCAGATTCAAACCACAGTCATGTTCCCAGGCCTCAGGGTTCCACAATCAAACCTCAGTCATATTCCCAGGCCAGAGGGTTCCACAATAAAACCTCACTCCTATTGCCAGGCCACGGTTCCACCATCAAGCCTCAGTCATGTTCCCAGGCCAGAGTGTTCCACAATTAAACCTAAGTCATCTTGCCAGGCCACAGGGTTCCACCATCAAACCTCAGTCATGTTGCCAGGACACAGGGTCCCAGAATACAACCAATGTCATGTTCCCAGGTCACAGGGTTCCAGAAGCAAACCTCAGTCATGTTCCCAGGACACAGGTTTCCAGAATCAACCTGATATCATGTTCCCTGGCCAGAGTCTTCCAGAATCCAACCTCAGACATGTTCCCAGCCAACAGGGTTCCAGAATCAAACCGTTCTCATGTTCCCAGGACAAAGGGTTCCAGAATCCACCGATGTCATGTTCCCAGGCCACAGGGTTCCAGAATCAATTCTCAGTTATGTTCCCAGGCTACAGGGTTGCAGAATAAAACCTCAGTCATGTTCCCAGTCCACAGGATTCCAGAACCACGGCTCAGTCAGATTCCCGTTGCACAGTATTCCACAATCTAAACAGATGTCATGTTCCCAGGCCACAGGGTTCCAGAATCACGCCTCAGTCATGTTCCCAGGCAACAGGGATCCAGAATCAAACCTCAGTCATATTCCCAGGCCACAGGTTTCCAGAATCAAACCGATTTCATGTTCCCAGGCAACAGGGTACCAGAATCCAAACCGATATTATTTTCCAAGGCCACAGGATGCCACAATCTAACATCAGTCATGTTCCCAGGCCAATGGTTTCCAGAATCAAACCTCAGTCATATTCCCAGGCCACATGGTTCCAGAATCAAACCTCAGTTGTGTTCCCAGGACCCAGGATCCCAGAATAAAACCTCAGTCATGTTCCCTGGACACAGGTTTCAAAAATAAAATTCCAGTCATGTTCCCAGGCCACAGGGTTCCACAATTAAACCTCAGTCATATTCCCAGGCCAGAGGGTTCCACAATCAAACCTCAGTCCTATTGCCAGGCCACGGTTCCACCATCAAGCCTCAGTCATGTTCCCAGGCCAGAGTGTTCCACAATTAAACCTAAGTCATCTTGCCAGGCCACAGGTTTCCACCATCAAACCTCAGTCATGTTGCCAGGCCACAAGGTTCAACCATCAAACCTCAGTCATGTTCCCAGGAAACAGGATTAAAGAATCAAACCAATGACATGTTCCCACGCCACGGGGTTCCAGTATCAGGCCTCAGTCATGTTCCCAGTGCACAGGGTTCCACCATCAAACCTCAGTCATGTTGCCAGTCCACAGATTTCTGCTATCAAACCACACTCAAGTTCCCAGGACACAGGGTTCCAGAATGAAGCCTCAGTCATGGTGCCAGGCCACAGGATACCACCATCGAACCTCAGTCATGTTCCCAGGCCACAGGGTTCCTCCATCAAACCTCAATCATCTTCGCAGGACACAGGGTTCCAAAATCAAACCAATGTCAAGTTCCCAGGCCATGGTTTTCCATTACCAGGCCACCGTCATGTTTCCAGGGCACAGGGTTCCACAATCAAACCTCAGTCATGTTGCAGTCCACAGGTTTCTGCCATCAAACTTCACTCAAGTTCCCAGGCCACAGGGTTCCAAATTCAAGTCTCAGTAATTTTCCAGGCCAGAGTGTACCACCATCAAACCTCAGTCATGATCCCAGGCCACATGTTTCCACAATGAAACCTCAGACACTTTCCCAGGCCACAGGTTTCCAGAATCAAACCTCAGTCATATTCCCAGGCCACATGGTTCCAGAATCAAACCTCAGTCATGTTCCCTGGACACAGGTTTCAAAAATAGAATCCCAGTCATGTTCCGAGGCCACACGGTTCCACAATTAAACCTCAGTCGTATTCCCAGGACAGAGGGTTCCACAATCAAACCTCAGTCCTATTGCCAGGCCACGGTAACACCATCAAGCCTCAGTCATGTTCCCAGGCCAGAGTGTTCCACAATCAAACCTAAGTCATCTTGCCAGGGCACAGGGTTCCACCATCAAACCTCAGTCATGTTGCCAGGCCACAGGGTTTAACCATCAAACCTCAGTCATGTTCCCAGGAAACAGGATACCAGAATAAAACCAATGACATGTTCCCACGCCACGGGGTTCCAATATCAGGCCTCAGTCATGTTCCCAGTGCACCGGGTTACACCACCAAACCTCAGTCATGTTGCCAGTCCTCAGCTTTCTGCTATCAAACCAGAGTCAAGTTCCCAGGCCACAGAGTTCCAGAAACAAGCCTCAGTCATCTTGCCAGGCAAAAGGGTTCCACCATCAAACCTCAGTCATGTTCCCAGGCCACAGGGTTCCTCCATCAAAACTCAATCATGTTCCCAGGACACAGGGTTCCAGAATCAAACCAATGTCAAGTTCCTATGCCATGGGTTTCCAGTACCAGGCCACAGTCATGTTTCCAGGGCACAGGGTTCCACAATCAAACCTCAGTCATGTTTCCAGGCCACAGGGTTCTGCCATCAAACCTCAGGCAAGTGCCCAGGCCACAGGGTTCCAGAATTAAGCCTCAGTCATTTTGCCAGGCCAGAGTGTTCCACCATCAAACCTCAGTCATGATCCCAGGCCACATGTTTCCACAATGAAACCTCAGATATTTTCCCAGGGCACAGGTTTCCAGCATCAAACCTCAGTCATGTTCCCAGGACACATGGTTCCAGAATTAAACCTCAGTCATGTTCTCAGGACCCAGGGTTCCAGAATAAAATCTCAGTCATGTTCCCTGGACACAGGTTTCAAAAATAAAATTCCAGTCATTTTCCAAGGCAACACGGTTCCACAATTAAACGTCAGTCATATTCCCAGGACAGAGGGTTCCACAATCAAACCTCACTCCTATTGCCAGGCCACGGTTCCACCATCAAGCCTCAGTCATGTTCCCAGGCCAGAGTGTTCCACAATTAAACCTAAGTCATCTTGCCAGGCCACAGGGTTCCACCATCAAACCTCAGTCATGTTGCCAGGCCACAAGGTTCAACCATCAAACCTCAGTCATGTTCCCAGGAAACAGGATTCCAGAATCAAACCAATGAAATGTTCCCACCCCACGGGGTTCCAGTATCAGGCCTCAGTCATGTTCCCAGTGCACAGGGTTCCACCATCAAACCTCAGTCAAGTTCCCAGGCCACAGGGTTCCAGAAACAATCCTCAGTCATTTTGCCAGGGCACAGTGTTCTACAATCAAACCTCAGTCATGATCCCCGGCCACATGTTTCCCCAATGAAACCTCAGAGATTTTCCCAAGCCACAGGTTTCCAGAATCAAACCTCAGTCATATTCCCAGGACACATGGTTCCAGAATCAAACCTGAGTCATGTTCGCAGGACACAGCTTTCAACAATCAAACCTCAGTCATGTTCCCAGGACACAGGTGTCCAGAATCAAACCTCAGACATGTTCCCAGGGAACAGGCTTCCAGAAAGAAACCTCAGTCATGTTCCCAGGCCACAGGGTTCCAGATTCAAACCACAGTCATGTTCCCAGGCCTCAGGGTTCCACAATCAAACCTCAGCCATG
The DNA here is from genome assembly GCF_965194825.1 of Balaenoptera physalus. Classification (NCBI taxonomy): domain Eukaryota; kingdom Metazoa; phylum Chordata; class Mammalia; order Artiodactyla; family Balaenopteridae; genus Balaenoptera; species Balaenoptera physalus. Next base: position 34,632,136 of record NC_138897.1, on the reverse strand, counting down.
TTCCAAGGACACAGGGTCCCAGAATACAACCAATGTCATGTTCCCAGGTCACAGGGTTCCAGAAGCAACCCTCAGTCATGTTCCCAGGACACAGGTTTCCAGAATCAACCTGATATCATGTTCCCTGGCCAGAGTCTTCCAGAATCCAACCTCAGACATGTTCCCAGCCAACAGGGTTCCAGAATCAAACCGTTCTCATGTTCCCAGGCCAAAGGGTTCCAGAATCCACCGATGTCATGTTCCCAGGCCACAGGGTTCCAGAATCAATTCTCAGTTATGTTCCCAGGCTACAGGGTTGCAGAATCAAACCTCAGTCATGTTCCCAGTCCACAGGATTCCAGAACCACGGCTCAGTCAGATTCCCGTTGCACAGTATTCCACAATCTAAACAGATGTCATGTTCCCAGGCCACAGGGTTCCAGAATCACGCCTCAGTCATGTTCCCAGGCAACAGGGATCCAGAATCAAACCTCAGTCATATTCCCAGGCCACAGGTTTCCAGAATCAAACCGATTTCATGTTCCCAGGCAACAGTGTACCAGAATCCAAACCGATATTATTTTCCAAGGACACAGGATGCCACAATCTAACATCAGTCATGTTCCCAGGCCAATGGTTTCCAGAATCAAACCTCAGTCATATTCCCAGGCCACATGGTTCCAGAATCAAACCTCAGTTGTGTTCCCAGGACCCAGGATCCCAGAATAAAACCTCAGTCATGTTCCCTGGACACAGGTTTCAAAAATAAAATTCCAGTCATGTTCCCAGGCCACAGGGTTCCACAATTAAACCTCAGTCATATTCCCAGGCCAGAGGGTTCCACAATAAAACCTCACTCCTATTGCCAGGCCACGGTTCCACCATCAAGCCTCAGTCATGTTCCCAGGACAGAGTGTTCCACAATTAAACCTAAGTCATCTTGCCAGGCCACAGGGTTCCACCATCAAACCTCAGTCATGTTGCCAGGCCACAAGGTTCAACCATCAAACCTCAGTCATGTTCCCAGGAAACAGGATTCCAGAATCAAACCAATGAAATGTTCCCACCCCACGGGGTTCCAGTATCAGGCCTCAGTCATGTTCCCAGTGCACAGGGTTCCACCATCAAACCTCAGTCATGTTGCCAGTCCACAGCTTTCTGCTATCAAACCAGAGTCAAGTTCCCAGGCCACAGGGTTCCAGAATCAAGCCTCAGTCATGTTGCCAGGCCACAGGGTACCACCATCAAACCTCAGTCAAGTTCCCAGGCCACAGGGTTCCAGAAACAAGCCTCAGTCATTTTGCCAGGGCACAGTGTTCTACAATCAAACCTCAGTCATGATCCCAGGCCACATGTTTCCCCAATGAAACCACAGAGATTTTCCCAAGCCACAGGTTTCCAGAATCAAACCTCAGTCATATTCCCAGGACACATGGTTCCAGAATCAAACCTGAGTCATGTTCGCAGGACACAGCTTTCAACAATCAAACCTCAGTCATGTTCCCAGGACACAGGTGTCCAGAATCAAACCTCAGACATGTTCCCAGGGAACAGGCTTCCAGAAAGAAACCTCAGTCATGTTCCCAGGCCACAGGGTTCCAGATTCAAACCACAGTCATGTTCCCACTCCAGAGGGTTCCACAATCAAACCTCAGCCATGTTCCCAGGCCACAGGGTCCCAGAATACAACCGATGTCATGTTCCCAGGCCACAGGGTTCCAGATTCAAACCACAGTCATGTTCCCAGGCCTCAGGGTTCCACAATCAAACCTCAGCCATGTTCCAAGGACACAGGGTCCCAGAATACAACCAATGTCATGTTCCCAGGTCACAGGGTTCCAGAAGCAAACCTCAGTCATGTTCCCAGGACACAGGTTTCCAGAATCAACCTGATATCATGTTCCCTGGCCAGAGTCTTCCAGAATCCAACCTCAGACATGTTCCCAGCCAACAGGGTTCCAGAATCAAACCGTTCTCATGTTCCCAGGCCAAAGGGTTCCAGAATCCACCGATGTCATGTTCCCAGGCCACAGGGTTCCAGAATCAATTCTCAGTTATGTTCCCAGGCTACAGGGTTGCAGAATCAAACCTCAGTCATGTTCCCAGTCCACAGGATTCCAGAACCACGGCTCAGTCAGATTCCCGTTGCACAGTATTCCACAATCTAAACAGATGTCATGTTCCCAGGCCACAGGGTTCCAGAATCACGCCTCAGTCATGTTCCCAGGCAACAGGGATCCAGAATCAAACCTCAGTCATATTCCCAGGCCACAGGTTTCCAGAATCAAACCGATTTCATGTTCCCAGGCAACAGTGTACCAGAATCCAAACCGATATTATTTTCCAAGGACACAGGATGCCACAATCTAACATCAGTCATGTTCCCAGGCCAATGGTTTCCAGAATCAAACCTCAGTCATATTCCCAGGCCACATGGTTCCAGAATCAAACCTCAGTTGTGTTCCCAGGACCCAGGATCCCAGAATAAAACCTCAGTCATGTTCCCTGGACACAGGTTTCAAAAATAAAATTCCAGTCATGTTCCCAGGCCACAGGGTTCCACAATTAAACCTCAGTCATATTCCCAGGCCAGAGGGTTCCACAATAAAACCTCACTCCTATTGCCAGGCCACGGTTCCACCATCAAGCCTCAGTCATGTTCCCAGGCCAGAGTGTTCCACAATTAAACCTAAGTCATCTTGCCAGGCCACAGGGTTCCACCATCAAACCTCAGTCATGTTGCCAGGCCACAAGGTTCAACCATCAAACCTCAGTCATGTTCCCAGGAAACAGGATTCCAGAATCAAACCAATGAAATGTTCCCACCCCACGGGGTTCCAGTATCAGGCCTCAGTCATGTTCCCAGTGCACAGGGTTCCACCATCAAACCTCAGTCATGTTGCCAGTCCACAGCTTTCTGCTATCAAACCAGAGTCAAGTTCCCAGGCCACAGGGTTCCAGAATCAAGCCTCAGTCATGTTGCCAGGCCACAGGGTACCACCATCAAACCTCAGTCATGTTCCCAGGCCACAGGGTTCCAGAAACAAGCCTCAGTCATTTTGCCAGGGCACAGTGTTCTACAATCAAACCTCAGTCATGATCCCCGGCCACATGTTTCCCCAATGAAACCTCAGAGATTTTCCCAAGCCACAGGTTTCCAGAATCAAACCTCAGTCATATTCCCAGGACACATGGTTCCAGAATCAAACCTGAGTCATGTTCGCAGGACACAGCTTTCAACAATCAAACCTCAGTCATGTTCCCAGGACACAGGTGTCCAGAATCAAACCTCAGACATGTTCCCAGGGAACAGGCTTCCAGAAAGAAACCTCAGTCATGTTCCCAGGCCACAGGGTTCCAGATTCAAACCACAGTCATGTTCCCACTCCAGAGGGTTCCACAATCAAACCTCAGCCATGTTCCCAGGCCACAGGGCCCCAGAATACAACCGATGTCATGTTCCCAGGCCACAGGGTTCCAGATTCAAACCACAGTCATGTTCCCAGGCCTCAGGGTTCCACAATCAAACCTCAGCCATGTTCCCAGGCCACAGGGTCCCAGAATACAACGGATGTCATGTTCCCAGGCCACAGGGTTCCAGATTCAAACCACAGTCATGTTCCCAGGCCTCAGGGTTCCACAATCAAACCTCAGTCATATTCCCAGGCCAGAGGGTTCCACAATAAAACCTCACTCCTATTGCCAGGCCACGGTTCCACCATCAAGCCTCAGTCATGTTCCCAGGCCAGAGTGTTCCACAATTAAACCTAAGTCATCTTGCCAGGCCACAGGGTTCCACCATCAAACCTCAGTCATGTTGCCAGGCCACAAGGTTCAACCATCAAACCTCAGCCATGTTCCCAGGACACAGGGTCCCAGAATACAACCAATGTCATGTTCCCAGGTCACAGGGTTCCAGAAGCAAACCTCAGTCATGTTCCCAGGACACAGGTTTCCAGAATCAACCTGATATCATGTTCCCTGGCCAGAGTCTTCCAGAATCCAACCTCAGACATGTTCCCAGCCAACAGGGTTCCAGAATCAAACCGTTCTCATGTTCCCAGGCCAAAGGGTTCCAGAATCCACCGATGTCATGTTCCCAGGCCACAGGGTTCCAGAATCAATTCTCAGTTATGTTCCCAGGCTACAGGGTTGCAGAATCAAACCTCAGTCATGTTCCCAGTCCACAGGATTCCAGAACCACGGCTCAGTCAGATTCCCGTTGCACAGTATTCCACAATCTAAACAGATGTCATGTTCCCAGGCCACAGGGTTCCAGAATCACGCCTCAGTCATGTTCCCAGGCAACAGGGATCCAGAATCAAACCTCAGTCATATTCCCAGGCCACAGGTTTCCAGAATCAAACCGATTTCATGTTCCCAGGCAACAGGGTACCAGAATCCAAACCGATATTATTTTCCAAGGCCACAGGATGCCACAATCTAACATCAGTCATGTTCCCAGGCCAATGGTTTCCAGAATCAAACCTCAGTCATATTCCCAGGCCACATGGTTCCAGAATCAAACCTCAGTTGTGTTCCCAGGACCCAGGATCCCAGAATAAAACCTCAGTCATGTTCCCTGGACACAGGTTTCAAAAATAAAATTCCAGTCATGTTCCCAGGCCACAGGGTTCCACAATTAAACCTCAGTCATATTCCCAGGCCAGAGGGTTCCACAATTAAACCTCAGTCCTATTGCCAGGCCACGGTTCCACCATCAAGCCTCAGTCATGTTCCCAGGCCAGAGTGTTCCACAATTAAACCTAAGTCATCTTGCCAGGCCACAGGGTTCCACCATCAAACCTCACTCATGTTGCCAGGCCACAAGGTTCAACCATCAAACCTCAGTCATGTTCCCAGGAAACAGGATTCCAGAATCAAACCAATGAAATGTTCCCACCCCACGGGGTTCCTGTATCAGGCCTCAGTCATGTTCCCAGTGCACAGGGTTCCACCATCAAACCTCAGTCATGTTGCCAGTCCACAGCTTTCTGCTATCAAACCAGAGTCAAGTTCCCAGGCCACAGGGTTCCAGAATCAAGCCTCAGTCATGTTGCCAGGCCACAGGGTACCACCATCAAACCTCAGTCAAGTTCCCAGGCCACAGGGTTCCAGAAACAAGCCTCAGTCATTTTGCCAGGGCACAGTGTTCTACAATCAAACCTCAGTCATGATCCCCGGCCACATGTTTCCCCAATGAAACCTCAGAGATTTTCCCAAGCCACAGGTTTCCAGAATCAAACCTCAGTCATATTCCCAGGACACATGGTTCCAGAATCAAACCTGAGTCATGTTCGCAGGACACAGCTTTCAACAATCAAACCTCAGTAATGTTCCTAGGACACAGGTGTCCAGAATCAAACCTCAGACATGTTCCCAGGGAACAGGCTTCCAGAAAGAAACCTCAGTCATGTTTCCAGGCCACAGGGTTCTGCCATCAAACCTCAGGCAAGTGCCCAGGCCACAGGATTCCAGAATTAAGCCTCAGTCATTTTGCCAGGCCAGAGTGTTCCACCATCAAACCTCAGTCATGATCCCAGGCCACATGTTTCCACAATGAAACCTCAGATATTTTCCCAGGGCACAGGTTTCCAGCATCAAACCTCAGTCATGTTCCCAGGACACATGGTTCCAGAATCAAACCTCAGTCATGTTCTCAGGACCCAGGGTTCCAGAATAAAATCTCAGTCATGTTCCCTGGACACAGGTTTCAAAAATAAAATTCCAGTCATTTTCCAAGGCAACACGGTTCCACAATTAAACGTCAGTCATATTCCCAGGACAGAGGGTTCCACAATCAAACCTCACTCCTATTGCCAGGCCACGGTTCCACCATCAAGCCTCAGTCATGTTCCCAGGCCAGAGTGTTCCACAATCAAACTTAAGTCATCTGGCCAGGCCACAGGATTCCAACATCAAACCTCAGTCATGTTGCCAGGCCACAGGGTTCAACCATCAAACCTCAATCATGTTCCCAGGAAACAGGGTTCAAGAATCAAACCAATGGCATGTTCCCACGCCACGGGGTTCCAGTATCAGGACTCAGTCATGTTCCCAGGGCACAGGGTTCAACCATCAAACCTCAGTCAAGTTCCCAGGCCACAGGGTTCCAGAATCAAGCCTCAGTCATGTTGCCAGGCCACAGGGTACCACCATCAAACCTCAGTCATGTTCCAAGGCCACAGGGTTCCTACATCAAACCTCAATCATATTCCCAGGACACAGGTTTCCAGAATCAAACAAATGTCAAGTTCCCAGGCCATAGGTTTCCAGTACCAGGCCACAGTCAGGTTTCCAGGGCACTGGGTTCCACAAGCAAACCTCAGTCATGTTGCCAGTCCACAGGTTTCTGCCATCAAACCTCAGGCAATTGCCCAGGCCACAGGGTTCCAGAATTAAGCCTCAGTCATTTTGCCAGGCCAGAGTGTTCCACCATCAAACCTCAGTCATGATCCCAGGCCACATGTTTCCACAATGAAACCTCAGACACTTTCCCAGGCCACAGGTTTCCAGAATCAAACCTCAGTCATATTCCCAGGCCACATGGTTCCAGAATCAAACCTCAGTCATGTTCCCTGGACACAGGTTTCAAAAATAGAATCCCAGTCATGTTCCCAGGCCACAGGGTTCCACAATTAAACCTCAGTCATATTCCCAGGCCAGAGGGTTCCACAATAAAACCTCACTCCTATTGCCAGGCCACGGTTCCACCATCAAGCCTCAGTCATGTTCCCAGGCCAGAGTGTTCCACAATTAAACCTAAGTCATCTTGCCAGGCCACAGGGTTCCACCATCAAACCTCAGTCATGTTGCCAGGCCACAAGGTTCAACCATCAAACCTCAGTCATGTTCCCAGGAAACAGGATTCCAGAATCAAACCAATGAAATGTTCCCACCCCACGGGGTTCCAGTATCAGGCCTCAGTCATGTTCCCAGTGCACAGGTTTCCACCATCAAACCTCAGTCATGTTGCCAGTCCACAGATTTCTGCTATCAAAGCACACTCAAGTTCCCAGGACACAGGGTTCCATAATGAAGCCTCAGTCATGGTGCCAGGCCACAGGATACCACCATCGAACCTCAGTCATGTTCCCAGGCCACAGGGTTCCTCCATCAAACCTCAATCATCTTCGCAGGACACAGGGTTCCAAAATCAAACCAATGTCAAGTTCCCAGGCCATGGTTTTCCATTACCAGGCCACCGTCATGTTTCCAGGGCACAGGGTTCCACAATCAAACCTCAGTCATGTTGCAATCCACAGGTTTCTGCCATCAAACTTCACTCAAGTTCCCAGGCCACAGGGTTCCAAATTCAAGCCTCAGTAATTTTCCAGGCCAGAGTGTTCCACCATCAAACCTCAGTCATGATCCCAGGCCACATGTTTCCACAATGAAACCTCAGACACTTTCCCAGGCCACAGGTTTCCAGAATCAAACCTCAGTCATATTCCCAGGCCACATGGTTCCAGAATCAAACCTCAGTCATGTTCCCTGGACACAGGTTTCAAAAATAGAATCCCAGTCATGTTCCGAGGCCACAGGGTTCCACAATTAAACCTCAGTCATATTCCCAGGACAGAGGGTTCCACAATCAAACTTAAGTCATCTGGCCAGGCCACAGGATTCCACCATCAAACCTCAGTCATGTTGCCAGGCCACAGGGTTCAACCATCAAACCTCAATCATGTTCCCAGGAAACAGGGTTCAAGAATCAAACCAATGGCATGTTCCCACGCCACGGGGTTCCAGTATCAGGACTCAGTCATGTTCCCAGGGCACAGGGTTCAACCATCAAACCTCAGTCAAGTTCCCAGGCCACAGGGTTCCAGAATCAAGCCTCAGTCATGTTGCCAGGCCACAGGGTACCACCATCAAACCTCAGTCATGTTCCAAGGCCACAGGGTTCCTACATCAAACCTCAATCATATTCCCAGGACACAAGTTTCCAGAATCAAACAAATGTCAAGTTCCCAGGCCATAGGTTTCCAGTACCAGGCCACAGTCAGGTTTCCAGGGCACAGGGTTCCACAAGCAAACCTCAGTCATGTTGCCAGTCCACAGGTTTCTGCCATCAAACCTCAGGCAAGTGCCCAGGCCACAGGGTTCCAGAATTAAGCCTCAGTCATTTTGCCAGGCCAGAGTGTTCCACCATCAAACCTCAGTCATGATCCCAGGCCACATGTTTCCACAATGAAACCTCAGACATCTTCCCAGGGCACAGGTTTCCAGAATCATACCTGAGTCATGTTCGCAAGCCACAGCTTTCAACAATCAAACCTCAGTCATGTTCCCAGGACACAGGTGTGCAGAATCAAACCTCAGTCATGTTCCCAGGGAACAGGCTTCCAGAAAGAAACCTCAGTCATGTTCCCAGGCCACAGGGTTCCAGATTCAAACCACAGTCATGTTCCCAGGCCAGAGGGTTCCACAATCAAACCTCAGCCATGTTCCCAGGCCACAGGGTTCCAGATTCAAACCACAGTCATGTTCCCAGTTCAGAAGGTCCCACAATCCAACCTCAGTCATGTTCCCAGGCCACAGGGTTCCAGAAGCAAACTTCAGTCTTGTTCCCAGGACACAGGTTTCCAAAATCAACCTGATATCTTGTTCCCTGGCCACAGTCTTCCAGAATCAAACCTCAGACAGGTTCCCAGGCCACAGGGTTCCAGAATCAAACCGTTCTCATGTTCCCAGGCCAAAGGGTTCCAGAATCCACCGATGTCATGTTCCCAGGCCACAGGGTTCCAGATTCAAACCACAGTCATGTTCCCAGGCCGCAGGGTTCCACAATCAAACCTCAGTCATATTCCCAGGCCAGAGGGTTCCACAATAAAACCTCACTCCTATTGCCAGGCCCTGGTTCCACTATCAAGCCTCAGTCATGTTCCCAGGCCAGAGTGTTCCACAATTAAACCTAAGTCATCTTGCCAGGCCACAGGGTTCCACCATCAAACCTCAGTCATGTTGCCAGGCCACAAGGTTCAACCATCAAACCTCAGCCATGTTTCCAGGACACAGGGTCCCAGAATACAACCAATGTCATGTTCCCAGGTCACAGGGTTCCAGAAGCAAACCTCAGTCATGTTCCCAGGACACAGGTTTCCAGAATCAACCTGATATCATGTTCCCTGGCCAGAGTCTTCCAGAATCCAACCTCAGACATGTTCCCAGCCAACAGGGTTCCAGAATCAAACCGTTCTCATGTTCCCAGGCCAAAGGGTTCCAGAATCCACCGATGTCATGTTCCCAGGCCACAGGGTTCCAGAATCAATTCTCAGTTATGTTCCCAGGCTACAGGGTTGCAGAATCAAACCTCAGTCATGTTCCCAGTCCACAGGATTCCAGAACCACGGCTCAGTCAGATTCCCGTTGCACAGTATTCCACAATCTAAACAGATGTCATGTTCCCAGGCCACAGGGTTCCAGAATCACGCCTCAGTCATGTTCCCAGGCAACAGGGATCCAGAATCAAACCTCAGTCATATTCCCAGGCCACAGGTTTCCAGAATCAAACCGATTTCATGTTCCCAGGCAACAGGGTACCAGAATCCAAACCGATATTATTTTCCAAGGCCACAGGATGCCACAATCTAACATCAGTCATGTTCCCAGGCCAATGGTTTCCAGAATCAAACCTCAGTCATATTCCCAGGCCACATGGTTCCAGAATCAAACCTCAGTTGTGTTCCCAGGACCCAGGATCCCAGAATAAAACCTCAGTCATGTTCCCTGGACACAGGTTTCAAAAATAAAATTCCAGTCATGTTCCCAGGCCACAGGGTTCCACAATTAAACCTCAGTCATATTCCCAGGCCAGAGGGTTCCACAATCAAACCTCACTCCTATTGCCAGGCCACGGTTCCACCATCAAGCCTCAGTCATGTTCCCAGGCCAGAGTGTTCCACAATTAAACCTAAGTCATCTTGCCAGGCCACAGGTTTCCACCATCAAACCTCAGTCATGTTGCCAGGCCACAAGGTTCAACCATCAAACCTCAGTCATGTTCCCAGGAAACAGGATTCCAGAATCAAACCAATGAAATGTTCCCACCCCACGGGGTTCCAGTATCAGGCCTCAGTCATGTTCCCAGTGCACAGGGTTCCACCATCAAACCTCAGTCATGTTGCCAGTCCACAGCTTTCTGCTATCAAACCAGAGTCAAGTTCCCAGGCCACAGGGTTCCAGAATCAAGCCTCAGTCATGTTGCCAGGCCACAGGGTACCACCATCAAACCTCAGTCAAGTTCCCAGGCCACAGGGTTCCAGAAACAAGCCTCAGTCATTTTGCCAGGGCACAGTGTTCTACAATCAAACCTCAGTCATGATCCCCGGCCACATGTTTCCCCAATGAAACCTCAGAGATTTTCCCAAGCCACAGGTTTCCAGAATCAAACCTCAGTCATATTCCCAGGACACATGGTTCCAGAATCAAACCTGAGTCATGCTCGCAGGACACAGCTTTCAACAATCAAACCTCAGTAATGTTCCTAGGACACAGGTGTCCAGAATCAAACCTCAGACATGTTCCCAGGGAACAGCCTTCCAGAAAGAAACCTCAGTCATGTTCCCAGGCCACAGGGTTCCAGATTCAAACCACAGTCATGTTCCCACTCCAGAGGGTTCCACAATCAAACCTCAGCCATGTTCCCAGGCCACAGGGTCCCAGAATACAACCGATGTCATGTTCCCAGGCCACAGGGTTCCAGATTCAAACCACAGTCATGTTCCCAGGCCTCAGGGTTCCACAATCAAACCTCAGTCATATTCCCAGGCCAGAGGGTTCCACAATAAAACCTCACTCCTATTGCCAGGCCACGGTTCCACCATCAAGCCTCAGTCATGTTCCCAGGCCAGAGTGTTCCACAATTAAACCTAAGTCATCTTGCCAGGCCACAGGGTTCCACCATCAAACCTCAGTCATGTTGCCAGGCCACAAGGTTCAAACATCAAACCTCAGCCATGTTCCCAGGACACAGGGTCCCAGAATACAACCAATGTCATATTCCCAGGTCACAGGGTTCCAGAAGCAAACCTCAGTCATGTTCCCAGGACACAGGTTTCCAGAATCAACCTGATATCATGTTCCCTGGCCAGAGTCTTCCAGAATCCAACCTCAGACATGTTCCCAGCCAACAGGGTTCCAGAATCAAACCGTTCTCATGTTCCCAGGCCAAAGGGTTCCAGAATCCACCGATGTCATGTTCCCAGGCCACAGGGTTCCAGAATCAATTCTCAGTTATGTTCCCAGGCTACAGGGTTGCAGAATCAAACCTCAGTCATGTTCCCAGTCCACAGGATTCCAGAACCACGGCTCAGTCAGATTCCCGTTGCACAGTATTCCACAATCTAAACAGATGTCATGTTCCCAGGCCACAGGGTTCCAGAATCACGCCTCAGTCATGTTCCCAGGCAACAGGGATCCAGAATCAAACCTCAGTCATATTCCCAGGCCACAGGTTTCCAGAATCAAACCGATTTCATGTTCCCAGGCAACAGGGTACCAGAATCCAAACCGATATTATTTTCCAAGGCCACAGGATGCCACAATCTAACATCAGTCATGTTCCCAGGCCAATGGTTTCCAGAATCAAACCTCAGTCATATTCCCAGGCCACATGGTTCCAGAATCAAACCTCAGTTGTGTTCCCAGGACCCAGGATCCCAGAATAAAACCTCAGTCATGTTCCCTGGACACAGGTTTCAAAAATAAAATTCCAGTCATGTTCCCAGGCCACAGGGTTCCACAATTAAACCTCAGTCATATTCCCAGGCCAGAGGGTTCCACAATCAAACCTCAGTCCTATTGTCAGGCCACGGTTCCACCATCAAGCCTCAGTCATGTTCCCAGGCCAGAGTGTTCCACAATTAAACCTAAGTCATCTTGCCAGGCCACAGGTTTCCACCATCAAACCTCAGTCATGTTGCCAGGACACAAGGTTCAACCATCAAACCTCAGTCATGTTCCCAGGAAACAGGATTCCAGAATCAAACCAATGACATGTTCCCACGCCACGGGGTTCCAGTATCAGGCCTCAGTCATGTTCCCAGTGCACAGGGTTCCACCATCAAACCTCAGTCATGTTGCCAGTCCACAGATTTCTGCTATCAAACCACACTCAAGTTCCCAGGACACAGGGTTCCAGAATGAAGCCTCAGTCATGGTGCCAGGCCACAGGATACCACCATCGAACCTCAGTCATGTTCCGAGGCCACAGGGTTCCTCCATCAAACCTCAATCATCTTCGCAGGACACAGGGTTCCAAAATCAAACCAATGTCAAGTTCCCAGGCCATGGTTTTCCATTACCAGGCCACCGTCATATTTCCAGGGCACAGGGTTCCACAATCAAACCTCAGTCATGTTGCAGTCCACAGGTTTCTGCCGTCAAACTTCACTCAAGTTCCCAGGCCACAGGGTTCCAAATTCAAGCCTCAGTAATTTTCCAGGCCAGAGTGTTCCACCATCAAACCTCAGTCATGATCCCAGGCCACATGTTTCCACAATGAAACCTCATACACTTTCCCAGGCCACAGGTTTCCAGAATCAAACCTCAGTCATATTCCCAGGCCACATGGTTCCAGAATCAAACCTCAGTCATGTTCCCTGGACACAGGTTTCAAAAATAGAATCGCAGTCATGTTCCGAGGCCACACGGTTCCACAATTAAACCTCAGTCATATTCCCAGGACAGAGGGTTCCACAATCAAACCTCAGTCCTATTGCCAGGCCACGGTAACACCATCAAGCCTCAGTCATGTTCCCAGGCCAGAGTGTCCCACAATCAAACCTAAGTCATCTTGCCAGGGCACAGGGTTCCACCATCAAACCTCAGTCATGTTGCCAGGCCACAGGGTTTAACCATCAAACCTCAGTCATGTTCCCAGGAAACAGGATACCAGAATAAAACCAATGACATGTTCCCACGCCACGGGGTTCCAATATCAGGCCTCAGTCATGTTCCCAGTGCACCGGGTTACACCACCAAACCTCAGTCATGTTGCCAGTCCTCAGCATTCTGCTATCAAACCAGAGTCAAGTTCCCAGGCCACAGAGTTCCAGAAACAAGCCTCAGTCATCTTGCCAGGCAAAAGGGTTCCACCATCAAACCTCAGTCATGTTCCCAGGGAACAGGCTTACAGAAAGAAACCTCAGTCATGTTCCCAGGCCACAGGGTTCCAGATTCAAACCACAGTCATGTTCCCAGGCCAGAGCGTTCCACAATCAAACCTCAGCCATGTTCCCAGGCCATAGGGTCTCAGAATACAACAGATGTCATATTCCCAGGCCACAGGGTTCCAGATTCAAACCACAGTCATGTTCCCAGTTCAGAGGGTCCCACATTCCAACCTCAGTCATGTTCCCAGGCCACAGGGTCCCAGAATACAACCGATGTCATGTTCCCAGGCCACAGGGTTCCAGAAGCAAACCTCAGTCTTGTTCCCAGGACACAGGTTTCCAAAATCAACCTGATATCGTGTTCCCTGGCCACAGCCTTCCAGAATCAAACCTCAGACAGGTTCCCAGGCCACAGGGTTCCAGAATCAAACCGTTCTCATATTCCCAGGCCAAAGGGTACCAGAATCCAAACCGATGTCATTTTCCAAGGCCACAGGATGCCACAACTAATATCAGTCATGTTCCCAGGACAATGGTTTCCAAAATCAAACCTCAGTCATATTCCTAGGCCACATGGTTCCAGAATCAAACCTCAGTCGTGTTCCCAGGACCCAGGTTCCCAGAATAAAACCTCAGTCACATTCAATGGACACAGGTTTCAAAAATAAAATTCCAGTCATGTTCCCAGGCCACAGGGTTCCACAATTAAACCTCAGTCATATTCCCAGGCCAGAGGGTTCCACAATCAAACCTCACTCCTATTGCCAGGCCACGGTTCCACCATCAAGCCTCAGTCATGTTCCCAGGCCAGAGTGTTCCACAATTAAACCGAAGTCATCTTGCCAGGGCACAGGGTTCCACCATCAAACCTCAGTCATGTTGCCAGGCCACAAGGTTCAACCATCAAACCTCAGTCATGTTCCCAGGAAACAGGATTCCAGAATCAAACCAATGAAATGTTCCCACCCCACGGGGTTCCAGTATCAGGCCTCAGTCATGTTCCCAGTGCACAGGGTTCCACCATCAAACCTCAGTCATGTTGCCAGTCCACAGCTTTCTGCTATCAAACCAGAGTCAAGTTCCCAGGCCACAGGGTTCCAGAATCAAGCCTCAGTCATGGTGCCAGGCCACAGGGTACCACCATCAAACCTCAGTCATGTTCCCAGGCCACAGGGTTCCAGAAACAAGCCTCAGTCATTTTGCCAGGGCACAGTGTTCTACAATCAAACCTCAGTCATGATCCCCGGCCACATGTTTCCCCAATGAAACCTCAGAGATTTTCCCAAGCCACAGGTTTCCAGAATCAAACCTCAGTCATATTCCCAGGACACATGGTTCCAGAATCAAACCTGAGTCATGTTCGCAGGACACAGCTTTCAACAATCAAACCTCAGTCATGTTCCCAGGACACAGGTGTCCAGAATCAAACCTCAGACATGTTCCCAGGGAACAGGCTTCCAGAAAGAAACCTCAGTCATGTTCCCAGGCCACAGGGTTCCAGATTCAAACCACAGTCATGTTCCCAGGCCTCAGGGTTCCACAATCAAACCTCAGCCATGTTCCAAGGACACTGGGTCCCAGAATACAACCAATGTCATGTTCCCAGGTCACAGGGTTCCAGAAGCAAACCTCAGTCATGTTCCCAGGACACAGGTTTCCAGAATCAACCTGATATCATGTTCCCTGGCCAGAGTCTTCCAGAATCCAACCTCAGACATGTTCCCAGCCAACAGGGTTCCAGAATCAAACCGTTCTCATGTTCCCAGGCCAAAGGGTTCCAGAATCCACCGATGTCATGTTCCCAGGCCACAGGGTTCCAGAATCAATTCTCAGTTATGTTCCCAGGCTACAGGGTTGCAGAATCAAACCTCAGTCATGTTCCCAGTCCACAGGATTCCAGAACCACGGCTCAGTCAGATTCCCGTTGCACAGTATTCCACAATCTAAACAGATGTCATGTTCCCAGGCCACAGGGTTCCAGAATCACGCCTCAGTCATGTTCCCAGGCAACAGGGATCCAGAATCAAACCTCAGTCATATTCCCAGGCCACAGGTTTCCAGAATCAAACCGATTTCATGTTCCCAGGCAACAGTGTACCAGAATCCAAACCGATATTATTTTCCAAGGACACAGGATGCCACAATCTAACATCAGTCATGTTCCCAGGCCAATGGTTTCCAGAATCAAACCTCAGTCATATTCCCAGGCCACATGGTTCCAGAATCAAACCTCAGTTGTGTTCCCAGGACCCAGGATCCCAGAATAAAACCTCAGTCATGTTCCCTGGACACAGGTTTCAAAAATAAAATTCCAGTCATGTTCCCAGGCCACAGGGTTCCACAATTAAACCTCAGTCATATTCCCAGGCCAGAGGGTTCCACAATAAAACCTCACTCCTATTGCCAGGCCACGGTTCCACCATCAAGCCTCAGTCATGTTCCCAGGCCAGAGTGTTCCACAATTAAACCTAAGTCATCTTGCCAGGCCACAGGGTTCCACCATCAAACCTCAGTCATGTTGCCAGGCCACAAGGTTCAACCATCAAACCTCAGTCATGTTCCCAGGAAACAGGATTCCAGAATCAAACCAATGAAATGTTCCCACCCCACGGGGTTCCAGTATCAGGCCTCAGTCATGTTCCCAGTGCACAGGGTTCCACCATCAAACCTCAGTCATGTTGCCAGTCCACAGCTTTCTGCTATCAAACCAGAGTCAAGTTCCCAGGCCACAGGGTTCCAGAATCAAGCCTCAGTCATGTTGCCAGGCCACAGGGTACCACCATCAAACCTCAGTCAAGTTCCCAGGCCACAGGGTTCCAGAAACAAGCCTCAGTCATTTTGCCAGGGCACAGTGTTCTACAATCAAACCTCAGTCATGATCCCCGGCCACATGTTTCCCCAATGAAACCTCAGAGATTTTCCCAAGCCACAGGTTTCCAGAATCAAACCTCAGTCATATTCCCAGGACACATGGTTCCAGAATCAAACCTGAGTCATGTTCGCAGGACACAGCTTTCAACAATTAAACCTCAGTAATGTTCCTAGGACACAGGTGTCCAGAATCAAACTTCAGACATGTTCCCAGGGAACAGCCTTCCAGAAAGAAACCTCAGTCATGTTCCCAGGCCACAGGGTTCCAGATTCAAACCACAGTCATGTTCCCACTCCAGAGGGTTCCACAATCAAACCTCAGCCATGTTCCCAGGCCACAGGGTCCCAGAATACAACCGATGTCATGTTCCCAGGCCACAGGGTTCCAGATTCAAACCACAGTCATGTTCCCAGGCCTCAGGGTTCCACAATCAAACCTCAGTCATATTCCCAGGCCAGAGGGTTCCACAATCAAACCTCAGTCCTATTGTCAGGCCACGGTTCCACCATCAAGCCTCAGTCATGTTCCCAGGCCAGAGTGTTCCACAATTAAACCTAAGTCATCTTGCCAGGCCACAGGTTTCCACCATCAAACCTCAGTCATGTTGCCAGGACACAAGGTTCAACCATCAAACCTCAGTCATGTTCTCAGGAAACAGGATTCCAGAATCAAACCAATGACATGTTCCCACGCCACGGGGTTCCAGTATCAGGCCTCAGTCATGTTCCCAGTGCACAGGGTTCCACCATCAAACCTCAGTCATGTTGCCAGTCCACAGATTTCTGCTATCAAACCACACTCAAGTTCCCAGGACACAGGGTTCCAGAATGAAGCCTCAGTCATGGTGCCAGGCCACAGGATACCACCATCGAACCTCAATCATGTTCCCAGGCCACAGAGTTCCTCCATCAAACCTCAATCATCTTCGCAGGACACAGGGTTCCAAAATCAAACCAATGTCAAGTTCCCAGGCCATGGTTTTCCATTACCAGGCCACCGTCATGTTTCCAGGGAACAGCGTTCCACAATCAAACCTCAGTCATGTTGCAGTCCACAGGTTTCTGCCATCAAACTTCACTCAAGTTCCCAGGCCACAGGGTTCCAAATTCAAGCCTCAGTAATTTTCCAGGCCAGAGTGTTCCACCATCAAACCTCAGTCATGATCCCAGGCCACATGTTTCCACAATGAAACCTCAGACACTTTCCCAGGCCACAGGTTTCCAGAATCAAACCTCAGTCATATTCCCAGGCCACATGGTTCCAGAATCAAACCTCAGTCATGTTCCCTGGACACAGGTTTCAAAAATAGAATCCCAGTCATGTTCCGAGGCCACACGGTTCCACAATTAAACCTCAGTCATATTCCCAGGACAGAGGGTTCCACAATCAAACCTCAGTCCTATTGCCAGGCCACGGTAACACCATCAAGCCTCAGTCATGTTCCCAGGCCAGAGTGTTCCACAATCAAACCTAAGTCATCTTGCCAGGGCACAGGGTTCCACCATCAAACCTCAGTCATGTTGCCAGGCCACAAGGTTCAACCATCAAACCTCAGTCATGTTCCCAGGAAACAGGATTCCAGAATCAAACCAATGAAATGTTCCCACCCCACGGGGTTCCAGTATCAGGCCTCAGTCATGTTCCCAGAGCACAGGGTTCCACCATCAAACCTCAGTCATGTTGCCAGTCCACAGCTTTCTGCTATCAAACCAGAGTCAAGTTCCCAGGCCACAGGGTTCCAGAATCAAGCCTCAGTCATGTTGCCAGGCCACAGGGTACCACCATCAAACCTCAGTCATGTTCCCAGGCCACAGGGTTCCAGAAACAAGCCTCAGTCATTTTGCCAGGGCACAGTGTTCTACAATCAAACCTCAGTCATGATCCCCGGCCACATGTTTCCCCAATGAAACCTCAGAGATTTTCCCAAGCCACAGGTTTCCAGAATCAAACCTCAGTCATATTCCCAGGACACATGGTTCCAGAATCAAACCTGAGTCATGTTCGCAGGACACAGCTTTCAACAATCAAACCTCAGTCATGTTCCCAGGACACAGGTGTCCAGAATCAAACCTCAGACATGTTCCCAGGGAACAGGCTTCCAGAAAGAAACCTCAGTCATGTTCCCAGGCCACAGGGTTCCAGATTCAAACCACAGTCATGTTCCCACTCCAGAGGGTTCCACAATCAAACCTCAGCCATGTTCCCAGGCCACAGGGTCCCAGAATACAACCGATGTCATGTTCCCAGGCCACAGGGTTCCAGATTCAAACCACAGTCATGTTCCCAGGCCTCAGGGTTCCACAATCAAACCTCAGCCATGTTCCAAGGACACAGGGTCCCAGAATACAACCAATGTCATGTTCCCAGGTCACAGGGTTCCAGAAGCAAACCTCAGTCATGTTCCCAGGACACAGGTTTCCAGAATCAACCTGATATCATGTTCCCTGGCCAGAGTCTTCCAGAATCCAACCTCAGACATGTTCCCAGCCAACAGGGTTCCAGAATCAAACCGTTCTCATGTTCCCAGGCCAAAGGGTTCCAGAATCCACCGATGTCATGTTCCCAGGCCACAGGGTTCCAGAATCAATTCTCAGTTATGTTCCCAGGCTACAGGGTTGCAGAATCAAACCTCAGTCATGTTCCCAGTCCACAGGATTCCAGAACCACGGCTCAGTCAGATTCCCGTTGCACAGTATTCCACAATCTAAACAGATGTCATGTTCCCAGGCCACAGGGTTCCAGAATCACGCCTCAGTCATGTTCCCAGGCAACAGGGATCCAGAATCAAACCTCAGTCATATTCCCAGGCCACAGGTTTCCAGAATCAAACCGATTTCATGTTCCCAGGCAACAGGGTACCAGAATCCAAACCGATATTATTTTCCAAGGCCACAGGATGCCACAATCTAACATCAGTCATGTTCCCAGGCCAATGGTTTCCAGAATCAAACCTCAGTCATATTCCCAGGCCACATGGTTCCAGAATCAAACCTCAGTTGTGTTCCCAGGACCCAGGATCCCAGAATAAAACCTCAGTCATGTTCCCTGGACACAGGTTTCAAAAATAAAATTCCAGTCATGTTCCCAGGCCACAGGGTTCCACAATTAAACCTCAGTCATATTCCCAGGCCAGAGGGTTCCACAATAAAACCTCACTCCTATTGCCAGGCCACGGTTCCACCATCAAGCCTCAGTCATGTTCCCAGGCCAGAGTGTTCCACAATTAAACCTAAGTCATCTTGCCAGGCCACAGGGTTCCACCATCAAACCTCAGTCATGTTGCCAGGCCACAAGGTTCAACCATCAAACCTCAGTCATGTTCCCAGGAAACAGGATTCCAGAATCAAACCAATGAAATGTTCCCACCCCACGGGGTTCCAGTATCAGGCCTCAGTCATGTTCCCAGTGCACAGGGTTCCACCATCAAACCTCAGTCATGTTGCCAGTCCACAGCTTTCTGCTATCAAACCAGAGTCAAGTTCCCAGGCCACAGGGTTCCAGAATCAAGCCTCAGTCATGTTGCCAGGCCACAGGGTACCACCATCAAACCTCAGTCAAGTTCCCAGGCCACAGGGTTCCAGAAACAAGCCTCAGTCATTTTGCCAGGGCACAGTGTTCTACAATCAAACCTCAGTCATGATCCCCGGCCACATGTTTCCCCAATGAAACCTCAGAGATTTTCCCAAGCCACAGGTTTCCAGAATCAAACCTCAGTCATATTCCCAGGACACATGGTTCCAGAATCAAACCTGAGTCATGTTCGCAGGACCCAGCTTTCAACAATTAAACCTTAGTCATGTTCCTAGGACACAGGTGTCCAGAATCAAACCTCAGACATGTTCCCAGGGAACAGCCTTCCAGAAAGAAACCTCAGTCATGTTCCCAGGCCACAGGGTTCCAGATTCAAACCACAGTCATGTTCCCACTCCAGAGGGTTCCACAATCAAACCTCAGCCATGTTCCCAGGCCACAGGGTCCCAGAATACAACCGATGTCATGTTCCCAGGCCACAGGGTTCCAGATTCAAACCACAGTCATGTTCCCAGGCCTCAGGGTTCCACAATCAAACCTCAGTCATATTCCCAGGCCAGAGGGTTCCACAATAAAACCTCACTCCTATTGCCAGGCCACGGTTCCACCATCAAGCCTCAGTCATGTTCCCAGGCCAGAGTGTTCCACAATTAAACCTAAGTCATCTTGCCAGGCCACAGGGTTCCACCATCAAACCTCAGTCATGTTGCCAGGCCACAAGGTTCAACCATCAAACCTCAGCTATGTTCCCAGGACACAGGGTACCAGAATACAACCAATGTCATGTTCCCAGGTCACAGGTTTCCAGAAGCAAACCTCAGTCATGTTCCCAGGACACAGGTTTCCAGAATCAACCTGATATCATGTTCCCTGGACACAGTCTTCCAGAATCCAACCTCAGACATGTTCCCAGCCAACAGGGTTCCAGAATCAAACCGTTCTCATGTTCCCAGGCCAAAGGGTTCCAGAATCCACCGATGTCATGTTCCCAGGCCACAGGGTTCCAGAATCAATTCTCAGTTATGTTCCCAGGCTACAGGGCTGCAGAATCAAACCTCAGTCATGTTCCCAGTCCACAGGATTCCAGAACCACGGCTCAGTCAGATTCCCGTTGCACAGTATTCCACAATCTAAACAGATGTCATGTTCCCAGGCCACAGGGTTCCAGAATCACGCCTCAGTCATGTTCCCAGGCAACAGGGATCCAGAATCAAACCTCAGTCATATTCCCAGGCCACAGGTTTCCAGAATCAAACCGATTTCATGTTCCCAGGCAACAGGGTACCAGAATCCAAACCGATATTATTTTCCAAGGCCACAGGATGCCACAATCTAACATCAGTCATGTTCCCAGGCCAATGGTTTCCAGAATCAAACCTCAGTCATATTCCCAGGCCACATGGTTCCAGAATCAAACCTCAGTTGTGTTCCCAGGACCCAGGATCCCAGAATAAAACCTCAGTCATGTTCCCTGGACACAGGTTTCAAAAATAAAATTCCAGTCATGTTCCCAGGCCACAGGGTTCCACAATTAAACCTCAGTCATATTCCCAGGCCAGAGGATTCCACAATCAAACCTCAGTCCTATTGTCAGGCCACGGTTCCACCATCAAGCCTCAGTCATGTTCCCAGGCCAGAGTGTTCCACAATTAAACCTAAGTCATCTTGCCAGGCCACAGGTTTCCACCATCAAACCTCAGTCATGTTGCCAGGACACAAGGTTCAACCATCAAACCTCAGTCATGTTCCCAGGAAACAGGATTCCAGAATCAAACCAATGACATGTTCCCACGCCACGGGGTTCCAGTATCAGGCCTCAGTCATGTTCCCAGTGCACAGGGTTCCACCATCAAACCTCAGTCATGTTGCCAGTCCACAGATTTCTGCTATCAAACCACACTCAAGTTCCCAGGACACAGGGTTCCAGAATGAAGCCTCAGTCATGGTGCCAGGCCACAGGATACCACCATCGAACCTCAGTCATGTTCCCAGGCCACAGGGTTCCTCCATCAAACCTCAATCATCTTCGCAGGACACAGGGTTCCAAAATCAAACCAATGTCAAGTTCCCAGGCCATGGTTTTCCATTACCAGGCCACCGTCATGTTTCCAGGGCACAGCGTTCCACAATCAAACCTCAGTCATGTTGCAGTCCACAGGTTTCTGCCATCAAACTTCACTCAAGTTCCCAGGCCACAGGGTTCCAAATTCAAGCCTCAGTAATTTTCCAGGCCAGAGTGTTCCACCATCAAACCTCAGTCATGATCCCAGGCCACATGTTTCCACAATGAAACCTCAGACACTTTCCCAGGCCACAGGTTTCCAGAATCAAACCTCAGTCATATTCCCAGGCCACATGGTTCCAGAATCAAACCTCAGTCATGTTCCCTGGACACAGGTTTCAAAAATAGAATCCCAGTCATGTTCCGAGGCCACACGGTTCCACAATTAAACCTCAGTCATATTCCCAGGACAGAGGGTTCCACAATCAAACCTCAGTCCTATTGCCAGGCCACGGTAACACCATCAAGCCTCAGTCATGTTCCCAGGCCAGAGTGTTCCACAATCAAACCTAAGTCATCTTGCCAGGGCACAGGGTTCCACCATCAAACCTCAGTCATGTTGCCAGGCCACAAGGTTCAACCATCAAACCTCAGTCATGTTCCCAGGAAACAGGATTCCAGAATCAAACCAATGAAATGTTCCCACCCCACGGGGTTCCAGTATCAGGCCTCAGTCATGTTCCCAGAGCACAGGGTTCCACCATCAAACCTCAGTCATGTTGCCAGTCCACAGCTTTCTGCTATCAAACCAGAGTCAAGTTCCCAGGCCACAGGGTTCCAGAATCAAGCCTCAGTCATGTTGCCAGGCCACAGGGTACCACCATCAAACCTCAGTCATGTTCCCAGGCCACAGTGTTCCAGAAACAAGCCTCAGTCATTTTGCCAGGGCACAGTGTTCTACAATCAAACCTCAGTCATGATCCCCGGCCACATGTTTCCCCAATGAAACCTCAGAGATTTTCCCAAGCCACAGGTTTCCAGAATCAAACCTCAGTCATATTCCCAGGACACATGGTTCCAGAATCAAACCTGAGTCATGTTCGCAGGACACAGCTTTCAACAATCAAACCTCAGTCATGTTCCCAGGACACAGGTGTCCAGAATCAAACCTCAGACATGTTCCCAGGGAACAGGCTTCCAGAAAGAAACCTCAGTCATGTTCCCAGGCCACAGGGTTCCAGATTCAAACCACAGTCATGTTCCCACTCCAGAGGGTTCCACAATCAAACCTCAGCCATGTTCCCAGGCCACAGGGTCCCAGAATACAACCGATGTCATGTTCCCAGGCCACAGGGTTCCAGATTCAAACCACAGTCATGTTCCCAGGCCACAGGGTTCCACAATCAAACCTCAGCCATGTTCCAAGGACACAGGGTCCCAGAATACAACCAATGTCATGTTCCCAGGTCACAGGGTTCCAGAAGCAAACCTCAGTCATGTTCCCAGGACACAGGTTTCCAGAATCAACCTGATATCATGTTCCCTGGCCAGAGTCTTCCAGAATCCAACCTCAGACATGTTCCCAGCCAACAGGGTTCCAGAATCAAACCGTTCTCATGTTCCCAGGCCAAAGGGTTCCAGAATCCACCGATGTCATGTTCCCAGGCCACAGGGTTCCAGAATCAATTCTCAGTTATGTTCCCAGGCTACAGGGTTGCAGAATAAAACCTCAGTCATGTTCCCAGTCCACAGGATTCCAGAACCACGGCTCAGTCAGATTCCCGTTGCACAGTATTCCACAATCTAAACAGATGTCATGTTCCCAGGCCACAGGGTTCCAGAATCACGCCTCAGTCATGTTCCCAGGCAACAGGGATCCAGAATCAAACCTCAGTCATATTCCCAGGCCACAGGTTTCCAGAATCAAACCGATTTCATGTTCCCAGGCAACAGTGTACCAGAATCCAAACCGATATTATTTTCCAAGGACACAGGATGCCACAATCTAACATCAGTCATGTTCCCAGGCCAATGGTTTCCAGAATCAAACCTCAGTCATATTCCCAGGCCACATGGTTCCAGAATCAAACCTCAGTTGTGTTCCCAGGACCCAGGATCCCAGAATAAAACCTCAGTCATGTTCCCTGGACACAGGTTTCAAAAATAAAATTCCAGTCATGTTCCCAGGCCACAGGGTTCCACAATTAAACCTCAGTCATATTCCCAGGCCAGAGGGTTCCACAATAAAACCTCACTCCTATTGCCAGGCCACGGTTCCACCATCAAGCCTCAGTCATGTTCCCAGGCCAGAGTGTTCCACAATTAAACCTAAGTCATCTTGCCAGGCCACAGGGTTCCACCATCAAACCTCAGTCATGTTGCCAGGCCACAAGGTTCAACCATCAAACCTCAGTCATGTTCCCAGGAAACAGGATTCCAGAATCAAACCAATGAAATGTTCCCACCCCACGGGGTTCCAGTATCAGGCCTCAGTCATGTTCCCAGTGCACAGGGTTCCACCATCAAACCTCAGTCATGTTGCCAGTCCACAGCTTTCTGCTATCAAACCAGAGTCAAGTTCCCAGGCCACAGGGTTCCAGAATCAAGCCTCAGTCATGTTCCCAGGCCACAGGGTTCCAGATTCAAACCACAGTCATGTTCCCACTCCAGAGGGTTCCACAATCAAACCTCAGCCATGTTCCCAGGCCACAGGGTCCCAGAATACAACCGATGTCATGTTCCCAGGCCACAGGGTTCCAGATTCAAACCACAGTCATGTTCCCAGGCCTCAGGGTTCCACAATCAAACCTCAGCCATGTTCCAAGGACACAGGGTCCCAGAATACAACCAATGTCATGTTCCCAGGTCACAGGGTTCCAGAAGCAAACCTCAGTCATGTTCCCAGGACACAGGTTTCCAGAATCAACCTGATATCATGTTCCCTGGCCAGAGTCTTCCAGAATCCAACCTCAGACATGTTCCCAGCCAACAGGGTTCCAGAATCAAACCGTTCTCATGTTCCCAGGCCAAAGGGTTCCAGAATCCACCGATGTCATGTTCCCAGGCCACAGGGTTCCAGAATCAATTCTCAGTTATGTTCCCAGGCTACAGGGTTGCAGAATCAAACCTCAGTCATGTTCCCAGTCCACAGGATTCCAGAACCACGGCTCAGTCAGATTCCCGTTGCACAGTATTCCACAATCTAAACAGATGTCATGTTCCCAGGCCACAGGGTTCCAGAATCACGCCTCAGTCATGTTCCCAGGCAACAGGGATCCAGAATCAAACCTCAGTCATATTCCCAGGCCACAGGTTTCCAGAATCAAACCGATTTCATGTTCCCAGGCAACAGGGTACCAGAATCCAAACCGATATTATTTTCCAAGGCCACAGGATGCCACAATCTAACATCAGTCATGTTCCCAGGCCAATGGTTTCCAGAATCAAACCTCAGTCATATTCCCAGGCCACATGGTTCCAGAATCAAACCTCAGTTGTGTTCCCAGGACCCAGGATCCCAGAATAAAACCTCAGTCATGTTCCCTGGACACAGGTTTCAAAAATAAAATTCCAGTCATGTTCCCAGGCCACAGGGTTCCACAATTAAACCTCAGTCATATTCCCAGGCCAGAGGGTTCCACAATAAAACCTCACTCCTATTGCCAGGCCACGGTTCCACCATCAAGCCTCAGTCATGTTCCCAGGCCAGAGTGTTCCACAATTAAACCTAAGTCATCTTGCCAGGCCACAGGGTTCCACCATCAAACCTCAGTCATGTTGCCAGGCCACAAGGTTCAACCATCAAACCTCAGTCATGTTCCCAGGAAACAGGATTCCAGAATCAAACCAATGAAATGTTCCCACCCCACGGGGTTCCAGTATCAGGCCTCAGTCATGTTCCCAGTGCACAGGGTTCCACCATCAAACCTCAGTCATGTTGCCAGTCCACAGCTTTCTGCTATCAAACCAGAGTCAAGTTCCCAGGCCACAGGGTTCCAGAATCAAGCCTCAGTCATGTTGCCAGGCCACAGGGTACCACCATCAAACCTCAGTCAAGTTCCCAGGCCACAGGGTTCCAGAAACAAGCCTCAGTCATTTTGCCAGGGCACAGTGTTCTACAATCAAACCTCAGTCATGATCCCCGGCCACATGTTTCCCCAATGAAACCTCAGAGATTTTCCCAAGCCACAGGTTTCCAGAATCAAACCTCAGTCATATTCCCAGGACACATGGTTCCAGAATCAAACCTGAGTCATGTTCGCAGGACCCAGCTTTCAACAATTAAACCTTAGTCATGTTCCTAGGACACAGGTGTCCAGAATCAAACCTCAGACATGTTCCCAGGGAACAGCCTTCCAGAAAGAAACCTCAGTCATGTTCCCAGGCCACAGGGTTCCAGATTCAAACCACAGTCATGTTCCCACTCCAGAGGGTTCCACAATCAAACCTCAGCCATGTTCCCAGGCCACAGGGTCCCAGAATACAACCGATGTCATGTTCCCAGGCCACAGGGTTCCAGATTCAAACCACAGTCATGTTCCCAGGCCTCAGGGTTCCACAATCAAACCTCAGTCATATTCCCAGGCCAGAGGGTTCCACAATAAAACCTCACTCCTATTGCCAGGCCACGGTTCCACCATCAAGCCTCAGTCATGTTCCCAGGCCAGAGTGTTCCACAATTAAACCTAAGTCATCTTGCCAGGCCACAGGGTTCCACCATCAAACCTCAGTCATGTTGCCAGGCCACAAGGTTCAACCATCAAACCTCAGCTATGTTCCCAGGACACAGGGTACCAGAATACAACCAATGTCATGTTCCCAGGTCACAGGTTTCCAGAAGCAAACCTCAGTCATGTTCCCAGGACACAGGTTTCCAGAATCAACCTGATATCATGTTCCCTGGACACAGTCTTCCAGAATCCAACCTCAGACATGTTCCCAGCCAACAGGGTTCCAGAATCAAACCGTTCTCATGTTCCCAGGCCAAAGGGTTCCAGAATCCACCGATGTCATGTTCCCAGGCCACAGGGTTCCAGAATCAATTCTCAGTTATGTTCCCAGGCTACAGGGCTGCAGAATCAAACCTCAGTCATGTTCCCAGTCCACAGGATTCCAGAACCACGGCTCAGTCAGATTCCCGTTGCACAGTATTCCACAATCTAAACAGATGTCATGTTCCCAGGCCACAGGGTTCCAGAATCACGCCTCAGTCATGTTCCCAGGCAACAGGGATCCAGAATCAAACCTCAGTCATATTCCCAGGCCACAGGTTTCCAGAATCAAACCGATTTCATGTTCCCAGGCAACAGGGTACCAGAATCCAAACCGATATTATTTTCCAAGGCCACAGGATGCCACAATCTAACATCAGTCATGTTCCCAGGCCAATGGTTTCCAGAATCAAACCTCAGTCATATTCCCAGGCCACATGGTTCCAGAATCAAACCTCAGTTGTGTTCCCAGGACCCAGGATCCCAGAATAAAACCTCAGTCATGTTCCCTGGACACAGGTTTCAAAAATAAAATTCCAGTCATGTTCCCAGGCCACAGGGTTCCACAATTAAACCTCAGTCATATTCCCAGGCCAGAGGGTTCCACAATCAAACCTCAGTCCTATTGTCAGGCCACGGTTCCACCATCAAGCCTCAGTCATGTTCCCAGGCCAGAGTGTTCCACAATTAAACCTAAGTCATCTTGCCAGGCCACAGGTTTCCACCATCAAACCTCAGTCATGTTGCCAGGACACAAGGTTCAACCATCAAACCTCAGTCATGTTCCCAGGAAACAGGATTCCAGAATCAAACCAATGACATGTTCCCACGCCACGGGGTTCCAGTATCAGGCCTCAGTCATGTTCCCAGTGCACAGGGTTTCACCATCAAACCTCAGTCATGTTGCCAGTCCACAGATTTCTGCTATCAAACCACACTCAAGTTCCCAGGACACAGGGTTCCAGAATGAAGCCTCAGTCATGGTGCCAGGCCACAGGATACCACCATCGAACCTCAGTCATGTTCCCAGGCCACAGGGTTCCTCCATCAAACCTCAATCATCTTCGCAGGACACAGGGTTCCAAAATCAAACCAATGTCAAGTTCCCAGGCCATGGTTTTCCATTACCAGGCCACCGTCATGTTTCCAGGGCACAGCGTTCCACAATCAAACCTCAGTCATGTTGCAGTCCACAGGTTTCTGCCATCAAACTTCACTCAAGTTCCCAGGCCACAGGGTTCCAAATTCAAGCCTCAGTAATTTTCCAGGCCAGAGTGTTCCACCATCAAACCTCAGTCATGATCCCAGGCCACATGTTTCCACAATGAAACCTCAGACACTTTCCCAGGCCACAGGTTTCCAGAATCAAACCTCAGTCATATTCCCAGGCCACATGGTTCCAGAATCAAACCTCAGTCATGTTCCCTGGACACAGGTTTCAAAAATAGAATCCCAGTCATGTTCCGAGGCCACACGGTTCCACAATTAAACCTCAGTCATATTCCCAGGACAGAGGGTTCCACAATCAAACCTCAGTCCTATTGCCAGGCCACGGTAACACCATCAAGCCTCAGTCATGTTCCCAGGCCAGAGTGTTCCACAATCAAACCTAAGTCATCTTGCCAGGGCACAGGGTTCCACCATCAAACCTCAGTCATGTTGCCAGGCCACAAGGTTCAACCATCAAACCTCAGTCATGTTCCCAGGAAACAGGATTCCAGAATCAAACCAATGAAATGTTCCCACCCCACGGGGTTCCAGTATCAGGCCTCAGTCATGTTCCCAGAGCACAGGGTTCCACCATCAAACCTCAGTCATGTTGCCAGTCCACAGCTTTCTGCTATCAAACCAGAGTCAAGTTCCCAGGCCACAGGGTTCCAGAATCAAGCCTCAGTCATGTTGCCAGGCCACAGGGTACCACCATCAAACCTCAGTCATGTTCCCAGGCCACAGTGTTCCAGAAACAAGCCTCAGTCATTTTGCCAGGGCACAGTGTTCTACAATCAAACCTCAGTCATGATCCCCGGCCACATGTTTCCCCAATGAAACCTCAGAGATTTTCCCAAGCCACAGGTTTCCAGAATCAAACCTCAGTCATATTCCCAGGACACATGGTTCCAGAATCAAACCTGAGTCATGTTCGCAGGACACAGCTTTCAACAATCAAACCTCAGTCATGTTCCCAGGACACAGGTGTCCAGAATCAAACCTCAGACATGTTCCCAGGGAACAGGCTTCCAGAAAGAAACCTCAGTCATGTTCCCAGGCCACAGGGTTCCAGATTCAAACCACAGTCATGTTCCCACTCCAGAGGGTTCCACAATCAAACCTCAGCCATGTTCCCAGGCCACAGGGTCCCAGAATACAACCGATGTCATGTTCCCAGGCCACAGGGTTCCAGATTCAAACCACAGTCATGTTCCCAGGCCACAGGGTTCCACAATCAAACCTCAGCCATGTTCCAAGGACACAGGGTCCCAGAATACAACCAATGTCATGTTCCCAGGTCACAGGGTTCCAGAAGCAAACCTCAGTCATGTTCCCAGGACACAGGTTTCCAGAATCAACCTGATATCATGTTCCCTGGCCAGAGTCTTCCAGAATCCAACCTCAGACATGTTCCCAGCCAACAGGGTTCCAGAATCAAACCGTTCTCATGTTCCCAGGCCAAAGGGTTCCAGAATCCACCGATGTCATGTTCCCAGGCCACAGGGTTCCAGAATCAATTCTCAGTTATGTTCCCAGGCTACAGGGTTGCAGAATAAAACCTCAGTCATGTTCCCAGTCCACAGGATTCCAGAACCACGGCTCAGTCAGATTCCCGTTGCACAGTATTCCACAATCTAAACAGATGTCATGTTCCCAGGCCACAGGGTTCCAGAATCACGCCTCAGTCATGTTCCCAGGCAACAGGGATCCAGAATCAAACCTCAGTCATATTCCCAGGCCACAGGTTTCCAGAATCAAACCGATTTCATGTTCCCAGGCAACAGTGTACCAGAATCCAAACCGATATTATTTTCCAAGGACACAGGATGCCACAATCTAACATCAGTCATGTTCCCAGGCCAATGGTTTCCAGAATCAAACCTCAGTCATATTCCCAGGCCACATGGTTCCAGAATCAAACCTCAGTTGTGTTCCCAGGACCCAGGATCCCAGAATAAAACCTCAGTCATGTTCCCTGGACACAGGTTTCAAAAATAAAATTCCAGTCATGTTCCCAGGCCACAGGGTTCCACAATTAAACCTCAGTCATATTCCCAGGCCAGAGGGTTCCACAATAAAACCTCACTCCTATTGCCAGGCCACGGTTCCACCATCAAGCCTCAGTCATGTTCCCAGGCCAGAGTGTTCCACAATTAAACCTAAGTCATCTTGCCAGGCCACAGGGTTCCACCATCAAACCTCAGTCATGTTGCCAGGCCACAAGGTTCAACCATCAAACCTCAGTCATGTTCCCAGGAAACAGGATTCCAGAATCAAACCAATGAAATGTTCCCACCCCACGGGGTTCCAGTATCAGGCCTCAGTCATGTTCCCAGTGCACAGGGTTCCACCATCAAACCTCAGTCATGTTGCCAGTCCACAGCTTTCTGCTATCAAACCAGAGTCAAGTTCCCAGGCCACAGGGTTCCAGAATCAAGCCTCAGTCATGTTGCCAGGCCACAGGGTACCACCATCAAACCTCAGTCAAGTTCCCAGGCCACAGGGTTCCAGAAACAATCCTCAGTCATTTTGCCAGGGCACAGTGTTCTACAATCAAACCTCAGTCATGATCCCCGGCCACATGTTTCCCCAATGAAACCTCAGAGATTTTCCCAAGCCACAGGTTTCCAGAATCAAACCTCAGTCATATTCCCAGGACACATGGTTCCAGAATCAAACCTGAGTCATGTTCGCAGGACACAGCTTTCAACAATCAAACCTCAGTCATGTTCCCAGGACACAGGTGTCCAGAATCAAACCTCAGACATGTTCCCAGGGAACAGGCTTCCAGAAAGAAACCTCAGTCATGTTCCCAGGCCACAGGGTTCCAGATTCAAACCACAGTCATGTTCCCAGGCCTCAGGGTTCCACAATCAAACCTCAGCCATGTTCCCAGGCCACAGGGTCCCAGAATACAACCGATGTCATGTTCCCAGGCCACAGGGTTCCAGATTCAAACCACAGTCATGTTCCCAGGCCTCAGGGTTCCACAATCAAACCTCAGTCATATTCCCAGGCCAGAGGGTTCCACAATAAAACCTCACTCCTATTGCCAGGCCACGGTTCCACCATCAAGCCTCAGTCATATTCCCAGGCCAGAGTGTTCCACAATTAAACCTAAGTCATCTTGCCAGGCCACAGGGTTCCACCATCAAACCTCAGTCATGTTGCCAGGCCACAAGGTTCAACCATCAAACCTCAGCCATGTTCCCAGGACACAGGGTCCCAGAATACAACCAATGTCATGTTCCCAGGTCACAGGGTTCCAGAAGCAAACCTCAGTCATGTTCCCAGGACACAGGTTTCCAGAATCAACCTGATATCATGTTCCCTGGCCAGAGTCTTCCAGAATCCAACCTCAGACATGTTCCCAGCCAACAGGGTTCCAGAATCAAACCGTTCTCATGTTCCCAGGCCAAAGGGTTCCAGAATCCACCGATGTCATGTTCCCAGGCCACAGGGTTCCAGAATCAATTCTCAGTTATGTTCCCAGGCTACAGGGTTGCAGAATAAAACCTCAGTCATGTTCCCAGTCCACAGGATTCCAGAACCACGGCTCAGTCAGATTCCCGTTGCACAGTATTCCACAATCTAAACAGATGTCATGTTCCCAGGCCACAGGGTTCCAGAATCACGCCTCCGTCATATTCCCAGGCCGCAGGTTTCCAGAATCAAACCGATTTCATGTTCCCAGGCAACAGTGTACCAGAATCCAAACCGATATTATTTTCCAAGGACACAGGATGCCACAATCTAACATCAGTCATGTTCCCAGGCCAATGGTTTCCAGAATCAAACCTCAGTCATATTCCCAGGCCACATGGTTCCAGAATCAAACCTCAGTTGTGTTCCCAGGACCCAGGATCCCAGAATAAAACCTCAGTCATGTTCCCTGGACACAGGTTTCAAAAATAAAATTCCAGTCATGTTCCCAGGCCACAGGGTTCCACAATTAAACCTCAGTCATATTCCCAGGCCAGAGGGTTCCACAATCAAACCTCAGTCCTATTGCCAGGCCACGGTTCCACCATCAAGCCTCAGTCATGTTCCCAGGCCAGAGTGTTCCACAATTAAACCTAAGTCATCTTGCCAGGCCACAGGTTTCCACCATCAAACCTCAGTCATGTTGCCAGGCCACAAGGTTCAACCATCAAACCTCAGTCATGTTCCCAGGAAACAGGATTCCAGAATCAAACCAATGACATGTTCCCACGCCACGGGGTTCCAGTATCAGGCCTCAGTCATGTTCCCAGTGCACAGGGTTCCACCATCAAACCTCAGTCATGTTGCCAGTCCACAGATTTCTGCTATCAAACCACACTCAAGTTCCCAGGACACAGGGTTCCAGAATGAAGCCTCAGTCATGGTGCCAGGCCACAGGATACCACCATCGAACCTCAGTCATGTTCCCAGGCCACAGGGTTCCTCCATCAAACCTCAATCATCTTCGCAGGACACAGGGTTCCAAAATCAAACCAATGTCAAGTTCCCAGGCCATGGTTTTCCATTACCAGGCCACCGTCATGTTTCCAGGGCACAGGGTTCCACAATCAAACCTCAGTCATGTTTGCAGGCCACAGGGTTCTGCCATCAAACCTCAGGCAAGTGCCCAGGCCACAGGGTTCCAGAATTAAGCCTCAGTCATTTTGCCAGGCCAGAGTGTTCCACCATCAAACCTCAGTCATGATCCCAGGCCACATGTTTCCACAATGAAACCTCAGATATTTTCCCAGGGCACAGGTTTCCAGCATCAAACCTCAGTCATGTTCCCAGGACACATGGTTCCAGAATCAAACCTCAGTCATGTTCTCAGGACCCAGGGTTCCAGAATAAAATCTCAGTCATGTTCCCTGGACACAGGTTTCAAAAATAAAATTCCAGTCATTTTCCAAGGCAACACGGTTCCACAATTAAACGTCAGTCATATTCCCAGGACAGAGGGTTCCACAATCAAACCTCACTCCTATTGCCAGGCCACGGTTCCACCATCAAGCCTCAGTCATGTTCCCAGGCCAGAGTGTTCCACAATCAAACTTAAGTCATCTGGCAAGGCCACAGGATTCCACCATCAAACCTCAGTCATGTTGCCAGGCCACAGGGTTCAACCATCAAACCTCAATCATGTTCCCAGGAAACAGGGTTCAAGAATCAAACCAATGGCATGTTCCCACGCCACGGGGTTCCAGTATCAGGACTCAGTCATGTTCCCAGGGCACAGGGTTCCACCATCAAACCTCAGTAATATTCCCAGGCCACAGGTTTCCAGAATCAAACCGATTTCACGTTCCCAGGCAACAGGGTACCAGAATCCAAACCGATGTCATGATCCCAGGCCACAGGATTCCACAATCTAACATCAGTCATGTTCCCAGGTCAATGGTTTACAGAGTCAAACCTCATTCATATTCCCAGGCCACAGGGTTCCTCGATCAAACCTCAATCATGTTTCCAGGACACAAGATTCCAGAATCAAACCAATGTCAAGTTCCCAGGCCATGGGTTTCCTGTGTCAGGCCACATTCATGTTTCCAGGGCACAGCGTTCCACAATCAAACCTCAGTCATGTTGCCAATCCACAGGTTTCTGCCATCAAACCTCAGTCATGTTCCCAGGACACAGGGGTCCAGATTCAAACAACAGTCAGTTTCCCAGGCCAGAGTGTTCCACCATCAAACCTCAGTCATGATCCCAGGCCACATGTTTCCACAATGAAACCTCAGTCATTTTCCCAGGCCACAGGTTTCCAGAATCAAACCTCAGTCATATTCCCAGGACACATGGTTCCAGAATCAAACCTCTTTCACGTTCCCAGGCCACAGGGTTCCAAAATACAACCGATGTCATGTTCCTAGGCTACAGGGTTCAAGAATCAATCCTCAGTTATGTTCCCAGGCTACAGGGTTCCAGAATAAAACCTCAGTCATGTTCCCAGTCCACAGGATTCCAGAACCAAGGCTCAGTCAGTTTCCCGGGGCACAGTATTCCACAATCTAAACTGATGTCATGTTCCCAGGCCACAGTTTTCCAGAATCACGCCTCAGTCATGTTCCCAGGCCAGGGTGTTCCACAATTAAACCTAAGTCATCTTGCCAGGCCATAGGTTTCCACGATCAAACCTCAGTCATGTTGCCAGGACACAAGGTTCAACCATCAAACCTCAGTCATGTTCCCAGGAAACAGGATTCCAGAATCAAACCAATGACATGTTCCCACGCCATGGGGTTCCAGTATCAGGCCTCAGTCATGTTCCCAGTGCACAGGGTTCCACCATCAAACCTCAGTCATGTTGCCAGTCCACAGATTTCTGCTATCAAACCACAATCAAGTTCCCAGGACACAGGGTTCCAGATTCAAGCCTCAGTCATGGTGCCAGGCCACAGGATACCACAATCAAACCTCAGTCATGTTCCCAGGCCACAGGGTTCCTCCATCAAACCTCAATCATCTTCGCAGGAAACAGGGTTCCAGAATCAAACCAATGTCACGTTCCCAGGCCATGGATTTCCATTACCAGGCCACCGTCATGTTTCCAGGGCACAGGGTTCCACAATCAAACCTCAGTCATGTAGCAGTCCACAGGTTTCTGCCATCAAACCTCACTCAAGTTCCCAGGCCACAGGGTTCCAGAATCAAGCCTCAGTAATTTTGCCAAGCCAGAGTGTTCCACCATCAAACCTCAGTCATGATCCCAGGCCACATGTTTCCACAGTGAAACCTGAGACATTTTCCCAAGCCACAGGTTTCCAGAATCAAACCTCAGTCATATTCCCAGGCCACATGGTTCCAGAATCAAACCTCAGTCGTGTTCCCAGGACCCAGGGTTCCAGAATAAAACCTCAGTCATGTTCCCTGGACACAGATTTCAAAAATAAAATCCCAGTCATGTTCCAAGGCCAAAGGGTTCCACAATTAAACCTCAGTCATATTCCGAGGACAGAGGGTTCCACAATCAAACCTCAGTCCTATTGCCAGGCCACGGTTCCACCATCAAGCCTCAGTCATGTTCCCAGGCCAGAGTGTTCCACAATCAAACTTAAGTCATCTTGCCAGGCCACAGGGTTCCACCATCAAACCTCAGTCATGTTGCCAGGCCACAGGGTTCCACCATCAAACCTCAGTCATGTTCCCAGGGAACAGGCTTCCAGAAAGAAACCTCAGCCATGTTCCCAGGCCACAGGGTTCCAGATTCAAACCACAGTCATGTTCCCAGGCCAGAGCGTTCCACAATCAAACCTCAGCCATGTTCCCAGGCCATAGGGTCTCAGAATACAACAGATGTCATATTCCCAGGCCACAGGGTTCCAGATTCAAACCACAGTCATGTTCCCAGTTCAGAGGGTCCCACATTCCAACCTCAGTCATGTTCCCAGGCCACAGGGTCCCAGAATACAACCGATGTCATGTTCCCAGGCCACAGGGTTCCAGAAGCAAACCTCAGTCTTATTCCCAGGACACAGGTTTCCAAATCAACCTGATATCATGTTCCCTGGCCACAGCCTTCCAGAATCAAACCTCAGACAGGTTCCCAGGCCACAGGGCTCCAGAATCAAACCGTTATCATATTCCCAGGCCAAAGGGTACCAGAATCCAAACCGATGTCATTTTCCAAGGCCACAGGATGCCACAATCTAATATCAGTCATGTTCCCAGGACAATCGTTTCCAAAATCAAACCTCAGTCATATTCCTAGGCCACATGGTTCCAGAATCAAACCTCAGTCGTGTTCCCAGGACCCAGGTTCCCAGAATAAAACCTCAGTCACATTCAATGGACACAGGTTTCAAAAATAAAATTCCAGTCATGTTCCCAGGCCACAGGGTTCCACAATTAAACCTCAGTCATATTCCCAGGCCAGAGGGTTCCACAATAAAACCTCACTCCTATTGCCAGGCCACGGTTCCACCATCAAGCCTCAGTCATGTTCCCAGGCCAGAGTGTTCCACAATTAAACCTAAGTCATCTTGCCAGGCCACAGGGTTCCACCATCAAACCTCAGTCATGTTGCCAGGCCACAAGGTTCAACCATCAAACCTCAGTCATGTTCCCAGGAAACAGGATTCCAGAATCAAACCAATGAAATGTTCCCACCCCACGGGGTTCCAGTATCAGGCCTCAGTCATGTTCCCAGTGCACAGGGTTCCACCATCAAACCTCAGTCATGTTGCCAGTCCACAGCTTTCTGCTATCAAACCAGAGTCAAGTTCCCAGGCCACAGGGTTCCAGAATCAAGCCTCAGTCATGTTGCCAGGCCACAGGGTCCCACCATCAAACCTCAGTCAAGTTCCCAGGCCACAGGGTTCCAGAAACAAGCCTCAGTCATTTTGCCAGGGCACAGTGTTCTACAATCAAACCTCAGTCATGATCCCAGGCCACATGTTTCCCCAATGAAACCTCAGAGATTTTCCCAAGCCACAGGTTTCCAGAATCAAACCTCAGTCATATTCCCAGGACACATGGTTCCAGAATCAAACCTGAGTCATGTTCGCAAGACACAGCTTTCAACAATCAAACCTCAGTCATGTTCCCAGGACACAG
Organism: Balaenoptera physalus; assembly: GCF_965194825.1. Taxonomy (NCBI): domain Eukaryota; kingdom Metazoa; phylum Chordata; class Mammalia; order Artiodactyla; family Balaenopteridae; genus Balaenoptera; species Balaenoptera physalus. The sequence continues at coordinate 34,595,899 of NC_138897.1, read as the reverse complement.
GTGTCCAGAATCAAACCTCAGACATGTTCCCAGGGAACAGGCTTCCAGAAAGAAACCTCAGTCATGTTCCCAGGCCACAGGGTTCCAGATTCAAACCACAGTCATGTACCCACTCCAGAGGGTTCCACAATCAAACCTCAGCCATGTTCCCAGGCCACAGGGTCCCAGAATACAACCGATGCCATGTTCCCAGGCCACAGGGTTCCAGATTCAAACCACAGTCATGTTCCCAGGCCTCAGGGTTCCACAATCAAACCTCAGCCATGTTCCAAGGACACAGGGTCCCAGAATACAACCAATGTCATGTTCCCAGGTCACAGGGTTCCAGAAGCAACCCTCAGTCATGTTCCCAGGGCACAGGTTTCCAGAATCAACCTGATATCATGTTCCCTGGCCAGAGTCTTCCAGAATCCAACCTCAGACATGTTCCCAGCCAACAGGGTTCCAGAATCAAACCGTTCTCATGTTCCCAGGCCAAAGGGTTCCAGAATCCACCGATGTCATGTTCCCAGGCCACAGGGTTCCAGAATCAATTCTCAGTTATGTTCCCAGGCTACAGGGTTGCAGAATCAAACCTCAGTCATGTTCCCAGTCCACAGGATTCCAGAACCACGGCTCAGTCAGATTCCCGTTGCACAGTATTCCACAATCTAAACAGATGTCATGTTCCCAGGCCACAGGGTTCCAGAATCACGCCTCAGTCATGTTCCCAGGCAACAGGGATCCAGAATCAAACCTCAGTCATATTCCCAGGCCACAGGTTTCCAGAATCAAACCGATTTCATGTTCCCAGGCAACAGTGTACCAGAATCCAAACCGATATTATTTTCCAAGGACACAGGATGCCACAATCTAACATCAGTCATGTTCCCAGGCCAATGGTTTCCAGAATCAAACCTCAGTCATATTCCCAGGCCACATGGTTCCAGAATCAAACCTCAGTTGTGTTCCCAGGACCCAGGATCCCAGAATAAAACCTCAGTCATGTTCCCTGGACACAGGTTTCAAAAATAAAATTCCAGTCATGTTCCCAGGCCACAGGGTTCCACAATTAAACCTCAGTCATATTCCCAGGCCAGAGGGTTCCACAATCAAACCTCACTCCTATTGCCAGGCCACGGTTCCACCATCAAGCCTCAGTCATGTTCCCAGGCCAGAGTGTTCCACAATTAAACCTAAGTCATCTTGCCAGGCCACAGGGTTCCACCATCAAACCTCAGTCATGTTGCCAGGCCACAAGGTTCAACCATCAAACCTCAGTCATGTTCCCAGGAAACAGGATTCCAGAATCAAACCAATGAAATGTTCCCACCCCACGGGGTTCCAGTATCAGGCCTCAGTCATGTTCCCAGTGCACAGGGTTCCACCATCAAACCTCAGTCATGTTGCCAGTCCACAGCTTTCTGCTATCAAACCAGAGTCAAGTTCCCAGGCCACAGGGTTCCAGAATCAAGCCTCAGTCATGTTGCCAGGCCACAGGGTACCACCATCAAACCTCAGTCAAGTTCCCAGGCCACAGGGTTCCAGAAACAAGCCTCAGTCATTTTGCCAGGGCACAGTGTTCTACAATCAAACCTCAGTCATGATCCCCGGCCACATGTTTCCCCAATGAAACCTCAGAGATTTTCCCAAGCCACAGGTTTCCAGAATCAAACCTCAGTCATATTCCCAGGACACATGGTTCCAGAATCAAACCTGAGTCATGTTCGCAGGACACAGCTTTCAACAATCAAACCTCAGTCATGTTCCCAGGACACAGGTGTCCAGAATCAAACCTCAGACATGTTCCCAGGGAACAGGCTTCCAGAAAGAAACCTCAGTCATGTTCCCAGGCCACAGGGTTCCAGATTCAAACCACAGTCATGTTCCCACTCCAGAGGGTTCCACAATCAAACCTCAGCCATGTTCCCAGGCCACAGGGTCCCAGAATACAACCGATGTCATGTTCCCAGGCCACAGGGTTCCAGATTCAAACCACAGTCATGTTCCCAGGCCTCAGGGTTCCACAATCAAACCTCAGTCATATTCCCAGGCCAGAGGGTTCCACAATAAAACCTCACTCCTATTGCCAGGCCACGGTTCCACCATCAAGCCTCAGTCATGTTCCCAGGCCAGAGTGTTCCACAATTAAACCTAAGTCATCTTGCCAGGCCACAGGGTTCCACCATCAAACCTCAGTCATGTTGCCAGGCCACAAGGTTCAAACATCAAACCTCAGCCATGTTCCCAGGACACAGGGTCCCAGAATACAACCAATGTCATATTCCCAGGTCACAGGGTTCCAGAAGCAAACCTCAGTCATGTTCCCAGGACACAGGTTTCCAGAATCAACCTGATATCATGTTCCCTGGCCAGAGTCTTCCAGAATCCAACCTCAGACATGTTCCCAGCCAACAGGGTTCCAGAATCAAACCGTTCTCATGTTCCCAGGCCAAAGGGTTCCAGAATCCACCGATGTCATGTTCCCAGGCCACAGGGTTCCAGAATCAATTCTCAGTTATGTTCCCAGGCTACAGGTTTGCAGAATAAAACCTCAGTCATGTTCCCAGTCCACAGGATTCCAGAACCACGGCTCAGTCAGATTCCCGTTGCACAGTATTCCACAATCTAAACAGATGTCATGTTCCCAGGCCACAGGGTTCCAGAATCACGCCTCAGTCATATTCCCAGGCAACAGGGATCCAGAATCAAACCTCAGTCATATTCCCAGGCCACAGGTTTCCAGAATCAAACCGATTTCATGTTCCCAGGCAACAGGGTACCAGAATCCAAACCGATATTATTTTCCAAGGCCACAGGATGCCACAATCTAACATCAGTCATGTTCCCAGGCCAATGGTTTCCAGAATCAAACCTCAGTCATATTCCCAGGCCACATGGTTCCAGAATCAAACCTCAGTTGTGTTCCCAGGACCCAGGATCCCAGAATAAAACCTCAGTCATGTTCCCTGGACACAGGTTTCAAAAATAAAATTCCAGTCATGTTCCCAGGCCACAGGGTTCCACAATTAAACCTCAGTCATATTCCCAGGCCAGAGGGTTCCACAATCAAACCTCAGTCCTATTGTCAGGCCACGGTTCCACCATCAAGCCTCAGTCATGTTCCCAGGCCAGAGTGTTCCACAATTAAACCTAAGTCATCTTGCCAGGCCACAGGTTTCCACCATCAAACCTCAGTCATGTTGCCAGGACACAAGGTTCAACCATCAAACCTCAGTCATGTTCCCAGGAAACAGGATTCCAGAATCAAACCAATGACATGTTCCCACGCCACGGGGTTCCAGTATCAGGCCTCAGTCATGTTCCCAGTGCACAGGGTTCCACCATCAAACCTCAGTCATGTTGCCAGTCCACAGATTTCTGCTATCAAACCACACTCAAGTTCCCAGGACACAGGGTTCCAGAATGAAGCCTCAGTCATGGTGCCAGGCCACAGGATACCACCATCGAACCTCAGTCATGTTCCGAGGCCACAGGGTTCCTCCATCAAACCTCAATCATCTTCGCAGGACACAGGGTTCCAAAATCAAACCAATGTCAAGTTCCCAGGCCATGGTTTTCCATTACCAGGCCACCGTCATGTTTCCAGGGCACAGGGTTCCACAATCAAACCTCAGTCATGTTGCAGTCCACAGGTTTCTGCCGTCAAACTTCACTCAAGTTCCCAGGCCACAGGGTTCCAAATTCAAGCCTCAGTAATTTTCCAGGCCAGAGTGTTCCACCATCAAACCTCAGTCATGATCCCAGGCCACATGTTTCCACAATGAAACCTCATACACTTTCCCAGGCCACAGGTTTCCAGAATCAAACCTCAGTCATATTCCCAGGCCACATGGTTCCAGAATCAAACCTCAGTCATGTTCCCTGGACACAGGTTTCAAAAATAGAATCCCAGTCATGTTCCGAGGCCACACGGTTCCACAATTAAACCTCAGTCATATTCCCAGGACAGAGGGTTCCACAATCAAACCTCAGTCCTATTGCCAGGCCACGGTAACACCATCAAGCCTCAGTCATGTTCCCAGGCCAGAGTGTCCCACAATCAAACCTAAGTCATCTTGCCAGGGCACAGGGTTCCACCATCAAACCTCAGTCATGTTGCCAGGCCACAGGGTTTAACCATCAAACCTCAGTCATGTTCCCAGGAAACAGGATACCAGAATAAAACCAATGACATGTTCCCACGCCACGGGGTTCCAATATCAGGCCTCAGTCATGTTCCCAGTGCACCGGGTTACACCACCAAACCTCAGTCATGTTGCCAGTCCTCAGCATTCTGCTATCAAACCAGAGTCAAGTTCCCAGGCCACAGAGTTCCAGAAACAAGCCTCAGTCATCTTGCCAGGCAAAAGGGTTCCACCATCAAACCTCAGTCATGTTCCCAGGGAACAGGCTTCCAGAAAGAAACCTCAGTCATGTTCCCAGGCCACAGGGTTCCAGATTCAAACCACAGTCATGTTCCCAGGCCAGAGCGTTCCACAATCAAACCTCAGCCATGTTCCCAGGCCATAGGGTCTCAGAATACAACAGATGTCATATTCCCAGGCCACAGGGATCCAGATTCAAACCACAGTCATGTTCCCAGTTCAGAGGGTCCCACATTCCAACCTCAGTCATGTTCCCAGGCCACAGGGTCCCAGAATACAACCGATGTCATGTTCCCAGGCCACAGGGTTCCAGAAGCAAACCTCAGTCTTGTTCCCAGGACACAGGTTTCCAAAATCAACCTGATATCGTGTTCCCTGGCCACAGCCTTCCAGAATCAAACCTCAGACAGGTTCCCAGGCCACAGGGTTCCAGAATCAAACCGTTCTCATATTCCCAGGCCAAAGGGTACCAGAATCCAAACCGATGTCATTTTCCAAGGCCACAGGATGCCACAACTAATATCAGTCATGTTCCCAGGACAATGGTTTCCAAAATCAAACCTCAGTCATATTCCTAGGCCACATGGTTCCAGAATCAAACCTCAGTCGTGTTCCCAGGACCCAGGTTCCCAGAATAAAACCTCAGTCACATTCAATGGACACAGGTTTCAAAAATAAAATTCCAGTCATGTTCCCAGGCCACAGGGTTCCACAATTAAACCTCAGTCATATTCCCAGGCCAGAGGGTTCCACAATCAAACCTCACTCCTATTGCCAGGCCACGGTTCCACCATCAAGCCTCAGTCATGTTCCCAGGCCAGAGTGTTCCACAATTAAACCGAAGTCATCTTGCCAGGGCACAGGGTTCCACCATCAAACCTCAGTCATGTTGCCAGGCCACAAGGTTCAACCATCAAACCTCAGTCATGTTCCCAGGAAACAGGATTCCAGAATCAAACCAATGAAATGTTCCCACCCCACGGGGTTCCAGTATCAGGCCTCAGTCATGTTCCCAGTGCACAGGGTTCCACCATCAAACCTCAGTCATGTTGCCAGTCCACAGCTTTCTGCTATCAAACCAGAGTCAAGTTCCCAGGCCACAGGGTTCCAGAATCAAGCCTCAGTCATGTTGCCAGGCCACAGGGTACCACCATCAAACCTCAGTCATGTTCCCAGGCCACAGGGTTCCAGAAACAAGCCTCAGTCATTTTGCCAGGGCACAGTGTTCTACAATCAAACCTCAGTCATGATCCCCGGCCACATGTTTCCCCAATGAAACCTCAGAGATTTTCCCAAGCCACAGGTTTCCAGAATCAAACCTCAGTCATATTCCCAGGACACATGGTTCCAGAATCAAACCTGAGTCATGTTCGCAGGACACAGCTTTCAACAATCAAACCTCAGTCATGTTCCCAGGACACAGGTGTCCAGAATCAAACCTCAGACATGTTCCCAGGGAACAGGCTTCCAGAAAGAAACCTCAGTCATGTTCCCAGGCCACAGGGTTCCAGATTCAAACCACAGTCATGTTCCCAGGCCTCAGGGTTCCACAATCAAACCTCAGCCATGTTCCAAGGACACAGGGTCCCAGAATACAACCAATGTCATGTTCCCAGGTCACAGGGTTCCAGAAGCAAACCTCAGTCATGTTCCCAGGACACAGGTTTCCAGAATCAACCTGATATCATGTTCCCTGGCCAGAGTCTTCCAGAATCCAACCTCAGACATGTTCCCAGCCAACAGGGTTCCAGAATCAAACCGTTCTCATGTTCCCAGGCCAAAGGGTTCCAGAATCCACCGATGTCATGTTCCCAGGCCACAGGGTTCCAGAATCAATTCTCAGTTATGTTCCCAGGCTACAGGGTTGCAGAATCAAACCTCAGTCATGTTCCCAGTCCACAGGATTCCAGAACCACGGCTCAGTCAGATTCCCGTTGCACAGTATTCCACAATCTAAACAGATGTCATGTTCCCAGGCCACAGGGTTCCAGAATCACGCCTCAGTCATGTTCCCAGGCAACAGGGATCCAGAATCAAACCTCAGTCATATTCCCAGGCCACAGGTTTCCAGAATCAAACCGATTTCATGTTCCCAGGCAACAGTGTACCAGAATCCAAACCGATATTATTTTCCAAGGACACAGGATGCCACAATCTAACATCAGTCATGTTCCCAGGCCAATGGTTTCCAGAATCAAACCTCAGTCATATTCCCAGGCCACATGGTTCCAGAATCAAACCTCAGTTGTGTTCCCAGGACCCAGGATCCCAGAATAAAACCTCAGTCATGTTCCCTGGACACAGGTTTCAAAAATAAAATTCCAGTCATGTTCCCAGGCCACAGGGTTCCACAATTAAACCTCAGTCATATTCCCAGGCCAGAGGGTTCCACAATAAAACCTCACTCCTATTGCCAGGCCACGGTTCCACCATCAAGCCTCAGTCATGTTCCCAGGCCAGAGTGTTCCACAATTAAACCTAAGTCATCTTGCCAGGCCACAGGGTTCCACCATCAAACCTCAGTCATGTTGCCAGGCCACAAGGTTCAACCATCAAACCTCAGTCATGTTCCCAGGAAACAGGATTCCAGAATCAAACCAATGAAATGTTCCCACCCCACGGGGTTCCAGTATCAGGCCTCAGTCATGTTCCCAGTGCACAGGGTTCCACCATCAAACCTCAGTCATGTTGCCAGTCCACAGCTTTCTGCTATCAAACCAGAGTCAAGTTCCCAGGCCACAGGGTTCCAGAATCAAGCCTCAGTCATGTTGCCAGGCCACAGGGTACCACCATCAAACCTCAGTCATGTTCCCAGGCCACAGTGTTCCAGAAACAAGCCTCAGTCATTTTGCCAGGGCACAGTGTTCTACAATCAAACCTCAGTCATGATCCCCGGCCACATGTTTCCCCAATGAAACCTCAGAGATTTTCCCAAGCCACAGGTTTCCAGAATCAAACCTCAGTCATATTCCCAGGACACATGGTTCCAGAATCAAACCTGAGTCATGTTCGCAGGACACAGCTTTCAACAATCAAACCTCAGTCATGTTCCCAGGACACAGGTGTCCAGAATCAAACCTCAGACATGTTCCCAGGGAACAGGCTTCCAGAAAGAAACCTCAGTCATGTTCCCAGGCCACAGGGTTCCAGATTCAAACCACAGTCATGTACCCACTCCAGAGGGTTCCACAATCAAACCTCAGCCATGTTCCCAGGCCACAGGGTCCCAGAATACAACCGATGTCATGTTCCCAGGCCACAGGGTTCCAGATTCAAACCACAGTCATGTTCCCAGGCCTCAGGGTTCCACAATCAAACCTCAGCCATGTTCCAAGGACACAGGGTCCCAGAATACAACCAATGTCATGTTCCCAGGTCACAGGGTTCCAGAAGCAAACCTCAGTCATGTTCCCAGGACACAGGTTTCCAGAATCAACCTGATATCATGTTCCCTGGCCAGAGTCTTCCAGAATCCAACCTCAGACATGTTCCCAGCCAACAGGGTTCCAGAATCAAACCGTTCTCATGTTCCCAGGCCAAAGGGTTCCAGAATCCACCGATGTCATGTTCCCAGGCCACAGGGTTCCAGAATCAATTCTCAGTTATGTTCCCAGGCTA